>NC_045609.1:22388547-23023904 GCF_009762305.2 Zalophus californianus
CTTGGGCAAAGACCCTCCCTGCTGAGATCATGGGCAAGGGGAGAAGCCCCAGGGGTGATTGTGATGAAGGTGGTCTCGTTCTGGCTGGGGCTGGTGCTCTCTCCATAGGAACTGGAGAGCATCCCTAGATGGCGCCCCCTGGAAGCAGCTCTGGGAGATCCCAGTGAGCGAACAGACTGGAAGGGGAAATGATAGAGAAGCAAACTCCTGCTTTAATGTGAGAAAGAGCTTCCAGCAGCTAGAGCTGCCCAAGAATGGGATGGATCAACATGGAGAGCAGTGAGCTCCCTGTTTTCAGAATTATTTAAGGAGAAGTCACATAGAAATCTGTTAGGATGCTGTAGAGAACAAATATGTACTGCAACCTTGAAATCTGTAGCTTGTGGGTTTAAAGGAGGTCTCATTACTCTTGAGCTTCACATTGGCTTGGTTGACCTGTAGAAGTTTCCCAGGTTATTCCTGGGTGTCCCTATGCGTTTCACACAGACTAACATCCGTCATCCTAAGTTTTTTTGAATCACCTTGCTTGTTGATGTCATCTGCCTACCAGTTGTCTGAGGATGGCCCCTGATACCCATCACTACGCCTGGTGTCCTCCATGATTATGTAGCTGATTGCCACATGTTCTATGTGCCACATGTGCTATATTCCCAAAGGATGGGAAGAAGGCAGCAGGGTGCTGGTAAATGTTTAATCACGGACTCTACACACACACACACACACACACACACACACACACACACACACACACACACACGGCTCTGATCTGTTTTCTAATTTCTGTGGTATACGTACTCCCATACTCATCGCAAGCTACCAACTTGTCAGATGGCTTGCAAAATTCTTGAAAATGTAACACCGATTCTCCTCAACTGGTGTGGGTCACCTCGAGCACCACTGGCAGAAAGTTTCCATTTCTGTTTGTCATCCAGAGCCCCTGCTCCTCGTGACTGGAATGTACGCTGAAGCAGCTGCTAGGTTTCTGCTTATGGCACTCTCTTCCATGGGGGGCCACAGTTCTTTGGGCAGGCTGGGGACGACGTGCTCTCCGTATCTACTTCTTCCTCGCCCGCCCCTCCTGCACTGTATGCCTGAGGACACTTGCAAGAAAACTCTGCTGGCTGTGAGCTGTAGGCTCTGTTTGTATTTCCGCCTTGTAACCTCGAGGAACTTGACCGAAGGTTTGGAACGTCACCTTCAGTTTTAACTCATCTTCGAAAAGTCGGGATGTCAAACACTATACGCCAGATTCCGCAATCTCACAGTGCCTGAGGGCATGCTTGCCAGGACCAGGGTGACGGGGCATCCCCAGGGGTTCGGAGTCTTCACCCAAAGTGACAATGCAGACCACAGGGTCTGCTGTGAGCTGGGAGGGCTCGAGCAGCCGGCTGGCCGCTACAGTCTGCAGGAAGTCCTGCATATAGAGAAGATGTGTTTGGGAGGCGCCTGGGTGGCTCAGTCATTAAGCGTCTGTCTTCAGCTCAGGTCATGGTCCCGGGGTCCTGGGATCGAGTCCCACATTGGGCTTCCTGCTCAGCGGGGGGCCTGCTTCTCCCTCTCCTTCTGCCTGCCTGTCTGCTGACTTGTGATCTCTCTCTCTCTCTCTCTCTGTGTCAAGTAAATAAATAAATTATAAAAAAAAAGAAGATGTGTTTGGGGAGGGGTTGGGGACACACTGTGAGGGGCACTTGGGTAAGACTCTTTCACTTGCCTTCTGCCTTGGCAATGTGGAACCTGGGTTACTCTGCTCCTGGTCCTCCCCTCTCTGAGCTCCGCATTGTCCTGGCCAGATACACTGGTATCGATGACCTAGGATCTCCAACTGGGTTTGCACTGGTGCCTCCAGAAAGACCAGTGGTTGGTTGACCGCAAGCGTGCATTCCTCCCTTCCACCCTCCTAATTTCCCTATTTGCTGCCAAAGCACTTGAGGGCAAGGCATAGGTTTCTGTGTCATTGTTATCTCTCCCAACGAGGTGTTTTTTTTAAGCCGGGGGGGCCAGAGACACACTGCATCCAACTTGCCTCCTGCGTCTTCAGGGAACAAAGATGGAGCCCCCCCCCAGGCTGCCAGACTCGGGGCTCATCGGTTACCTATACCTGCAGATTACAACACTGGTAAACTTTGGATGACTTCAGAATCTCATCCTGGGTTAAACTTTAGCCAACGAGTGAGGTGGAAATGAGGTGCACATCTCATTCCGAGGACCTTGGAACCTGACATCTGGCTCTGTGGACACAGTGATAAGCCAGCTTTGTAGGTGTGAGAGACAGTCTGCAGATACAAGCTCGGGGAGAGAACAGAGGGTTCTCAGAAGTGCCTGAGATTACGGGGGTGGCATGGACAGATAGGTGTGGAAGGCCACAGAACCTGGCCCGAGGTGCAGCAGCCTACACCAGCTCGATGAGGCTTGGGGAAGGCCACAGAACCTGGCCCGAGGTGCAGCAGCCTACACCAGCTCCATGTGGGCTGGGGAAGGCCACATCCTCTGGCCCTCAGGAGCCTCACAAATACATCTCTCATTTTTTAAATAATCGAAACTCTCCATTGTTTCTTTTCTTTCCTGAAGATTGGAATCAGATTCACCCACAGTTTTGAATTAGTTCTATGGTTATATTTGTTTTGTTTTACACTGAGATATGTGAAGCTGCAAATCATGTGGAGGTAAAGATGCACTTTCTTTTTTCTTTTTCTTCAAATGGCTGTCCATTGTCTCAACACCATTTATTAAAAATCCCATCCCTTCCCCACCGTGTGAAGCACAACTTTAATCAAAGAGTCAACATACTCCGCGTGTGTTTATTTCTGTACTTTCTATTCTGGGCCACTCTTCTGTCTGTTCTTGGGCTGGTATTAACCGCGTGAATTGTGAAGGCCCCCTAGATATTTTAATATCCAATAAGGCTATTCATCTCCTCTTTTTTTTTCTCCTGTTTTTAGAGCTCTCATGGTATTTTCGTCCATTTGGGCTGCTATAACAAAAATACCACAGACAGGGTGGCTTCGAAACAAAAATTCATTTCTCATGGTTGTGGAGGCTGGAAGTCTGCGATCAAGGTGTCAGCAGATTGTTTGTCTGCTGAGAACCCCTTCCTGGCTCATGGACGGCTGGCCGCTGAGAACCCCTTCCTGGCTCTGCTCTGTGTCCTTATGCGACGGGGGGGGGGGGGGGGGGGGGTTGGGAACGCTCTGGGGTCTCTTCTAGTGGGGCACTGATCCCATTCACGGGGCTCCACCCTCATGGCCTCCCAAAGGCCTCACCTCCCAATGTCATCCCATGGTGGGGGGTAGGTTTCACCTTATGAATTTTTTGGGGGGGACACAAGGGCCATTGCTATCTATCTTTAAGAACTTTAGAATAAATTTGTCTAAATCCAGTAAACAAACAAGCCAATGGAGGGTGCCCGTGGAATGAGTGAAGGGGAACTGAAGTGAGGTAGAGTCCCTGCTCTGGCACCGAGTATAGACACTCTAGGAACTCAGGAAGCTCTTTTTAGCCTCCCTGGGTCTGCATTCTCATTTATAAAACAAATGGGAAGCTGTAAGGCAGAGCACTGCAGAGTAGATTTAGGAATCAGACAGACTGGGGTCCTACTCCTGACACCTACTTACTGACTTTGTGACCTTGGGTAAATGACGTCTCCTCCCTGAGCCCCAGTCTCCTTCCCTTGAAACAGGGTTAGCGGCAGCACCATGCTCTCAGCACATGGAAAGAAGAAAAGGTAGTAGCTGTGTGCTCGGGGAGGTCATACAGTCATGTCTCCCTACAGCCGGGTTCTAACCAGCAGAGAAAAGGTAAAGCAGCCAAAAGGTGATCACAGTCTCCGCTCTGTTAGTGGGGTCAGCTGCCCAGTAATCCTGAATTTCAGGGTTTCCCGGTGAGGCTGGATTGGAGACCTTGTCTAAGGCCTTGGACCGAGTGAGGGCCTTCTTTTTCTCAGATCCATGCCTTATCCCCTGTCAGTGGGCACACAGGTGGCACAGTGGGCTTGGGATCTGATCACTTGTCCATGGCTGGCAGAGGAAGGAAGGCAGGGCCCTGAGAAAATGGCGGCCTCCTGACCCAGAGGTTCTCTCTGTTGAGCAGGGAATATAAGAGTCCTGGCCCTTCCTGCACTTCCTCAAGGCAAGGATGAGCCAGCCTGAGCAACCCTGTCTGGTGAGTGTCAGTCTCCTGTCAACCATGTGGTCACTGCTCTAGGGGAGGAGAAAACAGGGGGTAGCGAGGAGCTCAGGAAGTGCTGCCCCACCGTCACGGAGAGGGATGTGAAAATGCTGCTCAAACATGGACAGGAGCCGAGGGTTCCCTTCTAAAATGGTTGTGCCCGTGGTGATGAAGATGACCATTAAACCACTGCGAAGAGTTTGGGGTTCCGGGAATTTGTGAGTCTGGCCATGGGACAGTTCCAGGAAACCTGTCGGATGAATGTCCTTTCCAGCTCCTGGCTCGGACACAGCCTGCCTTGCTTCCATTCCCCTTGAATGGTCTGGATATCAGTTCCTGTTGAAAGTTTGTGCAAGCAAGCCAGAACATCTGGAACTTTATAATGCCAGATACCCAAGAATACCTATGAGTTGGTGATTTTGATGAAAAGACACAGGACGCCTATTTTTGGACAGGTTACCCTGGGGGACGGGAGCCCCTTCTCCTCACTGACACTCCCCTCCTGCGGCTCCCCCTGCTGCCCTGGGGCTCCTCACTGGTACCCCCGCAGCTGCTGCTTCTGACACAGGCACCCGACCTCCTTTGAATCAGAGAGAAGCGGCCCCAGGCTGGTTGGGGTTGCAGCCAGGTCCGAGGGTTTGACCGAAGGTACAACAAGGAGTCTTCCTAGGAACCATCAAGGGGCTGTTTGCAGAGAAGGAGACAAGGAAGATGCCGAGTCACGGCTTCTTTGCTCTGATGATAAAACAGCAAGCGAGCAGTGGTGGTATAATTGTGGGACTTCGAGGCTGACTTCTTCTCCAACTGAAGCTGGGATGGTCCTGCCAGGGCCTTGAAGATGGTTACACACATGGAGAGAAACTCAAAGATGCCCATGTGGTGGGAGAGAGAGAGCTGTTTCTGGAAGGTCCATGGTCCTGCTGCAGGTTCTGGAATCGAGGGGTGAGTCAGGCAGGTCACTGGGGATAGAAGAGCTGATGGCGAAGGGAAAAGCAGGTGCAAAGACCATAGCTCAAGAACACACCTGGCCTACTAAAGGCACGCCAAGAAGATGCGTGGGGTGAGCGCAGTAGGCAAGGGGAGGAGTGGCAGGAGTGGTCAGGAAGGGAGTTAGGACAGAGCACATTACAACCATCCAGGGAGTTATAAAAACTCAAGATACCCCGGCACCACCCCGCTGGTGTTTCATGTTGAATTTTAGGAGCTCTGGATTCTCCACTGAAAAAGAAGATGGTTGTTGCTGCTGTTGTTGTTTATGAAGAAATATTTGCTTTTTGAACTTGCACTGAACCAAAGGCCATTAAAGTTCAGACCCTCTCTGGAGAGTCTGTGTGAGGAGAATGAGAGAGCATGCCTTTAAAGAGGTTGTTTCTTGCCTGGGAGATCCAATAGGAAAATAGCTGGCCTTGCGGGGAGGCTGCCCCTCTTGGCAAGGTAGCCATTGTGATGAGCTTGGGTGAGGCGGAGAGAGTTCCTGTTGGTTCCATGAGCATGGGTTCATGTAGGAGTCAGGCAGGAAAGTTTAGAGAGCAGCCCTGGCAGTAGTTTGGCGTGTGAAAGATGTCAAATAATAAAATAAGTGGTGACAGAGCTTTTCCTCCGTGCTCTGAAAACTCCCTTTTCGCCCTTTGGGCGTAGAGTATGCTTCATCACCTCTCTGTCTCCTCTTTCTCCCTCCAGTCAAATGCCAGGTGTGGAAAACCACCCAGCTCTCACTCTCGGATGTTGTGGCAGATGGCAGCAACAGTATCTCCCATTCCACAGGTTGCTCTTACAAGTTGACCATGACACTCCTCCCATTGGGTGCTGGAGTGTGTGCTCTCTCCCCTGGAACTTCCATAGACCTTTCGACTGCCTCAAACAATAGAGTATAGTAGAAGAGACACCACATGACTCCTGAGGCTAAATAAAAAAATATGCCATGTACTTCTCCCTTCTTCTCGGGGGACACTCACTCTTGGAACCCAGCTGCCATTCTGTGAGAAAGCCCAAACAAGCCCAGGCAGAGAGACGCCGTGGAGGAAACCCCCCATAGGCGTCCTAGTCAACAGCCCTGCTGAGGTCTTAGTCAAGTGCCAGCATTAACCACACATCTGTGAAGGTAGCTGCCTCCAGATGATCCCACCCCTAGCTGTTTAGTTACCCCTGGCTTCCTGGTCATAGCTGATGCTGCAAACATTGTGAAGCCATGTTCTCTCCAAATTTCTGAGTCACTTAGTTCAAGTCTCTACTTAAATAATACCTCCTTGGAGAGCACTTTCCTGACCACCTTTGTCTAAAATGGTATTTTTTTAAAAATTGAGATACAACTGACATATAACATTATATTAGTTTTGGGGGTAGAACATAATGATTCAATATTTGTATGTATTGCTAAATGATCACCTCAACGTATCTAGTCAACATCCATCACCACACATAGTTACAAAACTTTTTTCTTGTGTTGAAAACTTTTAAGATCTACTCTCTTGGCAACTTTAAAACATACAATACACTATTATTATTATTTTTACTTTTTAAAATTTAATTTAAAATTCCAGTATAGTTAACCTACAGTATTATATTAGTTTCAGGTGTACAACATAGTGATTCAACACTTCCACACAACACCCGGGGTTCATCACAAGTGCCCCCCTTAATTCCCATCACCCATTTCACCCATCCCCACCCCCCACCTCCTCCAGGTAACCATCAGTTTGTTGTCTATAGTTAAGAGTCTGTTCCTTGGTTTGTCTCTCTCTCTCTCACTTTTTCCCCTTTGCTTGTTTTTGTCTGGTTCTTAAATTTCACATATGGTATTTGTCTTTCTCCAACTAACTTATTTCGTTTAGCATAATACTCTGTAGCTCCAACCATATCATCGCAAATGGCAAGATTTCATTCTTTTTGATGGCTGCATAATATTCCATTGCATACACTACAGTATTATTAATGCTAGTCACCATGCTGTACACAGCATCCCCAGGACTTACTTATTTTATAGCTGGAAGTTTGTATCTGTTGACCACCTTCACCCCTAAAATGTTGTTATTATTTTCTAGCCTCTTCTTTTTTTCCTTCATAGCATTTATCTGGTAAAAATACGTGTTTGTTGGTTTCCACTGCAGGCCTCCCACAGAGGAATGTAGGGATATTGGTACATAGACAATTTATTAGATAGGTATCTGTGCAATAAATGTTTGTGAGATAAATAAAGCTTGATGATTACTTCTAGTTCATTCTCCCAGAGTCATGTCAGACACTGGTAAGCAGCCCCAGCACTCCCTGCCCCGGAGCCTGGATTGTGCCTCAGAATACATCACAACACAGTCCTTCATTTTACTGATCTGAATTCGCAGATGACATTAAGCCTATTTTCTATACCTGATCTATAGCGTTAATTTTGACATGTTCATTTATTATTTTATTGTTGTTATTTGGGCGTGTCCAACCAGACACTAGATACTCTCTGGGGCCATAGACTGAGTCACATACTATTTTTAGCACATAGCAGTTCAAAAAGTCCTAGATTAATTGGAATGATTTGTAATAATCATCAGATCAACCCTTTACCAAGGTAGGAGGAGGACTTAATCAGCATATGATCCATGAGGCTTCCCAAGATAAGAGATAAAGACTTTGCACCATAGTAGTTCAAGAATTTTGAAGACTGAATGAAAGGAAGCTACTTCCCAACAAGTACCATAGATGAAAAAGTCAGTTCTTGATGCCAGAGATTTGGGGTTACAAGGTGTTCAATATGAACCTCTGTAGGATTTGAAAAGTCGACTTTTTCACCTAACCCACCACAAAGCATCCAGACCTTCATTTGAAACATCTGCTTGCTTTTGGTATTATGTGGGGCAAATGGAATTTCTACAGGGCCAAGCCTAGAAGCAGGGATCAGGCTTGGGGTAAGTGAGAAGGGGAGTGGAAAAGTGACAGCTGGAATGCATTCCTCCAGACTTGAAGATCAAAGGGACCCTGTTGACAGATTTTGCTGGGAATGGGTGATCTGTTTTAGGAGAAATGAGATCTGGAATAATCCTCAACCTGGAAGGCCCTGACTTTCTGGGTGGATTTTGCGTCAAGACATTCTCAATAGAAGCATGTTTTCATGGCTGTCATCTGAGGGCCTCACTCATGCCAAGTGTTTTTAAGACAGGAGAGATATGTCCTAATTGGTTATGAATGCAATCATTTTTGCTTCAGGACATGCATAAGAACATCCTCATTGAAACTGAGGATGAATACCATTTTTTGGAAAGAGCTAGTTTCAACAGAAATTACCGTCACACATAGAGACATCATCCACCCCTGTTACCAATACATGTGTCCATCAGAAACAACCCAAACTATGAACAGAAAACAAAAAGGTAAAAGAAAAAAAAAAAAGAAAGGAAAGAAAAGAAAACAAAAAGGTATGCCAATGGGATGAGCTCAGATATTTACCCCTCTCATACATCCACCCCGGTAAGTTGTAAGAAGATATATGGATCAATAAAACCATTTTCTTCCCCACAGAATGTTGGAATAAAACCAGAACAATGATCCAGGGGGAGACACTGCCCTATGGCTGCAGCTGGAAGGGTTGCTTAGCACGTGGGCATTTGGAGGAATGCTCTGTTAAACTTCGGAGTCAGGTCTAGATGCCAATGTTTAGGCTGTAGGTGATGACTTTACCTCAGGTCCTATGGTAGGCGCAATAAAAATCAGGCAGTGAACGCCATGAAAATCACGCAGTTCATATTGATATAAAAATTGTAAAAGTCTACCTTAAATCTCTAGTCTGTGATCATTTCTCCTGGACTGAATCTTTGGGGGTGGGGAGAGGAGAAGATAGTGATATCGAGCGAGAATCAGAATTGTCATCCTGGGCCTTTTCCAGAATTGCTGGAGTCTATAAATGCTGTGTGGCAGATATTTGTTTAGGTTCAAGTAAATAATTATTAAATTTGTTTTGCACAATGTAGGGAAAATCAATGATGTTCTTTCAAATAAGTTCTTGTGTACATTTTGGGGAGGATAATTATGTTTGAGATTCCCTAATTTTGGCAAGTTAATCGAGATGGATTTATCTACTGATGTTCTTCAAAATGATTTCAGTAGCTTTCTGACACAGAAAAAAGAGGATGCAAAGCTTTTCATCCATATTTACTCCCCAGCATATGAAACTTCCATCAGTGTGCCCATTAAATTGTCCAAGTGGTTTTTCAGAATTTCAAAATAGAGGTTAGCAGGCAGATGAGTCTGTTCTCCTCCCCAATGCCCTTGAGTCCTTCTTACCTCTCATGGGAGGACTTCCTGGAGCTACTTCCCTCAATTCTCCAATGGCCGATAGCCTGAAATTGTCAGGGGTTTATACTTACCCCCTGCTCCTCCCTTGCCCAGGGCGCTTAGCCTTGGACCACCATTGCAGGAATAAGGAAGAGGGGTAGTTTACACTCCAGGCATGCCTTACGATCAGGCTAAGGGTGGGACTACCTGAAACTGTCCCCGCTTGGCTTTGTAGCTCTCTCCTTCTTTCTTTTCTCTTGTTGGTCTCACCTAAGGGCACTTCCTAAGTGAATCACTCGAATGTGAATCTTCATCTCAGGGTCTGCTTCTGGGGAACGCATTACCGTCCCCATAAGGTAATGTGAGAATTAAATGAGACAAATGTATGTAAAGCACTTATCATAGTGCTTGGCCATAATATATATACAAAAATGTGAATTATTATTATTATGACTCTCACAGCAGTTTTCGGACTCTGGTGGATTGGTGCCAAGGCTTGGAACATCAATTCAAGTGATGGCATTATGATGAAACACTTGAAAAAGATTGAGAGAGCATGTGAAAGGTTATCTTAACATACCAAGGCCTCACCACCCAGGCTGTCTACACAAATGTAAGCAAATGAGAGTAAGGGCAACTAGCAGTATAGAATTTGCTGGGGAGATAGTCCAAATTATTATTATTATCATTAAAGATTGCTAAGCCCATTTCTCTAAGAGTTGAAAATATCAAATATTTGGCCATTAACTATGACTACTGATTTTTAGAGAAATCTCTGCGATCCATAGAATAAAAGGCTATTTTTGCAGTGGTGATAGTGAAGTGCTCACATCCCAGTGGGGGCAGTGCTGGGGGAGAAATAAGTGGTTTGAACACCCTCCATCTGATGAATTAAGAGGTGTTGCTCTTGATTTACCACCCAGGGTGGGGAAACTAGGAAAAAGGGAAGTCTCATATTCAAGTCGATAGATTCCAGAGAATTCAAGTCATAAAGAATTTGAAAGTCTCCCAGAACAGTTTGAACAATCTATTGAATTTGTACTGGCACATTACTCTTTCTTTAGACTTCATGTGACATAAAATTAGAAGGCAAACTTCAGTGCGCATGCAAGCTCACTAGGGATTCTTTAAAGGCAGAACACCGGGAATGTTGGTGTTCAAGGGACTCTTGAGAAGCCATCTTGTCTCCTTGCCATTCATGAGGGTCACATGACACAAAATGCCAGAGCAAGAGGGGACTGATGAACTCATCCCAGCAGGCAACAACTTCCACCATCGGGAGAGCCTTGTAAAGCCCCTCAGGTGGCAGGGAGTTAAGCCCCGTTTCTCTTCTGATGGGCCAGAGGACAGACAGCCAGGCTCTGGGCTGGGTCGGAACATTTCTGATTTTTTGAGTCCTGAATTCTCTAGAATCGTATCAACTGAGTGCAGGGAAGGATTTTCATCACTCAGTCCACTCACCAATGAGTTCCCATACATGTCCATCAGCTCAGAGGCTTTGATTCCATCTATCAGGAGTGAGTCCTAGAACCTGTTTTTTTTTTTTTTAGATCTCGACCCCAGGGTGTGTGCAAGGGGGCTCGTTGGCAGTGCCAGGGAGTGAGAAGTGACTAGTGTTCTCATCAGCAGTGGGATTGGAGATGACATGTGGATGCAGCCCCAGGAAGCACAGGACTGGATGCACAGGGTTCTGGGGCTACGATGTGCAGATCAATGAAATGTATTATGTAATGATCACATGCCTGAAACAACACTGTATATAAGGATAGCCACACATGTAAAGACATATATTGAACCTGTTCTGGGACTGGATATTATGGAAGAAGGAGGGACTGAAGCTGATAATGCTTAAACCCTCAGGGGCATTGAGGAGCCTGGTTAACCAGAAATCTTTGCATCCAAAAACAAGAAAAAAAAAAAATGACTGGGAGGAATGAAAAAGAAAGTGCTCCAAATGAATCAGAGGCTCAGCCAAGTTTGGCCTTGGGGTGGTGCCGCCCTTATTCCACAGAGACGGGGTGCCCCACAGAGGGGGAAGCCTCTTGAGAAGTGCTGCACCCTCGTCCGTGACCACCTGCCTTTTCGCTCCAGCTTGTTTTTTTTCTTTTACTTTTCCATAGCTCTTATTTTCTAATTTTTGTTCGTCTTATTCTTATTTTCTAGTTTTTAAATCACTGTCATGAAGCATTAAGCAACAAGGTGGGCACTTGTTTTAAGAGGAATGAGGAAAAGCCCACCTTGTTCTATCCTGTAACACACGGTGTTGTCCTCTCCCAGATTGCTTACCTCGATGGTCACAGGTTCATATACTGAGTGCTTACTATACACCAGGTGCTGTGCCAAGTGCCTTACTTAAATCGCCTCATTTAATCTGCACCAAAAACTCTGTGCAAGCCATTCCTGTGTTTTAGATGACCAAAGCTTAGAGAGGCTGTGGATCTTTTCACACAAAAGTTAAGCTTAACAACAACAACAACAATTTAAGCTGAACAGCCCCTGGGTAAATACCCACTCTGACTGGAACTACCATGAATCATCAAATCAAAGGGATGTTTCATTTTATTAATTTGGGAGGGAATTAAAAAACATGTCCAAACTTTGGTTGTGTCAACCTTAAAAATAAAACAGCCAGTGATTTTATTAGCAAAATGAGTTTATTCAGGAATAGCAGAGTTGCAGTTTGGCACATGCAAGCTGTGAGGAACCATAGGCAAGTCGGAAGAGACCAAGGAAAAGTCATCTTTTCTTAGGTTTTAGGAGGAAATTGAAGAGTGTTGTTTTATTTGTTCATTTATTAAAAGATTTATTTACTTTGGGGGAGAGAAAGAGAGAGCGCACAAGTGGGACGAGCAGAGGGAGAAGGAGAGAGAACCTCAGGTGGACTCCGCACTAAGCGTAGAGCCCACCTTAGGGCTTGATCTCATGACCCTGAGATCAGGACCGGAGCTAAAACCAAGAGTCGGATGCTCAACCAACTGCGTCACCCAAGTGGACTCCACACTAGGCGTAGAGCCCACCTTAGGGCTTGATCTCATGACCCTGAGATCAGCACCGGAGCTAAAACCAAGAGTCGGATGCTCAACCGACTGCGTCGCCCAGGTGCCCCTGAAGAGCCTTGTTTTAAACAATTCACTGGAGAACACCACGAATTTAAGGTTGTGGTGGTTTCTCATTGGCTACAAGTGGGAGGTTAGTGCATTGTTGCTGGGGCAGAGAGGGATCTTGCTTGTTTTTCTTAAAAGGGGGAGATGAAATTCCTATGTTAAAAATGTCCTCCTGTCAAGATAGTTCTTTCTGTTTTTTATGGAGGCTGTACCCCCTGCTTCCCTGACTCCATTTTATTTTTTATTATTGAGTTTCAGAGGTAGAGTTCAGTGATTCATCAGTTGCATACAACACCCAGTGCTCATTCCATCAAGTGCCCTCCTTAATGTCCATCACCCAGTTAATCCCATACGCCCACCCTTTCCCCTTCATCATTCCTTAGTTTGTTTCCTATGGTTAAGAGCCTCTTATAGTTTGTCTCCCTCTCTGATTACGTTGTTTTATTTTACCCTCCCTTCCTCTATGCTCCTCTGTTTTGTTTCTTAAATTCCACATGTGAGTGAAATCATGTAATTGTCTTTCTCTGATTGACTTATTTCACTTAGCATAATACCTTCTAGTTCCATCCGTGTGGCTGCAAATGGCAAGATTTCATTTTTTTGATGGCTGAGTAATATTCCATTGTGTATACATATGTGTGTGTGTGTGCGTGTGTGTATCACATCTTCTTTATCCATTCATCCCGACTCCATTTTAAATGAGGTTTCCTTTATTTATTTGCACAGTGGGTGTCCGAGCAGAGAGAAGTGAATCAAGTTCTTTCCTCATTGATTGCCTGAAAAATCGAACAATTCCGGTCTTTGGGATTGAGAATGTATTCAGACTCAAAGAATTCAAATACTCCTTCCATGGGGCCACATTTGGGTACCCCTCATTACATCTGCATTCTGCTGGATATCGAGTGACCCAGAAATTTTGGTAAGCAACAGGAGTGATGGCTGACAAATTACTTCATGTCTCTCCGTTGTTTCTACCACTTTCATGCCTGTGGTTGTGCAGCCACATGATTGACTGGTTTCCACCCGAGTTACTGCTCCTAAATTATTTCCATATTTTGTAGAGTATAATCTGATGATATCTAACTGGTGAGGCACCTGTACAGGAGCCCAGGGAAAAACCATGCATCTGCGTTGCTTAAGTAAAAACACCCCATTTAAATGTGCTACCAGCATGAGAGAATTTTCGAATCCAGCCAGAGGGAATCAGCACAGCTTTTCCAGAAGGGTTGCCTTTCCAGGTCACAGTGCCTTTTCCTGCTGCATACATCACCTCCCCCCCCCCCCCTTTTTTTTAATGTAGGCTCCACGCTGGGATCCCGATGCGGGGCTTGAACTCATGACCTTGAGATCAAGACCTGAGCCAACATCAAGAGTTGGACACAACTAACTGAGCCACCCAGGGTCCCCTACATTGCCTGCCTTCTAATTTGAAATTCAAGACAGCAAAGTCTTCCTCTGAAAACAAATTAAATCATGAGAGATAGAGTTATGTCAGAAATTAGCCTTTTGGAAGAAAGAGACGACATCTGTATCTCGGAATGCTTAATGCGACCTCTATGGCTTTCGTCAGTCATCTTTCTGGTTTTTTTTCTTTCTTTTTTTAAGTTGTCCTTAGCTTCCCCCCCACCCCTTTGTTGCATTGCTTCTTCCTTACTTACACACAATCTAACCCAAACACATTCTCCTTGGCTTTTAACTCTATATTTTTTATGCACTGGTCACATTCTATAATGGGAAGAGGAGTTATTGCTATTTGTCCATTTGTATCCAATTAGGGTATTTGATTAAAGAAATACCCAATTTAAGAAAAAGCCTGGTAAATCTTTAATTTGCAGAAGATCTTTCATTTCCGAAATGCTGCGCTCATAGTTTCCAAACTCAGGATTCATTTCATTTTTTCCTCTGACTAGTAGAAGTGAATGTCACAGTGATGAAATTCAACTGATATACCGTACAATGGAAGCAAGTGTGAAAAAAATTCTTAGAAACATTGGATTCCTGCTTTTGAGTGTCCATAAGCAAAATACTTGAGTTACCTTGAAACCAGTAGGATTTATGGTTCCTATAATGCCATTGCAGGGTTACTGAAATCTTTGGTGATTTGCCAGGCATTGCTTTGGGAGAAATTTAGACCAGTGCTTGCTATAGGTATGCATTATGTAAGCAGTGCCATGATTTGGACCACCCACCTCTGAAAGGTGTGGGAAGGTGTTGGAAATCTCACGGTCTTGTCTCTGCAGTTATTTTGTATAGTTGTCAACCCCCTTCCATGGAGTTATAGGGAATATGCCACTCAGAGGAGTGCTCCGGTGAGATCTGCTTGGAGACCCTTCTTCCCCCTGAGTTTGGGTAAAGAGTATGCTACCTAGAAGTTCAGAAATTGTTGCAGATTTCCCCAAAATCCTTCTTAGATCTGCTTCTAAAGAAAAAATTGACTTCATGAGCCCACGATGCAACCTTTCACTCCATTGCTGGCAGAACTGTCCAAAACCAAGATTATAAGAAGTCCTTAGACTACAGACACCATTTCTGTTTTTTCCAATGTTCTACCATATGTAATGACATAACTGTTATTCTCCAAGAGCAAAAAGCCAGATCCCTCCTGTATATGGTGGCACTGGAAACTCTGCTGGCCGAACTGAAAACAGAGATGAAAGTCATTGAAGCGGCCTTGTTATGGAAGCATACACAGCCCCCATGACCCAGCACCTTTACGGTTTTGATGGTTTTCAGAAAAAGCTATTTAAGTCACACACGATATTTTGGTAGTCCTTAAAAAAAAAAGGAGGCATTTTATAGCTAAACAATTTTATTGGGTTTTTGTGAAATAAAAAACACGAAACAAACCACCATGGTTAAAGGCCATAGTCAGCATCAACCAAATGAACCAGCCACTTGGTTACAGTAGCTGATAACAAACACTAGTGGATATTATTGCTTATACCCCAGGTTCATTTATATGTCCATTATGTTTTGGCAAGATTACAATCACATGGGAACTTTGGTTGTATAAATTCGACTCTGACCACTCGCTAAAAA
Source organism: Zalophus californianus (assembly GCF_009762305.2). Taxonomy (NCBI): domain Eukaryota; kingdom Metazoa; phylum Chordata; class Mammalia; order Carnivora; family Otariidae; genus Zalophus; species Zalophus californianus. Next base: position 22,404,111 of record NC_045609.1, read on the forward strand.
CTCAACTTCTACCATTTTATGATGGGATATGTCAATTCTTCCTGAGTCTTGACATTTATCCTTTCATTTTGTCTCCTTTCTCCTTCTGCTAATGATTTACAACCCTACTGACCAAAACTTAAAGTAGATGCATTTACAACCATCCATTTCTACTCTATCACCCTCTCCTTTGTCATGAGAGGGTGAGGCATTCCTGGGCCTCTCCAAACTCTTGGATCTGGTGTGTATCCACAGCCAGGAATAAATGTCCATCTGTAATCTGGATAGATTTTCAAATGCATATGGTTTTCAACACTGGGGTTTGGACTCAACTGTCTCTTTTCCAACTTCTGAAAGCTAGGAAAAAAAATCAACAGCCTTTAGCATCAGTAAGTTGACCTCCCAACAAAATAAGCCCCCGCCACCGCCATGCCACATCCCACGGCGGGTATGGCACTGTGACCTTAAAATGCTCCGTATGAGTGCTGTAACATTTTAATGTACAGAGAAGCAAGGACTGACTGCCTCTCCAAAGCTCCCCTGCTCAATACTTTCTATTTTAACACTGAAAACTCAGAATGACAAAGGGTCAGGCCTAACTCAACAATAGCACCATTTCCTAGACTCTTGGAATAAGATTCCTGTGTTGGAGAATGCAGGGACCCCAGACGACCCAGCCTCCAGCTTTGTGCCTTCACAGGCCCTGCTGACCTTCAGCAGGGGTGGGTGGTCTGCCTCAGCCCACTCCTCCAGCGGCCTGAATTTTCCCTGGGAAGAGTTAAAAATGCGTGTCTTACAAAGTGAAGTTGGCTGCAGGTGAGAGACCTGAGGAAGCCTGTTTCTGTGGGTGAGATGTGACGAGCCTGCAGACGATGAGACAAAGGCTGGGGATCCCTTCCCTTGCCCATCTCAGTTCAAGTCTTTGAAGAATCTGCACGCAGAAGCATGGCAAGATCCAGGAACACGGAGAGACACAAACCCTCACACAGCCACCCAAACACCAATGCTCCTACGGTATCTTTTGTGTTCAGGTCCACCGGTGGGTTTGCCCTGGATAATGCTGGGACTGAATAAGCCCTTCTAATGATTATAAAGATTATCCTTTTGAATCTGGACATTTTAAACAACAGAAGACTTGGTATCACTGTATTTTACATGGCACATATAACCATATAACCATATAATTACTAGCACTTACACAGCAAATATTGTAAATACACATTCTTGGAGTTGACTTGGTAATTATACCAGTGTTATTCGGCAGAACAAAGATTAAACACTCTCTAACTTGCACTTGGGGGAATTTCATTCCAACCCTGTACTTCACAACCAGAGGATAACCCTCTAATCATGCAATAATGCCTGGTGGTCATGTGGGCCAAGAGAATCACAGGGCGACTTCATGGTTAATTTGTGGCCTGTAAAATAAAGTAATACATAGTATTTTCATTTCAACAAAATACAAGAGAGACCATATAAAAATATTTTCCAATTTGGACTTTGAAACATGAAAGCTGGATTTTTTTTTCCTTGGTATAAAAAGAAACGAAGTAACGGACTAAAGTTTATTAAGCCTTCTAACAAAAAATATACATATAAGTTTAAGGAATGCAGTGAGCATTGACTTCCCTTTTTTGTCCAGGCTCATGGATGGGGAGCTTGTGCTTTGATCCCGACAAAGATAAATGCACAACAGTGGAGGAAGATCAGTGCCTGAAACCTGAACTACGACTTATCTCTAATAATAAGACTAATTTTACAGTAGTGCTTTTAAAAGTGGTGTGTCAGATGACTGATTTTTGTCTCTTCCCCCTCAGGCAACTGCTGGAGATGAATTCCAGAAGCACCACTTTCGTCTTGAGTGATGTTTATTTAGTGCAATATCTTCCTTCTCGCGTTCCCTTTTCACACGCTGGTAGTGGTCTTCTTCCTTCAGATACCACACGGGGGGCCAGCGGTGCCGCTCAAAATATTCCTGGTTGTCTGGTGAAGGAAAGGTGCAGATGATGAGACCCGCTGTGTCCGTCGAGGGCTTCTATATTCTAGGTTTTGTGCCCCGTGCTTCTCGTATATGCTCCCTTCTACATCCTCCCAACAACCCGGTGTGTGGGGATTAGGGATCAGCGGTACGACCATTTGCAGATTGGGACACTCAGGTTTCGAGAGTTAGAATCACTTGCCTGAAGTAGCTGGGCACGGAGAACCTGAACCCAGGACCACCTGGTTTCCGAGCGGAAGCTTGCTCCTCGGCATGCCTCCCTAGACAAGGGTGAGCCCACCCCCCTTGCATGCTCTGCGGCAGGGAACCCCGGACCCCGCTCCACGCAAATCTCCCAAGCATGAAGTTCTTCAAAGAGGATTCCTGCCCCACAATTCCTTGTGTTGTGTCACGGCACGTGACCGCCAGCCAGTCACAAGGACTTCTCCTGGAGCTGCCTGGGGCCTGTGCTCAAGGGCACAGAGGGTCAACAATGCAGTCAGAGGCGATGAGAACCGGACCAATGGGAACCTGTGTTCTCACCTGTGGATTTCGATTTGATCTCCTTGCGGAACTTGGAACACACGCTGTTGTAGTTGGTGCAGATGTGGTGCAAACACCAGGCGGCCAACTGGTGGGCATTGTGGAACTACAGGGAAGTGACCAAAAAGGGTGTCAGACTCTACTTTCTAAAGTGGGGCCACAGAGAAATCGTCAGCCACCCTAGGGGTGACAGAGATAAGGGGCCCGCGTGACTGATTCGGTAAACCTCTTGTTTTGACTACAGTGTTTTGACTTTGGCTACGGTGCCGACGCCAGCCCAATATAGCGCTTGGCACACCCCTTCCTTACCCCTGTGACAGGTGCACCAAAAATAATCACCGGTATCAGATCAGGAACTGAAAGCACCCCTCACCACCCAGCCTCCCCCGCCACTGGCCCGCTAGTGACTCATGACTGTGGCCTCTGGAAGGTGCCAGCCGGCAGCAGAGCAGTGACATGGACTCTGGTTAAGGAAGCCTCAGCCACAGAGCACTCCGTGTCGCAGGTCAGAGCTCGCCTCGCTGGGGCCAAAGATCTGAAAGAGGAGACTGAGGAATGTGTGACTGTCCTGTACCTGTCCTTTGGTTACATAAGAAGAGCGGGCGGTGTGGGCAGGGTGGCAGGGACCCGACACTCCACAGCGTCTCCTTTCTGAGCAGATGCTCGGGGGGATGGAGCAGCTGAAGTAGCTGTGACCAAAACAGACTTGGTGCTCAAAATGCCACAGTCACCTCCCCATTCCTACCCAAGTTTGGCAAGTCTCCCCCCACCCCACACTTTGTCTGTGTCCTCAGCTATCCATTCAGTTTGTGGGTCTTGAGGTGTCTTTGATCAGGCGAAACCCTGAAACCCTACAGGGTGCTCCCTTGGGGGCCCACATCTCTGCCATGAACGAGGGCCCGTATAAAAGCCGACGTCCCCAGAAAATAACTCAAGAAACTCTGAGAGTTGCAAACCCAACATTATAGACCATTTTTGCTGGTGCTTCCAACTTCTCTTGAGATCAGATTTCTTTCTGAAAGTAAGACTCGGGCACCGGGGTCCTGGAGTTGGCTTGGACCTGCCCAAGAGCGTCAACGGTGCACATTTCTTCCCTACTCCGAGGTCAGCAATTTCACGTTGTTAAAATTGGTCAGGTGGGGGTGTTTATACCCTGGACACTGGAAAATGCAACAGATCGGGTGCCACCTGTCTGCACACTGATGGTTAAATAAACCCAGCATGCCACTAGGCGAGGGTCTCATGAGTGAGCTACGGTATGGGAGGCTCCAGCCTAAACTCTTCCTGCCGAGGCTTGTCAGGGCAGGGACCCAGAGCAAACAGACACAACTGCAAATCACTACCTCAAGTAGACTGGCTCTATATGCAGTGCTGGGCCGTTACATTTTTCTCCAGGAGGAGTACTTACTAGAGAGAGCACAAGTCATAAACTGTGCCCTGGACCTATTTCGAGAGACCTCAAACTCCAAGTGTGGACAACCCATTTTGGTGGGACCTTGCTGATCCTACTGCAACAGATGACCGTTCTGCGTTTTCACTGTAACCTCTATTAGGCTATTTTTCACGCTGGATTTTAATAACGTGGGCTTCTGTCTATTTCTCTCACTGTCTATGATTGCCCCGAGGGCAGAGAATCTGCCATTTATATCCACGCGTCCTTTTGTCTAGGGCGGTGCTGGATGTGTGGGGAGAAAACCACAAACACTCGTTGCATAAGTCCAAACCAGGAGGTTGCTGTAAAGTCTGATTCTGCCTTTTCCCCTTTTGAATGCGAACCGTTCCTGTGCAACTTGACCTGCTGCTTGCCTCCCTCCTCTCCCTGAAACCGCCTCCTCCCCCTTGATTGAGAAAGAGCTATTCAAATCACCTGACCTAAGGCTTGGTAAACCTCGGCCCTAACAGAGAGGGAACAAAGAAAACTGAACCCAATTGGCTGAAGAAAGGACCTAAGAATGTCTTCTTCGTTCCTTCAGAGTGTAAACTCAGGGTCAGTCAGTCTATGCCAGGGACGAAGCATCCCACACATGCCACAGGGTTCTACTCTTCGCTGCCCGTTCTTGAACATTCTCTCCCACTTGATTCTCAAAATAATCTGTAAGGTTGATAGGATGTGAATTATCAACCCCATTCCTTACAGATAAGGAAACAGAGGCAGAGTTTAGGTTTGTGCCTTGTGTAAGTCATTCGGGACAAAGCTGAAGCCGGATCTCGGGGCCTCTCTGGAAGAGTTGCAAGTGTGTACGGGGATTATGGAATCACAATATTGATATTAACAAATACTGATTCTGGAAAACCCCAGGAAAGCTGCAGTGAGATGTGGGGCATTACCGCGCTTCATGGAGTTCTAGAAACCGTCTGATCTTGGCCAATATGTGTCCAAGAATTCAAACAAGGAGAGACAGAACCTTCCCCTATCATGCCCCAACTTGTTCTCCCACATGTGAAGCTGGTGCCTCGGGGGACAATGGGGCTGGCGTGGGGTAGGGTCCGTGTTGTTTTCTCAAACGAAGCCCAGCAGGGGGAATGGTGCATGAAACGTGAAACTCTCAGATCTTCTCAGTGTACACAGGGCCCTCTGTGACTCAGTGGTGACATCTTTATTTAGACAGATGCAACAGCGGAATGTTTGATCAGCATTAAATGAACTGGTTGAACACACTTAAAAGGTGAAAGGCAAATTGTTACAAACCTGGGCCAATTCCAAATACGAGAGCACTTCCCCGTCAATGCCCACGCCACTCATCGCGGCCTTGGTCAGCTCCTGGACAGCATACTGCTCTGGGGAAGAGAGAGAACGGGAGAAAGTTGAACCATACCCTTGCAAGCCAGACATCTCACTTACAGAGTCTGGACTGGGACCACCTAAGAGGAGAGGAATATGGGACACAGCTCTGGCAGTCATCCGAACTGAACTCAGGGCCCACTGTGATGGTTGGCCTTTCAGCATGGGGAGTTCTGGTCTCTGGCCATCGCACCAACAACTCCGGGACACTTGTTTGCACTTCTGAAATAGCTAGAGTCCTCAAGACCTTCAGTGTCCAGTATGGTGACTACTGGCCAGGTGAGCCGACTGAAACTTAAATTGAAATGAAATAAAATTAAAAATTCACACCCTCAGCCACACTAGTCACACCAAAGTGCTCAACAGCTACACGTGTATTGGGCAACACAGACACAGAACATTTACACCACTGCAGACAGTTCTATTGGATAGTGCTGCTCTGGATTGTCCAGTGCCTTCCTAGAATCCTCTAGACTCTCTAGTATCTTCCTGTTTGACAGTTTCCCCGCTCATATCACTCCAATTCTCAATAATCTCTGAAAGTGGAAGGACTGAGTAACAGGAATGAATCCATATGGGGAATTAAAAATGTGAATGCAGATGTCTTTCTCAACAGCTGCAGATGGGTGACATATTGTTCAGCCTGTTAGATTCTAACGACTGGGGGGGAACCTTCAACTGGAAGTAACAAAAATCTAGCTGGGAGAGCCATTTCTGCCTGGGAGCTGTGCCCAAGGCTTCTAAGTTGGATCTAAATTGTGATTCTGAGATGGAGTGGTCTCCTGCCTCTGCTTGGGCCGTCCCCTGCCTTTGGGACTGACGCGTGTGGGTACAATCTGGGCCCACACCCCTAGCTCCCTGAGGTTGAGGTACTCTTTTCATTTCCAGCATTGCATCTGTTCTTCTAATCCAGTAAACTGTCCCAACCCTGCTTACCTTCTGTTCTACGCACTTGGTAGTCAACATGTCTCTATCTGGTCAATACGATATCTAGATGGGAATGGTTTCTTTGGCACAACTTTCATCAGTTGGATGGACAAAGAACTACTTGGAAATACATTTTCCGAAGAAGTCATCAGGCTTTTTGATTTTAGGTAACAGCAACATTTCTTGATACTCATTTAACACGTTGGCTTGCAACACATTCTTACCCCAGAGACTGATTTTTAAAAACTATGTTCTGAACACTCTTATACTTACCCAACATTATAAATGATTACAGGGATCATCTTAGGCAGCTGTATATTTAATCCTAGCAGTAATAGTAGCATTTAATAACAAAAGGAAACAGGCTTAGAAGTCTGCAGTTCACACCAGAACCTCTCTTTGATTCAGTTCCTTTCACAGAGAGGTCAGTCCCAAGTTTTTGTCACCGTACTTCATATTTAAGCAAAAATGGCACTAGTTTAAGATTAATCACAAACCTTGTTCAACAGATTTGGTTCCAAATTGTTTTTGACCACTTAAAAAAAAAATCAAATTCATCCTCAAAGGATACCTACTTGTAAACACTGAATAGTCACACAGATCAGAACCTATACTTTGAAAAAAGGAACTGCCCACTGCAGCCTCCTAGAGGTAACATTTAAAAAGCAGGGCACTCTTGTGGACCTGTGGCTCCAGGGTTGTTGGTTAAAAACGGGTTTTAAAAAAATAGCAGTGCTTCAACAATCTCTCTCTTTTTATCCGGCGGGGGGGGAAGAAGTAAGGCAAGGAGAGGGCTTGGGTTTCCAGCTGGCTGAGTATAGCAGAAACGTGGGGTCCAGAGAAACACATTTTATTCCAAAGACACCTGCCAGAAAGTGAAGTGCAGATATGACCTGTTGGTCTGTTCAAACATTCATTTTCATTCACTTCCTGATTCAACAGGTATTTATTGGGAGGCTAATATGCTCAGGCACTTTGCCCTGTGCTGGGGACAGTAAGCCAGTGTACAAAGCTGTCACTATTTCTGCTCTCACGGCTCACAGGAGTCAGCTAATGCAGTGACAAACACCCAGATTGCTAACTGACCCCTCTTGTGAATGAAGCTGAAGGTTTACATTTAGGAAACAGGTATGTGAATAATACATGTATCCTATTTAGACCTGCTTCAGCCTAACAACTGAACAAATCCAGAAATGATTTTGGGAAGTGAAGCCAAGTCCCCCTTTCTTCTTTCTCCCAAAATGCTCTTGACAATGTCAGAACATTTTCTAAAATAGCTTTAAAAAAACCACTTACATAATGCTTACTAGGTGCCAGACACTGTTCTGAGAACTTTATATATATCTTAACTCCTTAATCTTTGTAATAACTCTACGGGAGAATAACATGATCCCCATGCTAAAGAGAGAGAGCAGACACAGAGTGGTGAAGTGTGAAGTCATCTAGCCAGTAAATGGTGGAGTCAGGATCTGAACCCGAGCAGTCTGGCTCTGCAGCCTATGTTCTTCACCATGGCCTCCTACTGCTCTTTCTTAAAGACTGTGTCTGAGCACACATCAGGGGAATAATGTGGACACAACAGTTTTATTTCCAATCCCACGGTCCACAAATGAGGCAGAGTGCATAGAGCTTGGGTCTCAAGGGCTGGGATCACGCATCACTCATCTTGATAATTGTGTCCCCCTACACGGTCTACCACAAAGTAGGTGCTTAAGAAATATTTGTGGAATTGAACTGGGCTATCTGATATATTTGATCTACTTATTTTTTTTTAAAGATTTTTATTTATTCATTTGAAAGAGAGAATGAGATAGAGAGAGAGAGCATGAGAAAGGGGAGCGTCAGAGGGTGAAGTAGGCTCCCCGCTGAGCAGGGAGCCCGATGTGGGACTTGATCCCGGGACTCCAGGATCATGACCTGATGAAGGCAGTGGCTTAACCAACTGAGCCACCCAGGCGCCCCCATTTGATCTACTTATTATCACCCTGCACAAGACAGTCCTATACTGGGTGATAAAAATTTAATTTTTATTCCCTGGAAATGTTATTTTTGCTTAAATGTGATTTTGATAAATTTGACAGTCAGACCCTGCATGACCCTGAGTCATCAGACTTACCTGCAAGTGCAACCAAGTGTGGCAGGCAAAATCTGTTTGCCAAGGCAATTAATTCCAGTGGGTCCAGGTCCAAGTTAGGTGACAACTGCTTGGTATAAAGATAATCCAATACCGCTTGCATTGACATCTTGTTTATGTTCGGGAGATATACCTGAAATGTTATTTGAAAAGCTAAGTTCTGCTGAAGAAAGCAGTGGGTGCATTTCCAGGCTATACTGCTTATAAATAACCCAACCATACAATTTGATATTGGCAAGTCTGGGATACCTGCTTTAAGGCCGAGCGTAGAAGTCATTCGCTATTTATTGCTTCAAACCTAACAGTTTGATTTGTAGATGACAAAGGAGTGGGCCACGCTGCCTGACAAAGCCTGATTTGGAATTTTTAAATGGCTATTTGGACTTATAAATCAGACAAATGGTCTGTAAATGTATGATGACATTATGGGCTCTCCTCACCAAGTACTTTCTAATACTCTATTGTGGGGAAAGAAATCTCCCAGCAACATGACAGGTGTGGGGGGTAGCTGCAAACCACACTGTTGCTGACACACGATAGAGCCCCGCTCTCTAAGATGTCAAAACAGAGGATGAGCAACCACCCTCGTTGCCACAGTGACTGGTCCATGATTCCAACATTCTATCAATATATGCAAACACAATATACACACTTCATTATTTTTCCTATGGCACAACCACACAGATTCAAAATTATTGGAACATTATCAGGTTATCAGTAGATTCAGAGAATCCAGAGAAGTCCTTACCTGGGACATGTGGGGAACAGTTGGTTGGGTCTGGTAAACTCTCCTTTGTAGGAGTCACCTAATCTTGAGACCTCCTGAGCACCTGTAGTTCTTGCCAATATTGATACCTGCTAGGGTTTGCTAGAGAGCCAGGGCAGGGACCAGTGAGGATGTACACGACACAGCAGCACACACTCAAACTAACCCCACAGGTTGGGCCCTGGTATAGGACAGAACAGCACCATTGCCTTTGACTCCAGGCATGATGATGGTGATAAAAATTAACCTTAATGGAAGGCCTCCTTCACACGCGGTCATGTGCTAAGCTTCCCACACGCAGTATCTAATCTGATCCTTATATTCTCCCTAGGAGGAAAAAACTATTATTTTTGCCATTTTACAGGTAAGGAAATTGAGGTTCATGGAGTATAGTAAGGCCCCTATCCAAGGTCACGGAGCTAGTAAGTGACTGGGCTTTGAACCTAGGGAGTATAATTCTATGCTCAGAACCGCTGTGCAGTACAAGAAACCCTTCATGGCAAGGAAGCTAAGGTTTGGGTCACAGTACAATTAAGTACCATATTTCACTAACAGTTCTTAAGCATTAGATTTCTAAGTTCAAAAGGATGAACAGTTATTAACTGCCTATTTCTGGTACTTAATAGACCTCTGTACACCACATAAAGATACAATATGTGATTATACCTCTATTACACGATTACATCTGCATTATATATCTCATCTTTCCCTTTATGTATATATTACCGCCACAATCGACATGGGGCTCATGGCCAATGCGTTCTGGTGTCGTGGTTCCAGATTCATTTAAGCGATAGCAACTTGTACCATCCTCCTGCACAGCCACCAGCCACCTCAGACAGAATATCCTGGCAGACAGAACTTTCTCCTACTGTATCAAAGGGAAGGCCCCCCCCCAGACCTTCCCAGAAATAGTTAAGAAAATTATACACCCACCCCCCTTTCGGACATAGTCGATGATAACAATTATGATCTGGTAAATAAGCTGCATGGGTCATTACCATCAAGGATTTGACAAGTGTCATCTTTCGAGTTTCTAGCACAGCAACAGATACAACTTGGCAAGTAGAAACTGTTACTGATGTTATTTGAAAATAAGCCATTGTATTGTAATTAATTGCTGTTCCAGTGAATCTAACATCAGTTATACTTGCGTATATGCTTACGTACATACATGTTGACACATACGTGCATTTATCTTATACAGATCGGGTCTGGATTCGCACAGTTTTCTAGATAATTGAAGTTGTGAAACTTGAAAATTTGGACCATTTTGATAGTGAAAGCATATACATTTTACAAAGTCCTAAGTGCTATAAAGAATTAGGGATCATAAATGTAAACAGTGCCAGAGCTTTCTACGAAGCCCTGCTCTCAGCTACGGGGATACCTGATGTTTTGGAAAATAGTGGCTTGGAGGACAAGGCAAGAGGCTGGTGCAGGCCCAGGGGTTTGTCACTAAAATGAGTGTGACCTCTGGCAAATCGTTCACCCTCTCTGATCCTCGGTGTCCTCATGCATTATCTGGGCGTTATTTGGAAGAGGTGATACCTACAGCTTTTTCTTCTTCACTGAGACTCTGGTTTTTGAAGATATTTGGATTACCTTAGCATTTTTTGGTAAGAGTGTGTTCTAAGTCACGATAAAATGAACTTCCTAAGTGAAAAGAAATTATTTCTGGCAGCAGGAGATGACAGATTCCTGTAAGCAGCCCTACCCCAATACTTCCAATGTCTTCGGCATGTTCTGACATTTGTAATCATCCATGACCTGCTTTCTCCTTCTTGCATAACACGATGCTAACAGTTTTCTGAAGCGATGGCTTTGTTGGGCAAAGAATGCTCGGGACCCTTAGAGCGAATGAGAATAAACTAAAAGCACGTTCGGAACCTGCACCTTTTTTTTTTCCTTTTTTTTTTTTTTTTAAAAGACCATTTCTGTGATTTTAATGTTTATGTATAACAATGGAGAGATCATTTCATAGAACTTTTAAAAATAATATAAAGCTAAATAAGAGATGGAATTAAGAATTTTGCATCCTACCTGCTGGATGTACGTTAAAAAAAAAAGTCAGCAAAGAGAATATAATGCTATCCTAAAAAACATCCCATAGTCCAGTGTCGTTGGTTTAAAATTTTAATTGTGAAAATCAGCTCAGACTATTAGGCTTATAATTAGAGACGGTCTCATAGAGAATGAGAAAGTATTCCAGATCCAGAGCATTGCTTACTACAAGCCAGGCATGCATTTTTAATGAACCACTTGCTGAGTACCTCTGGGGAGAGAATTATGCTTACTGCTACATTAAAAGTAATGAGAAAAATAGACGTCAAATACAATGTCTTCTTAAATATTAAGTGACAAAAAATGTTAAAGTAACATCAGTGTATATTTTCTTCCTTTCTGGATATGCATGAGAATTCTATTAATGCAAAAAAATAAAAAGACTGAATTTTGAGGGGGGAAGTCAGATTTTCATAGGACAACAGAGTTAATGGGTGCCCTAGAAAAGGGCAGATCCCAAGTGCCAATACAAGCCTACATCAGTCATGGAATATTTACTGAGCGTTTAACTGATGTTCCTCCCTCCCCATGATCCCTCTAACCACACTTTGCTAGTTTAGGAAGGGATCTGGGGGGCTTTTTAACTTAGGGCTTTCAGGGGACAAAGATTTTTAATCCCTCATGGAAAGAATTAAAACAAGACTCCTCCAGGACAATAGTCACCGATATTTCTTGAGCTTCCGTATGTTCCAAGCACCGAATTCTATGTTTATACATGTTTTCTCCTGACTTATCTGCCCTTTGAAGACGGTTCTCTTGTTATCCCCCATTTTACAGATGAGGACACAGGTTAGGAGATGGTCGCTCGCTTGCTCAAGGTCAAGCTGAGACTAGAGTTCATCACGACATAACCATTACAGTCTACAGGGGCAATCAAGGGGAGGGGCAGGCAGGGGCACACGTGTCAACAGCTCATGGCATTCTCAACACACTGACTAAATAAAGGGATCTGGCAGGGGCCTTCGGTTGCTTGGGTCCACGGTCTCTGTCTTCTAAGTTGGGCAGAATATATCCATACCTATTAGCCTCAGCTGCAGTGTTAATGGCCTAGTCTTTCCAGGAGGTCGTGCCACACAGGGGGCCCCTCCAGGAGAGGCTGTTCACCACGTATGTGTGCATTCACATTCTCTGCCAAGTTTTTGTTTTGGTCACCTCTCCTGTACATTTTAATCTGGAGCTGATTACGGTCCGTTCTGGGAAGCGGTGAAGGGGATTAGCATCTGTGAGGTCAGCTCTGACAGTGTCCCTTTGTGCCTGGGTTCCTGACCTTGATCAGCGTCTCTGCGCTGCTAACAGCAGGTGCTCGGCCGCACAATCAGCACACATTTCAGTGAGCTGGAAAAACAAGGGAAGCCAGCCTCCAGGTCCTTTATCTCTGGAGATGGCTGAAGTGGGTGAAAGGCCATTTGGATGAAGTTTTGTTAGTCGGTGGCTTCCCCAGATTTTCTTGGAAGTAAGAGTGAAAGAGTATTTAACCCTACCAACATCACAATAAGACTGACGGCAGCTACGTTTACTTAATGCTCCCGGGGTGATTTGCAAGGTCTGACTTTTACACCCCACTACCACGTTGTGGGTTATCATCATGCTTTCCAGACAGGGAGACCGGAGCTCAGAAAGGGGGTCACTTGCCCAAGGCCACGCAGCTTGTAAGTGGAAGAGTTGGGATTCAAGCCCCACGTCCTTCACTGGGCGGCCTCCACGACGCTGCTGCCGTCTCAGGGACGCGGCTCTGAAACCCCTTTGGTGGCATGGGAAAGACTTGGTTAGTTACAGCTGAGGACCTCCTGATTCAGAAAGGCTGCCAGACACCAAAAGAGGTCATCAGAATAATTCTTAACACTTTTTGCCCACACAGCAGACAGCCTTTTGCTGGGGGTTGGTTTAGGAGCAGTGGCAGTTTGTTCTGGAAGCAGGAGGTGGCCCAGGGACCTCCTCTGCCCCACCCCTCCCAGCTTGTGATTCTGCAGCCTTACTTGGGGATGCAAACGCAGGCTCCTGGGTCACAATGGGAGTGCTCAGATTTCTGCGGTGAGGGCCCCTTTTGGAAAGTCAGCTATTGTTTTCTTCATTTCTTTTAAAAGTGTGGAGAGAGATGCTGAGATATGCAAAACAAGCCTCTTGGGACAATAAACTTGATGGGGTGTCCCCGTGTTTTTTAAAAAAAAGATGGTTAAAAAATACTTTCAAAACTCAACAAAAATGCTTGCTCTTCTAAAGTTAGAAGTGCTTGAGTGGAATTTTTCTTTCTTTTCCAATCGAGTTTGTAAAAGGATGAACGGGTAGGGTCTTCAAGATACCGCTTGCTCTGCTCTAAGACTATCCTTCTTCTGGAGATAGGGTCGGTGCCCGAGAAGTGACTCAGTGGCCTCCGTGAGACTGAAGGGAGGTGTGTTCAGAGAAGGGACCATTTGCTCTGTTGCCATTTCCGCCCAGTGAACAAACCCTTGGAGAAGGCAAGTCCGGCCGAGCCTCGGGGAGTGCCGCAGCTCCAGGAGACCATCCAGGGCGTCCCCCATGCCCTGGGGCGTCCCTCACGGGGCAGATGAGAAGACTGAGGCCCAAGGGGGTGGCTTCTTAAGGCCCATCGTCTGGTCAGGGGCTCAGGTGAGCCCAGGACAGGGGTGACTGAGGAAGCTTTTCACTGCCTTAAACTTCTGGAAGACAGACTCTGCCCCTATTGGATGGGATTTTGCCAGTGTCTTGCTTGGGGACATTTGTTAAAAAGTAGAGCCGATCATGTTTTACAAATGAAAGCAGTGAGCAACAGACACCAGCTCCTCCTAACTGCAAAATTAAGAAGAGGGTGACCTGACACTCAAACACTGCCTAAGGAACTGGTTCAGGGGAGCAATTAAGTAATTGAAGTCGTCTGGTTAAACACATGCCCACTCACAGAGATACCCCTTGGGCTTTTCGGAAGGCACATACCTCACTGTTGGCGCTTTCCACAAACGAGCCCCCAAACATGGCGGCCATCCACCTGCAGCTACAGATCAGCAACGGTTTGTGGGCGCTGATGGCTCCATCATCCAACCTAAACATCACATCTGCCCAGGGATTGAGGAAACATAACCGTGAGCCAGCTTTGCTGAGTTCTGCCCATATTCGTCAACCTACATCTCCTTACTCTCTTCCATAGCTTAACTTGGTGATTTTGTATCAACCTCCACCTTTGGAACATCCAATTCTTTCTATGTCATTTGAGGATTGGGGGTAAACATTTAAAACTGCACATAAGCTCACAACACAAATTCTCTGAACCATACAGTACCATAAAGGAGAGGAATATTTTTTCCTCCTTACTATGAAAAATTTCAAAATAATAGAACAGTGGAAGAAACAGTACATTGTTAACATTCTGCCACGTTTGTTTTAACTATATATGTGTGTGTGTGCATAGATGGTGAATGTGTGTGTATATGTATACACTGTTTTAACAGATAGCATGACACTTCGAACTACTTTGTCAAGAGTTTTCTAAAAATAAGAACATTCTAGATAATCATATCATTATCACGCCTAAGAAAATCAGCAATGATTCCCAGTTTCATCCATTTTCTAGTTCATATTCAAAATTTTCCAATTATCTCTAAATTGTATTTATAGTTTGTTTATTTTTTTTTTTAAAGACAGTCCACTTGAAGCTCCACATTGTATTTGGTCACTATGCCTTTGCATTAAGGGGTGGGCGATTCAATTCATTTCACTTAAGGTCCATTGTTTAATTTACTGCAGCTTTGTAACATTGCTTTTCATTAACTTTCAAGATGGCTTCTATTTCATGATGGTCGTAAATATTATTTATAAGCTTTAAAATTAATGAACAGACTCAGTAATCAATGACTAAATGTATAGTACTACGTGTGTATCATCGTGACAGGCATTATGAAAGACAAAGACAAAACAGAAGCGTCCACATAAATAAAAGTCAGAAAGTCACATTTTTACAATGAAAATACACACACACAGAGGGCAATTTCAGAATTTAGTAGCAGTCTGTGCAAGCAAATATGTGAGGGCGCTGTGGCAGCAGACGGCATGGTCATCAAGGACAAAGAAGAGGTGAGGAAAATATAGAAGGGCAGGGTAAAGGGGTGTGAGAAAGAAAAGGAGCGGAGGTGGGCAGATGAGGCACTCCTGATGGGCACGCAGGTGGCTGCCAACGTCACCTCAAGGATTTCAGGGCCAAAGGGTCAGTGGAGAGTAGACTTGGTCAGGGAAAGGGCCCTGGAGGGGAATCATGAGCATCAAGCTGACTGGCTCTGGCGCAGGCTCAGGCTCAGGGGTAATGTGACTTACCTTCGAGGAGCACTGTGATACCGCGCTGCTTTAGAGGGGAGCTCGCGTACAAATCCTGCCTGTATTTCCTGGGGCAAGTTACCTAACCTTTTTGTCCCTCAGTTTCCCAGTCTGCAAAATGGAATAATCTTTAGCCCCTAAGTCCGCTAAGTCTGATAAGAACGAAATAGATGGATACATGCAAGCTAGAAGGGTAGATGAAAAAAATAAGCATTTATACCCGTTAGTGATGGTTAGTCTCTCCCTTGCTCGCGTATAGCTAATGTTTAATAAAACACAACCAAAGGGACCGATGGCTTTATCGTTGGACCTACTCACCTGAGAATGTCCCTTTGCTGAGACACTCTTTTATCCGATTGGCCTTCCTGACATGAAAAGCTTTTGTAATCTCCTGGTTCATGAAGGCTTCCTTGTTCATGATGTTTTCCACCATCATCCTCAAGTCAAACATCTCCAGAACCTCTGCAATCTGGGCCAGGCCCACCAAGTCCTTCTCCTTTTCATTCAGTTGTCCTGTGTACAGGAACTGGAGCAGGGTCCGGAAAGGGCCTGGCTGGACGGAGGAGTCCATCCTGACCACGGTGACGGGGCCCACCCGCTTTGAAACGGGATTGACTTGCATCTCCTTGTGCATGCCCACGAACCCCTTGCTCCAGCCTGACAAAGTCTGCATCTCTGGAATCGAGCTCTCGGCTTCCAGCCCCGGACCCTCCTGCTGGGACAGGTTTTGGCTCGAGGACTTCCACTGATTGGTCTGAGGGGTCCTTGGGGGGCCTTCCCCCCTCTCCTCATCTGGGTCAAGGCTCCATGCCTGCCCCTGGAAATCCCTGTTCTGCTTCTCTTTCTCACCAGCTCCTTCACTCCCATTTGGGGTTTCTTCACATTCCATTAAAAAAAGATCATAAAATTTGGAAGAGGAGGTAGCGAGGTAAATTCGATGTGCAAAGATGTGCTCCTGGTCCTGAAGGACAAACAGGACGTCGGCACACAGGGGATTGTCCAGTAAACAGGCAGCTTCGCTCGTCCCCATGGAGGGACATTCTGGAACTTTGATGACTGGTGGAGGGGCTTTTGGAGGTAGGAATGGTGCCTGAAGTAAAGGTTTCTGAACTTTCTTTAGGTGGGATTTCCAGAACTGCAGGTGTCTACGAGAAATCAGCGCTGCTCGGATTGCATTGTCAAACACGTCCTTGATGCCGAACTGGTCAAAGACGCTTGTCTCATAGTACGGTATGCCGAGTTCCTTCGCAACCTCTCGGCCTTTTTCGGGGGGCAGAATATCCCCTCTCTTTATGGGCCTAGAATAGAGGATTTAAAAGTTATAATCGGCCTCATTTTAGGAAAAAAATGGTAATGAGGGCCTATCAAAGCACCTAATAGAACTGTATCTTTAAAGTCCTATGCAGGCTTTTTTTTTTTTTTTTTAGAGATTTTTATTTATTTATTTGAGAGAGAGAGAGAGTATGAGCGGGGTGGGGAAGAGCAGAGGCAGAGGGAGAAGCAGACTCCCCGCTGAGCAGGGAGCCCAATGTGGGGCTCGATCCCAGGACCTGAGCCGAAGGCAGATGCTTAACCAACTGAACCACCCAGGCGCCCCCCCATGAAGGCTTTTAATAAAACTCTTGAAAAATCTATCAACCTCAAGTCTTCCAACCTTAAGCCTGCAGAAAAAAAATGCTTTCAGTAGTAACTACAGTAACTGAAGTATCAGCCGTATTTACTAGTTATATGATCCTGGGCAAGTTACTTAAACTCTTTAAGCCTTGGTTTTCCCATCGGTAAAATAGGAATAATAATAGTAAAACCCTACATTTTAAAGGACTCCTGAGAAGTTGAAATGAGATACTATGCTAGCCCACAGTAAGCGCCTGACAAATAGCAGCCATCGTCCCACTGTCACCTTCATCTTTGTCACCGGCACCTTATGCTTACATTTTGCTTTACAACCTTACAACAAATCCATATGCTTTTTCTCATTTGAGCCTCACAATAACCCTGCGGGTGTGATTTTCATCCACCTTCTGAAGAAACGGAGGCAGCGAGCTTAAAGGGTTTGCCTCAGGTCACGTTTGCAAGTTGCCAAGAGACCTCTGCCAAGCAATTAGAACCCCGTAGTTCTAGACTGGTTAACTGGTTCACATCCAACGGCCCATTAGGTCCCTTCCATCACGTCTGTGAGCCTTCTCTCATGTCTAACTGCTTCTCTTCTCTTCCACGTCTGCAGTGACTCTGTGATCCTCTTTTGCTTGGACTAGTGCATTAGCCTCTTGCCTGTCTGTCTTCAGACTCTCCACATTTTACCGCACAGTGCTCACTGCTGCAGGAAAAATCCTTACATAACGGAAGTATGACTTGCAGCTGTAATTCTTTTTCAATATTTCCTCTGGTTCCACAAAGCCCATGGAACAAAGGCTATGCCCTTTAAGCCGGCACACAAGGCCCATTACAATCTAATCAAACCCAGGGAGGCCAAACCTTTGGAAGCAGTGTAAGCAGAATAGTGCCACGACCATGGCATAACACGGTAAACGGGCAATATGTGATTTGTTGTTCTACTCCTCACAAACACACTCTTGATTCTGAGACATAATGTTAGGAATGGATCTTCCTCAATAAATATTTGGCTTTCAGAATCAAAGGTAATGTGCTTGACAGGTGCTGGTCTTAGGAGAAATACAAGACTGGCTAGAAATTGGATTTGAAGACCTGGATAGAAGGCAAGGAAAAATGGTAGGGTGTTGCGAAAGCGGAAGGGGGTGCAGGGAAGAAGGCTTAACTTCAAGGTTGGCTCCTCTGGGCATTTTGTGCTCCTGGTTCCCTGGGACTGCCTTGAAAATCACTAGCTGGTGACACTCCTCAAGGCTTAGTTCAAATACTGCCTCCTTCATGAAATCTCAGAGCTGCTCTACAGAAGGGACTGTCCCCTCTGCATCCTCTAGCACCCGTAAATCTCCTCTAGTCCTCCACGTCCGTGGTTGTGAGGCCTGATTATCTCAGCCGATTCTTTCCCACAGAAAGTTCTGGATGCCAGGGGCAGTCTCTTTCACCGTGAGTCCCCTTCCCCCCATGTGGCTTCTAATATGCAATGCCTAGTTCACGCATTTAACAGAAGGACTGTGAAAACCTAACATGAACCGTTTTCAGAAAATTTATCTGAAATGCACCAAGAACATCAGAAATTGTCTAAAGAAAGCACCATTTGCTTTTGCTGTGAGAGTATAAAAAGCTGCCTATACAAAATTTTTGTAATAAGCCTATTAGACAAACATCAAAGGAAGGTATTAATATCAACATTTTTGGGAAAACTATGCTCTTAGACATAAAATATATATATAATTATTTTTTATGAAGGGAATATGGAGGGTGCACAGGTTTTTAAAAACTCTTATTTCCCCCTAAAACTGGCATTCCACATTTTATACAGAGTCAAACAAATCCTCTTTCAGGTTGATTTTTAAACTTGTGACACTTTAAAAATATTTGCAACTATAGGTCCATATGATTTTTAAAAACTAGACACTGCCTTTTTGGGAATGAAATATTCTCAGAGGTTGGATTGAGGAAAATGAGAAGACTAAAAACACTCAGATGTGTGTATCTGTATGAACCTGATATTCCCGGGGCCAGGAACTGTGGCTAATCCCTCTGCACGTTCATGAACTTTACTATAATAATCATACTTTCAAGAATGACATTATTATGAGTAGCCAATGTTTTGTTTAATTTTTTACAAATTTCAAGGCACTTTTATTCACACCATGTCACAGTTGAAGAAGTCACTTCCAGCAATGGCCAACTGTTTTACAAAAATGGGTTCCTTACCTACGAGGGGATGGTGAGCCTGAGAAGGGTCAGGATTAACAAGCTAACTTAAAGCACATGGCTGACTGATGGGGCCCCAGGACCACTGAGGAGCGCAACCCTAGCCTACAGAGACATCTGTTACCTCTAAATTTTAATTTGGCCAGCACAGCAAATCACCGAGTCCCTTGGCTTACCTCGCTAAAGGGCGTCTGGCTCGATTAACAGCTTCAAGATCAGCATAGCGGAGGTCTAGCTGGCAGCCAACCAGAACAACAGGTGTGCGGGGGCAAAAGTGCTTGATTTCTTGATACCACATGGTTTTCACATGATTTAGGGAATTGGGATTCGCGATCGAAAAACAGAGGACCACAACATCAGACCTAAAAGGAAATCACAAAAGAAGTTGTATTGTCTTATCCCTTTTTTCCTTTTATCATTATGGTCCCCCCCACCCCATCCATCTAAGGCCATATCATGTCACAATAAAACAAAACAAAACAGAACAGAACCACGGATGTTAAAATACATCTCGGAGTCATGCAAACAGCTTGAGAAGCCCCCACATTCCAGCACCAACACAGCCTGAGTTTATTCTCATATCACACTGCGGAACGCCGATGTATTGAAGTTTCCGATGATGTTATTTTACAATACAGATGATTACCCAAACTTGATTCAGTCCTGGAACCACAACATGCGGAACTATTTCTGTTTGTCACAAGAAATAGTTTCAAGATAAAATAAAACAATAAAAACTACCTTTTACCAGTTTAAACATAAAGGCGATGATGACTCAACCCAATGAGATAAAGCAAACAGTTTAAACATTACTGAAAACATAACAGGTATTTGCTGTCCGGGGTCAGCAAATACACAGAAGGATTTCTGCCCTTCTTCCCACTTAAGCACACATGTAGGGAGCACAACCACTTATCTGTTTCTGAAAAGAAAATGTCCTGAATTTGTGGGGATTTTGACTCTTTACTAGGGATATGGCAAGAGGGTCGTGTTTAACAGAAAGCCAGCAAGAGTTAGGTGGATGACTAATAAGAGAATGTCGGAAGCAGATTTCTCAAATGTTATATGTGACACACAGCAGGTAAGTGGGGAAAGGAAAAAAGTACTTTATAGTCAATTTTGACATAAGGATCTTCTATTTTTATATAATAACTTACCATTCTAGAAGCCAGAGAACAGTTTTACAAAACAGTTGTTCAATATGGTGTTTGACAGCTGCTAAAAGGTATCTTTAATAAGAATTATAAACCAATCATTCTAGGTTAAAATATGCTGAATGGTGACTTTGAAAACATTGAGGCAGAAGAATATAAAAGAATAGGAAAAATTATGCCCAAGGATTCAAGACTATCTTGCAGCTAAATTCAGAAATAAACTCTTACAATTTTATTAGATGCTAATTTATTGCCTTTACTGTTTATGTAATGAGAAGAATCAAGTCGATGAATCAAAACACCTTCTTTTTAAATCATTAATGAGCTTTCCCTCCTACATATCAATGAAGACAAACAAATATATCTGGGCAACCATAAAATTTCTAAAAATAATCATTTGCAATGCAGAAAACTGCAGGGTGCTTACATTAAATGTAATTCAGAAGGTGAATCTTTAAATTTATATCCCAGAAAAACTGTACCAGTCCACAGCACATACTGGGGAAAATCCTGAGATTAAAATATTTACAAATTATAAAAGAGGACCTAGGACTCAAAGTAGATGAATGTATTAATCTGCATGTTTAGAATGTCCTTGAAATAGATATTATCAGAGATTCATAGACACTGGAAAATATATTATGTGTAAAAATATGTACAAGTATATAAATGAAAGGGAAGCATGTCTTGTCTTCGGGATTCTGATTTAGTTAGTGGAATATTCTGTGCACAGCCTTACTTCTAATCAGCATAAATAACGGTATCCAGGAAAGCTAAGAATGCTTTGAATTTTACATTTTTTAGGAGCTGAGTTTTCTATTATTCATAATCCTATTTATATAGGATATCTGACGCAGCTCTGCTCTAAGCTTCATCCCGATTGTAAAACAAAGCCACCATGAATTTTGGCACAGTGAGATTAACATGGCAATCTGTGAGGTTCAATATTATAGAGAAAGAATTGAGGAAATGCATCCAGTACCTAAATGTAGAATAGTATGTATATGCCTAAAATTGTTCTAATTGGTACCCATTTCCATATTGAAGCACATGGCTATAAAGGAAATATTCTCAGAGCTTAATTTATATGACAGACATGTAGCTAAATGTCAATTCTGTTATCTAATTTTATGATACAGCATGTGAGGTTTTGAAATCAGAGCTGGCTCCGTTGCCAAGGTTACTGGATAACACTCATGCCACTGAACACATACTAGTTACTATTCAGTTGACCTGTAAACAAGTACAGACAGGACCTTGGGGGTTGGAAAAAATGGAATCTCTTGATGATAGTAGCATAATGCCATCACACAATACAGGTCCGGAGGGCCCAACCTCTAACTGTGTCGCATCAATATCTCAATGCATGAAATGCTTTTGGAAAGCTAGAAAAATAATTCAATGTTCTGCAAATATTTTGCCACAAAAGGATGACAGTTAAAGAGAAGAGGTTGTATGAGAGCAATACTACCTCTGAAGCTAGAATAACTTATTGAATAAAAATTCTATTTGTGTCCTTGGAATAAAGTTACTCTTTTTTCTTTTTATTAATGCACATTTAGGTGCTAGGAGACTGCATCTCCATTGTTTTACAGTAAGAACAGTTCAAGAATAAGATCCTATTTTAACCTACCAACTTGTTTCAGTGTCTTTGGCTTAACCCTTGTTGATCTAAATACAAATGCAAGTGAAAGAAACGTTATATACAAATTATGGAGAATCCCGGGCGCCTGGGTGGCTCAGTTGGTTAAGCAACTGCCTTCGGCTCAGGTCATGATCCTGGAGTCCCGGAATCGAGTCCCACATCGGGCTCCCTGCTCGGCAGGGAGTCTGCTTCTCCCTCTGACCCTCTTCCCTCTCGTGCTCTCTATCTCTCATTCTCTCTCTCTCAAATAAATAAATAAAATCTTTAAAAAAAAAAAACAAATTATGGAGAATCCCATTCTTCAGGCCTGCCCTAATATTGTAGTACCCTAATCCTGATTTTAACCAAAAGGCTGGGAATCAATGGATGTGGTGATGGATGGAGCTACAGAAAGATGCTGTTTTGACACATTCCTCCTTAGCCCAATATTCTTTCCTAACCCTTAACTCTTCACACAGCAGGATCCTCTGCCATATAAACACCTATACAATCAAGTAACTATTTTGAGAATGCCATGTAGTCCCTCTAGATTTTGAGCCGCTTTTTTATCTAGTCAAGGAAGGCACGAGACCTGCAGCTAAGAATATCTCCAGCTTTAGGCAGAATTCCAAGGAACTAGAGATATCAAATAACTTTTAATCAAAACATTCATTCCTGTGTGGAGACTGTTCAGTGTCTGACACAAGCCTGTGTTTAAAAATGCCATGCCTATGAAAGATAACAAGAAAAAGGCAGGTTCTAGCATTTCTACTTCTGTGGCTCGGTTACATTTTCTTACTTGGAAGAGTTGAGTTTAAAAATAATTGGGAGGGGGAGGTGTGATGAGGACATTCTCACATACTATGCAGCAGGGTTAGCCTAGAAATGACCTCAGGGTTCCTATTTCAGCTGTAAAAAGAATCTGATAGGGTTTAAATGGCATCCTACAGCTATTTGGAGTAGAAAGCACAAGAATTTGAGAATGCAGAAGCAAAGCACAAAGTAGACAAAAC
Source organism: Zalophus californianus (assembly GCF_009762305.2). Taxonomy (NCBI): domain Eukaryota; kingdom Metazoa; phylum Chordata; class Mammalia; order Carnivora; family Otariidae; genus Zalophus; species Zalophus californianus. Next base: position 22,427,199 of record NC_045609.1, read on the forward strand.
TCTAAACTCCAGAACTTGAATATTGAGAAGGGGTAGAAAGAGGTTTAGATTTTGTTTTTTGTTTTTTGGGTTTTTTTGAACCCAGCTAAGTGGTTTTAAAGGAAGCCAGGATTACAAAGGATTTAAGAGTGCAGGGTCTCAGTTGCTTACCTACGGAATGTTTATTTTGGGGAGAAAAATGTAATTTCTTTTCCCTAAGGGGAAGATATTAATATAAAACTTTCACTAATAATACCCATGGAGTAATGTTTTGAATAGTGAAGAAAAAAGAATCCAGAGTAAATCTGTATGTTGAAACAATTGCGAATCTCGCTTCATAGACGGGTGGGAGGTGGGGCGGGGGTCAGAGAGAGCCCAAGTCATCCAAAAATGCTTGAGCTGATAAAGCCAACCTCCAGTTGTATCAGTTTTTCTTCAGATATTAAACAAACAAGACAACATGTTTTTTTCAGTTATCTTTTAAGGAGACCGCGGGCCAAAGATAGCATGTAAAAAATTGGCAAAGGTATTTGGGTAACATAAGGAGTGTGTGCAAAGTTGGGACCAATCTTTGTTGATGGATGCAAGAAAAAAAATCTGAAAACAGTGCATCTTACCCACACATCTTGCTCGGCTCAAGCTAGGCTTGAAAGAGCCAAGGCCATACAAATTCCCCAGGCCTGTCTTTATAACATCTACAGTGAAAGAGAGCAAACGTGGTGGGAGAAGGTCAGATAAGCAACCAGAAGGTAAACTGCTTTTCCAATGTGAAATATCAAATTCATCCTTTGAAGAAGTGGTTGAAAAAGGGTAGACAATCACTATAACACTGCGTTGTTAAGAATGGATTTCCCAAGCTCCTTCCTATCACAGAAATGCTCTTATCTTCTTGGTTTATTTCGCCTTTCCTAGTCCCATTCACCCTGCCACCACTGTCCGGCTAAGGAGCTGCTGCGGGCCTTGCATTTTCTTATCTGGTTAAGTGGAAAAAAAAAATACCTAAATTATCCTTCATCTAAGAGCCTAACATTAGGCGAATCTGATGGGCCATTGGGAAGGTTCGTGGGTTCCAGCTGTGAGCGGGACAGCCAAATGCCCTTCTCCCACGGGCCAATTCCGGTCTTGTCTCTTGCTGATGCACACTTGGTGACCAAAAGTAAACCAACAGTTCTATTTATTTGAGTTTCACTTGGAAGTATCTCCTTGTTAACATACCCTTTAAAGCCTTTTGTTCTGTGGTAGGACCCTACTTCTTTACATGTCAGTACTGCCTACCATTTCTTTTTTTAGTAGAGACTCCCTATATCCTTCATCTTGGTAGAGATCATGATCACATTTTAATGGGCTTCTTTCCTTTGTCGGTGCGCACAGGTCCCCTTCGGGCCGCGATTCAAGTAGGAGTCCCTGATCTCCCTCTTTGGGGCTTCAAGCTTCCGTCTCCCCCTATAACCTAGGTAGGTTCTTTACAGAAACATTTTCAAAACCATTCAATTCAACAACACACCTTTCATGCATGTGGTCTGACAGCGCTATGCAAACAGATCAAAACAGCACGAAAGAGCTGGGAGCATGGCAGAGAAAGGGAATGTGTCACATGTGGCTTTGGAAAGTTTTAGTAGGGAAGCAGCCCGGTGTATATGAGATGGACAAGGAGTTGTCAGTGATCGGTGAACATAACCATCAGGAGATGAATGGCTCTGTAAGCTCATACTCATGGAAGATGGAGAGGTCTGTAGGGGAGCGCCTGGCGGGGGGATCTGGGGAGAGCAGGGCAGTACCATGCAGTGCCCTGGATGTGAGCAGAGAAATCAAGTCAATACTTTACCAATAGCAGTGAGGCTTCTTAAGTACAGATGTTATGTGGGGGAAACTGTCAAAACACCCTGCAATATATCCAGATTTGGGAGTGATTAGCATGCGCGACTATTTCTTCCAAGCCCATAACTACATGTTTAGTAGGAAGTAACATTTTAAACCGGTCTTCCCCCACCCTCCAAAACTGAGGCCAAAGCAATGCATGCTCTTAAGGGCAGGAAAGCCATATCAACATCCCACCAATGGTACCAAACCCTGAGATAGATAAAACTTGAGTCTTAAAAATGGTTGGCTCTTTGATCATGATACAAATACCACGGGGGACATTGGTCCTGCCGTAGAAGGTTCTGGGTTATCATCCAATAGAAACTGGCTGTTTTTCACTCAACATCCCATTTTCTCTACTTAGCAATCCATGCTCCCTGTAGTATATTCTTACATCTCACACAATCATCAGAAAAAGTTGAACGCATGTGAAATTGGGTGAAGCACAAGTAATTTATTAGAAGAAATAATTTAAGCAATCTTATTTAACTCCTGGTCAATGAGAGCAGGAAGCATTGACATAAAGAAGGCTTGCTTAATAGGAGAAGGTGAAATTGTGGTGATAAATTCCCTCCCAATACCACCTCTCATTCTCATTCCTCTTTGGCTTTCCCTGAAGCTAAAAGACAGAGGAACTTCCAACCTGTACTGCTCACTTTTTCTCCTGAGAGCAAGACTTGCTGTAGATAGAAGCAAGCCTCCATGTCAATCTGCATGCCAGATGGGAGGTCTCTGGGATTAACCTCCCTGACTCTTTTGAAACAAATCTAACTAGCAAGATCATTCCACTACAACAGGAAAGGGAGTTTACCCAGACCTCTCAGCAATCCTCCTTGAATCAATAAAGGTACAAGGACTTGTCAAGTCACTTATCCAACAGCAATAAGCAATCATTCAATCATTTCTTCCAGCAATATTAACTGATAATGTACATACATATGTACTCTCCTAGACACTAAGGTTACAGCAATTAGTTAAAGACACAAATCACTGTCCTTGTGCTTATCTTCATGCTCATTTTCTAGTGGACAATAAGAAGAATATGTAAACTATGTGGTATGTTAGGTCGTGACAAGTACCAAACAGGAAATATAGCAGGGAAGGGGGACAGAAATATTAGGGAGCAGAAGATGCTTTTGGAATGAGGTGACCAGGGTGGGCCTCACTGAGCAGATGACATTTCAGTAAAGACCTGAGGGAAGTGAGGGAGCTAACATGCTGCTATCTAGGGGGAAAAGGAAACAGCTAGTGTGGAAAGGAAATAGCTAGTGCAAAGGCCCTGAAACAGGATGTGTCCCTTAGGATAAGGGCGAAAAAAAGCAGGAGCTGAGCTCAGGGAGGCAATGCTGGACCGAGGTAGGGAGGGCCTCATGGTATCTGGCTCTTAACTTTGTTGTTTTTTTTTTTTATAAAGATTTTATTTATTCACTTGCGAGAGAGACAGAGAGAGAACAAGCAGGGGGAGAGGCAGAAGCAGACTCCCTGCTGAGCAAGGAGCCCGATGCAGGACTCGATCCCAGGACCCTGGGATCATGACCTGAGCCGAAGGCAGACGCTTAACCATCTGAGCCACCCAGAAGCCCCTGGCTCTTAACTTTGAATGAACTGGTGAACGGTTAGGGGTTTTTGAGCAGAATGACATGATATAATCTATGTTTCAATAGCATTGCCCCACTACTATAATGAGAACTGATTAAATGGTGGGGGGGGGCGGGAAGGGGCATGTCAGGGGGAAAAGGCAGAAGGATGGGACCAGCGAAAAGGTAACAATCGCGAGAGATAATATGACTTTGGCCTGGGAGCAGCGTAGGTGGTGAGAAGTGGCCGCATTCCATATGTAAGTGCAGGGGTGGGGTGGGGGAGCCAGCAGGGTTTGCTCGTGGCCTGAGTGTGGGATATGACCAAGAGGGATCAAGAATGATGCCAGAGTGCTTGCCCTGAGCAATTCTGTCTTCCCTGTTCCAGGTATGGACATGTGTAGTTTAGCATTTCTACTGCTGAATTGTAATTATGTTGCTGTCTGAATTGTAATTATGTTGCTGTCTTCCCCGCTGTACCGAAAGTTGCATCTTCAGGGAGTTTGTCTCATTCCTATTAGTTCCTTTCCCATTGTGTACCACACAATTGTTTGTGACAAAAGAGACCCCCGATGGCTGTTTATTGAATAAAAAGGCCTTATAGATATTGAAGGATAAAAGACATAGATGCAAATGTGTCTGCAGTCCTAAAGTCTAAAAGAAATGAGGTTAGGCCTAAAATAAGTCAGCTAAAGAATACATTAGGGTTTTGATAAAGAGTGAAAACAGTTTGTGAGCTATTATATTTCTTCAGACAATTACTGCTGAAAGCCATGTAATATCTCTGGTATACAGCAGAGATTAACCAGTTAATATATACTTTTTAATTATTGGAATTTATCTAAAAAATCCATTTACCCCATCTAACTGGATACTTTTATAACACCAAGATAATAATGGAGATTATAAATAAATAAATAAATAAAATAAAAGAGATCATTAGATCTCTTCATGGGATTAGATTATTCAGAAGCAAAGGAAGTGTAAAGAAACAGGCAGGTTACTTTCAGTAAGTAACACAGAATTAAGGCTGAAGGGAGCAGCCTCCATATCACAGACCATCTTGGGTTTTTTTTTATTTTTTAAAGATTTTATTTAGTCATTTGAGAGAGAGAGAGCTCGCCCATGAGCACAAGCAGGGGGAGGGCAAAGGGAGAAGCGGACTCCTCACTGAGCAGGGAACCCCACATGGGGTTCAATCACAGGAACATGACCTGAGCCAAAGGCAGACACTTAACTGACTGAGCGACCCAGGTGCCCTGACCATCTTGTTTTTTGAAAAACATAGCAAAAACTAAAAAAAAAAAAAAAAAAAGCAGTAAAATAGACAGCCAAGGTGATAAGTTGAAAAGACAATTTGCTAATTTCCTTTATCTTTCTGTAATTCAGTACTTTGTCCTTCTGACTATATTCTCTAGGCTGGGGGCACAGGAGTTCCAGGGAGAGAATAAAGTGGTGGAATGATTTTGGACACCTAATGAATGGCCAACATTAAAAGTTACTGCTAGGATTGTTGATAAGATGCACTAAGAAAAATATCTGTGAAAATGTCCTGTGAACTTTACAGTACCAATTATTGTCAGACAAACATGATTACAGGTTCCAAAGTCACCAAGGATATATCTCATATGTTGCAGCTAATAAGAATGGCCAAACATTCTCATCAAGAGAGGTTTTCTTTTTGGCTTCCCAGCTCGTGTCCTTTATTGAAATGTAACTGCTGAAAGCTAGTGATAGAATTATCCCCTGAAGACACTGAAGAGTTACTCAACAGTCTCTTTCTTCTTACCACTTAATTTAAAAGGGAAAACTGTATGGGCTGAAATAGATTTCTTCATCAGAATGTTCCAGTATAGAAACACCACAAACTGATAAAAAGTCAACACACTTAGCTATTATTTGACCCAACTTGACAAGCTTGCAGCTATTTAGTAATAGAAAAAAAGGTAAATAGAAGACAGAATGCAAGAAATTAATATATTGAACAATGCATATGTCCCTTATTCTCTTTACCCATCTCAGCGGCCTCATTTGTCATGTTTTTATGGCACCTTGTGGGGCCATCAATGCTTCTCTGGGCTGAACCATGACGGACTGTCTTTCCTGGCCACGTGAGCAGTGTTTGGACAATAGGCAGCATCCTTCCAGGTCCTGGAACACAAGCAACCCCAGCCATCAATCAAGCCCTGTTGCTTTCTCAGTTGGCACTGCTGTTTCCCAAGGACAAATTCATCCTGGGGACAGGGCTCAGTTGCACAAAGAAATCCCAGCTTTCTGATGTTTTGTCTTCTGGTCACCAGACAAGATGTACCAGTTCAGAGCAGGAAGGACAGTGTGGATCAGCAGGCCGAGGGTGGTACAGAGCATGGCACGTTTTCTGTGTTCCGGATGATCTGGTATCACTGCAATCCTAGGCTTGAGTGTTTTGGTAAAGAATCTATACATTTCCACCACATTTAATTGTCTGAATCACTTGTATGCATTTAGTCTAATGCATTTTTGTTCACTTGTTTTGGTTAAGCACAAAGCAGTAATAATCCACCTTCAATTTTTCTACTTAATGCCTTCATCTTTGGGCAAATGGATTTAAAGTAAATACATATATATATATATGTATATATATGTATATGTGTGTGTATATATATATGTTAAAAAATGATTCTTATAAGGATCTTGGGAATGACACTCAGAAAGGAAACACCCCACAACTGGAAAATTGTTGGTATTAATACAAGTTATTTTCTGTTTAAGAATACTCATTCAGGGGAGCCTCGGTGGCTCAGTTGGTTAAGAGTCTGTCTTCAGCTCAGGTCATGATCCCAGGGTCCTGGGGCCGAGCCCTATGCTGGGATCCCTGCTTAGCAGGGAGTCTGCTTCTCTGGCTCCCTCTGCCCTCCCCTCCTCGTTCGTGCTCACTCTCTCTCTCTTGCTCTCTCTCTCTCAAATAAATAAATAAAATATTTTTTAAAAAGAATACTCCCCCGGTGATGGGTATTAAGGAGGGCATGTTCTGCATGGAGCACTGAGTGTTAATACACAAACAATGAATCATGGAACACTACATCAAAAACTAATGATGTACTGTATGGTGACTAACATAACATAGTAATAAAAAAAATTAAAAAAATACTCATTCAAACAAGGCTTTATGAAAAGAATTTACAAATCTAAAAATTTGGGGGGAAAAGGTGGTTTCGGGGATGTGGCTCAGTGTACCTCCCTCCTTTTTCTCTGGGCCTCACAGCACATCTTTTCATTTGCTAATTCATTAAGGAGAGGCTAGGCACCAGAGTTTTCCATCCGTATCACCCTCACGGTGGTATATGACTTGTGATTCTTACTATAAAAAAGTGCAAATATAAAATTCAACCTAGTGAAACAGTTTGGAGTTCGTTATAATGATATTTCCTTGTAAATGCCTTAGAAGATCCTGCCATGTATAAGACTGATTGATAGATTCATGCATGTATTCAACTAACATTTATGAAGCTCCTCCTATGTGCCAGGCCCCCGGCACTGGAGACATAGAATAAACAGACAGAATTCCTATCCTACAGATACCAGGAATAATGGCATAAGGGCAACAGAAGAAGATGATGAAGGAGCCAATTTTCAAACAGTGTGATCATGGCTATGATAGAGATTTGCCAGGGTGTCCTGTGGAACATAAAGGAGAGACATTTCACCTGGATTCTAAAGATGACAGGGAGGGGGAGAGTATGGAGGGGACTTAATGGGAGTTTGCGATCCTTGTCCTAAATTCTTAGAATAGTTGTGGTAATTAACTAGGTGAAGAAGGGGTGTAATTTCTAGATGGATGTAATGCACGTTTGTGGGCCCACCGGCTACAGGGAACACAGAACTGCAAATATTGTTATGTCTGGAGCAAGAGACGAGGCTGGACAAGCAGGCTGGGACTCAGTCCAGAGAAACAAAGCGGGGTGGAGCCTCACACCCAATGGGCAGGACACTCCTCACCCACCTCTGCACCCAATCCTCAGCCAGGGTGACTGAGTATGAGATGGACAAGATCATTTGTATACTCCCACAGGTTATCACTGCACTCCCCAGTTGCAGAAGGAACCAACTACAAAAGCCCACATTGTTACTATTTGAGGGAGAAATGGAGAAACAGGAAACCTTCAGAGAACGTGCAGTCCTCTATTCAGCTATCACAGGATCCAATGTATCTTAGAAAAAGATACAAACACAACCACAGCCAAAGACACAGGCCCCTTGGTCAGACTGATCCACACAGCTGAGGGCTTATCTCTGGGGAAAGGGAGTCAGCATGATTTGGGGAAAATTTGTTAGCGTTCCATCATTGAGCTTTGAGATTCTAGAACCATCCTATTTCCCACAGTCATCTATTCAAGATCTGGTCCCATTTTTTCCCCCTAAGTTCACACAAATGATTTGTATTTTCAACGTGAATTAATTTTAAGTTCTTTAAATAATTAAAACATATATTGTCTACCATGCACACTTCCTCACATTTCAGGGATTACCTTGACTATCCATAAAAATATTTTTATTTAAAAAATATTTAAGATACTATTTAAATACAATAAACTTTGCAGACTTTAAGGGTTGGTTTGATTAGTTCTGACATACATATGCACCCAATACTATCACATCCCAATCAAAATAACAAACATTTCCATTTCCGTCCCTCTGTAATCCATCCCTCCCCCTCCCTCTTCTTTCCCAGGCAACCAGTGTTCTACTTTTTGTCACCATGGATTGCATTTTCCAGAATGTTATAGGAATGGAATCACACAGTATGTGCTCCTTTCCTTGGTTTCCTTCACTCGAAGGCTCTGTCTCTAATCTTTAAGAGAGTCCTCCCTTTTGGCTGAGGTTCGATAAAGAGCATGATAATCATGATGATTCCATGGCAGTGTGTAACAAAGCATGGCTTGAGGACCCCCTGCTTTATAATCATCCAGGGACTGGCCAAAATTTGCTGATTTACCTCTCCCTAGAACTCTGACATCAGAACAACCAGCATGGGCAGGTCTACTCAAATTTGCAGTTTAGTCCAACCTCTTGGGGAACAACTAAATTCCTGTTCCTTGATCCAGCTAGCTATTCTTCCAAGTCTTTCTACTTGTTTCTTTTTTCTTTTCTTTCTTTTTTTTTAAGGAGTGGGTGTGGAGCCCAACACAGGGCTTGAACTCACCTTCCCAAGATCAAGACCTGAGCTGAGATTATCAGTCAGATGTTTAACCGACTGAGCCACCCAGGCGCCCCCTTTCTCCTGTTTTCTATAACCTGGGCAAATCTTAGTTCTTTAGGCCACAGCAGTACACAGGACTACATAGCTTTAGGACAGAGGTTGCAATAATTTCCCTAGATCCTTTTGTGCCCACATTTAGAAGTGTGGTTTGGGTTACTTTTCCATATAGTATTCACATTGTGAACTTTCCTCCTTTTGCTGCTTTGCTACCTACTTCTCAAGTCCATCATCGGGGCCAGGACTCAGGTGAAGAGGGTCTTGAGAGTGAGCAGGACTCTTATTTCAGATGCAAAATTCAACAAGGTGCCGAACAACTATAATCCAGATGCCTACTTTATTTTTTTAAAAAATCAATAAGGCAAAAAAAAAAAAAATCCATGGTGAATAAAGTATCAAAATTTTAAATAAAGTCAAGACCAGTAATAGTGCCATGCTGAGCCCTACCGAGCTTAAAAGAAAAAAAAATCAGTGATCTTATCTTTTAAAAGTTATTACTATTTATATTTTATGCCCAAGGTGAGTGCGTTATTGCCTAAGCCTAGTCTTGGCCCAGGCCCACCTACACTTGATAGATTTCATGGTCCAACAGGCTTTTTGCTGTCCTGAAATGGTCATTAGACTATTACATCTGGCCCAGCGTTTACAACCTGCTGTGGACAAGAAGAGCTAATTCAAAGCACTCTTTCTAGACACATTAGACGCTTCCTACTTTTCCCCTTGCCATTAACCACAAGTACAGCCAATCCCAGACAAAGACATAAACACTGGTCACCCATAATCCTGAATTTTTAAAAGAGCCTCAACTGAGCATTCAGAACGGGATGTATTCATGGTGTATCTGACTACATGTGCCTTCACTGTGAAACCAGACCTATCTTATCTAAACAGACACACAGAAACCATGGCTCTGATTAATGTTGTCATTTAAAACACATACCGTACCTCTCATAGGAACTGACAACATTTGAGAGAAATCAGTGTGGAAGAATAATCTGTATTCCAACTGAACAGAAAATACGCCCAGAAACAGGCGAGGATCTAGATACGTAAGTTGAATTTTCAGGGGAAAGCACGCCATATAAAGTACCCAAGGCTCCTACTCCCTTTCAAAAAGCTCAATTGGATGTATCATTTTTACTGAAAGTGGAAGCACTCATGTTTAGCTATTTAAAGAACAAAGCTGTTTGTTATGTATTAAAGGACTTAAGAGGCACAACGGCATATTAGAGCTGGTGACAGATGGAGAATGCTGGTCTTCACTGCCCATATAGAAGAGCATAAACATCAGACTGGACTAGGAATAACTTCAAGGTAAGTCGGTCATCAGTCTATCATTTCCAGCCACAACATGCTGGAAAGGGACAGTACGGGCTCTGGAGTCAGAAAGAACGAACAGGCAAAGTTCAAGCCTACCCCTTCCCAGCTGACTGACCTTAGCCCCATTCTGCACCTGTTTGCTCAACTGTGAAATGAGCCTACTTTGCAGGGTCACTACAAGGATGAAGTGGTAAAGCGTCAGGCACCGGCCTGGCTCACAGGAAGCCTTGATTCATTTGGAGCTGCTGTTAGCACCACTCCCAGCACCATAGGCTTTATGACGTGTTGGAAGGCTATCTGATCCTGAGACAGATCAATGGTGGAGGTTTTCAAGGAAAGGAAACAATAAATTGGTAATTACTTATGCGTGGTGTGATATCGGAGAGCGGCAGGGGGCCCAGATGCCCTGTGGAAAGGCAGAACCCATCCTCCCTGTATTTTCCGTGCCAGGTACCTGACTGTGAACATTTCATTCTTATAACAGTTCTGGGGAGAAAACCTGGGGCAATAGCCCTTTAAAAAGAGGCTGTCTTCTTGCCAAAAAAGAGCAGTTAATCACAGTCATGGTTACTAGGTACAGTTGTGTTCTTGATATTTTAAAAGATCCAGCAAAGAGCTTCAAGGTTCATCCAAAGTGGATAGAAAGTAGGTGGTGGGAAGAAAGGCTACAAGGGAGTTGGGAGTCATTCACTCCAGACAAGAGAGGGTTTGACAGATGCCAGACGTGTTACGTGTTAGGATGCTGAGGGTGCTCTGCTATCTTTCCTCTCCATCCAATAGTAGAAGGACTCCTATACTCAGTATTTTCCTTGGGTGGATGATTTCCTTTCCTGAAGCAGAGGGGTCAACCAGGTGACCTTGAGAGATCTCTTCTAGTTCTAAGCCTTTGCACAAATACGGAAGAGCAAAGAGGCACCCAACTCATCAATGTGGGGGTGGGTTCCAGCTGCATCTCTTTACAACGAGGCTGAGGTAGCTTGGTACAGCAGAAGGTGTGGGAGCCAGGAGTCAGGCAGGGGTGGGTTTGACCCTATCTCTGAAACTCACTCTTGGGCAAGTTATGGTAGTAAAAGAACTCAACTCTGCCCTCAGCTGTAGCATGGCGAGAATCTCTGCCTTCTAGGGTTCCTGAAAGGATTAACTGAAATAATGTTGGCAAAGCACCTAATATTTTGACTGGCACATGTAAGCCTTCGATAAATTGGAGCTATTATTCTGGTTGGTTAAAAAATGGGTTGAAAAATTAATGCCCTTCTGCTTATAGTTGTCTCATGCTAGGAAACGTACAAATTCAAGTGGGCAGACCCACAGCACCTTGGCCCACAGGATCCATGCTGCAAGTAGAGCCTGTCCGTGCCAGAGAATGTTTGAGGGGACACTTTATTAACTACCCCGGTGCGAGGAAGCAGAGGATGCTGAAGACAAGGTCTAAGTCATCTTCCTAGGACTCTGGTTTCGCTCACAGTCACTGTAAGAATCAAACGAATGATTTTTTTTTTTGTAAAGATTTTATTTATTTATTTGACAGAGAGAGGGAACACAAGCAGGGGAGTGGGAAAGGGAGAGACAGCCTTCCCACTGAGCAGGCAGCCCGATGCTCGATCCCAGGACCCTGGGATCATGACCCGAGCCAAAGGCAGACGCTTAACGACTGAGCCACCCAGGCACCCCTCAAACGAATGATTTTTAAAGAGGTTCCAAATACATTTCCAGGTATAAGGAATATATCACATCCCACTGATTCGTCATTCACACCAAGCACAGTAAAAACATCCATCAAAAAAAGCAAGTGTGCAAACCAAAGTGATTGTCAAAAATTATAATTAGGATTTTTTTTTCCTTCCCGAATGATACAAAGCTAAAAATGGAAGTCACAAAGAAATTAATCAGCTCTTGCAAAGCAATGAAATACAGTGGCCAGAACCCTGTACCAAGTAAAAGGAACTCCTATTACTACCAGACTCTTTCACAAAATGTAATCTTTTGGTGCCACATCAATGTGGAATCACATATTTAGCATTACAGAAAGATGCTGGAGGCTGAGACAGAACAGCTCTGGGTTTTGTTCTTTACCCGTGGTGGGGTCTGTGGCAGGATGCCTGTAGGCTGCGGAGAATCAGAGAAGACAGAGGAAACAAAAGGTACAAACAAGCACATAAACTGAGGCCCACGGAGAGCTGGGCCAGAAACACGGGGGTGTTTCCTGAAGCCCCTCTGTGTCACTCAGAGGATCAGACTTGGCTGGAAGAACACATCCTGTTTCCATATCAAAGGGGGAGCAGGTTAGAGCTGATAGGACCCAATGCTACAGACAAGGGAGCAGAACAATGAAGTTGGAACTGATGGAGTCACATGAAAGAGCAGCTTATTTTTGTTGCGAGAGAACAAACACAGGGATGACCCATTGTCAAAAGACCCCAGATACATCAGGGGGCTGGACAAGGCCCCGTGGGGATGCCTGTCGATGTGAGATCGAGGCCGGCCATCGTGCCATTAAGCCAGTCCTAAGTAGGAATCTCACACGACAGTGGAGAAGCCCTTCTATTACCAAAGGATAAGAGTTACACTGTGGGGCTAAGTTAAAACTCGTTCTTCCAACTGCATAAAATTCAAGTGGCAACAAGCCGCTGAGCTGGTCAAACAGTCTGGAGCAGGTAAACCCAAACACCTCTGTAAGCTCAGCGTGAGGTCCATTGTTTTCAGACAGCTTTTTAGAAGTGAGGGTACAAAGTGTCCACAGAAATCTATGACATCCATCCTTCCTTTGCTTAAAGTCATCGTTTTATCATGTTGGCTTAGAACCACAAGATTACAAATCCGATAGCGTGGGACTTACGCGGACTTTATCATTATTTTTTTGTATGTGTGGAATACTTGGATAAAAGAACAAAAAAACCCAAATGGCAACTAATATAAGAATCAAGAAAACCATGGAAAGAAAAGAAATTATGAAACAGGAAATTCAAGGAGAAGAAAAGTATCCACAACACCATAACCTCAAAAGTCCTCATTACCCAGGGGACGTTAAAATCAATGTTTTACTTCCCTCGTGCCTCTCTCGAGTCCCCATGAACAAACTGGTCTAAATGGCAGATTCTTTTGGTTGTGTGAACAACTTCTCAGGAAAGGGACCAACTCTTTCAGCAGCTTTATCCAGTATTTTAGATCATGTGGATAAATGCCAGTAAAAGTCTGTCCAGAGCCTTCAGAGAGCTACTGGCTTGAAGAAAGAGAGGTACTTTTAAAAATGCCAATCTCAATACCAAGGAGGAACTCACGGCCTTGAGTATCCAATCCAATCCAATCCTGTGAGATCGCATGACACTTGATGTTAAAAGGGACAGAGGATCCATGACACCTTAATTCTAACCTTAAGATCAAATGTGTTAATTTACAATTAAGGGGTAAGAAAATCTCCTCCTTATCTGGATTTTGATAGCTTATAACACATTCACTGAGAGACCTTAAAAGTTATGGTGACAAGAAGTTGCTAAATACTTTCAGGCATTTTGACCATGTTCCTCGTCATATCAGTGTCCTAGACTCACTACAGGGATTTCACTGGATTTTTCATTCTTCTGGATTTTTCCTTGATTTTTAAAGTAAAATAGACATTAGTGCTCCAGTTCATTTGGAAATGTGCCTTGTGAATGATTTCAGAGGTATTTTTCTTTCTTTTTAAAAATGACCTTCAAATAAAAATAATAGAGTTTTCGGATAACAAAGCCCAAGGCAAAAAACACGAGACTCTGCTAATATGGTCATGAAAAGACCAAAGAGACCTTCTGAAGTGGGGTGGCCAAGTGCTAAAATAACTTAAAACATTCTAGCAAAAGGTAAATAAATTACCATTCAGGAAAATAGCAATCAAAGCAGCTCAGGGCCAGAGCACACCAGAATCCTCCAGCTATCGTCCCAGTTTAATGAACACTGGTTGTTTTAAACGAGGGACCTCCTGGGAGGGACCTAGTGTCAAGGCAGACTGCTTTTCTTGACATCAGAAAACAGTATCATTTTTTTTTCTTTTTTCTTAAACACAGCACAGAACCCAACACATTTCAAGGCCATATGCTGTGGCTTTTGTTGATTTACGAAGCAGCTGCAGGTTTTGGAAAGGAAATTGTACTCAAGCGCAACCGCACGGCAGCGGTCTCGGTTTACCTGCCATATGCAAAACGCCTGTCTTTGTGATGATCGCCAAAAGTATCCCAAAGCCTGAGAGAAACGCTCACTTCATCCACAACGTCCCGGGAGCGCTCCAGGACCTGCAGGAGAGAGAGCGCATGCCTGCTCAGTGTCATTCAGAGGCTCCTCAGCAGAAGGATGCGCGGGTCAGCACCCTCCAGGCCCACTTGTCCCACTTGCGCTTAGTTTTCTCGTTTCATCTAACAGGACTTGAGCTAAGTCCGAATTCTCTTCCTGGAATCACACGACTCAAACCCTCCTCATTCAGGATACACGGTAGCCGGACTCCCAAGGGCACATTTTGCGTTTGTTTTCTCTGGCGGCACTAAGAACATTAGCTTGATTTTGCATGCACAAATTACCCCGACCCCCTTTTAAAATCAGACTGGCAGCAGCAGGGACATCCCCTGAGCAGTCTAAAGAAACTCTGTACCCCTCACCTCCTGGCACACTCGGTACTGGTCAATCGCCCACACGGTAGGCACGTGGGTGGCCAGCAGCTGATACTGCGTCAGCGTCGTGTTGCACGCCCTGGCACAGATCAAGCGCGTCTTCCCCACAGCATTGTCTCCCACGACCACACACTTGATGGTTTCAACGTTGGGTCTTTCGTAGTCCATGTCAGTGTCCATTTATAAAACTCTGTAAGAAGACAGTGACAGAGCAATCAAAGACGAGAGGGATCCAGGTGCTTCTCTGGAGGTGCCCAAGCATAAGCAAGAAGTTTGGAAGTTCGTACGAAAATTAACTCAAACTCAAGTTTTCTATTTATGTCTCACACAAGTACAAAAACATCACCGGATTGTTATTTTGACCCCAAATGGTTTATTCCCGTTACCATGTTATTTTCTCCTTGGTTTTCTCTAAACACAACCTGCCTACTGAAAACCCATCCAGGCAAGTCAGGACCGTTGGTACACATTTACAGTTCACTAGCTACACGTGTGCACCCACGAAAGAGACCGGTCAGCTGCAGGGTTAACCTTAGACATTGGGGCGTAAGCTGCCTTGGCGATATTAGCATCCACATCATCACAATCTTCCACCGACCCCACATCTCCCACTGAAAGGCAGTTTACTGTAGGTTCTCCACTATCATGGTGACTTAGAGGGGGATCCAAAGTGCAAGCAGAAAGGATTACTCGGCTTTAAAGAAGGGTAAATTGTAAAACTGAATTTTGATACAGCCATCAATTTATCAATATAAAATCAATTTATATTTATTCATCTATTTTTATTAATCAAATTCATAAAAATGGTATTCTCAAGAGGGGCATCATAAAGCAATATATTTTTAAGTTCTCTTTCTGCTTTCATCAAGAAATCTGGAACATATGGTAAAGAATGATTTTACCAGGATGAGGAGCTAGTTTGGAATCTTCCTGAAACCATTAAAAAGGTTTAAGAGGGTTGTTGAGTGAGGGGTCAAAAGTAAGAGAGAAAGCTGTTGCCAGCTCCCCACCCACCTGGGGGCAGGAACCTCCATAAAATATAAAACAGACTGCTTCCTGGCAGCAGCTGGATGGGTGACCAACCATGTAAGATTTTAAGATTTTAATGAATTATAATTGCCCTTTTGAGGAAGTCTATTGTTAAATAGAGAAAACTGGTTGGATGGTCACTTAAAAAAAAAGATTTATTATTTGAGAGAGAGAGAGAGAGCATGCGAGCAGGAGAGGGGCAAAGGGAGAGGAATAGAAAGAGAGAGAGAAGCAGACTCCCCGCTGAGCGTAGAACCCAATGTGGGGCTTGATCTCAGGACCCTGAGATCATGACCTGAGCTGAAATCAAGAGTCAGACACCTAACCGACTGAGCTGCCCAGGGACCCCTAGATGGTCACTTTTAACAAGTTGAGAGTGGTTTTAATGGCCATAATGGTCAAGAAACTGTTCAGAGTAGGGCTTAATACATACCTGGGACTCAGTAAGTGTTTAAGTCACCTGATTTGAGAAAACAGATAATTTGGATAATATGAGATTAAGAGTATAGAGGGAAAGAGAGAATGGAAGGTTATTAAATAGAATGAATACTTTTTCCCAGTTAGGACCATCTGAACACGAGATTGTCTCCTGTTAACACCATCACAGGAGGTGTTAAATCTGAGGCTAGAGACTATTTGGTGAGAATTGAGTGGAGTGATTCAAAGAACAGATGTGTGGTGAGGTCAGGATCTGGTCTGTGGTTTGAACGCCAAAGAGAGGCTTAAAATAGACAGATACCTGTTCCCCACCTGGCAAATGCAGATTTTGAAGGTCTTGGGTGGAAAAAGAGGCTTAAGAAAAACTTCAATTCAGTTCTGATGATCATTCACATGTGGTGACTCCTCAAATTGATCTCTTCAAAATCTAGCCTATGGTTTTATTAGTTCCCGATTTCATAGTATAATGGGGCATAAGCCTGACTTTGGGATTGGACCAGTGGTCCCTAAATATCTGCTGGGGAACATTTAACAAAGTCTGGAGATATATTTGGTTGTCACAATGGGGTGGAGGAGTGCTACTGGCTTCTAGTGGGTAGAGGCCAGAGATGCTTTGAAACATACTACAATACAAGGGACAGCCCCCACCACAAAGAATAATCTGACCCCAAATGTCAAGAGTGCTGAGGTTGAGAAATCCCTTCCTTCGAGGGGATGTGAGTTTGAATCCTAGTCTCCCCATTTTCCAGCCATTTGCCATTGGGTGAGGTATTTGCGCTTTTAGCCTCAGCTTCCTCATGTGTTAAATGGGAATTCTAGTACCAGTCTCCTCAAGTAGTGAGGGTTAGGTG
This sequence comes from Zalophus californianus, assembly GCF_009762305.2. Lineage (NCBI taxonomy): Eukaryota > Metazoa > Chordata > Mammalia > Carnivora > Otariidae > Zalophus > Zalophus californianus. Next base: position 22,444,126 of record NC_045609.1, read on the forward strand.
AACTGATGTAGCTGACACACTGATGACCCCAAAGATTATAATTATGATGAAGAAGATGAACACCTTGAATTGAGTCAGGTAGGAAGACCCGAATTAGACTCAAAATCAGAAACCTAATAACCACAAAGATCTATAAAAAGGATACATTTTAGTAGAGTAATTAAGGAGTAGTTCACTGAAAAACAAAGAACATAGGTACAAGATGGAGCATATACCTGATGTTACGCAAAGAAGGCAAAAAAGTTCTGGGTGGGAGCTGGACATAATTAGCTAAATGACAATGCAGTTGGAAAGGTAGGTTAAAAACATTTGGGGCACCTGGGTGGCTCAGTTGTTTGGGCGTCTGCCTTTGGCTCGGGTCATGATCCCAGGGTCCTGGGATTGAGCCCTGCGTCAGGCTCCCTGCTCAGCGGGGAGCCTGCTTCTCCTTCTCCTCCCCAATCATGCTCTCTTCTCGCTATCTCTGTCTGTCTCTCTCTCAAATAAATAAATAAAAATCTAAAAAATAGTATTTTTCTGGGGTATTTCTAGATTCTAGAATAAAAATGGTAACAATTGTTATTGATAAGAAACTTGGTATGTTTCTGGTGATACTACCCAGGGGCACCCTGTGTCAGAAAAACAGGATCTATTTAGAGCCCCACGACTGTGGAACCTGAGGTATAGTATTTTGATTGTCCTAAGTGGTAGAAAACCTTTCTCTTTTGAAAGTGAATTTTATTTTTTAGGTAGATAAAAATCATAGAGAGCCAATCCTTAAAATTTGGGGGCATGTTTGGATTTAGTCAAAACTGAAATAGGGCGCCTGGGTGGCTCAGTTGGTTAAGCGACTGCCTTCGGCTCAGGTCACGATCCTGGAGTCCCAGGATCGAGTCCCGCATCGGGCTCCCTGCTCAGCGGGGAGTCTGCTTCTCCCTCTGACCTTCTTCCCTCTCATGCTCTCTCTCTACCATTCTCTCTCTCAATAAATAAATAAAAATCTTAAAAAAAAAAAAAACTGAAATAGACACAAAAAAATACATGGTTGGGGGCGCCTGGATGGCTTAGTCAAGCGTCTGCCTTCGGCTCAGGTCTTGATCCCGGGGTCCTAGGATCAAGCTCCGCATTGGGCTGGCTCTCTGCATCGGGAAGCCTGCTTCTCCCTCCCCCACTCCCCCTGCTTGTGTTCCCTCTCTCTCTGTGTCTCTCTCTGTCAAATAAATAAATAAAATCCTTAAGAAAAAATACATGGTTGGTCTTCTTGTTGGCTTGCAAACTAGCTTTGAGAGCAGCCCCCAAAAAGGAATCCCTCAAATAATTTGAAACATGACAGAGTTGGTGGAATAGCTGTATAGCTTTCACAGAAGACACAATGAAGTGGATAAAAGCTCTCCTGGTTTTGTATTAAGGCTATGATTACAAAAATATCATTACTTATTTATAGACACATCTTATGCACAGTTCTAAAAAGAATTTCTGTGTCAAAGGTGAGAATAACATCCGTGGGTCCTCTAATCTCTAGCAATCTGCTCAAAATTGAAGTTACTATCAAAGGTGCTGGGCCAACAAGTAAGGGAAATAAAAGGCAGGGCAGAATTCAACACTCATAGCCCAGGTCACTCACTCGAGACATGGCATTTCCAGGAAGGGTTTTCTGGCTTTCCAAATACTTAAAATCTTTTCTTTTGGGTAGAAATTTTCTTTTGTGGTAATGTGAAAATACATCTACGCATGTATTGTAAACCCACTGTTTATCTGTTACACATAAATATTAAATTATGATAATTATAAAAATATGCAATTTTATCCTTCTTTACTTGTTATGGGCTCAATTTATTGCTATTTGGGCACTCTTACAGTTGAATGAGCTCTTAGGACCATCTGGTTAATGACTCTCTGGTTTCTGATTTTTATTTACCTAGAATGAGAGCAATAAATATTATTCACTTAACACTGTTAATAAATTTCACCACCAGGATTCCTGCTGATCAGGGCAGACATACTTTTGCCTTCAGATCCATATCTGAGGAGACAAAGAAAGTATAGTGAAAGAAAAAGAAAAGCTAGGAAGGACAGACACTGGTAACCTGTTACTATGGCAGCTTTGTAATGTTACTCAAACTGACTTGGACTTCGTTTCATACTTTCACTGAATCCTGGGGACATGCACGCTGACCATGAAGTGCTGAAGAAGGTATCCGCACATTCTGGACATCAGAGCGGGACGTTTATTAAGACTGGCGAGTGAATAAGATAGTGTGGGGGGGTGGGGAGTGAGGACTCAGCGAGGGGGTGCAGGGTGGCTGTCCCCTGGGTGCTGGTGCCCACCATCCCCAGGCTGCTTAGAGACCGTGGTCATGACCTCCTGGCTGTCCAGCCGCCCCAGGTGCCCATGCCATGATTACTGTCGCCTTCTGGACATCACATCCCTCCTCCACATTCACCCCCAACTCAGCTTTCTTGCTGTGTCCACAGGGTGATGTGTCCCACACTCTGGCCCCACAGTCCCTCCACCTCTTCAGCACCAGTGACCTTCCACGCACTCTCTTTGAGCCCCTCATACTTTTGGTCATGTGCTGGACATTGTCAGCCAAAAACATTTTACCCCTGAAATCTCAAGTTTCACCCAAAATCCTACTCTTAAAGGAAAAACACCTCTCTTCACGGCCTGCGCTAGGGGAAATGTGGTCACAACAGCAACTCTCATCAGGAGATGGAATCTATTTCCCTTTGTCTTGAATTCGAGCTATGTGACTGTGTGGCCCGATCCAGAAGAATGTGGTGGTGAGGCTGTGTGGGTTCCAGAACCGACATCTCCAGACGCCCTGCAGCTCCACCCTCACGCTGCGGGAATGCTGTCCTGAGGCTGTCATGTCAGGAAGCCGGCTAGGCCTAGCAGAGGAATGGAATTCACAGCGAGAGTAACCGTGGTCGCCTGCCTATGGCTTTACCACATGCCACAGAGTGTGCTACTTGCACCCTCCGGCCCGGCCAACTCTCCAGCTGAAGGAAGCTTTATGAGTGAGCCCAGCTAAGGAATCACCTAGGCAACCTACAGATTCATGAGAAAGTACAGATTATTGTTTTAAGCCACCAAGCTTTGTGGTGATTTGTTACGTTATCAGTAATTAACTGAAACACACCCATTATACCTTAGGAAAATCACCAAGACCTTGACTCCTTCTCTCTCTCTCTCTCTTTTTTTTTTTTTTAAATATCAGATTATAGGTCCCTTTTGGATGGATGATCTTTCCTACCTAGGGCTGGTGGATCATGCCAACTTTCTCTTCACCATCACCCTCCACATCTTTATTGCATGTGTGGTAGGCAGAATAATGTCCCTCAAAGATGTTCATGTCCTCATCTCTTGGATCTGTGAATGTATTCGATTACATGGCATGGGGGAGTTAGGGTAGCAGATGGAATTAAGTTGCTAATCAGCTGACTTTAGCTTAAGGAGGTCATTCTGGATTGTCTGGGTAGGTCCAATGCAATCGCTCAGGTTCTTTCATGTGGAAGAAGGAGGGAGAGGATCAGAGTGAGAGGGATATATGAAGATGCTACGCTGCTGGCTTTAAAGATGGAGGGAAGGGCCATAAACCAAGGAATGCAAGTGACCTCCAGAAGCTGGAAAAGGAAAGGAGACATATTTTCTCCTACAGCCTCCAGAAGGAACACAGCCTACCAACATCTTAATTTTAGCCCAACGAAACCCATTTCAGACTTTTAACCTCCAGAACTATAAGATAATAAATTTGTTTTGTTTTAAGCTACTAAGTTTTTGATAATTTTTAAAAAAGGCTTTATTTATTTATTTAACAGAGAGAGAGAGAGAGAGAGAGACAGAGAGAGAGAGAGAGCACAGGCGCGTGCGTGTGCAAGCAGGGGGAAGGGCAGAGGGGGAGGGAGAGGAAGAGGGAAAGAATCCCAAGCAGACTCCAAGCTGAGCGCAGGGCTCTATCTCATGACCCTGAGATCATGACCTGAGACAAAACCAAGAGTCAGATGCTTAACTGAGTCACTTAGGCACCCCAAATTTTCAGTAATTTTTTACAATAGTGACAGCATGCTTCTGCCACACAAAATGGCCTCCTAAATTTTAAATGTTGTTTGCTACCTCAGTGCCTTTACACATACTATTCCCCAGCCAACCCTCTACCATTCCTTGCCTGCCTGGCAAATTCTGTTCATTCCTTAAAACCTTATTCAGATATGACCTCCTCTAAAAAGTTTTCCTAATTGCCCTGCCTCCACATAGACCGATTTACTTCCTCCTTTGTATCATAAATGGTTCTAGGAGAATCAATCACCATCACAAAGACACATATACACTCAGTTTTTCCTATGTTAGCAAACCATAGAATGGTGATTTGATAACTTTGTATTTTTCCTGTGGCTACACCTTCAGAGTGCCCATCTCATGCCCTTAATGAATCATTACGTGTTTCTGGGGTACTACCACGTGCCAAAGTGCTTGGAATGTAAGTGTACACCGTGCCCTACTTCTGTAAAACTTTGACTATTCATTCGGGTCCAGAGGTCCCCCAATTTATTTGTGACTCTCTTCTAGGGACAACCATAAACCAAAGAGTGACATAGCCAAATGTGGGCTTAGCTGCCCTGGTCTCTTTTTCAAATCATTTCTCTTCCCAGGGTGGTACTCTGTTCCCACTTTCAGGCTTGAGATGATGGCCTTCCTGTTCGTCTTTTAAGACCCAGGCTCTTTCACTATGGCTCAATAACACGATGGCTAGATGAACATCACAGTCCTGTCTCCATAATTCAATAATTCCAAGGCACTGTGGCTGATGAAGTACAAGATACTCTTATTTCCCCAGGATAGCTGCACTTCAGTACAGAACCACTCTTTGAGTCCAGCTCAGTGTGTTAGTCTCTCCTACTATGAGAAATTCAGATATTAGGGAGGGTGGGCAGGGAAGGCTTATCGTTTGTCTACAACATCTTACTAGGCATCTTCTAATTGCTCCAAATCACCCCAACACTGCACTACACCATCTCTTACCATTGCCTGTGTTGTGTTTCTTGTTAAGTTTGCTATTTGAATCAAAGCATGGTGAGCAGTCTGCTTAAAGGCGAAACTCAAAGGCCCATAGAAGGGCCTTTGTACTTTTAGTTCATTCGGTTGTTCACAGATGGTTTGAACAATGTGTCACACAGCCACTAAATTTTCTTGTCCTTTAGAAAAGCATGTAATCTGAACTTCAAGAAATAATTTAACATGGTCACTAAAAAATACTGGTGGAACACATTTTAGTGTATTTGAAGAGTGAGCTCAGAAAGAAAAACTGGGAATTTTATATTATTGATGGAAACAAAAGAGAAATGTTAAGAGTTGCATAATAACCATAGCCAACAGCCAAGTTTCAACTGTGCAGATTTCATTATCCTGAGCTCTTAATCACCAGTCCTAGGCAGGCAGGAGCTGCTCTGTGCATAATATAAACATCTCAGCTGGAATGGAGAGTGGGTCCAGATCTGGGAAAGAGACAGTCAGGGTTGGGCTGCGCTTCCCTAAATCAAAAGTTTACAGAAATATATCTCCAGGATAAAATTGCCTTTCATCGTGCAAATCAACAATATATTTTTCAACTGAAAGTTTTGATTAAAACAGAAAGGAAAAGAGTTTAAGTAACAGAAACGACAGCGCATGTTAAGTCCAGGATTACAGATAATACAGAGGTACTTTTTTAAATATCCACTTGTTATCCTCGCCAGAGCCCTGTGATAATGGAGACCTACACAAGATCACACTCTTTTTTTTTTTTTTAAACTCAGTGTCAGTGGGGGAGGGTGAGCCAGGATTAGAAATAAACTTGCTCTCTATTCACTGCTCTTAATAAATGCTGCCCCAGTTGAAAAATAAAGAACAGATAAAAAACTTAGCTTAAAAGATGCATAAAAAATTCAGGATAGGTTTCAAAACCACCATAAGTAAACTGTGTGCTATCTTCTAGACATACTGGGTGACTTTTGTCTACAAATATGCTGACTCTGCTCTTGCTACTCTGCTCAGATGTCCTTTCTCATGTCCCTGACCTACCACTGAAATTGTTCTGCACCTTTAGGACTCAGGCCGTCTTTTTTTAAAATATTTTATTCATTTATTTGACAAACAGACAGTGAGAGAGGGAACACAAGCAGGGGGAGTGGGAGACGGAGAAGCAGGCTTCCAACTGAGCAGGGAGCCCGATGCGCAGGGCTCAATCCCAGGACCCTGGGATCATGATCTGAGCCGAAGGCAGATGCGACAACTGAGCCACCCAGGCGCCCCAGGCAGTCTTATTTCAAGAAAGAATAGGCTGAGCACTTAGTGAGCGCCAGGCCCATAGGACAGGTACACAGCGGTAAGCAAGCTGGGTGTGGCTCTTGCTCTCACGGACCTCGCAGTCAGGTGGGAGAAACAGGTAGATGTAATCATAACCTTGATTTAAGTTCCTCGAAGGAAAAGGAAAGGGTGTTATGAGAGAAAATAATGGGTGGGAGGCCTGCAGGAAAGACAAAGGAGGCCTCTTTGAGGAGGCCCCACCTTCTTGCTACATGAAGAATGAGCAGGGCCCAGTCATGAGATGGCAAAGAAGGAGGCCTGCAAGAGCTGAGGCCTGCAAGAGCTGGGGCCAGGGGAACTGGAGAGGGAAAGGTTGGAAAGAAGGCAGGGGCCACATCACACACGGCCTTTTAGGCCACAGGAGGGAACTTGGGTTTTATTCTAAATGCAGTGAGAAGCCACTGAAACATTGTGGGTAAAGGAGTCACGGGTTCTGATCTGCTTTTGAGAAGCATCACTGACACCTCCAGGACCGCTGTGTGGGGAGCAGCGGCAGAAGGACCAGTGAGGATGTTCCCAGGTTCTCCGGGGAGTGGGGGGGAACATTTGGATCAGGAATCAGCAGAGATGAAGCTAAGTAGACGAACACAAGTTACGTTTTGGAAGAAGATGCACTTAAAACATTCTTCCTTTATACTATCTCCTAGGGTATTTACCAAATTCTGATTTGTTAATATTGACAATTATTTCTTGCATCTCACTAAGATTGTACATTTTTTGGCAATAGAGACTGTTACTCATCTTTAAATCCTCAAGTCTTCTCAATGCCTTGGCCATATGTGGTTTTCAATTAATATTTGTTCAATAGGATATAAAAGTACAGCCATTCTACCTTCCTCAGGAAACCTTCCCCCTGGATCTGGCAGCGAACTTGCACTCAGCTATCTCTGGTGACTGATCACTAAGCCTATGCCTCGAGAGCAAAGGTGTGTGGCTAAGCCCGCAGTCAGTGAGAACACCTTGAGGGACATCTGTGTGGCCCATCATGAGAGCGGTATTTGACAGATGGCATCACACCAGCCATGGCTCTCCATCAAGAAGAGCATCAGTAACCATGGGAACACCAGGGACGAAGGAACAGGCCCCTCCACCAAACGATAAGGCAGGGGGCAGAAGGAGCCCCAGTAGAGGCAGGCAGGAGCTTAGGGCTGAAACTGCCTTAGGAAAAAAAAAGGAATGTGATCATTTATTTTGTTCTAGTGCCTAGAGCCAATTTATGAGTCTTAATACTATTTACATATAAGGGTCTCATAAAATTCCCATCAACTTTTGGACTTTAATATCCGCTTTCAAGGGATTTCTAACTCTTTGGGTGAAGTCAGTGATTGGCTGGCAAAGAAGGGGAGAATGGAGGCACATGTACCCACTCCCTATGGAGAAGGATGTATCATTGACATGAAAGTGAATCTTGAATGAGGAGATTCAATCTCTGCTAAAAGACATCACAAGAGTCAATTTGTTGGACTTGAAGGCAAGACAGCATTGGAAGAATACATGCATTGGACCCCTGCTACATGGTCTCACTGAAATTAACCTTATTCTCCACAGATAGCAGACTCCATGACAGTACCAGAATAAGGACAACGAGTAGCCATATACCCGAAATTGGAAGGATTTCTGCCACACTCACTGTCACCAGGCCCAGTCACGGAAGACCAGCAGACTGCCCATTTCCACAGGGAAAAGAGCTGGGCCGGGCGGTAAGCAGGATGCCCTTCACCACAGATGCCCATGGTCTGGAGTAATGACAGCCGGCTTGAGTTGGGACTGAGGTAGAAGAGCAGGACGTGGAGCCACTGGAAAGCCATGAGGAACCCTGCACGCTGTCCTGGGAAAGGAGCAGCCCCAGTGATTGCCCCTGGCTGAGGATGAGCCAGGTAGACAGCACTGAGCATGGGAAAGACTTATTTTATTTTGTTTTTCTTCCTGCTTACCCAGGTGGTTTCAATTTCGACACTGCAACAGAAGTGATGGATCTTGTTAAGGGGAGAGGGATGGGGGTAGGGGTACCACCTCTAAGACTGACCACTAGTATATCCTCAGCGGTGACATCCCTCACTGCCCTTCTTAAGTCAACCCTCCACAGTTCCCTCGCCTCGTACAATACTGAATAGCGTGGCCTGTCCACTCTGGAACTGGGCGGGTTCACTCCAGAGCCCTACCTTGGTCTCCAACAGAGCCCTGGTTATCCAAGCACCGAATAGACTTCAATCCTTTGCCACCGGGAATCCTTTTCTATATGGGTGAAGTAAACAGAGACCATCCACCATATGGTCTATTAACGACCCTGACATGCAGAAAAGGATAAGCAGTTAGTTAGCCAAAGACATAGAGGAAAGGTCTTCTACTGAAGTAGTTGTGCTATAAGGAACAGCAGAAAAAAAAAAGTTTTTTTTAAAAATATCTGAACCATGTAGTTGATCATGCAAAAGAAAATAATGCAGGTGTGTAAACTAACACTAGAGGAGGCTACCAGCAGGCAAGAAGACACGTAAGGGCCATGTTTAAATGAAATACAAGACAGCCAAATTACAAACCATAGTGGCAACAGGAAATAGCCTTGAAGATGCAGTAGAATGGATTAGTGAGGGACAGGCAAAACACGAGAAGCTCTATGTATAGGAGGAAGGCCATGTGAAAATGATGTCGCGGAAGATAATAAAGAGGCTGACAGTCAATAAGCAATCCCCAGAATACTATAGGGCTTCTGGAAGAACTCAAGGAGTAAAGTGTGATTTAATACAACAAAATTTTCCCAATACAAAAAGGAGGATGGGACGTGGAGAAGAAGGAGAAAAAGAAAAGAAGACTCTACATCTATACATTTTTCAGTAAAACGTTTAAATATCGATGCCAGAAAAAGGGTATAATAACCCTACAAATACCTTAGCAAAACATCTTCTAAAACTAATGGCCAAAGACATTTTTTTCTATAAAGAGATAATAATATGGATGACCACACACTTCACCAATACACTATTTTAAGACAACAGAAAAACACATAGAGAGCCTTCACAGAAAAAGGGCATAATCACAACTTTCTGAATCTGGCCAAATTGTTATTTATATAAAGGGAACATAAAGCTATTTTTAGGTATCAAAGACTCAGGGAGCAAAAACTCAGATTTCTTTAAGGAATGAAACTGCTTAAAGATCCTTGACAAAATACCCAGAGATAATTCGAAATTAAAAACTAAAAAAAAAAAAAAAGAGGGGGGCATCTCAGTTTAAAAGTAGCATGGAAACCAAAACCAAATGAAAATGTAAAACTAGCCTTCATTGTAATTTTGATTTTGGTTCCAAAGTGGTATAGAAAAAATATCTCTAAAAGATAACTTAGACAGTAAAAAAAAAAGGGCAATTCACAGCAAAAGCGTAACAGTAATAATGAACCTTCACAAACCAAAAGGCATACTATAAAAATGAAGAAAAACTCTAGAAGGAGAAATTAATGAAAATAAGTGACACGTGTGAGATAAAGAATCAGAATCAATATTAGATTAAGAAAACAAAAATGAAAAACAACACATGGAGGGCTTGAATAGCCTAAAAAGTAGCGATAAATGAACAGATATCCCACATTAAAAAAAACAACAACAACTATGATGAGAGAGTGTACTTTCAAGTGTTCTTGGCACATTTACAGAAGTTGACTAACCCACCATAAGGACAAAAATCCCCCAAAGCATAGGTTGTACCAACCAAACCCCCTAAAAACAAAAAAGTAAGTGAAAAAGTTAAAAGGAAAGGTTTTATTGACAGCAACAACAAAAAAAACTTGAACCACTCAGCAATTTAAAAAATACTTCCTGATATATCCATCTAAAGAAACAACTTCATAAACAGAAAATGTTTTAAAAGCAAATATATTAGGGGCGCCTGAGTGGCTCAGTTGGTTAAGCATCTGCCCTGGGCTCAGGTCATGACCCCAGGGTACTGGGATGGAGTCCCTTGTGGGGAATCCCTGCTCAGTGGGGAGTCTGTTTCTCCCTCTGCCTCTCCCCTCTTCTCACTCTCTCTCTGATAAATAAATAAATAAATAAATAAATAAATAAAATCTTAAAAAAACCAAATGTTTATCACATCTTTTTTTTTTTTTTTTTTTATTGAGCCACCCAGGTGACCCTTAAAATAATTTTATTTTTTTTTAATTTTTTTATTGTTATGTTAATCACCATATATTACATCATTAGTTTTTGGTGCAGTGTTCCATGATTCATTGTTTGTTCATAACACCCAGTGCTCCATGCAGAACGTGCCCGCCTCAATACCCATCACCAGGCTAACCCATCCCCCTACCCCCCTCCCCTCTAGAACCCTCAGTTTGTTTTTCAGAGTCCATCATCTCTCATGGTTATTAAGAACAAGAAAAAAATGAAAACCACACAAATCTATGACAAGTGAGGGAATAATTAAGGTCTTGCTATCTCATCTTGGGCCAATTACTTAATCTCTCTAAACTTCTATTTCCTTATCTGCAAACTGGGGATAATTGCCTCCCTGGATGGGTTGTTGTAAAGATTAAAAATTAGATAACGCTTGTAAAGTATTTAATCACTATGCCTGTCATCAAGAGAACACCCAACAAGTCTTATCTATTAAGATTGTCATTATTTAAAATCATGTTTATGTTGAGTTTGCGATCATATGGAGAAAGGCTAATGCTACACCATCAGGGGGCAAGTGCAGGATAGCAATCTAAAAAATAGTGATGGAGACTAGATAAAATAAGCAAATATGTGTAACTCAAACAGAATTGGGCCTCCTCGCTCTCTCACGCTAAGTGCCATCTTAGCATAGTGACACGGCTAAAAGAAACTCCAGTGTTGAGTTTTAGAAAGCCAGGAAACAACATGGGTATTTAAGAACAGAGGGGTGTGGTTAACATGACCTTTCAGGCATCATGCAGCGAAACTCCTAGTAAGTTTCTTTGGGATGTGTCCCTGAGGAGTCCCACCTCTCCTGGAAACTGGTCAGGTCTGTCCTTCTGCCTCTCAGGACTCCAGCTACTTTCACCTCAGATGCCTCTCCATCACCTCTGACAGGGCTGGCCATTGCTCTCTGCTTCTCTCATTTGTATCTCCATCATTATTCCCCTCCGCCATTTAAACGGATCTTCCTTGGACCCACCCTTTTTTCTTTTCAGGGGTAGGGGCGGATTGGGTGGGTAGTAGTATGTAAATATTTAACATTTAATAATTGTGTCTCCATCATTGAAAGGGAAGCTGTTCTTCCCGCAACAGCAATATATGGAAAGTAAACTGGAAAGAAGTACACTCAACAGATAATAGTGACTGTTGTTGGGTAACTCGGCTATAACTTGTCATTTGTCTACTTTCCTTTAGTTTCCAAATTTTCTACGATGAAAATCTATTACCTTTTAAAAAAAATTGAGATAAAAGTCACCTGTCATAAAATTCACCTTTTTAAAATATACAATTCCAGGGTTTTTGCTACGCTCACAAAGCTATACACCCATGTCTTCTATTTAATTCTAGAACATTCTCATCATCCCAGAAAGAAACACTCTGCCCATTAGCAGCTATTCTGTTCTCCCCTCCCCACCTGGAACCGCTAATTCGCTTCCTGTCTCTATGAATTTGCCTATTCTGGACATTTTTTATAAATTAAATCATACACCTATGCAGCCTTTTGTGTCTGTCTTCTTCTATTGAGCACAATGCTTTCAATTTCATCCATGTTGCAGCATGTATTTGCACTTCATTACTTTTTATGGATGAATAATGTCCTCTAAGTGTATTCTATAATGGGGGAGCTATTTTCACTTTTTAAAAAAACTAATGAGTACATAAGTATAACCCTTGATTGTTAATTCTAATAAGAGTACAGACAGAAGCCAATACTAATAAATGATTTTTGAGGATGTATAAATTATTCTTCAGAATCATATATTTATAAAGTTTTGTGAGGCTGTTTAACTTGTTTTTTTCTGACTCAGGCTCTCAACTGAAAAAAAAACCCATAGGAATCTAAAAGATCATCTAGCTGAATATCAGACAAAGAAATCGAACCATATAGAGAGACAGCTGTGGACACCCAGGACACATATATTTCAAACAGAAGATGAAAAATTCTTGGCTTTTAAATTTTGAGTGTTCAGAGGGAATATTTACAGTAACTGAAATGAGTAATTTTAAGAAATTGTTTGAAAGCATATCATATAAATATTCTGTGACAATCAATTGTAGTTAAGGTATTTTAAGCTTGGATCAATATAGTATAATTCAGTTTTACACTCATTAAAAGAAGAAAGAAGTTCCCAGTTTGTTTGTATGCATGTGGTGTATGTATTTGCATACCTGCAAATCACAAACATATAAATATTGATGCACATTCAGCACACGAATTTAATGTTACAATCTTTACTTGGAAAGGCAGATTCTACATATTTTTAGTTACAAGGGAGATAGCTTGATTAAAACTCATTGCAGCCAGTTCTTATAAAGCTAAGGGTTCAGTGAAAAATAAAATTCTGTAAATGGATGGCTTACCCAGGACATAAAATTTGGAGCATTTCAAACACACAGAGGGTGTAGTGGGGTGGTGACCAGAAGTGGGGTACTTGGTGATACTGACTTCTTGATCTAGGTACTGGTTACATAGGTATGTTCAGTTTTCACAAATTCATCAAACTGTATACTTGGGATCTGTATACATTTCTCTTTGTTAAACTTAAATATATTTTTTTAAAGTTAAAAAAATTGAAACAATAGAAGACACCATGCATTGATTTTGGAGGACCTATGTATGAACCTCAGCTAAGGGCTGGATCAGGAAGCTTTGTCAAGAATTAATAATTAAAATACTGGTTAAGTCTTCTGACCCTCTTCCCTCTCGTGCTTTCTATCTCTCATTCTCTCTCTCAAATAAATAAATAAAATCTTTAAAAAAAAATACTGGTTAAGTCTTCAGAGAGATGTCAAAGTTCTAAGTGCTCATTGGAGAAAGCTAATATCAAGTCTGTAGACTAGATATGCTTAAAAATCCATCCTCATGAAGAAAAGTCTCTGTAGTGCTCTGTAGTAACTTGTTCATTGAAAGCATTCTCTAAAGATGTCACTGGGTCAGCTTCTGGAGTACCAGATAGACCACATGCCGTGAAGCCTTCACATATGATGACAATGAAGCAATTGCATTTAATCATTTAGGAGACTATAATATCCCCACTAGGATTAGGTTATGCTCTGATTCAGACAAATGAAGAAAACTGTCCCCCCCTCACCAAGGATTTCTTAGTAAAATTGGATCATAAATACAAAAGCGTTGATGGACAAAAAACAGACTCTTTAAAATCTCATATTTTATTAGAGGTTTTGGCTGACATCAATGCATAGATTCCAGCTAATAATTTCAGGACATGTTCCTACACCCTCTAACTCTAGGTAGGGGTTATTACGTGAAAGATTGTACATTTTTTAAAAGCGGAATGAGGCACTGTTTGTGGGAGTAGAAAAATAATACCATAATTCTGGAGTGCACTTGGCACTCAAACTTTAAAATGTCCACAACTTCCATCCAGTTATAAGACTTTATTCCTAGATAAATAATTAGGGTACACAAAAAGATTCCATTAAAGGAAAGTTATCACACCACTATTTGTGGAAACAAAATATTGGAAACAATTTTAGAAATCCAGCCATGCGGGGGTGGAGGGGGGGTTGGTTAAAAAAACTCCCAACAATAAATGTCTCCCACATAATAGGGGAGTATACTGCCAACAAAATGTGTTAGAGGAGTACATTTTTTTGTCATATACGTTCATGATAAACATTTAAATGAAAAAAGATGACAGAAGAATTTACAGAATAACACCATTCCTTAAAAATTATGTACCTAAATACACACAGCAACATTTGGGATAAACATTCAAATATTAATGCCAATTGGGATTATAAGCTGATTTAATTTTTTTTTTCCTATCTATATATTCTATCTTTTCTATAGTAACAAAGAAATTTTATAACAAAAAATTTACAGAAAAGTGAGGATCGGGAGGTAGGACAATCAGGGACTAGAATATTTATGTGTGTGAGCATACATTCTTCCTTCCTTATGTGGCGTTCATGTGTACTCTTTGCCTCCTCTCTGCATACCTTGGGAGCTTTAGGTGAAGTGCCTTTCAGGGCCTGCTGCTCCAGTAACCTTTCTTTTAATGCTGAGCAGCCGGCCCACTCATCAACAATATCATCCTGGAGCTCCCAGTCATTCAGCTCTCTTGACTTAAATCAAAGAAACTAACATCTCAATAGATCCCCCTCCCCCACACACAGCCACTCATCCTAGAACAATGTAGCAAGAATACACCCGCTGAACACCAGGTATAGGAAGAAGCCAAAGGGAAAACCTCCTTCTCTAATCTTTCCAGATGGAGTCATCAGACTTTGAGAGATTTCAGTTCTTTCAGAGGAGAGTTGCTAGTCTATTTCAAATAAATGAATTTTTAAAAATATTAGAATCTGAAATATCTCAGGGTTCACTGTTGATTTTTGTTTGATATACACAAAGGGAAACAATTCCCCTTCATTGAAGCCTCTTTCCAGGAGCCTTAATGATCAGCTGCCAAATTTAGCCTTGGCCGCATCTCCACTTTATCTATTATTCCTCCATGCTATTGATGTGAGGCCAAATCTCATCCCTATTTAGAGTGCACAAGAGCCGGTGTCTTGATGAAAGGGGCAGTTGGTGAACATAAATTGAAAAGAGCCCGGAGAACATACTGTAATGAATGGGAACACACAGCTTCATGGCTTATGGTACTAAAATTACATTCACACAAAAGAATCAATAGCCTTGGTCGTATTATATGAGAAATAAGGGAGGAGGGGGGAGTTGTAGAGAAGGCAGTCAAGAGATCAGCTGCTTATTAGGATCACTGGGGGAATCTGTTTAGTTTTACTTTAAGTACAGCTGCCTGTACAAGAATATTCTTTTTTCCCTAAGATTTATTTATTATTTTTTAGTAATCTCTACACCCAATGTGGGGCTCGAACCCATGACCCCGAGATCAAGAGTTGCAAACTCTTCCAACTGAGCCAGCCAGGCGCCTAAAGAATATTCTTGACAGTACTATTCATAATAGCAAACAGCTGGAAACAACCCACCATCAGTAGAATGGATAAATAAATAATAAACTGAGCTCCAGTCATAATGGGATACCACACGGCACTATAGTAAAATGGATGAACTCCTGCTACATACATTATGAATAAGCCTCCCAAACACAATATTGAGGGGAAGAAACCAGACATTAAAGAGATTTTGTTTATGTAAACGTTCAAAAGCAGGCACAGTGAGTCCATGGTATTGGAAGCCAAGGTAGTGGTTACCTTGGCTGGGTAGTGACTGGATAAGGATTTAAAAAGAGCTTCTGGGTGCTGGCGATCTTCTGTTTCTCCATGTTGGTACTGGTTATGTGGTAGGAAAATTCTTTTAAGTTATATTCTTCTGATTTTTGCATTTTTCTTTAAATAAGATGCATGTCGATAAAAATGTTTTAAATTCAGATTCCTAGGCCCTAACAAAAATCTACTGACTGTAGGTTATGGGTTTCCTGGGGTATTCCAATGGAAAGCAAAGGCTGAGAATCACTTGACGGGATGATCTACATCCAGTGGTGTGCTGGAGCCAGCCCCCACCTGCGCATGGGAACTGGTTGTTAAATTTTCAGGATTTTTACAAACCTGTTAAAGCATAATGTACAGAGTTGTCAAGTCACTATGTTGTAAATCTGAAATTAATGTAACATTGGGTGTCACTCTACTTCAAGAAACAAATAAATAAACATAAATAAACTAGGGTCAGTATTAAAAATTAAATTATACCAAGTTTTGATTAAAGAAATCATACTAAAAACAAAGGTACTAAATTCTCAAAACTCATCATTTTCTAATTATTTTATTATATTTTACTATTACTACATTTTGGGGTTATTTATGCCAATTTTATCTGTATGGTGGAAATACTAGATCGCAGTGGACTACTGGGCCATCTCTCCCAACTCCACACTCAGTCACAACAGTAGCTTGAAATTGGCCGTGGTGGGAGTCTTTATACCACAGAAATTGGCAACCACTACAATTCAGGGCTTGCTTTGTTGTTTTGTTGCTTGTCTTAAGAAAATGATTAAAAAATCCTAACAATGCAGATTAAACTTAAAAGTGTGTTACATGTGGAGCTGTTACATTGTGAATAATACATTTAAGGAAATATCTTTACACTATTTAAAAGCTATTATCCGGTTCAGCAGAGAAGTTACTCGTATCTTTGATAAATGAGTACAGTTCTGACATGTCTTTGTTGTTGCACTTTTATCTTGCTCATTAACATAATGGAAAATATCAGCCAACATTTATATGGGAATTACACCCCTTCATCAATTGTACCACAGGTAGGTTGTGGATAAAAAGGTTCAGCAAAAAACAACCAGCATTCCATAAAACCCAACTAGCTTTATGGAATTTACAATAAAGAGTATTGTCTATTTTTTTATTATTTGCAAAGTGTATGCTATATACATTCTTTACGTCAGTAAAATTTATAATCAACATATGTATGCACATAAATGCATTCTTTTTTTTCTCAGAGAGCTGGTTGATTTACTAGCACACTGCTGTGTATGTACATCCCTTCCATGTTTAGGATTCCACGGCTGTCTATTATGATTTAAGAAACAAGCAAACAAAATAAGGTGGGAGTCTTACAGCCTGGAAGGCGTGAGTTTCAGCATAAGCTACAGTAGCACCTCGACTTCAGACCTTCACTACTCAAAACTGGCTCCTTAGACCAGGCGTTTTGGCATCAATGGGGAGCTTGGGCGAAAGGCATCATCTCAGGTCCCACCCCAGAACTCCTGAATCAGAATCCGCACTGTATCAAGATGCCCAGGGGATCTGTATGTATGTTAAAGTCTGAGAAGCACTGCTTTACAAACAGACTCCTTGGTATGTACTAAAAAAAATTTTTTTTTAAGATTTTATTTATTTAAGAGAGAGAGAGGAGAGAGGGAACACAAGCAGGGGGAGTGGGAGAGGGAGAAGCAGGCTTCCGTGGAGCAGGAAGCCTGATGAGGGGCTCGATCCCAAAACCCTGGGATCATGACCTGAGCCGAAGGCAGACGCTTAATGACTGAGCTACCCAGGTGCCCCTGAACTAAAATTTATATAACCAATTTGAGACTAGTCATCTCAATCTAGCAATTGGTAATCTGGAAGCGGCTAGCAACCGGTTCAGCCACTCCCTAAAGCTGAAGAAAAGGACACACATCTTGCAATTTACCTTTGTCAAACACTGAAAGGGAGACTGTGCCACTAGGAAAATAAAGGCGATCCTCGGATTATTAATTTAAAAGGGGGGAGAAAGTACAATAAGAAAAAAATCACCACAGTGGCTTTCCTCCATGTACGTGACAAATAGGATGTGCTGCCAAAGACTTGGTTCCAAAAATCCGAAGCGGGACAGCAAGTGCCACGTGACACAGTGTGGCAGCTGGGGAGAGGAGTGTGATGAAACACTTCCCGGAGATGTAATTTAGGCCAGGGTAGTTATCAAGCACTGAGGGTGGAAGGGGAAATTGCTGTGCTTATGTTTTTCCTATCGATAGATTAGTCAGCGACACAGGAGGAAAAGACAGGGCCAGAGCACAGACAGCAGCTCTTCATGCTTGAGTTAACTGGAATGATGGTAGGCAAGTCTCACGTATTTTGAAATTGAAAGCATGAATGTTCTACCGGCAGTAATATTCTCTGGAAGCATTTCTTAGTTACTTGGCTGAAAATATAGTAGTTGCTCTGGGATGCAAGGGTCTATGTGGAAAACATGTCTGATGCCTCAACAGTGTCTGCAAGGAAATGGGAGCCACAAATCTCCAAGAGGAGCTTGGTATTACTTCGCAGCAGATAATGAAGCAATAAAATAATTTAAGAACGAAGAACGCCATGGCAAGCCTACAGTGCAAGGAAAACCGATGTAATCGTGACTGGGCCACCGGGACCTCCGGAGACCACTGGGCACGTTTTCACCCAAGAAAAAAGGTTACTGTAACAGCCCCTTGCAATGTCAGAATTCAAACAACTCTATTCATTTAGGGGAAAAATGGTAACATTTTCCCTTAAAATACTCTAGGAAGGCAAAGAAGAGAAGAGAACTATCTCTTACTGAGCACCAACTATGTGCTTTACGTGTGTGATTTCATAACATCTGCAGAATTCTCTGAGACGATGATACTGTCCCCACTCTATAGATGAGAAAAATGAGGTCCAAAGAAATACTTACATGTCACATAGTTAGTAAAAAGCCAGAGGTGCATAGACAGAATTGAAAAGCTCCGTACTTGATTGAACCAAATGGTTCCACAAAGACAAGGCAGAGGAACTGGGAGTGGGGCTGCTATGCTTTGAGTCAGCAGGAGGACTGCTCTGCATTGGCGTCAAGGCAGAGAAGCGAGGTTTCTCTTAGTGCCCACTGTATCTTTACACAGCTGGAGTCCTCTTATCGCCCATTCCCAGATCTATCTTAGGTTTCCAATGAATTTCATACTTGATAGTTGTCATTTTGGCTTCATGGGAGGGTTTGGAAGACTTGGCACTTTTCAGGCAGTGTTATGTACTAGAAGCGAGTCCTGGGCTGGGACTTGGGAACCAGGGTTCACGTCCCGCTGCATCTGTTACTAACCACGAGAGTAGGTAAGCTAGATCATTTCTCTGGGTGGCAGGTTTTTTTCACTTACATGAGGTTGTCTTAAGTATCTCTGAGGACTTTTCTGGATGCATGAGTCCACCCTCCATGACTCAACTGTTTAAGATTTGACTTCAGTCAGAATATATTATAAATGACCTGGAGAGTTAACAAATTTGTCCAGACAGGCCTGCTATGTGGTTCAAGTTAGATCAAAAACAAAACTAACAAAACAAAAAACCCCATTAAGAATAATTATTTAACTCCTGTGTCTACCATCTGCAAAAATAACCTGGGATGAAATGGTTTAAAGTGTTTCTCTCCCCTGCCCTCCAGGAGTTGATTTAAAGCAAACACATGTTCAAGTTCTTAGGCAGACCTGGGTGCAAATCTAAGCTCTACCTTCTGTTAGCTCTTTGAACTTAACATATCTGAGTTCCATTTTTTTGCTTCTGTAAAATTGGAATTTGGTAATTTTAGATGAAATGCAGTAAAATGTCTGGCATCTAACAGGTGCATAATAATCACTGGTTATTATTATTCTAGTGCTCATTAGGGGTTTGGACTATGGTTGAATAACAATTCAAAGGAACTTTCCTCACAGAGGGATGGAGCCTGAGATGGTAACCTCATTAGTATGGGGAACTTGGCATTAACCTGTGTCTATGCAATAAATAAACACAGGTGCAGAGTGGAGAAATGGAATTGCTTCTTCTGTACCTACTGGCATCCCCTTCTTTCTTTGTAAAACTTCCGAATTCATCCCTTAGTGGAGAGAACCTTGCCAGAGACAATGCTAATGTACTAGATGGGACAGCTGGAGGGAGTATTTGGAGACAGAAGTGTCTTGGGCCATCTGGAAAGAGTGACTGTCATACCCACAGTTCATGTCAGTTTCTTTTATTTGCCTATTTCCCAGTTTCTGCCCTATGTGCACAAGGAACACAGGATTTCAGGAAGAGGAGGTGGTGACTTTTGAAAAAAAATAATTTGGAGGCTGATATATAACTAACCCGTCCATACACATCCCATCCATTTGAGTGACTGCCTCTTGGTCTTCCCAGCAAAGCTTCCCTCCCCACTCCCCGACTCTCCCACCTCCTGCCCCTTTCTACACAACATAAGCCACTTTTCGTGACTTAAGTTTCATTCCTTCTCCAAGTTTTGTTTTGGTGTTGTGAGGCTGGTGGGAAGCCTGAGTGCAGAAAAGAAGATGAACGCAAAAACCAAATTCAGATCACCTGTACTCTTTGAACCCTATTACATGAAGCAAGAGTGAGGCCTTCAAACAATGAGACTGAAGTGCCTGTTTTCTAAAAGAAGACCAATCGAAAAGTTTTTTTTAAATTCCTCTGTTTTCTACAGGCAAATTTCCCAAGTGAAGAACAATAAAATTTCAAGTGTTTCCATCCATGTTTCAAGATAGGTCAAGCATATGAACCAAAGGCTTCTGAAGTTCAATAAAGCAAATGAATGATTGCTATTTAAATTATTATTAGGGATAACATGCTAATTATAAGGTCTTGCTAACATCTGACTCAGAATATAATTTTACTCTTTATTTATTTTTAGGTTTTTTTATTTTCTAAATTCTGTGCCCAACACAGGGCTCGAACTCAGGCCCCCAAGGTCAAGAGTCACATGCTCTACTGACTGGGCCAGCCAGGTGCCCCTAATTTTACTTTTTAAATAACTACAGGTTTACAGTTGCTATACTGGTATTTTTATGACACAGCACTGCCACACTTAACTAAGTATCAGTTGATGGTGAGGTCTTAACTTGCAATGGGATCTTCTCAGTGTTCTTATGATCTATTCTGTAATGATACACTGTAGAACAACTTGTACAGGACAACGCTATTATAGGACAGCTTATAACAACCCCTTAAATACTTAAAAGTATCTCTTAGCTAATTAAGCTTTTAGGGCTATTAGCTTGAGTTGGGATATCAGTACATTTTTTAAAAGATGACATATTAAGGTTTTCTTTACTAATTTGTTCCCCATTTCATTATTTGTTTACTCCTTTATATAATACTGCCTAAGAAGGACTGACAACTGTTAGAAATTATTCTACAAAAAGCAGGCAAGTTGGGAAGAGAAGGCTGTCAATCCTGGTAAAAACTGAAAATGTCCTGCTTAATCTTTACTGGCCATTTTCAGAATTTTGGTTGGGATTTATCTATTATGCATCCAAATTTATCTGTATGTCACATTTTGGACAAATTAAGGTTCCAAAAGGAATTGAGTACTTTAAAGTATCATGCTAAATAGTAATGCTTTCTCAAAGATGCTGTGCAGATTCAAACAGCTCACAATTTTGTTACAATGCTTTTGAAGCAATAACACCTTTGAGTTTGAGATACTGTAATTTAGCAGTTCTGGATGACGGCATAATCTCTCCCTGTTGGGTTGAAATTCTACCTTCTGTCTTCTCCTAAACTCTCACTCATTTATCATCTATCCAGACAAAATATGTGCTTGAAATTTCTTCCACGCATACATGGAATTGCAAAGTAATTCCACAGAGTGGAAAATGCTGAACTCGTAAATGTACCACTGACCTCCCAATTCAGCGTTTTGACACGTATGATCTTGATTTATCCTCTAATTTTTCATACATGAATGTTTAATATCTTGCCTTTTAAATCTGTTTGTAAGATCCTTAAGATCAGAGATCTCCTGATAAAAACTTTTTTAATCTTAGTGCTATGCCAGAAAGTACACATGAATACTTACTATTACACCATTTTATTTAAGAGAAGGGTGTTTATCTTTTGCAACAGTTGGGCTGTTTCATGTTATTATATGAACTGTAATTACCAAGTTATCTTAGGCAACTCACTTAACCTTTCTTGGCCCCAATTTCCCTACTAGAGAAGAATTTTTCAACTAGAAAGTCTAGGTTTTAGTGTAAGACAGAATTTTTAAAAATCCTAGTTCTTCCATTTCCTAGAAGTAGGAATGGAATATATTATCTAACTTCTCTGAACTTCCAATTGTTCACCTGTCTTTTGGGGATCAAGAGAATAGTTTCACCTCAGAGGGTTTTTTTTTTTTTTTTTAAGATGCAGAATGAGAACATAAATGTAAAGAATGCAACACATTATCCAAACTTTGGTTTATGCTAAAAAAATATGAGCTATTATTATATCAAGTTTCTTCCAGCTCTAGAGTGCTAAGACTAGAAGTAAAACCTTAATTATCAAGCACCCAGATCCCCAGCATCCTCAGTGATTCTGACGTCCCTTTGACCCCCACCCCTCCACAAAAGTCGTAAAGTACAAACCGATTCAAGGTTCATTTTAGTACCATTTACTCGCAGAGTAAAGAGAATAATTTTATTAATCACTGAACTTGTGATCTTCATAACTGAGTCTATGAAAAAATGGTAAAGACAAATTGTTTTAAGACAAATGACTCAGAAACTTGTTCTGAAATCCATGCTCAGAATTAGACACAACATGTCATCAATCTACGGTCATGGGTTTGCACTGAGACACTGACCTGGCTTTCTGGAAGTGAAGAACAGAACACCCTGCTCACAGCTGGACTTACCTACATAAAAGAGAGAAACACTTGTAAGTCCTACTGCTGACCAGGAACACATGGGGAGCCACCACAATTTTCAACACACAGTTTTCTCCCCTCCACCCCCACAGGGCAGAATCTGCTTTACTCTTGCTAAGTGCCAGTACTGAAGTGGCATTTCTTTGGGTCAAATATCCTGAAATAGTTAGGTTAACATTTTGTAGCATTTGTGAAAATATATTTCTGAGCATTTGGGGATGATACAAAAAAAGTACTTGGCCCAAACCCACGGACAGGAACAAGGAAAACCTTCCAGGCATTTTACCATACAGAAGTCATAGAAGTGGACACATTATTCCTCCAAAATAATATTTTGGGGCAATATCATCATAAGTAAAAGATGAAATGATTCTACTTTTTCCTATTAAATTATATTTGTATAGTTTATAAGTTGTGATACTGGGCCAATGGCATCAAATTACCTGTGTTTCTATTTTGACCTCTGTGATCGCACACAGCCCTAAGTACTTAAATTTACACTACCTTCAAAATTTGGGAAAATAACAACCAATGGGTAAGTTTAGAAGAAGGCTGCCCACGATTTTATTGCTTCCCAATGATTTTTCAAAATCTTCCACACTGAGAGGAACTGGTTAAACCCCTTTCCCACTAGTATGTCTAAATATGATCCAGGAATCTGAGAGGCAACCTAATATAGTAATTTACTGCCTACCCCACCTGCAGAGCAGTAGGCAGACATTATTTATACTGAAAAGAACTTGTGTTTATTTTCTAGCAACCAGTGACTCCTAGGCATCTACAAAGTTACTGGAAAGGAAATGTAATTCCAAATTTCTAAAGTGTTTGTAAACAAACTTATCAATGTATGTTTAGAAAAGCCTAGAGCTTGCCCGAGGTTACACAAACACAGCCTATTAGCTATTTATATCTGCTGATAGTGAGAGGACTTTATACAAAGATGAAAACTACTGATAACAATATTTTCTTCAGTTTAGAGAGGATACACAGGACAGTGTAGAATATGCAGCCCAGCCCTGGTTGAGGAGGGAGGAGCCCCAAACTAGAGAAACCTCAAGTTGAGCCTCTGGCTGGGGTCCAGCAGAACTGCATGAACAGCACAGGTTGGGGGGGGGGAGTTAAGTTAAGGCGACTCTTCAGGTCTTAACTTCCTGGAGTTTCCTAGGTCTGGGTGCCTTTGTATATGTATCAACCTTCATGCATTCCCCCCCTCCCCAGCAAATGTGTACAGTCAGCTCGAAAGGCACAGCTTGTGTGCTGACGAGCAAAGCCAAGTCAAAACCCTGAGCTTGGCGCTCCCTTCTTTCTGGCTTGTCCAAGTCTAAATATTGACATTGCTCCTCAGTTGAGATGTTTGATACTGCTGAGGATAGAGAAGGCGCAGCTAAAAGTAGGATCTAATGATATATTTTTACATAGTTGTGCCTTCCTTCCACTTCTTCTTCTTCTTCTTTTTTTTTTTTTTTGGAGAGGGGATTGGATTCCCTTGTCTGCAACATCTCCCCTCTCCACCCCTCACCCCATTGTTCTCCCCGAAAGCTGAGCACACAGAGACAAGGTAAGGTGCTTTGCAAGCCCCTCATGGCAGCTCCCACTGTTGTCACAGCAACTCACAACAGACTCCATAGACACGGGGTTGGGGGTGGGGAGCGCCAAACTGGGCTGACCAGTCAACTCTCAAGGGGGTGCAAGCGCTAAACGGACGAGCGATCCACCTTTTCGGGTCCTCCGACTCCCCACGACTGTTCTTCGAAGGAAAAGAGCCCTCCTGTCGACGCGGCACCACCCCCTCCCTGGCGAAGCCAGCCTGCTAAGGGTGCCTGTTGTACATTTTCTCAGCTCCAAGAAGGGGCGCGGCTGTCCGGGCGCTCCTGGAAATCTCTTCTGCTTGCCTCTGATGTGAGGGTTCCCGGCCTCGCCGAGAAGCGAGGGCGGCTCCCACAGCAGCTCGGTCCCACAACTCTCTGTCGGGACGCTGCTGGCCGCGTGGCGCGGCGCCCCCCCCGCCACCCGCTGGGGGCCCGGGCGGTGGGGGCTCCGCGGCGGCTGCTCGAAGAATAAGTTTCATACCATAGCGCACTCACGACACAGAACCTACCCTGAAGCCGAGCGAGACGCGAGCTCTCTCCGCCTTCAAGGGTTGGGGGGAGCGGGGGGGTCCCCGCCACTCAGCAGCAGCCACGACTGCGCGCGGTCGCGGGTGTGCGGGACCCCTGTTCGCCGCGTGCCGCCCGCCGCCCAACTTTGCACAAAGGCAGCATGGCACTGCTTCGCCTTTCGGGCTCGCCCAGCGCCGCGGCCGCTCGTCCCCGTCCGGGGGAGAGGGGCTCGCCCTTTCCCACCCCAGCCCTCCCCTTCTCCTCTTGCCCCCACCCCGCTCCCAGGCGGGCCAGCCGGGCGGAACCGAGCGCCCGGCCCCGAGCTCCGCCGCCGTGGCGGCCGCCGCTCGCACTGTGACGTTAGCAGCCTTCGCGGCTATTTATATCCACACGATTGGATTTCATTCATGAAACCGGGGCCTGGTGTGTCTGTGCGCTAGGGCGCGGGTGGCAAAGGTGCCTCAGCTTTGCGCAGACCCGGGGGGTGGGGAGGGCCGGGGCTGGGAGGCGGACTGCCCCGGACGAACATGCACGGAGCACGGGCGCCCCCGACCCTTCTCCCAGGCGGCCGGGACGGTCGGGTCAGGGCGATCCGGGGCCCCCGTCCCTACCCGCGGCGTCCCACCCACACCCGTACAACTGCTGGCCCTTTGTCCCAGGCTCTGGAAAAGTAAGTTGGGCCACTAACCGGCTGGGCAGCATGGCTTGCTTCCCCCTAGGAGCTGACCGGCCGCGGACTCCGAGGGAGGACATTGGCTTTTGTTTCAAAAGCGAGCCCAGCTGCTGACTAAGGACTGCGTTAGCCCAGCCTCCTCCTGTCCTGGGAGGCTGCACGTGCTGGCGGGCTCCCCCCCCCCCCCCCGGGTTACCTTCCTCTGTGACTTGGGGTCCCTGCAGGGGGCGTAAGCACGACCTGGCTGTCCCCCCACCCGAGGAAGGAGGGGATTTACTACCTCCTGCAAATGGCTGAGTGAGGAAGTGAAATTGGCTTCGGGTGCTCCTGGGTTGTCGGAATTCTTGAAAGCCCAGGACAGTCCAATCCTCCTGGTGAACTTTTCTCTAAGCTCTTCTAGGCTGACTGTGACCTCTGAGGACAAGACCAGGGGCTGTCTGTATGCATTCATAGAACAAATACTTATTGTGTGCCCACGGTATGGTAGGTACCCTGTCCAGCTCTAAGAAAGTGACAATGCACACAACCAGCCTTGTCCCAGCCCTCAGGGAGCTTTCAGTCAGCTTGCTAAAATTAGTGTGCCTTACACCTCCTCACTCCCGGCCTATAAAAAGAGGCAACTGGGGAATAAAGGTATTGATGTGTTCAGCTACCTTATGGAATTCATTCATTTAATAAACCTGTGTGGAGGCTGCTGTGTACCAAGGGGATACAAAGAGGGCAACAATGTGTCCTTAGTCCCCAAGGAGTTCTCAGGTGCTGTGTTCCTGAGATGTTGAAGGGCGGGGGGGGGGGGGGGGGGGGGGGGGGGGGGTTGGGGGGGGAGGGGAGCCTTTTAAGGGCAACCTGATTCGTTTAAGCCATCCCCATTGAACTGTCTTTGGAAATGGAGTTATTGGTCCATAATCTTTGAGAAGATTGTTCACCAGGAGGATTGGACTGTCCTGGGCTTTCAAGAATTCCGACAACTCATGAGCACCCGAAGCCAATTTCACTTCCTCAATCAGCCATTTGCAGGAGGTAGTAAATCCCCTCCTTCCTCAGGTGCGGGGACAGCCAGGTCGTGCTACCCCTCAGAAGAGAGGGTAGTGAAAAGTCAAGTATGGGGGTCTACTAGAAGAATTTCAAGACAGAGACATGAGGGGGCGATCATTTACTTGGCACAAAATAAACTTCCTTAGTCTATTTAAAAGTGACCCCATTTTGAAAGGTTTAATCAATACAGATTCTTTTCAGGAACACATTTCTTGGGAAAGTTAATTAACCCTGTTCATTCCTAGCAATCAGTCAAGCTAGTTCTCTTCAAACTGCCCTGGGGGCTAAGAAATAGGGTAGAAACTCAAAAGAAACAGAATGAACGTGTATTGCGGCGCTCACATATGACAGGCAATGGTCTAGGAGGTTTAAAACAATTTTCTCAATTAATACAACAACTGATAAGATAGATGCTATTATCATAACGATTCTATATATGAGGAATTTTATATATGCAGAAGTAAATTTTTTTTTGAGATTTTGACAGCTGCATTTGCACGTGCGTTAGCCTGTACCAAAGCCTTCTTTTATCGCTAACCTGCTTTTTGACATCCTGCCTTTCTTCACTTTCTTTCATTTCCTCAGTTATAAATTAAAAGAGTTAAGCGTCATGCTTAAGCAGCAGGCAGGGGCTAGTACCAGAAAGACACCTATACAAATACCCACAGTTGGTAGGCTACCATTTGCCATCCATCCCCAGAAAGTACTGAGGCTCAGGTCTTCCAGAAGATGCTTCTTCTATAGGGCCCAAAGAACAAACAGTCATCATAGAACTACCCAGTTTGATGCCTCGATCTGAGGGAAACTGACAGGAAGAACTTCCAGGAAAATAAATTGGTATCAATGATAATTCAGATAAGGCAGAGGAAAAGTCACTAAGTCCTTCCAAACAAGAATAGTGATCTGAGCAAGAGATTGCCTCAATGGTGCTTTGCAGCCCCCAAGTTTTACACATAAAACCCCTAATTCTGGAAAAGTGGGAGATAATGAGCAAAAAGTACAGACTAACAGGAAAGGAGAGAAAAGGAACAATACGAAGAATCCCCTGAGTCACTGCCATGAATGTATCCCTGTTCTTGTTATTACCATAAAATAATCATTTGCATAAAATTGTTGCATGCTAATAAAATCAATACTATTAGCTTTTAATAAGTATTCAAAATTGGTACTTAAGCTTAATTAAACCAACACTGTGTATTTAAACACTTTTGGGACTGTATTGCACAAAAGCACTGTAGAAACTTTTGACTGCTTTTATGGTAAATATTTACGAAAGTCATAGGATTAAAAAAAATTCCCACAATTAAGACACAGAATGGTTCCATTATCACAAATGAACTTCCACATGCTATCCTCTTTGTATTTGCATCCCCCCAACATTAATCTGTTCTCCATCTCCAGAGTTCTGCCATTTTGAGACTGTTACATTAGTGGGGAATATACAGTTGTTGTTGTTATTGTTTTTTAACTAAGCATAATGCCCCTGAAGTTCATCCAGGGAGTTGCTTGTATCACTAGCTCGTTCCTTTTTATTACTGAGTAAATTTCTATTATGTGGATGTACCAGAGTTTGTCCGTTTGCCTATTGATGTTTCCAGTATTTTGCTATTACCAGTAACACTTCTGTAAGGGTTTGTACATAGATAGTTGTATGAACATCAGTTTTTATTTCTTTGGGATGAATGCCAAAGAATACAATTGTTGGGTCATATGCTAAGAAACTGTCAAGCTATGTTCCAGAGTACCATAAACATTCCCACCACTAATGTACCTAGTTTCTGCACATTCTCACCAGCATTTGGTTTTATTACTATTTTTTTTTAGTTCACTTGTTCAGTAATTTTGTAGGGAAAACTCACTGTTTTAATTTTCATTTCCCTAGTGGCTAATGATTTTGAACATTGTTTCACGTGCATTGCTGCTATCCATATCTCTTTTTGCTGAAATATCTGTTCATGCCTTTGGCCTATTATATAATTGGATTATTATTATTTATTTTTACTATTGAGTTTTTAGAGTTTTTTCAAAAATATATTCTAGGATCATAGAATTTTCAAATTGCAAATTAAATACGACCTCAAGATAATTCTATTTTCAATTCAATCACTTGTTCAACATTTCTGTTGCCATCAGTTTTATAGAGAATATTCTCAGATACCTACATAAAGTATCCTCAAGTACTTACATAAAACTCCTATAGAGAGAGCCTTTTCAGGATTATTTTATAAACTGCATTTCAGCGGTGGGTAACAGATTCTCACAGAACTGCCAGCACGTGGCGGCCGCCCAAGGGGCCAGGCCCCGCCTCCACGCAGGCGCAGACGCTCCTCCGCGCCTCTTCCTCCTCGGATGTAGAATTTGGTGTTGTCATTGGCTGTTTAGAGGAGAGTGTCCTGGGTGGCGAGTTCCAGGTGTTAGAGAAATTTCACAGGCAAGTACTACCAAGGCTTGCGCACGTGGGAGAGAAGCAGCTCATCCATGTGCCTGGTTTTAAGTACAGATGCGTTTGGTAGAAAGATGTTAAAAAACAGCTGTTGGAGCCGATTTCTGGAGTTACATGGCAGCTTTCGTGAGAGCCAACAACTGTGGCACTGAAAAGATGCAGTGGCTGGTGGCATAGTCGATCTGCTGGCCCACATTTTTGGGGTTTTCTGGCTTTTAAAGAAACGCTTCTGGACTCCAGAGCAGAAAAAGAGCTCTGGACCCTGGACTCAAGCGGTGGTTTAGTGGCGACTTGTTCGTACAGACCGTCTTGCGTGCCAGCTCTGGAGCTGCGGCTCTAGCTCCCACCGCCCGGCAACCCGGTCGGCCTGACAGGCTGGGTTCGGCTCCCGCTAATGGGGACAGCCAGGTAAGACTGACTCTGTTCTGGGGCTCTTCATTCAAGCTAAGTATTGAAAGCCCCAAAAGGAAATGACCTGACCCTTGTGGGACCTCTGTGTCTCCTGAGACCCGAGAATTCAGGAATTCTAGTGCTTCTGCCAGAAGCTGCTTCTCCAAGATGTCCGACTACTCTGGGGCCAGATGTTGCCCAGCATTCCATATGGAGGGGAGGGGCCCTTCCCCAGCTTCCATGTAGCTGATATATCACCAACATGGAAACACCTGCCATCACAAACCCTTTCTGTCCCAAGTGCTACAGGCAGGCTTTGCTTGAATCTGTGTGTTCATAGCTTTTTCATCTGGGTAAGACACTGAAAACCCTTACGTCCAAGTGGCTAAGCTGTGTGGGTTTTTGACTGCTTGGGAATTTACCTTGGGTGTTACTCAAACTCTGGAGCTCTCTGAAGCTTCTATTTTCTGTTCACTGTTTTGGGAAATCTGAACTAGTCTTGGCTGTGGGAATCAACTGGAAGAGATGTCCTTTACCTGAAAACTACAAGTGGAAATGAACTCCTAGCCTTGGGTTTGTAGTCCACTTACCACTGTCAGTCCTGATTTAGTCTCTTTGACAAACTTTTTCTAAAGCACCATTTAAGTATTGAAGATCTAGAAAGTATAGATAGATGCATGGACAGATGAATACATGAATACTCAAGATAATCTAGTTGATCTAATCTTACAATTTTTGTGATTACCCTTTTAAAGATAGAAGCATTAAATGTTCTATAAAGGCAAAAATGTTTTTCATATTGGAGTTCCTATCTTACCAGGCACTAATGGATATAGGCTCTGTGCTGGAAATCTACACAAAGATATTCTTTTCTTATAGTACGTTAAATGTATTTGCGCAGGTTTGCATAAAAATCTGTATGGGGGCGCCTGGGTGGCTCTGTGGGTTAAGTATCCAGCTCTTGATTTTGGCTCAGGTCATGATCTCAGGGTTCTGAGACTGAGTTTCGAGTAGGGTTCAACTCTCAGCGGGAAGTGAGCTTCTCTCCTTCTGCCTCTCCTTCTGCCCCTCTGTCTGCTCATGCATGCTCTATCTAAAATAAATAAATAAATCTTAAAAAAAAAAATCCTTTCTGTATAGATCCATTCATTAGGTTTTCTGTTGGGTTGGGGTGAGTTTGGTAAAAATGTGATTTTGCAAGCTCCACAAATCTAACTACTTTCCTCTTCCTGTCAAAATTTCTCTTACCAAGATGGTGTTCTACTGGTCTAGCTCAGCATGTGTAAGAGGAGGTAGTAAACAGGTTTTATGGTTATCTACATGTCTTTGCTTAGTATGGTGTTACTGATTGGAAAACATATGTCATACCTTTAGAAAGAAGAAAAACACAACAAACTAATGCACAATGTTTATCTTTGATTTTAAGTAAAATATGATTTTTAAAGTAAAAGGATGATTCTTTCATAAAAATATGAAAATATATATCACACCTCCAGAAAGAAGAAAAACACAACAGTCTAATGCACAATGTGTATCTTTTATTTTTTTTAAAGTAAAAATATGATAAAAAATCTGCTGGTGAAAAGATCATTTGTTTCAGGAATAAGCTATATTCCTAATATTAAAAAGGTGTTAATGCTAGACTTCAACTTTACCTAATTAAAAATAAATGACAAGATTTATGTGTTATAGCATAATTAAGGCTCTCTTGCCTGACCAACTGTTTCATACAAAAAATACAAACTGTGTTTCTTTTCATGAAACAAGTTAAAAAGAAAAAAACCTCAAAAATAAAAAAAATCCAAACACACATAAAGGTAGTGGAAACAGTAGGAAAATAAAATTGTATTTTGGCTATCCCACTAATGAGCCATATAATTCTGTGCTAGACCCTTAATCCATTGCACCTCAAAGTTCCATATATAAAATGAGGCTAAGAATCATAACTTTTAAAAAGCTGTTAAGAGGACTAAGTGAAAAAATATGGAAAATGTAAAGTATGAAGCTCCACATACTGGTAAATTTGAAAATGGACTCATGAGGCCGTCTAAAAACACTGTGCCCCACAGGGTACCCCTAGATTTGCGAGTACCAAAGATCAATCATAGAGGAACTATATAATTCCTGCAACTCATCTCCCAAGTGCTGACTGTAAGTATTATACATAATAGCCTCCGCCAAATTCTCTCTATAAGGTAGAAAGTTTAATATTTGAGATTTGATGTTTTTGCTCTGCCAGTGACTTGCAATTGCTGCATTTTCTCCCATTGTAGAAGTGAGCTAAACTACATGGAGAAACTAGAAAAATAAATGGACTACACACACACACACACACACACACACACACACACACACACACACACAGCCCATTTCCGAAGAATAATTCCACCTATGTGCATATCACATTTTTCTGCTTACCCAGCATCTCTAATATACGTGTCACTTAATCTTCATGACAAGCTTGAGAATTATCTCAAGTATGGGAGATGGGGAAATGAAGTTTTTCCTAGAGGGTGACTTGTTCTCTGTGAGTAGAGCAAGAACCAGAATTCTTTCTAACCCAGAATTCTAACCCTGATCATCAGACCATGTGAAAGTAACTATTCTGAGGTAAGGTAATTCAGTGCACAGTAGACTAACTTATGTATGGATACCGCTTTAGAAGTAATACAATTTTTTTAGAAGCCAACTCACCAGTCAGCCCCTAGAAAAAAGCTGAATCATAGAGACTTTTCCTTAGTTGGCATTAGTCACCTTTTCATAATGGTTCCTTATCTGAAAGCACCAAGGAGCTGATTCCTTTCCCTGGAGATGCGAACATCTGTCTTGGTGCACACAACCAAGTCTCTCCTGATTTTTGTAAATATTTATGTTTACCGCCATATTTCACATGACCTCTAATTTACCACTTGGTAAACTCCCCTTTATGGACAAGTAGTTAACTGCATCACATGTGAGTGAGGTAAGCAGTTAAACAGGTTAAGATCAATATTGAAGGAGCACAATCCTTTAGCTTGTAAACATAAGCTGTGGACTCCTGAGTTCAGGCACAAAATCTCACTTCCCATCCTTGTGTCTGTCTTAGGAAAAAACTGGGGTGGTGCTGATGGTCACTGTGTTCCATCCCCACAGAGCTTGAACAGCAGTGTGAGCAAGAAAGCCCACAGTGAATGGTTTTTAATAATGGTGAATAATAAAACTTGTACAAGACACCTGAGTTCTAACTTCTAAGTACTCACGTATGCAGGCCATCTGTGTTACTTATGAAAAAGCTGCAATTTTAAGGGAAAACTACCCTTCATGGTTTCTTTTGTTCCACTGCCAACATTACATTGGTCATCCTTTATGATTATGAAGAGGCACTTTGAGATCATGAAAACGGTTTGCAAAGATTAAAGTGCAATAATAAACAGGAAAGGTACTAGCGTGCACAAATAATAGTAATAAACACCAGGATCACCACCAGACATTTTAATCCATATTATATTAGTCAGTATTGAGTAAGCACCCACTATGTGTGGGGTGTGGTGCTAAATGCTTTCCCACTCACATTAACTCCTTATAATGACTTTATGAGGGAGGTACCACTAGCATCCCCATTTTATAGAAGAGGAAACTGAGGACCAGAAAGGTCAGGTCACTTGCCAGAGGTCAAACCCTTATTTAAGTATTACTCATTTTAAAATAGGAACTCCTGATAGAGAAAGATTCTTCTTTCACATAATTAGCACTTCACACTTAGGATTCCTTACTCATTCAAAGTAATGCTGGTTACAATGTACGACATTGCATTGTGTAATTGGAACACTGATGGGCTACAGCTTCTCTTAAACTCTGACATCATACTCAGGGAAACTACCTCAGTACTTTGTATTTTAGAACCCCTGGTAGGTTAAAGGTTGAAGTAGAGTTGAAGAGAGCTCATTTTTATGAGGTGACAACTTCAGGATTCACGGGGTCCTTGACAAGATGGCCAACACGTGGGGGTCAGGTGTCTATGAGAGATATGACCTCACTGCCACCATGGCACAGAAGGCATGTAATTTATGGAAAAATATACAATGCAATCTCTAGCTCATTTCCTGGTATTTCTTGAAATTAAATTATTGCTCTACTTCCTAATGGAACAAGTGCGTGCTATGATGGTTTCACCTTGTGCCAGCAATGTCAGGTTGATGAGATAAGAGGGGAAGGTTATGCAGAAAAAAACCCCAGCCCATTTTAACAAATGATGTGATTATGAAGTCTGATTTAAATATATGGGTAGTACAGAGAAGGCAGGGACTTAGGCTCCTAGAGAGCATATCATTCTCAATTACCAAGTGAAAAGTATTCCTTGATGTTTAAATATCCACATCTATCTAGTGGGGGAATAAGCTCTATACATAAACATTCATTAGTTTGAAAGTGATACTTCTTTCTTCCTAATTCTTGGCCAATCTGGAATCTCTGTTGAAGACCCTGTGTCCCTCACTCCTTTCTCTAAGTTCACGGCACCTGAAGGGACAGTGGTATTTGTGTGGGGTCCAATCCAAACAATACCTCTTTTTATTTTTACTTTATGTTTTTTTAATTTTATTTATTTATGTGAAGCCTGAGAGAGAGAGAGAGAGAGCAAGAGAGCGAGCGCGTGCACGAACATGGGGAGGGGCAGAGGGAGAAGCAGGCTCCCTGCTGATCAGGGTGCCCCATGTGGGGCTCCATCCCAGGACCCTGGGATCATGACCTGAGGTGAAGGAGACACTTAACCAGCTGAGCCACCCAGGTGCCCCCAACACCTCTTTTTAATAGTAAAGGTGATATATCATCTACTATGAATATAGGTAGTTCTGCTTTCTATAAAACAAGAACTCTTGCTCTTATAAGCACTACTGCTTGTATTGAGGTTATTGCTGGGCTTGATGTTTTTTTCTCAATAACATATTTGAGGTGGCTAATGGATGAAAACAGGCATATGTATCCTGCACAATAGTTTATAAATAGAAACACTAGGCACACAAAAGACACCCTGGTATTCTTTGTAAATTTGCACACTTGCATACTATACAGTAATTGGGGACTGAGACCCTGGGATATATTGAAGTGTCTTCTGAACGATAAAGGCAACATTAACTTCTATCCAGTATAATTGAAGCTTTAAATTTATTTTAATGTATTCCATTATATTATGATTTTATTAAACTTCATTACTAAAACGTAGCTAACTTAATTAAGTAAACTTAGCTAACTATAATTTAGAACACTTGATTAACCAGTTCATCACCTTTTTTTAGCACTACCAAATACAGTGAACAACAGTGAAGATGACCTCATTGTAAGTCCAGTCCATTGGCTTGCGAGTTAGGTAATGAGAACTCCAGACTACAGTTAATCAACTCCTTATGGGAGAATTTCCTTGGGCAAGTCAAGTCACTTCTGTCGGGGCTCAGTTTCCTCATCCATATAAAATCAAAGCGCTCACACTGGAGTGAAAGAGTTTATTTCAGTCTTGAGTTCCAGAGTGATTTCCACTATTCATGTTGAAATCATTATGAAAAGACCAAAGATACAGTTGTCTCAAAGAGTATTTCACACTTTGGTTATTATGAAAGATTCAAAGAAACATATTCAGCAAGCGTCAAATGAGTTCCTTGCATGTACTTATTATTAAATTAAACTGAGTTTCTTTAATTACTGATAGCCCTTATTTGGCTTGGAGTTAGGGTTGCCAGATAAAATACAGGATACCCAATTACATTCCAGTGTCCTAGGCAATATTTGGGACAAACTTGTATTAAAAAATTATTCATTGTCTGAAATTCAAATGTAACTGGGTATCCTGTTTTTATTTTATTTTAATTGATTAATTTGCTAAATCTGGCAATGTAATGGGTTGGAAAGGATGATGAGCAGGGAGAAAAATTAGATGGAAAGAAAGACAAAAGCATTTTTGGTATTACTGAATAGTGAATTTAATAGTAAACAGGAGATAAATTAATCAAGTAGCATTTCCTAAACTATCCAATTGGATCAGCCCTGAGTGAAACTCTGTTAATAAAGGGGAATAGTCCTTTACTTATTTATAAATGGCCAAGTTGGGGAAATACTTTGTATTTTATCCTCTTCTTAAAGTACAGTTCTTATTGCAAGACTTCTCAGGCTGTTTATATGTGACAGTAAATTATGCCTTGATAGGAGGGAAGAAGTTTGTGTTGAGCTGTCCATACTTATTTGATGAGGGAACCCTTCTTTTGATATTAGAATACTTATCAATAATCCACACTGTTCCACTGAATACACTTTGTGAGCATCAAAGTGAATAATAGAAAACAGTGGGTAGGGTCATTCATTCCAAAGAACTTAACATGGAGGCTTCCTTCTGATTAGGCAGACATGTGGGTCACTGTGGTCAATTATTCAGGGAGTAGCTATCCTGGGTTACCCCAAACCACAGATAATTGTCAGCTACCATTACATAGCGCATTACATACCACATTACATAGCATTACATGGCACAAATACATTCATTTAAATTGCCAGCAGTGCTGATTATAAAACACTGTAATTATTTAGGGTAGCATAGAAGCAGTGAACCAGTATTAGAAAGCATTCTCTTAGTCTGAATTTGTGGTCTCTAACTTGTGGTCAGTGACAGATACTCAGAAGGGCCGTTTTTGATTGCAAAGGAGATAGGAACCCATATGTGCACCAAGTTTGTTTATTGTTTGCAAAGAATGCTGCTACTTTAAACATGAAGTACATGCTATCAGGGTTGATGAGGTATTTTTCATTTAAACATGTTTTTAAATTCATAACAATTTTTAGCCATTCGTTTTCTCAATGGACACATTGAACTACTCTCATGTGGGATTCTATGAAAGTTTTCTAGTCCCAACTAGAAAACTGTTTATAGGCTGGCGGTTCTCTTGTGAGTGATTCAGCTGTTCCCAAACAATTTGGTGCTGTGGTGTAACCACCACTAAGTCTTAGGAGTCAACTCAGATTCTGTCCTCCTCCCATCTTCAAAGCCAACCTGAATCAAATGCTAATTGATAATTGAGAATGCTAAAATGCAGGTCTAAGTGAGTAAGTAAGTAGAAGGGGGGAAAAATGCCACAAAGTTTCTGGATAATCACAAATTTTGTAGTCCATTTCTGAGAAACTGAAAGAGTATTCTTAACAACTTGTGCAGTGGTAATAACACAACAGTATTTAGTGAATGCTTACTCCATGGCTACACACTGTTCAGTGCTTTGCATGCTTTGTCTCATGTGATCCTCACAACAACCCTGTGAGATACTAGTATCCTCTTGTGCAGGGGAAAGTTGAGGTACAGAGAGGTTCAGTCACTTGTGCAAGATCACATCCCTAGGAAGAGGAGTTCAGGGATTAGCATTCTAAGTCAAAATTCAATCCCAAATTCATAACTGTGGTCCAGGACTGCTGCAAAGTGGAAGGACTTACTGTGAGCAGACACCACTTCTGAGTGTATTTTCTGTGCTTTGACAGACCAGACATAGCTTTCACTGTTAATCAGATTAAAAAGTTGGTAATTGGATGCTCAGAACATGTGGTTAAAAGACTCAGTACAGGGAGCAAAAAGGCTAATGCCAAATTAAAGGAGGTGGAAAAGTCAAGCACCTCTGAGGAAGAAATCACAGGGAACTTGACTGGATTCCATTTTTATATGCATAAAGTTGAAGCCTGAAAACATTTAGTTTTAAGCACAGCGTATTTTAGGAGTGCTAATGCAATCCTAAATTTTCTGAAAAATGTCAAACTCTCATTTCTTTTAAAAACCAAAATTTCTGAGCTGGCCGTCTTGCAAAAGGAATTCAACAGGTTTTAGTTTTAAAAGAGTTTGGGACTTTGATATTACCCAGGTCAGAGGAACTATGTTATTTTTATTTGATGAGTAAGCATAACTGGATCTTTAAGGCAAAATACAAATTTCTAAAATATTTTTATTTCAGATAAGTCTCTCGAAATAACCATCAACCATAGCTTCAACAGAGAGCACAGAGTAGGAGTGCCTACAGCAATGGCAGCACAGAGAAGGGACCAACTCCTTCTGCCTGTGGGTGGGGAGGGCGTCAGAATCTTCCAAGAAGGGGCGCCTGGTGGCTCAGTAAGTTAAGTGTCTGTCTTCTGCTCAGGTCATGATCCCGGAGTCCTGGGATCGAGTCCGGCATCAGGCTCCTTGCTCAGTGGGGAGCCTGCTTCTCCCTCTGCCTGCCGCTCCCCCCACCACTTGTGCTCTCTCTCTCTGACAAATAAATAAATAAATATCTAAAAAAAAAAAAAAACCCTAATGATTAAAAAAAGTCTTCCAAGAAACGTCCTAGAAGGAACATCATTTATGTTAAGCCTTGAAGGATGAAAAGAATTCTCACAGGTGGAGAAAGAGGTATGCAGGAGAGTCATTCTGTGCAGAAGGACGAGCATTAGCAAAGTTCTGACAATATGAAAGAATACGATAGTTTTAAGTAACTAAAAGGAGTCTGTGTGGCCGTGGTGCAAGGTGATGTAACAAAAGATTACCAGGCTATCCAAGCAAACAGAAGCCTTGGATATCATTCTAATGAATTTTGCTTAAGGACACAGTGAAACTGTATGAATGATTTTTAAAATTGTACTTAAATGAGATGTAATTTACGTACAGTAGAATGTCTACAACTTATGTTCAATTACTTTTTAAAAAAGATTTATTTATTTGAGAGAGAGAGTGTGGAGGGAGGGGCAGACAGAGACGGAGAGAGAGAGAGAGATGATCTCAAGCACGCTCAGGGCCCAACGCAGGGCTCTATCTCATAACCCTGAGATCATGACCTGAGCCGAAATCAATCAAGAGTTGGCTGCTTAGCCGACTGAGCCAGCCAGGTGCCCCTCCTTTTATTATATGTAAATACCCATGTGACCACCACCTGGATCAAGATGAAGCCAGTATTAATACTCATGACAGGGCGCCTGGGTGGCTCAGTCGGTTAAGCCACTGCCTTCGGCTCAGGTCATGGTCCTGGAGTCCCGGGATCGAGTCCCGCATCGGGCTCCCTGCTCGGCGGGGAGTCTGCTTCTCCCTCTGACCCTCTTCCCTCTCGTGCTCTCTCTCTCTCATTCTCTCTCTCTAATAAAAAAAAAAATACTCATGACAAAAGCTGACCAGGACATCATGAACACAGACCCACAAATCCTGAACAAAATATCAGCAAATAAAAAATATTAGCAAATCTAGCAACTTAACAAAGGACAATACATCAAGACCAAGTGGACAGGAATGCAAGGTTGGTTTAACGTTCAAAACCCAATAAAGTAAATCACCATATTACTAGAATATAAAACTATATGATCATCTCAGTAGATACAGATAAAGTAATTGATAAAATTCAACCCCCATTCATGATAAAACCTTTTATCTGAGTATTTAAAGCAAGGGAATGGCATGGCCAGATCAGTGTTATTTGGAATAGACTTATGAAGCAGTCACAGTGCTTGGCCTTGGAATGGGGAGCTACAGGATGACATCCTCTAAGTTCCCAGAGATACAGGAGAAAGCAAAATCCACATTCAACTTTACCATTTGAGGAACTGTGCCAAATGCTGACTGCCAAGTGAGCAATAGATTTACTCCAGACCTCTTTAAGAGCTATGCAGACAAGCACAGGACTCAGAGTCCATTAAAAATGTGATTGCTCCACACATCACAGGCAGCTGTGCTAATGGATACTGTTTACATGTCTCTGAGCTTGGCTGCTGTATGCCGTAGCAGAAATAGGAGAATACAAAGCTGAATAGCTCAGGCCTCTAGTGATGGCTCATGGCTCATGGCAATAAAGATAACCAGGGCAAACCCGAGTCCTAGTTTTGTCTGCCACTATCCAGCTATGTGCCCTGCAGAAAGACAGGTTCCTCCTCTGGGTCTGTTTCCGTACCTGTGAAATAACATGGATTAGTCTAGGTGGGCCACAGAATAAGTCAGATCTAGGTTTCAGTCCTGGCTCCAGCCTTTACCATCTGTGTGACCTGTGCCTCAGTTTCTACATCTGTATAATGAAAAGAAACCTTCAAGTGTTTCTCTGCAGATTCAATACGCTCGTATAAATGGAATTCTTAACACATTCACTGAACATATTGAGCTCTCAATAAAAGTAGATGTTATTAATGTTTTTAAGAGTTAGCTATTAGCCTTTAAAATGCCATAATGATAAACAGTAGACTGCAAATACTAATTTGTTCTGACATGGAGATTGGTGGGTGTTGCAGAAAGCTTTGAAATTTTGCGTAGCCTGCCTGTCATCACAGGTGGTACCGTAAGAAGCTTGATAATTTTAGCAGGAAGGAAAACAGAAGGGTAGATATTCTTTCATGATTTAATCTTGGTAATATACCAATGATTTCATTACCATGTGCAAAAAACTATGATGGCATTTCTTATACTCTGATAAGTACTAAGTGAAAAATCTAATTAAATGATGCATCCATAGCATTTCCATAGAAAGTAATTAATGTGACAACCAGAACCCCCTATTGATTATGGTGGTGAATTTAATCAAATAGTATGTTTATCTAAGTAATCCAACAGAATTTGACGTCCATAGACAGACCTGTGGTTTTTGCTAGTTGTAAGTAAGCTGCTCACAGGAACAGAGTACCCCCTTAGAGAACTAGAAATTTAATATCTGCATTTGCAACTTCACAAACTGTATCAAATAAATGACTGCTTTTGCTGAAAGTTATTTTCACAGTATCCATCTGAGAGTTTGAACAACTTGCTTGGACCATACATTCAAACTGAAAATATTTACAAGAGAGATTTAAATGATATTCCTTTTGGATCATGGCCCTATCATACATTGGATTCTTTCTTATTTATGGGCAATCGTAGCCCAAGTCATGAAGAACTTGTGATGACTACAGCTGGATGGCATTTTCTGTGGTCTTTTGGGCAGTACTGGTGGCTCGGAGGCTTCCATGGGCCCGTCCCCCG
This sequence comes from Zalophus californianus, assembly GCF_009762305.2. Lineage (NCBI taxonomy): Eukaryota > Metazoa > Chordata > Mammalia > Carnivora > Otariidae > Zalophus > Zalophus californianus. The sequence goes on from NC_045609.1 coordinate 22,484,317, forward strand.
GGTACCACTCTATCGCTTATCCCTTCCAACACCCATGAACTTGCCATTTCAGGAACACACCCTGTCCCCATCATGTCCACAGGGCTGAGAGCAGGACTGTGGAGTCTTTTTCAAACTTCTTTCTGTAGCCCTTCCTCGTTTTTTTTTTTTTTTTAATTGACTTGGGGTTGGGTTTGTGGGTAGGGGAGTCATAAGTCTGTGCTGTTCTCAGAGAGTCAAGGGTGCTGTACTCAGACCCTCTTTTTCTTAGAACCCTTCAGTCAAGCAAAGAATGGGGAGGGGCAGCTGCCATTCTTAAAGGGCCCTGGGGCTTCCTGGGTTATTTCGGTTGTCCTCCATTGATGCTCAGGGGGCACTGGGCCATGCCAGTTTGGGGCAGATAGGAAGGCCTGGATTCAGTGAAAATACGCAGTAGTGAGGCAAGAGTTAGCATGGAACTGCCTGACAGAGTTTTAAAGTAGAACAGTTAGGGGACTGAAAAGCCCAGATTAGAATAGTAATGGCGCTGGAAAGAAAAGTGCTTTTCTGGCCTCGGTGTGGCTATGGAGCTGGGCACACCTAGATCAGAACCCCGACCCCACCGCTCACTGGCTGTGTGATTCTGGATGCACCGTTTAGCCTTGGGGGGGGCTCTGCTTCCTCCTCCCTAAAAAGGAGCCCCGTGCATTGCCTGCACATAGTAATAGCACCCCTGTGTGTATGTTACATCAACATATAAGCAGGCTGCCTTGTAAGAAAATGAATGCGACCATGTGGTATAAACACAGCCTCACTGGAACATCCCGTGGATCTAGACTCAGAGTGAGAAGACCTTGCCTGAGAAAGGGCTCAGCTGTTTTCTAGCTATGTGATCTTGGGAAACTCCCCCAAGCTCCTAATTCTTAGAAATGTCTGGAATGGACTTAACTACCCCCACCTAGGCTCAGCATGAGTTCAAATGCATTGTCTGTGTGCAATTGCTTTTATAAGCTGTATATTCTAAGCAAGATAGGTTATTCTAGAAATATGTTATTGCAGTGCCATTCAATGTAGTGATCATTTATAATTTTTTAAAGGAATGGCCATTTTTCTGCACCCAAGATCCAAGGTTAGGATTACTGCGAATGCAGTTAGTGGTCTAATTCTTGTTGGAACCAACATGAAAATCATCTGGTTATCTCAGGCATCCAGTATAACTCTTCCCAAGAGAAAAAGGAGACACTTTCCTACAACCCATAATATGTCAAAATATACACAATGGTTATGTGTTCCTAAACATAAGCACACAGAGCAGAGGAAAGAGGAATGATTAGTTTACCAGTAGCCATTTTATAGACTCCTCTCAAACTGCAAATGCAAAGTAAAGTTAGGAGTCTAAATTGGCTCTTACACCTACCCTTTCTACAAACAATTTTTTTTCCTTTTGGGGGAAATTTCCACACCCTTGGGAAGAAGCAAATTATATAGTGCTTTTTCTCCTCCTCATAAAATGTCTAGTGTAAATGTCTAGATCTTCTTCAGTTATAATTTTCTGTTTTCTTCTAGAAGTTTTCTACTTGACAAGTATTTAGAAACTTATCTGTCCTTTGATAAGGTCTTAAGATGATATATAGTAGCTCCGGAAATAACAGTTGGCTTAGTCAGTTCTGGGCAAATAGAAATAGTTTTTAAATATGCTATGGGTTCCTGGTCCAGTTGTAACAATTCTGTCCCCTTCCTGCATTGGTCCTAGCTTCATCAACCTAACTGACACAGTACTATGATCCTCTTACTTTACCTCTTCAAAGCAATGTCACTTAAACTATCCACCCGTTTCAATGTACTTAAATATGTCATTCTTAATCTAGAGTTAGAACATCATAAATGATCATCAGACATACTGTTAGGACTGAAAGTCCATTTTCTAACATCTCAATAAAGTCCTGGTTGTAATGCAGACCATAGGTATGGATATGATGGCAGAATTCTCCCAGGAAACATCGCAAATATGTGTAATTTCCAGTCAGAGTGATCTGCATAAACAAGCCATCTCATAAACAACCCACACCATTTGGTTTGACTAAAAGTTATGGCAGGAAGTTCTCAGGGCCACTCACTGCTGTATAGGTAGACCAGTTTCATTATCTTCTGCTCCATACAGAAAACCCAAAATGGCTCAGCAAATATTGACTAAATTATAATTCTGACATCATTAATCTTTTTCTTCACATACTTGAGGTGCATGTTGCTCCCCATTACACAAGATGAAAGTGAATAAAGAAGTTTAATCAGCAAATAATCTGAATACAATAAAAGAGATCCCAGAAGATAAATTCACAGGTATTATAAGAGGCTTTTAGGGCAACCTTGCAAAAGTCTCTTTTGAAAGTTGCATCCTTTGCATAAAAGTGTCTCTGAGCAGAATAAAATATTTAAACAGCAGCATTAACTAAAAAAGAAAACCTCAGCATCAGAAAAGTGCACACTCAGGCTCTCCCTCCCTATTTAGGAAGCTTCCTGTGGTTGGTCATCACCTTTTAAATATAAAGTTATGTGTTCTGTTGGAACAGGACAAGGGTTTCTTCATACCTGTGGGCCTCCAAAAGAAATCCAGAACATGTGTAAAAGGAGCAAAGATTGTTACGTTACACTGCTACCACATTTGGTAGCTAGTTGGGTACATCCCTGTGTCATCCTTCCCTGTATCATGTAATTTAGTATCCCTTTTTTTTTAAGATTTTATTTATTTATTTGACAGAAAGAGAGACAGCGACAGAGAGAACACAAGCAGGGGGGAGTGGGAGAGGGAGAAGCAGGCTTCCTGTGGAGCAGGGAGCCCGAAGAGGGGCTCGATGCGGGGCTCGATCCCAGGACCCTGGGATCATGACCTGAGCCGAAGACAGACGCTTAACAACTGAGCACCCAGGCGCCCCTTAGTATCTCTTTCTTAATGATAAGTTCCGTGCAGTAGTTTCTTTATTCCACACATTACTAAATGCAGCATCTGATACATGGCTCTTACACATTAGGTAACTCCTGAGTAAATAAATGAATAGACATCCAGTAATACTATGGTTTGTTTCAAACCAACTAAAGGAAAAAAAAAACAACTTTGATTTCTTTGTTTTGACACATCTCATAATTTTTTCCCAACTGTCTCAAGCCATTGCCTGCTCTAAAATGCATGAAAGATGCACAGAAGGACCAGTTAGGTTGTGTTTGCGTGTTAAGGGACATAGACCCTTTCTTTTCTTTCAGTTTGTGTGAAAATATACTTCCTGCAATGTCTTTTCTAATACGTAATGATTTTGCTAGTTAGGTACTCAGAAACAAACACTGCCAACTTGCTTACAGAAGACAGGTCTTTGAGGAATGGTAAAGAAACTGGAGTAAAGGCTGGTGCCAGAGGAGATCTGAGACTGACTGAAAATCCTTTCCTGTCTGGGCCACCGCTGCCCTCTAGGGGACACATGGAAAATAAGCAAAGTCTCTTCAGCTGCCAGAAATTTGAGACCTTGGAAAATCATCTCCTTTTTATTAAGGAAGACATAATTAAAAACTAATTAAAATAACTTCAAGCATAGCTGTATAATCCTAAAAAGATTTTCACGTTGCAATGTTTTCTAGGATCACCTGAGTTAGAGTTACTTTTGGCAGATAAGAAATTCTTTCTTTCGTCTCTCCTAAATTTTCCTGCAGCAGTCTAAACATGTTATTTCTTGTCCTGTTAAGAAACAGCTGCTTTACTGTGACTAACATGTTGGTCACTGTTTATACTTGCAGCTTTTAGGTTTCAATGCCGCAGAAACCAGAAACTTCAGCTCCTTCAGCCCTTCTTTATAAAGTTAGTTTGTATGGAGGAAAATGTTGTAAACATTTCCAAAATTGTGAAATTGTTACTTATTTCTGGACAAAGAAGCTTTACTAATTCGAAGTGAAGAGCAAAGATCAACTTGTGATTTTTACATGGCAGATCCAATTTAAAATTCCCTCAGGTCATTCAAACTTCTTTATATAAAACTTGAAAAACTGGGGATAATATCTGTTATAGTCCTACTTTATAGGCAGAAATTAATCTGCTCTTCATTTCTAAAATTTAAAGGAGAATTGATATGATTAATACTAAAATGAAATTTCCAAAGTATTTTGCTTTATGAGAGAATTTCATCATTTTAGGGCAATATGGTGGAAGCATTACTTATAAAACATCTCTTTGTCATGTATTTGACATTCGGTGAGTACTCCAGTATTCGTAAGATGCTACATTAAGGATTCTAGGTGTACAAAGAAGTGTACCATTCAGTACTACACTATCACATTTTGCCTTGTATTTAATTGTATTCAACAATTATTGAAATGATCAGTTTTTATGTATATTATGTACTAGACTTCCGGTATCTTGAGAATAGGGAATTTTGCTCATCTTCGGATTATAGTACCTTGGCTGATTTAATTTCTCGAGCCTAATAGTTTGTGTTATTATTCTCAGTTTATAGATGAAGTAAATTATTCAGCAATTTCTAAGCTAGCACATAATAGAGATTTAAAACCAAGTGGGTCTGTGTCCTTGACATTAGGATTCCTTTCTGCTTATGTGCCTAGCATAGCACCTTGCACCTAGTAGGTGTTTGGTAACTCTTTGTAAAATAATTAATCGGTGTGCTTTACCTCAGTAGTGTACAATGGACAACAAGAGTTTGAACTGCGTGCGTCCACTTAAACATGGATTTTTTTGGGCGGGGGCTAAGTACAGTACAGTAAATGTATTTTCTCTTCCATATGATTTTCTTCATAACATTTCCTTCTCCCTAGCTCACTTTATTGTAAGAATACAGTATATAATAACTGTAACGTACAAAATACATGTTACTTGACCATGTTATTGGTAAGGCTTCCAGTCAGCAGTAGGCTATACGTAGTTACATTTTTGGGGAGTCAGAAGTTACATGTGGATTTTTGACTCTGTGGGGATGTTGGTGCCCCTCACTCCTGTGTTGTTCCAGGGTCAATTGTATTCTTTGCCTTCACTTTGGTATTCAAGTGCTTCAAATGGTGTTTGGCACATAATGGGTCTTCACTAAGTAATCATTGAATGGATAAATGAATGAAGATTTCTTGGGAAGTCTTTTTTGAGTATTTTCCCACTACCTTAATTCTTATGGTATGGTATGGTATATCCGTAATGGTAGACTAGTCTTATGACCGAATGAGACAAGTGTTTTTTGTGAGATACCGTAGTGATGGTAGTCTCTAGCCAGCTATCCTGGAATTCATTTTCAGTTAAACTCAGGACTTCTGCTAGGTTACTGACCTGCCTTTTTGGCAATTTTATTGTCTAAAAATTTGAGAAAATAAATGAGGGACGTGATATTTCGGAAAAATCAAATTCTAACTTATAAGGGGGAAACTGGTTGGCCATGTGGCAGTAACAGGAATTTTATAGAAACAATAAAAATATAGTTTTAAAAACTGATGGGGATCAAAAGTCTGAAAAATATCAGACAAATATGGCAAATTTATGAGAACATATTTTTAAAAGTTCAGGGAACAGATTAGAAGAATTCTACGGCATAAGAATTTGAAAGGGGAAAATGCCTTGAAAAGATTGAGGAGTTTGCAGAAATTCTAAACATACCCCCCAAACTCTTAAGACCAGTTTCCTCTAGTATTAGGATTATGAGTAGTTTCTTTTAAATTTTACCTTTCTATATTTTTAACTTGTCTATAGAATGATTTTCAGATGATCAAAGAAATTCTGATTATATTATAATCAACAAAATAAGGTTTACTTTAAAACAAGCCATTTCTACCCTAGAGAAATTAGTGGCACATAATCCGGAAGTGAAAGAAAGTTGGAGAATATAAAGAAGAAATCACTCTGGTGGTTCTTATGTTTTTTCCAGTTTCTGTGTATTTCTGTCACTTCATTCCTTGGGCATATATTTACTGAGAAACTTCGGTATAGCAGCACTGTTCTGGGCACTGGGGACACTGACGTGAACAAGGCCAAGTCCTTGTTCGTAGAGGGCTTATGCTCTAGTGGGGGAGAAGGACAGATAAACAAAGTGCATCATTAATTCCAAGCAGGAGTGGTGCTTTTAAGAAAAAATCAGGCTGAGTACGGGAGAAGGAGCAATGCAGTGTGGTTGCCTCACACAGGGTGGTCAGGGAAGCCGTCTTTGAGAAAATGGCCAGTCTTGATCAGAGGCTTGAATGCTATGAATTGGCCTTGGGAAAAGCCAGGTGAAGAGTTGTCCAGAGGAGGACAGCAAATATAAAGGGAAACCCACAGATGACCTGAGACCTATTGAAAAGAAAGTCAGGATACATATGGTTTCTGTTGGTTTGCTTTGTTGTTGTTGTTTTGTGTTTGCTTGTTTGCTTTTTAAAGCTCAGGGAGCACACTGTTCCAATAAAAGATGGACCTGCAGCTTAGAGATGATGGAGACACTGATGGATCAGAAAGAGAACAGAATCATAAGACTTCTGTTCTCTTTGTCCGTGTCAAGGAGAGACTGGAAATGATAGACTGCTCTTGCTGAGAGGGAATAGAAGGTGAGTTGAGAGAGGGTAAGAGGTTGCTGACATTCTAGATGTCTTCAAGGATTCACAGTGCTGGGAGCTGTGTCCCTGCACATCACTGTTTTTTAATCCCTTAGAAGTGACTGCAACCTTGGGGCAAAGAGACAATGTTGGTGTTTCTATAATTCTTTTGAGTAATCTCAATTACCAGGACTTTATTGAAATGTGAGAGTTGGTCATCATCGCCTACTTAATAAGCTTGTTCGACCTGAAACTCTCCTTTCCTTCTGGCTTAAATTTCCTTAAGGAGTCTGATAAAAGGAGAGGTGTAGGTTATATTGTGCTAGTGGAGGATGGGCCAGGTCCTAAGAGAACTTGGCCCTGGAGGAAAAACAGAGAGCAGAAGAACAGAAAAAGGGAGCAGTGCTAGGGGAACAGAGGGATGAGGCCTCAAGGGACCCACTTGGAAACATAGCTCCCTTCTCCAAAGCCCTGCTTCGCCTTCCTCTTATACTCTTTAGTGTCTCCACCTATTTCCCCTCCCACCCCCAAATAATTCAAATATGGCTCCCTCTGGGCGTCAGCAGGAATACTAATGCCCAAATGTCTCCAGGTGAAAAACAAATAATCTTTCTGGAAACCTGAGAAATGTCATTTACAACCACGGGAAGAAAATTCGGAAGGGTGTTCAGTAAGTGTGGCATGTGATCAGTTGATAGAGTGTTCTTGGTTCAATTCAAAATTCTAATGTAATGTATAAATGAAGATAATCTTCAGACATACGTGATTCCTATTTCAGAGTTTTATTTTTCCTCAAAAAGATTTTATTTCTTTATTTATTTGAGAGAGAGAGAGAGAGAGAAAGAGAGAGAGAGTGGTGGAGCGGGAGGAGAGAGAGCGGGACCAGGGGACTCCGCGCTGAGCACAGAGCCTGATGCGGGGCTTGATCTCATGACCCTGAGCTCATGACCTGGGCCGGAATCAAGCGTCAGATGCTTAACTGACTAAGCCACCAGGCCCCCTATTTCAGAGTTTTAAAACATGAATATAACCACCAAAATACCAAGTTTTGAGTGTTTTGATTCTTGAAAATAGTAGGATGCCTCTTATGTTCTAGACACTGTGCTGGGTTCTAGGGACAACGAATAAGCTGAGATCCCTGTAGCAAACGAAACCTGTGAAACCTCTGCTGACCATTTTGAGGGACTGCAGAAAACAGGAGAAGTGGAGGTTGGCAAATTGGCAGAAGCAGAGGATCAGCAAATGTGGATCTGATTTCTAAAAGGGGGGACAGTTTCTTAAAACCTCGTATCAGTGAGCCTCAAATCACTGTGGTAAGGCTCACAGCTAGATTCCAAATGATTCACCATGGTACAGAAATAAGATCACATAGATAATGAACACCATTTCCTTCTCTGAAAGGGTTAATGGACGAACCGATGGGGATAACTAATGTAACTGGATTTCTGCAGGATAATCTGCTGAGGCATTGCAGGGCATCCATGGGGCTAAGATGACGACACACGAGCTAGAAATCCAGGGTGCTGGCAATTTGTTAAATAGCCACACCTAGAGGATAGAAATGAATGGTCAATGGCTGTCTGGAAGGACATTTCTAATGGAGATGCCTCAGTCCTCTTATTGTCAACATTTAAAAAGATCAGGTGTTTAAATTAAGAGAGAACATGCTAGTCAGATTTACTGATGACACAAGTTAGGATTTTATATAGTGAACAAGTGAGATGGTAGGAGTAGAATATTTTCTCCATTCCAAATGAAAAAAAAAATCAAGTTGGTGGGATGGAACAAATTTGGTGAGGTAACATTAATGGAAATAAATGTCAAGTCAACTATGATGGTCCAAAGCAAAGAGACAAAAACCCAAGTACACGGGTAGAGGATGGGGTGCATGTGACTTAGCTTAGAAGCACTTAAGAATTTCAAGTATCACTCTGATATAGTTGCCACAAAAGCAAATTCAGTATTAACAGCAAGCCAGTGCTTGGAATAAGGCTATTGCTAATTGTATTTTATCCTGTGCAAGTCAGATCATACTCTGAATTTGAAAAATGTTAAAAAAATCAGACCATGTTCAGAGGAAAGTGACTAGGGCATTTAGGAAGGAAACCAGAGAGAACAAGGAAACACTGGAAAGGAGCTTCTCAGGGTATCAAGGAGGACATAAACATTTCATTAGTCCCAAAGTTTACATCTAGGTCCAATAAGCGGGTTTTACAGGGAGTCACAGTTTAGTAAACGTAAGGACTTTCCATCAACTAGGGCAGTCTGAAGTTGGGAGGCCAAGAGATTCATTCCTATCATCAGTGGTGTTTCAACATCACTTCAGTCATCAGAAGAGTTGTAGGGTAGTCATTTATGACTTTTAAGATTCCTCCCAACCTTAAGAGTCTGTAGTTCTAGAGCTATTTGCTCACCGTGTATTGTATAATGGCATTGACTTAGCTTTTAAGTTGGTCACTTTCAGGTTGTGCTTTTAGAAGTTGGGGAAGTGAGCAATTGAGACCATATAATCCCTTCCTCCATCCCAAGTGAAAGCCCTAGAGAGCAGACTATAGGACTTCAGACATTTTTAACAATCTAATTCTGATGTCAGTGAGGAAAGAATTGGAAAACTAGGGCAACTGCTTTGTTTGATACACATAAGGCCAACTGGGTAAAGCCATCACCTGGAAACTTCATTTCCATTGTGGTCTCCAGTGGTACCTCGCCGAGGGGCTCATTCAGTGCTATGGATTAAGCTTGCTGTGTGTCATTTAGCAGAAGGGCATGGTCAGCTGCATGATCTGCAGGTCATTTGCCTGTAATAGTCAGTATCACCCCTTCTCTCATTGCTATCATAAAGAAAACACACAGGTTGTGGTTGTTGGCAGTTCTATTCCAATTATCACGTTGCATAAAAAATGCTTCCTGGGTTTGAAGACAGTGGGGCTTAGGTGATGTGAGTGGTAGTCACAGCTTATATTCGGCATAACCAGATGCTACCCTCTTTAGGTATAGAAACCCACCACTCTACCCATGAGACGTGTTTATTCAAGAGACAAGGAATATGATGATGATAATATATGGATTTTCCTTTTTAGCACCTTATGTCAAATATTTGCTGATCAATACAACTCAGGTCCATGTTGAAAATGAATTCTGTATTTCTTGGTTCTTGGTAATTGTATAAAGTTTGGTGCTGCCCATTTACTGGAGGAACTAATACATTTTTGATAAAAATAGTTCACTATGAAACTTCAGACTCATTTTTGAGTCTAGTATAGTTCTTTTTGCACTTGGCAGTACACACAATAGAAAAACTACCAAACAACACAAGAGTTAAATATTTTCTAACCATACTAAGCTCAGAAAAGAGCTTACATAGCATTTTTTCTGCTTGCTTTACATTTATATTTGTGTCACAATACAAATAGGGCTTTTACAGTCCAATATTAATGCTTTGGTTTCCTGTGTTCATTCTACATCACCCAAACTGCAGTTGGACCAAACAACAACAAAAAATAATCAACTGAATGCTGGACAACTCATTGTGAAAATATTCATGGACGCTCCAAGTCAATATCAGAAAAAAGGTCTCAGAATATATGCATAACTCACCATTTTTATTTTGGTAGAACTTCAGGGAACTGTTGTGATGATTCACTATAAATAATCTATGGACAGCTCTGCCAGAGATTAGCTTCGGGCAGCTAGTTTTTATGGAATGCTCTTACATCATCATTAGTAGTGATAATGTAATTAATAATATTAGCACCCGAATCTAAAGTCCAGGAGATCATCAGTCTGATATGTGAGAGGGCTGTTTTTCACTTCATATCTAAAGTTTTCCACTGGTTCAAAAACAGGTGATTAAAAAGTAATGAAAACCAATAACCTAATTGCTGTGCCTCCAGGTATCATCATTGGCTTAGCACACACAACCAGTAGTCGGGGATTAAATGGCAGGCTCAAGGTCTGTTTAATCTAACTATTGCTAATCTTCACTAAACAGCCTTGTCAGATGTAATTTGCTCTATGGCAACCCCACTCAGAAAGCAGCCTCGTTTGGAAGTAAAATGTCTACTGGTGTTAACATAGGTCTCCTTTTTTAAATAGAAACAATTGTGGTAGAGAAAGCAAGAATGATTTTAGGTTTAAGAAAGTAGAGTTCATGAATCCTTTAACCACGTCTATAGGAGTAAATGTTTCTAATGCAGAACAATAAAGGCAAAAGTCAAGAAATAAATTGCATATCGTTATATAATATGTCTGCTAATTTTTCTTTTATGATTTTCTTTGGATTTAATGATTCAATATAGGCTGCCTTGAATATAAATGTAAGCAATTGTTAAGAAAATTACTTCCACGAAAACAAGGAGAATCTTTCCTCCATTAAAAGGTTTTCATCTGTTAAACACTCTCATATCTTGGGGCAGATTAGATTTTAGTGTTTAGAGAAAATGAGATGCTGGAAGCTAAGATTATCACAAAATCACAGGGCTGGGGTATCATCAAGAGGTCATTTAGTTCATCTTCCTGTCTCCATTCAAAACAGCATCCAAGAGAGAAAAGTGATCATCCTTTTTTTTTTTTTTAAAGATTTTATTTACTTATTTGACAGAGAGAGACACAGCGAGAGAGGGAACACAAGCAGGGGGAGTGGGAGAGGGAGAAGCAGGCTTCCCTCTGAGCAGGGAGCCCGATGCGGGGCTCGATCCCAGGACCCTGGGACCATGACCTGAGCCGAAGGCAGACGCTTAACCGACTGAGCCACCCAGGTGCCCCTTTTTTTTTGAAAATTTTCAGCATAAACTGCATTCGAGCCTTGTCTGATATAGCCCTCTTTTGTTTGCCCTTTGTTTTTAATAAATACTTCATTTCTGAAAGAAATCTGAAAAAATTATTTAGGGGGTTATTTCATAGAAACATCGCAATAGTGAGGAGGGCAACACCCTTTGGATTTTGCACTCAAAACAAACAACCCTGACTTCTGCAAACACGAGGAAACACATAAAGAAAGGAGGCCTGGGAGAATGGGAGAGAATATGGATTCAAACCAAGCATGAAAGGGATGAAAAACCAAGAGTAAGGGGAATGACTTAGTATTATGTGACTTGCAGAGGAGAAGGTATGGGGCATTTTGGGAGAGACTTTACTTAGATATTAGGAAGAACTTATTCAAATCGTGGAGGTATGCGAAACACTACAATGAGTTCCTGTTTGTGTTATACAGTGTCAGTCTTCAGGGATGGTCTTTCCTTAAAGAAAGGTTTTAATGTTGGAACTAGTTTAGGCAAAGTAGTTTACTCAAAAATGGAAGGATGGCCTCATTAAATGAAATCAAACTGACCTAATAAATACCAGTTGATATCTATGATTCTTTAAGATGAAAACATCATGTCCAGAATTTTCTATCCATCTTTATAACAGGAAATATACTATTCCTTTTTATTTTTATTTATTTATTTTTTAAAAAAGATTTATTTATTTGAGAGAGAGAATGGGAAAGAGAGAGAAAGCATGAGAGGGGGGTGGGTCAGAGAAGCAGACTCCCCGCCGAGCAGGGAGCCCGATGCAGGACTCAATCCTGGGACTCCAGGATCATGACCTGAGCTGAAGGCAGTTGCTCAACCAACTGAGTCACCCAGGCGCCCCTACTATTCCTTTTTAAAAAATATGTTATTTATTTGAGATAGAGAGTGAGAGAGAGAGAGAGAGAGAGAGAGCGCATGGGGGGGGGGCAGAGGGAGAGGGAGAAGCAGTCTCCCTGCTGAGCAGGGAGACCAACGTGGGGCTCTATCCCAGGACCCTGGATCATGACCTGAGCCGAAGGCAGACACTTAACCATCTGAGCCACTCAGGCGCCCCAAGAAATAGAATACTCCTAATACCTAACATGCATGGTCAAGATCCAAAATATTTCATCTGTGTATCACTAAGCTCATAATTAGTTAGGAGTGCCCTCACCTCTATTCCTACCAGCTCCAATTATAAAAGGGTTTAAGATATTTTTTCAGATTAGTTTTAGGTAAATACTATAAATGTATACTTGGAAACAATTAAACCTATATTTCAATTAAGAAAATGTAATAATGAGAACTGAGCTCATAATTAAATATGTAGCCAGACCAAATAAAGAGACATGAATAGACAATGAAAGACAGCTATGCAACTGCTTGGTAAAGTAATGATCATTTCTCTGTTTTTCCAGATCCCTGGTAAGGGAGTATGCAATGAATTTTTAAAGTTTACTATGAAAGAATGTCTTTGTGTTGCATTAATTTAAATATCTGACTCCAAAATATATGTACAGCTAAATGATCAGACAAGGTTTCTCCACATGTCCACGAAGATAAATGTGTCAGTGACAGAACACCAACTTCTTGGGCGTGAGATTGGGATTTAGGCTTGTTCAGAGGAAATAGCCAACAGGACCAATGTTTATTCTCCAGCAGCCAGGGGACATTGATCGGCGCCTCCTAGTTAGGGCCTGTGTTGCTCTTAGTGGATTCTAAGTAAAGACAGAAGTTTAGCTGAAGGGGCATTTGCCAGACCTGAGTTTTATCTCTATTACTGACTGGCTGGGTAAACCTGCACAGGTAACTTTATTTCTCTGAGGATAGTGTGTAAGCCTGTCAGTTCTTACACGCATCAGTTCCCTCTCCTGTGGGGTGGGGAAGGCATTGTGATAGCATGTATGGAAGTGGCTATATTTTAAAAGCAAATATGGATGAGAGATGACTCTCTTTAGTCTCATGTTCCAGAAATGAAACTTTTCTACCTCTGTATGTGTGGCTGAGAGTTTTATGATTTTAAAATGATGTCATTGACAATATTTACATTAATTAAAAAGCTTCTTTATAGCAAAATGCCAATATATTAACTTACAATAAGAAATATATCGATCAACCTAATGAGTTATATTGATTGATTGCTGTATTTTCTCCCCGTGGGTACAGATATATAGATATAAGTACCTGGGAAGAAGAATTCTAATCAGTGAACTGATTACCAAGTGAATCTGGGTTCATAACCTGGAATGTGTAAAAGGCTGATGTTTCAAAGCCATGGCAACCTAATGGATTTTTCTCTCTTCAGGGATACATTTGCTGCATGGTCTAGAGATCTGTGATCTTGGGCCAGGATCTTCTTACCCCATTAGGGCTAGAAAGGCACCTCCCATATTTGCCCCTTTGAATTTCCTTTTTCTGTACCAACTTCTGATGGACAAGAATGCTTACTTATCAGAGTTTTTACTTGTAAGAGTTTTTAAGTTAAGTATAGACTAACCACTGAAATTTTAAGCTGAAATACTTTTTATTGGTTTGCATGGAAATGCTAGATAATAATTGTCTAAATGTTGTGTTGATTTTATCTGGAAGCAAGATTGAGTTTCAGCAACTGGTCCATATATGCAGTTCTGGAAGATGATGATACTTGGTGAAAAGTTCTCTCTTTAAAAAAGTAAGTTCTTTTACTTAGCATGAACATTGTTTTTCAGTTTTTCCATATGAGAATCCCTCCTCGAAATGTTTCTTTTTGGCAAAAGCTAACAGAATTATATAAAGAGATGACAATCAATGAAAACAGAAACACCATAATAATGGATTCTGGGATTACAAGACTGAGAACTGGGAATCAAGCCCAGTTCAACATTTACACTAATGGGATGCTCACTTGTATTTCATGTTCTATGAGGGGTGGTGGAAAACGAGGGGGTGTGAGGAAGTCTTATCTGGTCTTCTGCCCATTTAGTTCATTGTTGCACTAGAAAGTGATATAAATTCACAGTTCTCCTGTAAGGCTATGTGAGGACACCGAGTTCTCAGGGGAAAAGGATATATCCAATTTAGAAGCTGCAATATGGGTCAAATAAATGTAAATGGGAATAATAAATGCCACTGGAAAAGTCTCAGACCGGGAAAAGCCTTGGGGTATTAGATATTGGAACTGTGGCATGTAAGGAAAGCTATGAGAGCATTTCATTTGGATGTTTTATTAGTTGGAAGGATTTTTAAAAGGATGAAATTTCTATACTTCATACATTTAACTTAGACGCTAGTATTTGGAATGTTTCTTTTGATTACACTTTTTTTTTTCTATTTTTGTAACAGAGGAGATGGCTAAAATCTCCCAATTTATATATGTTTTCATTATATGAAAATAATCCACTGTGCTCATTTAAGGGCCAAGTGCATCTAACTCTGAGTTAGAGAGTGGCACACTGGAGTGTGAATTCCTTTTCTAACTGGTCTCTAAGTAGGAAGCCTGAGGACAGTATTTCAATGATACTCCTCTGTACTAATGCTCCTTTTATTTATTTATTTATTTTTAATTTTATTATTTATTTTTTTTAAAGATTTTATCTATTTATTTGAGAGAGTGAGAGACAGCACGAGCCAGGGAAGGGGCGGCGGAGAGGCAGAGGGAGGGAGACAAGCAGACTCCCGGCCGAGCAGGAAGCCCCACAGGGCTGATCCCAGCACCCTGGGATCCATCCTGAGCTGAAGGCAGACGCTTAACTGACTGAGCCAACCAGGCGCCCCAGTGCTCCTTGTTTTAAAAAATTTATTTTTAAAACGTCTGTGCCCTGATAAGTGGACACTGTTCAAAAGACCCCATAGCAAATCACACAAATTAAAAAATATCACTTCATAATATATTATCTTACTGGTAGATCTGATGTGATGGAGTTTATATTTCAATATGTACGAAATTTTTAATAATAAAAATATTTTCACAAAATTGGTATCACTTCCTGGATCTTTAAGTACACTTTAATTTTGAAAGAGACAATTTCTGGATTCTGGAAGCATTTAAGTACCCAACATACACAATGTATTTTAAATCATCTGCCTTTGACAGCTAACATGCCAATATTTAGACTTTATCAGAAACTTCTGCATGTGAAATTAGGGCTGGAATCTTTGCCATGAATTTAAAAAATTCTTAGCTTTATTGGCTAAGTTTAAGAGTCTTGAGATCAATAAACAAGGGGAAATTACACATTATAAATTACTATGAAAAGAAAGTGTATTTCTAATTAATTAAAAAATTTGATTTATGAATGAATGAACTTTCTGGTGCTTTGTCCTCTGTAGGATTAAAGTATGAAATGATATTAGAGGGGTATTACTGAGCTGATGCTTAGGGAGTGTTTTGAGAACCTTGGACTTCCCATCTTGCAACCACTGAGAAGCAGTTTTGCTCACAACTCAGTAGAGTGCAATTCAGAGAGATAAGACAAATGATAGAGTTGTAGGGATGGCATCCTTTTTCTTAAACCTTAACGTATCACTCCTGTGCGGTCCTACTTCTCGGTGCTGGCAGCCACAGCAACCATCTTAGTGATGCAAAAACTGATCAAGGAAACGAAAGGAAGAAACCATGGCCCACAGTTGCAGGTTACTCCACAGGCAGATGTCAGTGATTGGATTTGTTTACTCTTCCACTTTTGCCAAATGTAATTTTAAACCTTTTGGTTCTTTATTTGACAGTTAAGATTTTAAGCTCTGAAAAATCTCAACACGTCTTTTCCATGTCACTGCATGGGTGCCACATGGTCCTTTTATAGAAGGGCCATTGCTTACCCACAGGGATGAGAGCAGGGAGGAAGGGGGCTGGTTGATTTAAATACCCTAACTGAGAATTTACTGTGGATTTAAAATCTCTGACTTAATGTTGCATTAACTACTGGTGGCTGCTTTTTACTGCCTTTAAAATGTGCATATATAATTGGATACTGTAATGTTTTGCGGGTAAAATAAATACCAACTCACACTAAAATAAATACCCTGCATGATGAAGTTCATGCAGACATAAATTAATCATTTACCAGTTAACCAATATGCACAGGAAAGAAATAGATCACTTATTAAAGGTTGCCTCATCTATAAAATGGGAAAAATAAAATGCTGATATATTTTACAGTGGTGCTGTGAGGGGAAATATATAAAATTATTGCTAAGCAGTTTATAAACCATAAAATGCAGTATGAACATTAAATTAATAATATTTGTACTAATTCAGATTCAACACCCTCTGCATTAAATATATCTTTTTGCCTATTGAAGCATACACAAAACCAAACTGAGGCTTTTTAATGTTTAATATGTCTTCGGAAAATCTGCAAAGCATGGCAGAAGTTATTGGTTATGTTGAAAACTTTTTGGTGGCTTGCTCCCACCATTTCTAAGATAAAGTTCTTGGCCATTCACATCCCGGACCCCATTTTTAAAGTCCTCTCCCAAAAAGCTTTATGTCTTTCACTTGCACGGACATAGTAGTTACAAAGGGAACATAGGCTTGAATTTTTTAATTAGGCGGAAGTTGTTAACACGCTCTGTGCTTTGGTTTATTTTAAATTACAGGTTAAAATAGGGAAGCATTGTTAGACTGGGTGCAGGGCAGGTGCGTTGGGTCTCTGCAGTTTGCATAACTGCAGGGTAATCCTGCGCTGGGACAGCAGCATGGCCCGAAGCAGCAGGGTCTCGAGGCCATCTTGCTGCTCAAAAACGTTACAGGCTTTAAATCAAGCTTCTGTTTCTCAGCTCGAGTCCAGAAATACCGTTCAGGGACACGAGGGAGAACTAAGCAATACAGCACATAGTTCCTTTCTGCTTCTACTGCGTTTTTTAAAGGAGTCTTAATTGTTTAGAAGACCAACTTGTGCAAAACCTATAATCTACTCAGCACATTTTTAACACTATCAATATCCCTTTGACTCTCAATGATAAAACACATCAGATGTTTCTTCACTCACTTCCTTTTATAGGGGCTGTTAATATAGAAATACCTCCTCATCTTCCACTATGAAATGATAAATGGCTGACTGGAGATGTCTGAAATATTGCCCAATCTCCCCAATGTATCATGTGTCACCAGCAATAATAAACAGTGACTAATCTTTGGTTATGAACTATATTTATGGCTTTCTTGTCATCAGGAAGTACGTATTTTCTTGAATCATGCTTAAGGATCTAATATTTATGCTAGGAACATGTATGCTAGGAAAAGTATACCTAGGTCCAAAGAAAAGTAATTCTCCATATTTTCTTTCATTTAGCTATTTATAGAGCTTAGCATTTCCATCTGTATCTCTCTCCCCCCGCCCTTTTATTTTGGATCAAGATTCACCCAGGAGTATTCTGATCAGGAATCTAGTTTATCCCTGTCAGTTCACCATTTTGATGATAACAGTCTCCTCATCTAATAGGAAAGGAATATAGCTAAATGCAAACTTATCCCAGTTAAAGCTTATCAGTGATCAAAAGGAAACACAGTGAAACTGTTCCTTCCATTTCCAAAATCCACTGCGAGTTGGGGGATCAAAGTTTTCCTAAAGGAGCTACAGTGGCGGAAGAGCGGAAGATAAAGGCTAATAGAAGGTGAATTAAGGCTTTGAGGGAAATGCAATAAGGTCAATAAGTGTGTAATTCTACTTCAATTCAGTTTAATTAATATATATCAAGTGCCTGGTATCTACCAGGCATTGGAGTAGGTGCTTGGGATACACCAATCAAAACTCATAAAAATTGCTGCCCTCATGAAACTTACATTCTAGTGGAGGGAGACAGAAAATAAATAAATGAGTAAATTATAGAAATTATTAGAAGGTGACAAGTATTATGGAGAAAAATAAATCAGGGAAGGAATAGTTAAGTGTGGGAAGGGGTGCATTTTTATTTTATTTATTTATTTATTTATTTATTTATTTATTTATTTATTTATTTATAAAATATTTTATTTATTTATTTGACAGAGAGAGACACAGCGAGAGAGGGAACAGAAGCAGCAGGAGTTGGAGAGGGAGAAGCAGGCTTCCCGCTGAGCAGGGAGCCTGATGCGGGGCTTGATCCCAACCTGAGCCGAAGGCAGACACTTAACGACTGAGCCACCCAGGCGCCCCAGGGATTGCATTTTTAGAAGGGTGGCCAGTCGAGGTCTTATTGAGAAGTTGACATTTGAGCAAAGACTTGAAGAGAAGCAAATCATGTGGATTCCTGGAGAAGACTGTCTCAGACAGGAAGTAGCAAGTGCAAAGGCCCTGAGGCAGGGTCATGTCTGGTGTATTGGCAGAACTGTAAGGAAACCAGAGTGATTGGAGTGGAGTGAATGTGGGAGTCTGGGCAGGAGATGGTGGTCATGGTGGGCTAAAGTGTATATGGCCTTGAGGACCATTGTTAGGCTCTAGTTTTTAATCTGATAGAAATGGATGTACTGGAGAGTTTTGAGTCAAGGAACAAAATGATCTGACTCATACTTTATTGAAAATAGACTGCAGGAGGCAAGGGTGAAAGCAAGGAAATCAATTAATTAAAACGAACAGTTCACCTCCCCTCTCTGCATACATTTAATGGATATGAGCCAGAAGTTAATGAGAGACAGTAGTTTACAATTAAATGCAAACATACTGAAATTGTAACTACACAAAGCTAAAACTGGTTGGAAGAGAGAATTCAATCAAGCAATCAATTTCATTTCTACAAGACCAGTTGGTGAGTGTGAAAACATTTGAAACTAAGGTCATAAGCAACTAATGATAAAAGATAGCCATGAGGGTTTGGGAAATTCAAACATCTATTGCTAATTAATAGATTAAAAAATCTCCCTCTTTGGCACGGTCTGGGTTGTGGAATTACGCAAGTGTGGATTATGACATTGAGATGGTCTCCTCACATGCCTTTCAGTCCCTTGCTTCTCAGGAGTTGGAAGTAAGGGAACCTTGAGTTAAGAAGAAAGCAAACCACCAAGAAAATGAAGGGAGCCATAGTGTGGATTATGCATGAATGTTTTTACTTTCCAATTTAAAACATTTGAATGATGGAAAGATAAAAACAGAGAGTTGGGTCTTCTCCAGGGAACAAAGAAAAGAGAAAAATAAAAATACTAATAAAATGTGAATTTAGCCTTATAGTCAACTTTCTTGGCAGTCAGAATTATTAGGTTACAAAACAGAGCTCTCCCGATCTCTCCTGGGCCAGTTAGGCATAGAACAAATTGAACCTAAAAAAGTGTCAAAATTCACAGTAGGAGCTCCCACTCAGAGCTCCATTTCTCTCTCTGAAGTAGGTTACTATATTCACCTAGGGAAATTTCTATTGAATTATAATTAGGTGGCTAATTAAAAAGTGGATTATCAACTATATTAAAATATGCCAGGAAGATGTGCATATCATTCATTCTTTAATTTAGGAAATCCATCTTTTCCTTGAAAAAAAATTCTCACTGGGAAATTCCAGGTATAATATGCAATCTTTTCTTTTTTCTTCTTAAATCACTGTTGTTGAAGTAAGTCTTAGATTTTTTGTTCATTGAAGTAATGGATGTATTTTGAGCTTCCTCTGTTAATAAAAAGTACCTACATATAGTTGCCATTCTTAGGAGGAGAACCAACAGCTGTGATAAGAACCCCAAGGCAATGCAGGGTCTCCAGAAGAAGCAATAAGTACCATTTTTTCACTTTGAACATATGTCAAATGCTGTATCATTTAATTCTCTCAACAACCCTATGACGTAATCTTCTGCTTATTAGACAGATGAGGAAACTGAGCTCAGAGAAGGCAAATTATTCAAGGTCACACAGCTTCAAGGTTATAAAGCTGAAATTCAAACTCAGGTTTGTTTGACCTTGGAAGTCTTGCATTAAGCCAGAGTTTTCCCTCTCTAAACTGTTTTAACATGAAGCTAAAACCATTTTGTTGCATTGGATTTGTTTTGAAATTGATAATATTTGTGTATGATATAGTCAAGATCTTATATTAACCAGAAGACTATATTTCCTAGCCATTTGTCCAGACATCAGTTTATTTTGTAAAGTAAATGATCATCAGGAGACTCCTGAGCCATTTCTAACAGCAGGAGTTAAAAAGTAATAGTCCCCTGGTACTGTAGGTTACTTTTTATTTGTCTCTTCCTATTTTTTTCTAATTTCTAAGAAGGTACAAATTAAATGATAGCCAACGAACTTTGGTACAATCCTGCCCATGAGTTTGGTAGACCAGTCAAGTATCAAGTGGGTCAGGCCATTCCTGAAGGCACCTAACAATTGAGCAGTCCATCTAGATGACCTAGCAGATAGGCATGACCGACTCCACTTGTGGTGGGCTTACTGAATTGCTTAAAGGACGCAGTCCTGATACCATGAGGGTGATTTGGAGTTCCTTGTTAAACAAATAATGACAACAATAACAATGTAATTCTACAAATATTTTCTGAGTGCCTCCTGTGTATCAGACATTATGCTATTACAGACATGACGTCACTGTACTCCAGGGTTTCTCAGTCTTGGTACTACTGACCTTTGGGACCAGAGGACTCTTTGTTATTGGGGGGGGGGGCTGTCCTGTGCATCTTGAATAGCAGCATCCCTGGCTTCAACTCCCCAGATGCCCGTATCACGCCCACTGCCTCCAGTTGTGACAGCCAAAACTATCTCCAGACATTACTTAATGTCTCCTGGTGGGGAAAAGAATCACCCCTAGTTGCAAAGAACCTCTGTTTTACCTCCTTAACAACTCCAGGAGGTTAGTACTATTAGACTAGTAATATTATTGGTGAGGAAACTGCGGCTCTCCGAGTTTCAGGTAAAATGCCTCAGGTCTCACAGGTAGGAAATGACAGAGCTGGAAGGCACAGAGACTGCCTGCCTCTTTTGAAGGCTGTTAGGTGTGGCTGGAACCCACAAGTCATGATGTGCCCTCTCCCACCCTCCTGTCTTCTAGATCTCATTGTGGGGGTGCAGCCCCAGGAAGGAGGAAGGCGTGCACATGACATAGTACACGGAACTTTTATTGTACCATGGCCTTTTATTTGGCAGATTAATTCCATTTTAATTGGAATTCTGGAAATGAATGAAAAAATTACGAGTGTTAGATGGTCTGTTCTCAGGGTTTTTGAATCTGTCTGATTTAATTCTAACCAATTAGTATGCTATTATGGAGGAGTATTATGTTGAGAATCAATATTACACTAAACACTAATATTTTATTCAGTATTAAAAATTTATACAAGTGGTAATACAAGTGCTTTATTCCTACTTTGTCTAAATGATCTGAAGAAATGCTTCCTTAGGGCGATTCCAGTTACCAAGAAAATGTTATCTTCTTAGGATACTATTGGCATTACACTTTACATAGATCATTGCTTCAATGAATTAATAAGACTTAATTGAATGAAATTTGTTTATTTTATTATAAAGTGTATGGGTTTTTCAGCATATCAAAAATGTTTTCTGTTTTCTACTTATATCGCATATTAAGAGGTCAACAAAAGTACATTATTGTCCAATATTGCCAAAAAGGTCAAAATAACTCCTACTCATTCTGGCTTCAGGATATCCTTCCTCTTTCCCTCCCTCCCTTGCTTCCTCTTCTTTTTTCTCCATTTGGATACTCTATCCTTTTTTGATTCAAATGTAATCTTAGGCTGGAATTGGAACCTAAATGTATCCAGACTATGCATTACGTACATTTTTTTTTTTTTGCACAGAGGAACTACTAAACCTAGATAAACTGTAAACTAGATAAACCTCTAATAACCACTTAGAGATAGTTCACTTAGGCGGGATTTCAAAACTGGATTTCAAGTTGGCTCTCCAGACTGTGCCCCCCGGGGTGCCTCTCCCAGCATCTGGCCTTGCCACGCACTTTGGTTTTAGACCCTGGGCCCATGGCGTGGATCTCGTGGCTCTTCCTGACCCCTCTTCTGTTTACTTCCTCTACTCTCCTAAATTCAGTAGCTTTTTCAAGCTTCCAAGTCAGGGCCGTTTGGATCTAATGAAGGTATTCACAATTTTTATCACTTGAGTACTTTAATTCACAACTTCTCAAATATTTGAAAACTATGAGAAAATGACACTTTTAAAAATATCCCTAACTTTGTGAATTGTTATACTTTGTTAACTTTGTGAATTGTTCTTCAGTATTAGACTTAGAAAAGTTTTGCTTCGTGTTTTAGTGATCTCCCAACTGGGCTGGCAAGATCAATCAGTTAATATGCACATACCTTGAAAAAGCTACTCTTTGGGAAAAGGTTGCTTGTAATTCTAAAGGCATATTAGAAGTTAAAAACTGCCATGCAAAATCAAAGCAAAAAAAAGAGTTGAATATATTAAGCTAACTGAAAAATTAGAAATTGGAAGTATGTTCAGCATAGTAATCACCATTACAAATAGGAAAATTTAAACTAAAAATATAACATTTAATGGATTGACTTTTCTAAAATATTGATTAAATTTCATTAATAAGCATTTTATGCATATGGCTATTCTGAAAGTTCCTTTAAAAATGAAAGACTAATGCCTTAATGAGAGGTATTATTACATGGACGTATTTGAATCTGGCTTATGAAAAATAGGACTTGAGAATTTAAAATGTGTGCATAAAATGCAAATGGATTTAATTAACTGAAAACCCATAAGACAGAACTTCTTCAAATAAGCAATTACTTTGGGGACTAATAGAGTAAATAGGATCCTGATTCATTAGCACAAATATCCATATGAGAGAAGGATCAGCAAATTTTATTCTTTAAGTTATTTATGCACACATGGTAATATCTCATTAATTTATGGCTTCAATAAATTTAAAATCTTTTGATAATTTTTTCATGAGCTGGGCTGACGTTTACCTTTGCTTTGCAAACACGTTATTTATAGGTAGATAATATATGGTGTTTTAAACATTTATTTTCAATCTTGCATACACTTTTTAGACACAAAATAAACTATTTTCAGTGAACCTCAGGCACTTTACAAGCTCCTACATACATCCAATCTATATGCTAATAACAAAATGTTCATATGATTTATTATTACAGGTCTCCTTAAGGATTTCTATTTTGTAATGTTTTGTTGGAGTTACTATATGTAGTTTAAAGAATAAAGGACACGTTTCTTTGAACTACTTCAGCCTACCCACAAATTCAGAGATGCCCACCTCCCTAATTTGTTAGAATAAATGAAATGTGTTAATGAATATTCACAGCTATACATATAGAATTTTTCTTTTAAACATGTATTAGAACATATAAAGAAAAGTAAAATACAATGAAGGGTGAAAATAAATGATTTTGTGGGTGGACAAAGGAGTGAACTGTCTCAAATCATTTTAAGTCCTGTAGGCACAATATCCTGGTGAAAGAACTTAATAATGTTGCCCTTTCTTTAAGAGCTGATTTTGCTCACATGGGGTGACTCAGTTCTAGTCACTTGCAAAGTGAGATGTTTTTCCAGTTAAAGACAATCAGTGCCCAGGCCAAAAGGGGTGGATGCTCCAAACTAGGGCTTCTGGAATGAAGAGAATGCCACTGCCCAGCAATATGGCATTTCTAAATCTTCCTTTTATGTGGCCATGACTTTTCAGAGTCCACATGTCAATTTGCACCAAAGAATTAAAAGCATGTATAAAGTGGGGAGAAGAGTTAATGTTATTTTAATTATCAAAACTCACATGTAGTTCAAAATGACTCCAGTTCTAAGCCAGATAAAATATATTAAACTAGAATCTATGAAAACCACAGTTGCACTAAAAGATGGAATATTTTCCTTTTTAATGAAATATTCTGAGGACAGATCTGGATATGATTCATAAATCATGCTACCTTCATACCAGAAGCATTTCCATTTCTTTTGTAAATATTGTGAGGAAATTAGGAGGAGGACAAAGGCAAATATGTTACTCAAATTAGTAGTTACTTACCATACGAAGGGGGAGAACAAGCTTCAATTCCATTTTCATAACTTAATCAAGAATACTTGATGAGAGAGGCCTCTTTCATGTGCTTCTTGAATGTTATAAAATCTGGGGAGGAGACAGAAGCATGGACTGTTTCATTGTCAAGAAGAAAACTGCTCAAAACAATACTAGTTTCTTATGTCAGTGGTTAGTTCTCATCTGGATGAGAGCTATCCCAGCCAACCATATGCCACCTGCCCATCAACCAGCTGCCCACAAAAGTTTGAGCCAGATAGGCTGAAATGACCACTGTCACTAGAGAAAGAAGACCCAGGGTTGAATCCCACTCAGTACTTGTCTGAGTGAACTTTATGTTCTTGACTTCACCAAGCCTCTGCTCCATCATTGCTTCATTGGGAGTAATAATACTAGATAGTCAATGGCTTGTTCTGACGATCAAAGGAGATGGTGTCTGGAGAGACATTTAGTTAACAGTGGAAGTATTTAATTTATTGATGCCCTGACTCTTCATCTTAAGGATTTGGGGTGGCTCCCAAATAGAAAAATAATGAAATATGAATAAAAATAACAGGGTTGAGAGTAAAAAAAAGAAGAAGTTCATATGCTACCTATATTGGTCAACAGTTGAAATAATTGAAGTTACCATTTGGATTTGAATTTCTTGGTAATTTAGGTAAAAGGAGAACATAATTTCTTCTATAACTCCTATTGTTAGAAAGGAGAAAATGCGTTACTTCCCCCAAAGAAATCGCCCTGAGACAAAAATCACAGAAAAATTTTTCATGGAAAACACGATACACGGACAGTGAAATAAAATGAACTATTTAACAAAAGTGGGACTGAATACCTTCCATGAAAGCTGAAGGGCAAAAATAGTACTTATGCTTGGAGGTAGTTATTATTGCCATAAAATTGTATTATTCCTAGAGACAAGCATGAAGCTTGAATTAGGGAAATACTAAATATAATCCCACTGACTCCCAATTAACAAATCACCCAGCACTTCCCCCTTGTTGTACCTTCCTAACACACACACACACACACACACACACACACGTGCACGGAGCTTCTTTCCTTAAGTCATGTTCTCAGTAGTGGGGGCGGGGGGAGCTTCTGAAGGAAGTCACTGATTGCTGGCAATTGTAGGCCAGTCACTGCTCAATAGGGGATGGAACTGCAAGGAAAGTGTGAACCTAGATGTGATACAGGACTGACAGCTGCACCCAGTCCATGGGGCCAATCCAAAAGGGAAAGGAAGAGAAAGATACAACCAAATGATTATACAGTTGACCCTTGAACAATGCAGGGGGGAGGGGTGCTGACCCCACATGGTCAGAAATCTTCCTATAACTTTTGACTCCCCCCAAATGTACCTACTAATAGCCTACTGTTGACTGGAAGCCTTACCAATAGCATAAGCAGTTGATGGACACATATTTTGTATGTTCCATGCATTATATACTGTCTTCGTATGACTAAGTAAGCTAGAGAAAATGTTATTAAGAAAATCATAAGGAAGAGAAAACACATTTATAGTACTGTACTGTATTTATCAAAAATCTCTGCTTCTAAGTGGACTCCTGCGTTTCGAACCCATGCTGTTCAAGGATCACCTTTAAGGGTGTAACAACTCACAGCTTGAGTCCTCATCCTTGAAATCCACATGTTTTTTCTTGGCTTCCTTGAAATCTCGCTTCCAATCTTGCAGGAAACTCCTCTCAATTTTCCTCTTCTGGCTCTTCTCCCTTCCTTAAATGTGGGCCTTCATCAAGGTTCTCTACTTGGCAGCAATTTCACTCACACCCATGGCTTAAATGTCTTAAATTAATACCTTTTTCTCATGCTTTCTGGGCTAGATCCTCACCCTTATCATCTCCTGAATTTGCTTTTCTTTCTGTACCTAAAATCAGTGGGACTGCCACTCTCCCTGGCTGGAACATGTGATGTCTTCTTCATTCTCCCCCATCACTGCACCTCCCAGACACACACATCTAACTGATTGTATGACTACTTCGTGCATAAGAAGCTCAACTTCCCTTTGACATGTCCAAGGCCATCATCATGGCAGAAACTCATTCCCTGTCTACCATCTCCCATCCAGGCAGTAGCCTCCCATCTCATGTACTCCCTGCTTTCAGTACCCATCAGTTCCCAGCTCTCCTGATGATCCCGGTTTTCTTCCTCAACCTCACGCTTCTCCACTTGCTTGAAAACTTCTGACACTTCCAGTCAGTGTAGGATCAAGTCTAGGCATTCCTCAGCAGAGCTTCCCAACATCCCAGATCAGTGCATTTACTACTTTCCACATAACCTCTCTAACCATACCAAACCATTCTCTTCACTCTTCCTCTCCTCCAAAAAGTGGTTTGCCTCTGTGATTTTGCTGACTAGCTTTCTGCTGTCTGAAATGCTCATTTTTTAACACCCAGTTCAAATACTACCTCTTTCAGGAGTCTTCCTGAATTCTTGTTTAAGAATTTAGTGTACCTTTCTCTGCAAACCCAAGGATCCTTAATTGCAACCTTACCACAAAAATCCCATTTATGATACTCTGACTATATGCTCTAAACACAGCAGTGCCAAAAGCCCTCATAAAGCTTATAGTCTAGCTAGGGAAACCCTCCTTTATTCATATTTCTAACTTCCATGGGATAATATTCGATATTTCATTTTATGGGTGCTCTACAAATTATAGATTAGATGATTTTGAAACATCAAATAGCACTATGAGAGGCTCTGAACATAGGGTTAAGAACACCATTCTAGAAAATATTTTCGGAATAAGTGACAATAGCAAGACGGTCCAAATTTGGGACACTAAAAGAATGGAAGGAGAGAGGGTGAGGAAAAAAAAAGTACAGAGGGACATGTTATTTTTCTCTTTTTTATTTTAACACAAATTTGTTTGATCATTTTATAAAGATCAAGTAAGGTTTATATCTGAGGGAAGATGTTGCATTTGTTTCAGTGAATCAGATCACAAAATATTTAGTCACTCTGCATTTGAGATTATCACATGAAATATATTTTATGGCAGATCTCCCATTAGGACTGGAAAATATCTTCCTGGTACCTGTCTTAGTGCCTGGCACATAGAAAAGATTTTAATATTTGTTGACTGAATAAGCGCTTGCTCATCCAGTTTCCTCTCTCCAGCTGCCTTCCAATCTCGTTTCCCTTTTAGAGTCAAACTACTGCAAATAATTACCAATAGTCATCTTTCTTTTAACTCCCATTGGCAGCTCACACCTCTGCAGTCTGACCTTTGCCTCATCACAGCGCTCACTGGCTGACCTATTAACTTCCACCCCCACCCCCACCCCCACCCCCACCCCCACCCCCACCCCCACCCCCACCCCCACCCCCACCCCCACCCCCACCCCCACCCCCACCCCCACCCCCACCCCCGCAACGCATGCGCAGACAGTTGTGGTGTAGCCGGTGCCGGAAGGGAAGTTGAGGCTGCGGCTCACCCCAGAGAAGTTGCTGAGAACGTGCTGTGCGATGTGTCAGCCCACAGCCTCCTTCTTCTAAACAGGGATGCCAGCAAGTGGGTGAGGCGAGTCAATACTGCTTCATGAACATTTGGTTTATTTACCCTGGGCACATAGGCACCACTGGGTGGAGGAACAGGCAACGTTGTGCTCATAAAATTCCTTGCTGTCAGGTTCACGTTTTCTCTCCAGTTCAGACCCCAGGACCTCAGACTCTTCTATGCTCAAATTCCACCCCAGTTCCACTCTATCGTGGTCACCAACATGTCAGAATGGCTTTCTTCTCTATCATGCTAGCTCCCGAGGTATCTCGTTAGGAGAGATGGAAAATATGAAATGTGAAATCTAAATAGGCATGACTGCAAATAGACCCAGTTAGAACTCTATTTCCCATACATTCCACTTAGCGATTTCCCTTTATTTTAATTCAAAACAATTCTCTCCTGATCGGTGCTCTCCACTCTTGCTACATAAAATAAACAGTTCTTCTCAATCTTCCACGTTCAAGCTGACCACTCCCACCCTCCTGAAATGAAATCCTCACTCCCTGGCCCTCCCTGCCCCCCATGATCCAGCAATTTCCTGGGTTTCCTTCTATTTCACTACTCTTTTCATCCTTTACAAGCTCATCCTTCACTACTTGGCTGTTATGGATTTGAATTCCTTAAGACTTTCGTTCCACCATTCACTTTATAATCTTCCTGTAGGCAGTCATGTCCATCTATGGATCATATCCACCATAGCCAGAACTTTGGATTAAAGATGAGTCCAAGTTTACATCCAAACCCTAGAGCTTTCTGACAAGCTCCACACCCACAATCCAATGTCTTTTTGCTCTGTCCTCTAATGTTCCCTACAGAACTCAAACTCCACATGTCCAACTGAACTCAGCATCTGTCTTTGCACACTTGTCCTCCTCCAGTGTTCCCTTACACTTCCGCATGGACGCCACATCAGTAGTGCAGAAGACGGCCCGTCCATTTACCTCTTCCCTGTCTCTTGAATCCATTCACTTTTTAGAAATCACCACCTCAAGGCCATGCTACCAGTATCTCTACTGAAAATGTTCAACTGGTCTGCATGACCTTCTCCCCTTGCCAACCTATACTCTGCATTGTAGCCAGAAGTATTTTTTTGAAATAGCAAATTGATGATGTAACTCATTACAATTCCCCCCTCCCTTCCCCCAACCTTCTCATTGGTTCTAGGATGAAGACGTATTTTTTGCTATGGCCAAAAAGCCTTTCATGGTGGTGGCCCCTGATCACATTTCCGGACTCATGCTCTTCACCCCTGCTCTCTGTACTCTAGCCACTTGATCTTCCTTCAGTCTCTCACATTGCTTCCATTCTGCTCTTCTCGCCATATGTCACAGCTTTCCACACCTTCCATGTCACGCCTTCTGCCACTACTCCTTGTCTGGTTGACTCCTATCTGTCATTTAGATCTCACTTTCCAGAACCTTGTGTCTCTACTCTGTGGAGACAGTTTCAGTTTCATACCGATTTGTGTCATTCTTTTACTGTCTCTCTTCCCCACCAGACGGCCTTTAGGCCGAGTGAGGACAGGGGATACCTGAAGCTGTTCATTGTATCCTAACGGTGTCTGGCACTTAGTGGGTCCTCGGCAAAGTTGACTTTATTGAACACGTGTATAAAATGAGCATGAAAATAAACATAAATTCAGTGTGAAAAATGTACCCATTGCGTAGCGTTTGAAAATTCTAAAGATAAGCACTGTGTTGAGATCAGTAACAAGAGCATTGGGAGCTTTTGGAGGATTTAAGAAATTAAAGTAGGAGGGCTTCTTTTCTCACACAGATTGAGTAGTGGGTTGATGGGAGTGATGGGGATTTTTTTTTTAAGATTTTATTTATTTATTTGACAGAGAGAGAGTGAGCACAAGCAGGGGGAGAGGGAGAAGCAGACTCCCCATTGAGCAGGGAGCCCGATGTGGGGCTCCATCCCAGGACCCTAAGATCATGACCTGAGCCAAAGGCAGACGCTTAAGGACTGAGCCACCCAGGTGCCCCAGCAATGGGGATTTTTTTTTTTAATGAAAAATTTCACCTGGGCCAAAGCAACTTTTTTTTTTTTTTAAGATTTTATTTATTTATTTGAGAGAGAGAGAACAGCGAGAGAGGGAACACAAGCAGGGGGAGTGGGAGAGGGAGAAGCAGGCTTCCCGCTGAGCAGGGAGCCCGATGCGGGGCTCGATCCCAGGACCCTGGGATCATGCCCTGAGCCAAAGGCAGATGCTTAACGACTGAACCACCCAGGCGCCCCCCAAAGCAACTGGTTTAAGCATATGAGAAATATGCTAAGTTATGAAAATGTGCTTTTAACTCTATTCTTGCCATTTTGCCCCTACATATATTGAACAAGAGCCATAGTAAGGAGAGGAAGAGATGACTGAGACCAGGGACGTGCTGGGGAAGCAAAGGAGAGAAGATGTTTCAAAAATGTTTTAGTCTCTGGATTGTGGGTATTCTGCTGGGTATGCCTTTTTATATCCTTGCTTCTAAAATCCATGTCATTACATGCAATATAATTGTCTCTGCTTCCATATGGTGACAAAATTCTAGCAACTATATCAGGATCTCAATAAATAGGCAAAACAAAAATGTTGCATAAGTTGTTTTCCCTCAGTTACTTTGCAAATAGAACCCCCCAATAATAAAACACAAATTTTGTAAATTAGAGTAGTATCAGTTATGAATGCCATTTTGCAATTATGAGAGTAAAAACATTCTACATTGAAATAAGAAATGCCATCTGATTTCGATTTAACTCAAAGGGGGAAAAACACATTCCATTTAAGAATGACAAATAAAGCTGTCAATGTGATCCATTTATAGCCCCTCTGAGAATGCCACAAATCCACATAATGTTCCGAGAAGCTAGTTATTGTATTTGCTCTCTCAAAGAGAGAAGGAGTAGAAGTTCCCGTGACAGACTGTTATCCAAGGAAACTAAGGTTAGGGGGAATAACTTAACGTTAGTCAACATCCTAGGTGCATACGCCTTCGAGGGGAGAACGAGAGCTTTGGGCATCTTACTTAAATAGTGTGTGGCAGTGGAAAGCGTGGACTGGCTGCAGGGACTGGTGGGGTGTAAGACAATGGAGAAAGCTCTTTGTTTTCCTTGTCTATCCCCCATCCCTCCTCCTCTGAGCTCTGCGTGGGTCTCACTGACCTCATGAGGCCTCTTTCTGCAAGGAAAGCCATCTTCATTGTAAACATCCAAAGTGCCAGTTATGTTTGAACATTTATTATGGGTTATTTCAGGCTCAGGTACAAGGACACTTGCCACAAACATTGGAAATATAATCTCCATTCTTTATTATGATACTGAAACTTCCTTCTTTTAAGAAGCAGTTTGCTATTAAATACATATCCCTGTATTCATATATAAGTATATGTAAAACATGACCCTCTACAGGACATAACTGATTATATTTTTCTCCTTCGCGTTGGCTGCTAAAAACTGAGAACAAAATTTGTTACTATCTTCTAGCAAGAGTGTTGAATTTCATGGCATAAATTTTGAGTATGAATCTCTCTCCTGGCCCCGTCTTATGTTCTTAGCCTTATTTTTTTTCCTTTGACTCATTTTTTCTTACCTATTTGAAATATATTTTATATTGCTGTACAGTATGTATTTTTATTAGCCTTTCTCTATAAGCCTTAAATCCTTTCCAGCATATAAATAAAACATTCAACATTTATGGATGCCTTTTTTTTTTCCTTTGGAGGGTTGCAGAATTTTCCCAAGACAATATATAATTTATTACTATAGATGCATGAATATTAACACATTGGTATTCATAGTAATTAAATTTTTTGTGATATTTAGTTTAATATTTCAGTTAGATTTTCTTAATATTTATATATATATACCTTTAGAACTGGGATTCCTAGCCTGAGGTCCATGGACTCAAATTATATGCAAAATTTTGAGCATGTAAAATTTTATTAATGAGGCATTCATGATTTTAATCCAATTCTGAAAGGTGATTTTGACCCAAAAGATAAAAAAAAGATTACTGCTTTGTAGTGGAATAACCACAGAAGACCAGGTCTTAGTCTTCTGACATTCAACTAATGATAGGCTATTTATTGACTACCCACTAAGTGCCTGGCCCTGTAACAGATACTCAGTAGCTATTAGAGCAATAAACAGCAATAAACGTGTAGGCTTGACCTCTGACATCAGGGTGCTTCTAGTCCAGTGGGGGTGAAGGTAGACAATAAAAAAATGAACATAAAACAAATAAGCAATATCTGAGGGGAGAATATTTGAGGTAAAGGGACCAGCTAATGTGAAGAAGGGAGATGTTATAATCCCATAGCTCTTCTAGGAAATATGAGTGGTAGATCTCCAAATTCACTTTCAGTACTTCAGTCTAGAATAATCAGACTATGCTCTTATGCATGAAAGTCAGAAGTCTTTTCCTTGTTTTCATTTTCTTTTAAAGTTAGATTTCCTAATGTGAGGGAAATGTATCTTCAGAAAAAGATTATACATTAACTTCATTCATTGAGTATTTGAGTCTCCCATCTTTTTTTTTTTTTTTAAGATTTATTCATTTGAAAGAGAGAGAGAGAGAGCACAAGCAGGGTGAGAGGCAGAGGGAGAGGGAGAAGCAGACTCCCTGCTGAGCCGGGAGCCTGACGAGGGGCTCGATCCCAGGACCCTGGAGATCACAACCTAAGCCGAAGGCAGATGCCCAGCCATCTGGGCCACCCAGGCGCCCCTGAGTCTCCCATCTTTAAGGCACTGTGGGAGATGCCCTCAAGGTGCTCAGCACAGCCCAAATAAAATATAACTGCCATACCTGGAACTGTAATGTACCATAAACCAATCCCGTATTGTTCTCTACCATAGGTTTATGAGCCAAGTAAATTCTAGGGCCCAGACGCTTTAATATACAGTTTGAAACCCAAAGCTCTTTAGAAAGGCACCAATCACCCTGTAAAAGTTGAAGATGGATGAGCTGGAGAAAGCGACACATCATGAAAACTGGGATTAAACATTCTTTGAAATAAGAACATTGTACTCTGTGGTTTGGAAAATGCTCTAAAGAGCCCTTGCTGTGTAAATCAATAAATTAAGATGTGACTAAAGATCATAACTATCTCCCACATTATCAGGTGTTCTCCTGAATTAAATTCTTTATGCATATATTAAAGAAATAACATACCGATAAGATGAAGATGACACTGAGGTCACAGAATTCTATGGACGCCTCCTGGGTCCCGGAACCCTTGTGAGAGCTCTGTGCACATGCCCTGGGAGGGAGGGCTGTTATTAGTTCTGTTTTACAGAGCGGCAGAAACTGAGGTTTGGAGAAGCAAAGCGATTTGCCTGGTCACAGAGCTCGTCACAGGAGACAGCTGGGATTGGAACCTAAACAGTCAGACTCCAGAGCCCCTATGATCCCATTTCCTGCATTATCAGTCAGCTCTGGGAAGGCAGGTGGTTGCGAGAATTCTCTCTGATAAACTCATCTGCTTTGTGGTTTAAATGGCTTTGGGGAACAACTTTCTGAATGATTAGTCTGAGCTTATCGTGTGCAAATTAATTTAAATATTAGCCAAAGTGAAACAGTTAAGATGGCAAATCTGCTATGAAGAGTAACACATGCAATTAAAGTTTCCTTGACTTTGGTTCGGAGTTTATGATTTAGATTGTCCATAATATTCCCTCTCCTCGGAAAAATAACGAAGAGTTGAATGTATTTATTTTAAGATCCTCAGTTAAAAATACAAACATTATTTTACTAACTTGTTTCTGCGCTTACTGTTTTTTGATAATGAAATTTTAACTTGGAAAAGGGAGATTTTAAAGCTTTCCCTAAATCCAGATCAAACAATCATTTCTCTCTCTCTTTTTTTTAACTCCCCCAAACCGTCCGTATCCTAGTGGTAGGGACCACTGATTGAATATTTATGCGCTATCACCCACTGTGCCAACACTGTGCAACCTCATTTTATCCTCACAACAACCCTGTTAGTAGCTCCTATTATTATTCCCAATTCCCAGTTTAGGAGATTGGGTTGGGGCCCACAGAAGTTGAACACACACCTAAGGCTTCCCAGCTCATTAATGGAGGAGCTTACACCAGGCCTATTGACCCTAGAGCCCAGGCCACCTACAATTTCACTCTGCCATCTCCCTTTGTCTGATGTCTTCTCATCCCTCACCGATACATCACTAAGGATGCTCTGTTTCCCAATATAGGCAGTCTAAAAACCCTTTAGAATTTAAGGCTGTCCACAATCTGGACTTTTTTAAAAACTAGTCCAAGCTAATTTCTCAATATTCCTTACTAAGTATCCTCAAAGCCTAAGGGAATCTGCCTTCTGTCAAAGCTTTAAGAAATCTCCTAAACCCACAATCCAGCTAAATTCTCCTGCTTTTAAAGGCCAAGTTCAGGGGCGCCTGGGTGGCTCAGTCAGTTAAGCATCTGCCTTCAGCTTCAGCTCAGATCCTGGGGTCCTGGGATCGAGCCCCGCATCGGGCTCCCTGCTCAGTGGAGAGTCTGCCTCTCCCTCTCCCTCTGCTGCTTCCCCTGCTTGTACTCTCTTTCTCTGTCAAGTTAATAAATAAATACAGTCCAAAAAAGAAAAAAAAAAGGCCAAGTTCACATTGCACTTTTCCAAGCTACCTTCTAAACCCACCAGCACAGAGGAAGTAGTTTGAAGAGCTGGCCTCTACTGTCTACATTGCAGATGGTCCTGATGTTCCCAAGAGCTTTGGCAGCCTGAGATCCATGGAATACTATGAGGGCTCTGTTGGAAAGTGCTATTAGGCATTTTTCTCAGGAGCATGTTCAGAGCTTTTATCAGTTTCTCAAAGCTTAACAACCACTCAATATTACCGTCCCCTTCTCCCCCGCTGGGCCCACCCCCAAGTTCTGGAAACTGATGACATTAAATGCTAATGTTCACTGAGCAAGGTTGCCAGATTTAGCAAATAAAAATATTATATGGGACATGCCTATACAAAAACATGATTTGTTGTGTATTTGCAATTCAAATGTAACCGGGCATCACGTACTTGATCTGCAGCCCTTTCCTTGAATGTTTTGTGGATATTAACCTTATCTCTCTACTATACCGAATGTAATCATCTGGAGGGCAAGGGGCTTCATTATTACTCCACAGGACTTACCATGTAATCTTATTGCTAATTACTGATTTACTTTTGTGGTCCAACAAAACATTTTGGAACATTCTTGAATTGGGGCCGATATCAAACCCAATAGCTATATCATGGTTATAGATATACAGCTTTTGCTACAAGGAAACAGATTCCCATCATACCTAGTATGCTATTTGCTAGCTTCAAACACATCAAACTTTTCCCTAATTATCTTTGTTTAAAAAAATCCTCTGATAAGGAATCTGGGAAAAATAAAAACATACTAAAAATATTATTGGATCTCAAAGTGAGGTCTTCAGACTATTTGAGAAAATCACAAAAGGTGTTAAAAATGCAGTTGTCTGGGTCCAATCTCCGACCTATTAATTCAGAAATGTGCAGAAAGGCTCTAAGCAATCTGGGTTTTTAAAAGCCTTCCAGATGATTTTTATGCCCTCTAAAGTTTGAGGACTGCTTTTTTTATGGGATGTAATACTCTAGCAAGGATTGCTCTTTAAGTTAGAGAAGAAAAGTTATTTTAGTCCTTAAAAACAAGCCAGCATCATTTGGAGTTCAAAATATCAATCATTTTTTAAATGTATCTTGAATCTATCATGCTAGTGGTAAATGCTCAGCCCTGTAGATTTGCCATTTGGAGCTCCCCAGCATTTAAACAGAACTGGTAAACTAATGATAGGTATTAAAAGGCTGCCTGATGGATCATTAAAATAGTAAATGAGTCACTGAAACTTATACAGGCCATACAAAACTTAAAAATAAGATTATCTGAAGTAGAATGTTCTGCTGTGTACCAATGCTGCTATCCAGGATTGGTCTGGGAAACCTAAGGCTTTTTGGAATTTCTGGAAAAAAAAAAAGTGTCCTTGCATAATGCTCCCTACCCCCGTTGACTGGGTGGTCCCTGGGATTTTTGACTTCTTGGTGAGAGGGGTGCTAGTCTGGAAGTCAGGACGCACAGGTTCTATACTTTATGTTCTGTGTGTCCTCATCCATAAAACAATGATTTGGACCATTAGTTGGTCTCCAATGTATGTTCTGAGCCCAAGTTCCTATTATCATTCTGAGGTTCTGTTTTCTGTTGTCAGATATGGGGCTTGGACCATATGCAGTGTGTCTGCTTGTCCAGACAACAACCAGGGTGGTTGCGCTGTCTCCATTACTATACTTGGATCCCCATTCGTAACTCAGGCTCACTGTAAGCATCGATGATGCTTCATTCGGGTTTTCGCAGGGATGGGACAATATATTGGCCATTAGTACATGTCCTTTGTAGGAGATATTCATTATATAATTATAATCATATAATTCATAATTATTCAACACACACTTATTGATCACAGCTATGTGCTGTGTGTCACTGTGCTAGACCCTGAGAATACAATAATGAAAAATGTCAGGCAGAAAGAGCTCTGGCCTCATGCGGCCTACAGTCTGATCGAGGGAATGATGGAGAAGATAAAAACAATAGCCACATATAAACAGACGTGTAAATAAAATAAGTGCAGTTTGTAATTGGTGTTTTAGAGGGATCACTGGGCCTGGGATAGAAAATAACAGAAGAGTGTTCAGGAAGAGCTTCTTGGAGGAGGCGATATTTTCTTGGACTGGCAGGAAGGAAAAAGAGACCAGGGAGGGGGTTGGAGGAAAGGTCAGGGCAGGGAAGAGCATATTCTGGAATCCCGTGGGAGGAGCAGTTTATGTGCTTGGCATCCAAATGTCCCTTCCATCTCTGAGAGTGAATTTAATCCAAAACTAGAGAAAGGAAATCAGAGGCCCAGAGGGTTTAAGGGGCTTATCTGAGCTCAAATGGCCAGTTAGTCAATGGGAGAACTCTTCCATGCCTCAGTCCAGAATGTGAGCCCTTCTGAGGGAGCCGGATCACAATACAGCAGGAAGCACCACAATGCTTTGGTTCAAATCCTAGCTCTTTGACTCATCAGTTGCTCCTCCTTTGGCACCAGAACTTCTTTGAGACTCAGTTTTCTTTTGTGTGAAACACAGATGACATCGACCACATCAGATTGGTACAGGGATTGAATGAGATAATGTGGCTCAGTGCCTGGTATATCACAGGCATGGTGCTTGATAAATGCAAACTCCTTTGATTTTTCACTGAGTGCACTGTCACCCATACCAAACTATTGGAAAATAAGTGGGGCAGAGGTTAAGTTATTTGGATAAAGGAAGATTGCTAGCAGAGAGGAAGTTCTGGAATACCGGGCTGGGGCCCATTCAGCAGCTACCCATCTGAGGGCTGAGTGGAGGAAATGAGGAAGGGCCACTGAATGTGGGAAGATGTCAGGAAAAACATCCCCAACTTCGTGGTTCTGCTCACAGTTTAATCTGCTAGTGGGGAAACTACAGTGGTCTTCATAAAACAGAAAAGACCATCCTTAGTAATGTTTATACTTACAATTTGCATATAAGAAACAGGTTTTGCTCTAGGAGACTAGTAAGCAGAAAAATGAGACACTTTATTATTAACTACACGTAAAGAGAAAAGTGTGATGTTAACATGTCACTCAATCCACTGGGAACAAATTAATTTAATTATCTGCAGGATATTAAAATGATTGCTGGTATTAAGGATACTTAAAAACCAAGCCCATGATATAGGAAGAATGAATAATTTATCTAAGCAACTATGAAAATTTTCTGCATTGTGAACAAAACCACAGATTGAACTTCAGCCTTAAAATACCGAGAGGCATATTTCATGGATTAAAGCAAAATCCATTTGCTCTCCCCTTAGACACACCCAAAACGTGGGGGAATATTTACGGTTCAGGCACGGTCGAACCAGGGCTGAATATTTCTTAGTTTCAGAAGTTCACTGGGTCCCTTTTCCCCCAGCCATAAGGTAAGTGCCATTCCATATATAACTTTTTGAAATGCTGCTTACTTTATGATTCTCTGCCGATGGTGCCTTATGGGAGAAATTTTATTTCAAAGTTTCACAGGATGTGAATTGAACTCATTATTTTACTCCAAACTCATTGTTTAATTGACAGGAAACATGCATTCTAAATCATCTTGTATGCATGGCAGAAGCGCTACATAAATTTAACAATGGGTGGATTATTACTCTTTTGCATATTTATGGAATTTTACATTCAGGAAGCATTTTACAAATCTTTTATTAGTTAATCCTTACGCTTATGAGTCAGTCTGACAGGTGGTAAACAATGCTTTGGGTTTTAAATTGCCAATACGTGAAAACTTTAATGGGGAAAAAAAAACTACGGCATTCCTCCTTGCTCCCAAACTTGCCAAGAGCACATGTTTGATACCTTTTTTCCTCTCACCAGAGACCAAAGCTAGAGGCCGGCAAGCAGGTTGGTGTCCACCTGAAACACAAGGAGAAGGGAGCATACTGGGCTCCGTCCCAGGTCAAGTGGCCAACATCAGGGGAAACCTCGCAAGACACCAAGGTGATATTGACAGCATTTCCAACAAAGATGCATCCCAGTAACAGAGCACATACAAAGACATATTAGGAAGCAATTTTTCTAAAACTATACAGTAAACTTGGTTTTCAGTTCTAATGATGCCATACTTCCTGGACTCCCTCTCTAATGACATCACTAGTTCTTTTCAAATGAATGCATGTATATTAAAGAAATAAAACCTAACTCAAACTAAGAGAATTTGTATTTTCTTTTTTCAAAAAGTCACAGATTGAAAACACTTAGCAGCTTTGAACACTCACTTCAAGCTTTTTAGGAGCCTCCATTGTGCCCCTCCTCCAGGTAGGAGAAGGTGTTGGAGAGCAGGGCAAAGAAAGCCTCTGTGGATTAAAGTCTCAATGTTGACCCAAACCTTTTACAGCCTAGGGCTTTCAGAGCTACCAAACCAAGAAAAATCAATCACACATCACCTGAGGGCTGGACACGAGGAGCCGCAGAAGCTGCACCTACTTTCTGAAGATTCCAGCAGGGACATGTCCTGCCCAGATTTTAATCTCTTCTGAGTGACAGTGTCTCTATCCCTCTAATCCCTCAGGCCTCCACCCACCGCCTGCATTGTGTGTGTGTGTGTGTGTGTGTGTGTGTGTGTGTGTGTGTGTGTGTGTGTTGGAGGTCAGTTGGGTTGGAGGGTGCAGAAAACACCCAAAGTATCTGGAAGCTAGCACCGTGTGTGTGTGTGTGTGTGTGTGTGTGTGTGTGTGTGTGTGTGTGTGTGTGTGTGTGTGTGTGTGTGTGTGTTGGAGGCCAGTTGGGTTGGAGGGTGCAGAAAACACCCAAAGTATCTGGAAGCTAGCACCGTGTGTGTGTGTGTGTGTGTGTGTGTGTGTGTGTGTGTGTGTGTGTGTGTGTGTGTGTGTGTGTGTGTGTGTGTGTGTTGGAGGCCAGTTGGGTTGGAGGGTGCAGAAAACACCCAAAGTATCTGGAAGCTAGCACCCTCTGGGGCCCCGTGCTTTCTCAGTGCAGCTGGGCAACTGTCAGGAGGTCAGCGTAAGGTAACCAACTAGGTCATCCCCCTTTCAGGGGTGCAAAGGGATGCTCCAAGCCCTCGCGTCCCCTGAGTGTGCGGATACCGCGAGAGCGCGCACGGAGGGACCCTCTGAGTCACACCTCCCACCCTGCGCGGCCCCCACTCCCCGCGACGCGGCCCCGCCCCGCCCGCGCCGACTCTACCTGCGGACGCTGGAGGCGCGGCGGCGACGGCTGGCGGTCCTGGGGTTGGCCGGGCAGGCGCTCGGGCTTTGTAAAGCCGCCCGACCCCACCCTCTCCGACCTCGGGCGCGCCCCCTCCCCCCCCCCCCCCCGCCCGCCTGCAACCGCCCCGCTGGGCCACCTCGCTGCGCCCGGCCGCCGCCTCTTTGCGGGGCGGGGGCTGCCGGGCCCTCCCCACCCTCTCGGCCTGCTCCAAGACCTTCGGGCGGGGCCCTGGGCCGCCCCCGCCACCACCCCCACCCCCAGCCCCACCCCCACCCCCACCCCCACCGGACCTGGCACCCCGCGGCACCGGCTCCACCCCCCCACCCTCGGGGTCCCCCAGCCCTGGTCAGCTCAAGTGCCTGTGACCCCGCCCTTGTCTGCGCAGGGCCGGAGGGACCGCGCCCCAGTGTCGGCGTCCCCACGACCCACCTCTGGGATTCCCGTGGGGTGGCCAGGAGTGGGGGGGGGCGACCCCTTCTACCAATGGAGGCCAAGTCTGGGGAAAGTTTCTGGCGGAGTCAAGGGTCAGCCTTTTCTTGTAGGGACGTTCTCTAGCCCAGAGATAGAAACCCAAGCGATTCTATCTGCGGTTTCTGCTGACATCACAAACCACACATCACTCGGTGTCGTGTTGGGTGGTGTACACAAAGACTCCCTATCATTACTGCAGCCTTCTGCACGTTCGCCCTTCAGAACCCCAGCCAAGTGACATTTCAGCGGAAGGGTTAAAGGAACTTAATTTTTTAATAAAATGTTAATGCTGGAAGCCAATACATTACATGCTAGTTCTGCCCCAAGCTCCAAGCATGGTCACGTCTGAGTAATTCAGACCTTTCAGCGACCAGGATTCCTAGGCTGGTCACTACCTTGCACTTCCAAATCTCCAGAACGTTCCCTCTCTTTAGCCGTCTTTATTTCTCTGGCTATATGGAGGAGGGGTGAAAATGAAATGCAACAAAAACAATTCGAAGAGCTTTTAACAGTTGGTATAAAAGTTTATGGGAGAGACAGTCTGCAATCATTGAAAATAAGATTCGAAAATTATCTGTAGATCTCACTCTTCAGTTTTACCATTTTGCTTGAGTTAGAATTATGGAAGGCTAGGGGTATCTATTATTTTTAGCAGAAATAATACTTTTCTAAGAATTGTTAAGCAGATTAAATGTATAATATGGTTATGATGGATCGGGGTAACACTCCCTTTACAGAAGAATGTGTTACCAGCTGATAGGAGACACATCTTTTTGGTGAGATAAAATTGGTTTTATCTTAGAAGGTAAATAATAGAGAAAGGTAAGCTACAAAACATAGAATCTCTATAGTCCTACCTGCCATCTAATGTATATAATGCCTCTTTGGCTTCCCTCTTTCTTCCAATTGCTCCTACTAAGCTGTAATTTAAAGATTGCTCAAAGCTTTGATATTATTCATTCTTTAAAGTATTTAATGAGGGCTCAAAAACTGCCTGGCGTTGAGCTTGGTGCAGGTGAGGTAAGGGTGAACTAGACAGATAGATACAAGTCCTACCTTCTAGGAGCTCACATTCTCTGGGTGGAGAGACAGCCACTAAACAGGCAAGTGCAAACATAATTAATGGTGTCTGTGAAAAGTATGTGGAAGTATGGAGTGCTAGGAGGGGACACCCTCCAAGTAGTCTGACTTTTAGATTCCTATTTTGTTTTGAACGCTAGAGTTATTTCAATGCTGCAAAGTTTTTTTGTTTTTTGTTTTTTGGTTTTGTTTTGCTATCCTTTCTTTCATGTCACATATTCAATCCATCAGGAAACCCTGATTAGCTCCAGCTTCAAAATGTTTTCCAAATCTAACCCTAACTACCACTCTCCCAAAGCAGCATTGCCTTTTTGGATTTTTGAAAAAGGCTCTGTACTTGTCTTCCTGCTCTCAATCTTGCCCCTATGGTCTATTATCCATGGAGAATTTAAGGTGACCCTTTTTAAAAGTGTATGTGTTAGCTCACACCAATCCTCTGCTCAAAAACCACCCAATGATTTCCCATTACTTTTTTTTTTTTAAGATTTTATTTACTTATTTGAGAGAGAGAGAAAGAAAGAGTGTGCACGTGCGCGTGTGAACCTGGGGAGGGGCAGAGGAAGAGGGAAAAGCAGACTCCCTGCTGAGCAGGGAGCCTGAGGGACTAATGCACTGACGGACTGATGGATGTGGGGCTCCACCCCAGGACCCTGGAATCATGACCTGAGACAAGGGCAGATGCTAAACCGACCGAGCCACCCAGGCGCCCCCTTCCCATCACTCTCAATCACTTCCCAATGTGACAGTACAAACTTGACCTTAGCCACCAAGGCCTTACATGTCTGCCACCCTACCTCTCTTTACCTCCATCTCCATCACTGTCCCCTCCCCAACTCTGCCACCCTCTCTGGCCTTTCTGCTGTTCTCTCATCCCTTCGGCTCCTGCCTCTTGGCCTTTGAGCCTGGACTCTTCCTCTAAATATTTAGAGGCTTGCTCCTCAGTAACAGATATTTGCTCCCTCGTCCTCATATCAGAGGTAATCCCTGACCACCTATTCTAAAATAGCCTCCTCTCTCACTCTCTCTTTATTCTACTTGAGTTTTCCTTGTAATATACATGTGCACACATTTATTGTTTGTTGTCTCTCAGAATGAGAACAACTTGGTTATAGTGTCATGCACATAGAAGACACAAAATAAATATTTGGAAAGAAAGCCTATGAATTGGGGCACCTGGGTGGTTCAGGGGGTTAAGGTGTCTGCCTTCAGCTCAGGTCATGACCACAGAGTCCTGGGATCGAGCCCCGCATTGGGCTCCCTGCTCAGCGGGGAGTCTGCTTCTCCTTCTGCACCTCCCGCTGCTTGTGCTCTCTCTCTCTCAAATAAATAGATAAAATCTTAAAAAAAAGCATATAAATTATGTTATGGATTGAATGCGTCTCCCCAAAATTAATATGTTGAAGCTCTAACCTCCAACATGAGGTTGGTTGAAACCAAATTTGGAAATAGGGTCTTTGTGGAAGCAACTAAGGTTAAGTGAGGTCATAAGTGAAGGGCCCTGAGCTGACAGGATTAGTGTCTCTGTAAGAAGAGACACTGGAGAGTTCACTGTAGTACTAAGGAAAGGCCACGTGAGCACACAGAGAGATAGCAACTGTCGGCAAACCAGGAAGAGTTCTCATCAGGCACCAAGCGCACGGGCACCTTGATCTTGGACTCCCCAACTTCCAGAACTGTGAGAAACAAATGTCTGTTGTTTAAGCCACCCTGTCTGTGGTATTTTGTTATGGCAGCCTTAGCCAACTAAGGTAAGTTACATAAAATGTAAAAGAAAGAGTTTATACTCATACATTATAGCCAATCATTTCAAGATTACCAATGCATGAAATGGTGTGATGGTGTGACCTTTAGCCAATTAATGAACTTTGCAGCACCTCCTAAAATAATTGAGGCTTGAAGATTAATCTTATCTGGACCCAAGAATAGAGTAAGTATTTAATGTAAACAAAGTCTTTTACAACTTTGTTTTTTGTTTCTGAGGTCATGAATGACTGAAGCTCAGAGGAGTAAGAATGGTCTGGTCATGGTCACCATGGTGAAAAATGCTGTTTCAAGAGAGCACAGCCACTAAACTCCATAAAAGTTTCCTGCTGGTCCACGGAATGGCTCTTATGCTAAGGTGTACCTAGAACATAGTCATGGCCCATTGATTGATATTCAAGCAAAGTATCAGATACTTCAGGTAACAGCTTTTCTTACCTACCACAACTGCTTCTACCCTTTATCTCCAAAATAGGCTGTGGGCAGTAAACTTTGAGCTTCCATTTTTTTTAATTAAAAAAAACGCCTAAGCTTTTGCAAATATAGATAGATAGATAGATAGATAGATAGATAGATAGATAGATAGATTGATACTGGCACCCTCAGTTGCCCCTAGGTCTGTTGGTCTCCTGTCCTCCCTTGCAAAGATATTTTGAGGAAATACTGGGAGATCCCACAGCATGGAGGGGCTCACATGTCATCCCTGCTCTTTTTTTTCATTTCCATTGTGTTGCATCTTACTGATTTTATTTGTGTTCACTTAAGGAATTAAGGAATTAAGGGTTCTATTATTCAGTATTAACCAAACCAGCAGTCACAAAATGGAAAAGTGGCTTAAAAGGATTTCTGTAAAGAAGATAATGCTAATAATACAAGCATAAGCAAATAACAGGAAATTGGTGGAATTGAAGCTTTTCTGACTGTAGTAAGAATTCTTTGCCATAATGGGAGGTTA
Source organism: Zalophus californianus (assembly GCF_009762305.2). NCBI lineage: Eukaryota > Metazoa > Chordata > Mammalia > Carnivora > Otariidae > Zalophus > Zalophus californianus. The sequence goes on from NC_045609.1 coordinate 22,528,081, forward strand.
ACAATGTTGATGATTTACTTAATTCAGTCTTACCAGAAGTCAGCTTCTGCCTCTCACTGAAATGATCAAGAAACATGAAATATGGACTTATATCTAATTTTATTAGCGATGAGCTTTACCTTAAGTATATATTATACTTTGAGACATAAGCTAATGATAATATGAAGGAAGCACTGTGACTAGCAAGAAAATAACACATATGATCTAGTTCATCATTGATTTTTAACAATTCTGTTTGTGTTTATGTTCTATAATGTATCATGGCATACACAATACATGATCTGATTAATACATTAATAAATGGATAAATATTGGGGATATATACTGAACATTTTTAACTGATGGACTGTATCAGAAATGTTTGGAAACACTGATTTACATAACCAGGGGTAAAATAATTCATTAAAACCCAAAACCCTGCTCCTGAAAGAAAAACAAAGCAAAACAAATAAAAACCAATTTCTTAATCAGAGAATACCTATTTAGGGTATAGATTATCCAGCACCTTTTTAAATTTTATTTTATTTATTTGTCTGAAAGAGAGTGTGAGAGAGATCATGAGCAGGGGGAGGGGTAGAGGGAGAAGCAGATTCCCCGCTGAGCAGGGAGCCTGATGTGGGACTTGATCCCAGGACCCTAGGATCATGACCTGAGCCAAAGGCACAGGCTTAACTGACTGAGCCACCCAGGCACCCTATCCAGCACCTTTTTTATATCTTTCTTCTCTTTTCTGTCTGCAATTTCAAGAGAAATAAGAGACCTTGTTAATTTACTATGGTATGTGGCAGAGGAGATTACACTTGCCAAATAGAGGTAGTTTGGGGTCTACTTAGGAGTGTTGCTTACCCTGCTATTCTAGTTTAGAATTACTCCAGCTCATAATACTATGACTTTATATTCACCTGTCTTCTTTAAATTAGTTGGCTTTTCTTTTAGAATGGAATGTACCCACAGAACCTGGGATTTGAAATAATATGAAAACACAGTCAAACTCTTCTTACTGCTTACAACTAGGAAAGGTTTGCCCTATTTTTTTCAAGCTCTCAAAAACTTCCCTTCTCCCTGCTCTAAGACTTATTGTGTTTATCTGCAGGATGAATTTATAAATTTTCAGTTGCTCGGCCACAGCATTGTGTAATGACTGATGTCAGCATATCGTTAGTAGAAGGACTATCTTGTTTAGTTCTGTTCTCTTAGATGACTATCGTGACATTGTACCATTGGGAGAGTCAAGGGAGGCTTGACTACAGTTGCTTGTGTGAAGAAAGAGGCTGAGGCTTGGAATATACCTACCACAGGGCCTGCCTGCGGTCAAAGCCCTGATCTTGGCAAAGACTAGATTCCAAACCTTCTGACCTATCATTCTGAGTACTTTCCACTGTGATATGCTACCGCAGAATGAGCTGGGTGAGAATGTCGTTTTTCTTTGCAAGTATGAGTTAGAGGAAGTAGGACACCTTGGACTATGCCTCACTGTGTCTGTACACACATGTGTGTGGCAGGCCAGAGTGTTCTAATTCCTCAAAGACCTCTCCTACCCCAAAGGGTGCCCATGAAGGAAAAGGGAATCATTCTTTCCTAGGGATTTGTTTATTTTGCAATTAATAAAGGGTGAGAAAGACCTTAGAAATTATTTTATTTTTATATGATTAATTTTGTTTTTCTCCTTGGGGGTCTCAGAGTTCAACTCCGCACTAAGCCACTGCCAGTTCCTGTTTTCCTAATTAGAACTTTAACCTTCACGAAATAATATTATTTTGGTAATATAGCCTTAATGAAAAAAAGTAATAAAAATATCAGTAAGACACAGGCAGGCAGAGTCCTTTAAACCACTTGGTGGGGATTATTGGTTACCACTTAGCAATACTATCTAATAGTTTGGTAGAAAATTTTTGAGAGTGATGGAAACCTAATTTCCTCAGGTACATAAAATAGGACCAAATAAAATAGTGAAGAGTGTATTGTAAAGATAATCTAGTTGCCCAGATGGCCTTTCCTTAGTTACAGCTTTTATGGTTCTCAAAATGTGTGTGTTCTTTATTCTTTTATGAGAAAATAAAGATTTTCTTTTTCCCAGGGGCATGAAGTTACCCTGCAGTTTAGTTGTTAAAATACGCTGAATATTTTTTCTTTGTTACTTCTAGGACACTCGTATTTATTCTGGAACTCACCTTAGTTCTTGTGTTTTCTGCCTACATTTGAATTTCTGGCTCCAGGCTCCAGATTTCAAATTTGTTAGTTGTATTTCTCATGATACTCCTGATAAGCTGGTTAATATTAGATTTTACGGCCTGAATTAAAGGAAGAAAATGCTAAAATTTGATTATAATCTTATCTAACTTGGATATTTTCCCTATCTCAAACTTTGAAAGTTGCAGTAGGGTGGAATATTTGGAAATTTATCTGTAGTCCTATCATTGTGACTTGTAAATTCTATAACCAAATACCGTGGATTGTGCAAAAATTTTATTTAATTTTCTTACTAACAAAGTCTCAGAATTTGTAAAGTTTATATTTGTACAGTACTGTGCCTTCTGGGCTTTATTGCAAAAGAAAACAGTGAATGGTAAAATACATCTCTGTAATGTCTGTCCAGATGCATTTTGTGCAAGTGGCACCATCTTTTTTCCTTCCATAAGAGAAGACAGGTCCTTGATGGTAGGATTCTGTATGTTTCTCTTTTCTCAATATGCAGTGCTTAATAAAATTATTTTTTGGTGGTCATGTTATTCATTTTCCACCTATAACGTGTTTTGTGAGTGGAAACAGTGGAGGCTGGAATTTATTGTGGTGGCTATCTTGAATTTTGAAACCATAGTTTTAGAGTGCCAATGGAAGAGAGAACATTTCACCTTGGGAGGATATCCTCAACTTGAGGAGATGACACTCATAAACATAATTAAATATGGCAAATTAAAATCTGATACTACATTTCCCATGAACTCCATATTTCCTGGGATTGAACTGATTGAAGAGGGTGCAGAAGATCCATTTGCTTTTAGAGTTTTTGTGCCTTGGCCTTTGGGAGTCCCTTATGCTTTCAATGTCTTTCTAGTCTCTCTCTCCATATTCATTGTTAAAAATGGCGCATTATCAGTGCTTTAAAAAATTACGTTGTAATCATGTCACTTCCCTCCTTCAAATGTGGCTCCCATTGCAGGTAGAATTGAGCTCTCTTAGTCTTGGCAGCTAGGCTCTGTAAGATTTGGCTCTGCATACCATTTTCATCTCTTCTGTATATCTCCCCCGGGTCACTAAGCTCAGTGACATCAGAAGTCTTTCTGTTTCTTGAAGACAGCACAACTCATTCCTTACCCTGTACCTATGAGTGGAATGTTCCTCAGTCTGGAATGTTCCTAGCCCAGATTTTCAAGAGACCCGTTCCTTCCCAGTGTTCCTTTCCTCCTCCTCATCTAATGCTGCCACCCACCCCTCCAAGCCCTTCTCCAGCACTTTAACTTATTTTTTTTTCTTCATGGCACTTACCACTTTCAGGAATGATATTATCTGTTTGCCGCTTTACAATATGATCACAATGGGAGCACAGTTGCTGTGAAATTAGGGACCCTGTCTGTATTGTTCACATCTGTCTAGTCATTCTTTAGCATGGAACCTGGAACATAGTAGGTGCTCAGTTAATATTTATTTTTAATGAAAATATGGATGCAGCAATAGTATTAGCGGTAGTTAAAAGCATAGGATTGAGATCTGTGATTAAATCCCGGCCCCTTGCTGTCTAACCTTTCCCAAGTTCCTTGGTTTCTTCAATCACAACAAGGTGATAAAAATACTTATCAGTGGGATGCCTGGGTGGCTCAGTCAGTTAAGCATCTGCCTTCGGCTCAGGTCATGATCTCAGAGTCCTGGGAACGAGTCCCGCCTCAGGTTCCCTGCTCTGCAGGAAGCCTGCTTCTCCTTCTCCTCCCTGCTCATGCTCTCTCTCACTATCTCTGTCTGTCTCACGCTCTCAAATAAATAAATAAAATCTTAAAAAAAATACTTATCAGTGAAGTCTTCTGTGGGTATTAGTTGAGGTGATGTATACAAAGTGCCTATCATGAGAGTTACTCACTAAAAAGTAGCTATAATAGTTTTTCCTTCAGATGGGAAAGGAACAGGATGGGCTAGATGCCAAGTATACTCTGAATCCTGGGGTCAAAAGCCAGGAAGCAAATTCTTGATTAAATTCAAAAGCACAAACCTCCAAAGATCGGAATTTGGGTAGAGCAGGTGAGAGCAAGAAGCAAGGAAGAAACAAGTAGAATGCTTAAGACAATTGCCACCGAAGGGATCAATTGGAATGCCCTGAGCCCGTTTTTGTTGGCAGGATTGCGCATGGATTACCCTATTGGTTTACAACCCCAGGAGCAAGGCTAGAAACAGATTGTCTTCATAGTTGGAATTTATGTTACTTTGTTGGTTAATACTTGAAACTATTCTGGATACTATATGTATCCTGTTCTAAGTAATTGAGAAGAGCCCAGTTGATTACTCTGTAAACTATCCTCTTATGTTTACTGTCTTTCTAATTTCATTCTGAAACTTGAAGTTCAGATAAACCTAATGTAATCCCTTGATGGTAGTTGGTCCCAACTTAATATAGGCACTAGCAAATAATGGGCAAACAAAACCCGATTGGAAAGAATTTAATCTTTGATGTTGAAAAAATGAAAAAGAAAAAGAAGGAACAGTATGATTATCATGGGAAAGAAGTCAGAACTTTGTTAGAACTCCTTACACATATATATGACTTTGCTTTGTCATATCGAATTACCTATGGGTGGGTCAGGGGCCAACAAAAAAGGTTTAATTCCGTCCTCTCTAGACATTTTTTAGAAAACACTGTTGAGGGTTTTAGATCTTTCTTAGCTCCCACTTCCAAATTATTAGCCTCAATCCTCAAATAACTTTTCCCTAGAACCAAACCAACTAACTAAAACCATACAACCACAAAACCACATCTTTTGTGGAAGGAGTGTGTGTGGTAGCAGTAGCTGGGAGAATGTTATGAGTTATAACAATTTTTTTCCAGGTGTACAACATTATAATTCAGCATCTGTGTGTACTCCAAAATGATCACCGCTAAAAGTCTAGTTACCATCTATCACCATACAGTTGGCCCCCTTCACACATTTCACCCATGTCCCAATCTGACTCCCTTGTGGTAGCCACTAGTCCGTTCTCCTTATCCACGAGTTTATTTTTATTTTGTTCTGTTTTGTTTTGTTTTTTAGATTCTACCATATGGGTGACATCATATGGTATTTGTCTTTCTCCATGTGACTTATTTCATCTAGCGTAACACCTTCTGAATTCATCTGTGTTGTCCCACTTGGTGAGATTTTATTATCTTTTATGACTGAGTAGTATTCTATTGTGTACATACACCACGTCTTCTTTGTCCGTTCATTCGTCAATGGACATTTAGATTGTTTACATTTCACTGCAGTGAACATAAAGGTGCATTTATCTTTTTGAATCAGTGGTTTTGTATTCTTCAGATGAACACTCAGAAGCAGAATTGCTGGGGGCGCCTGGGTGGCTCAGTTGGTTAAGCGACTGCCTTCGGCTCAGGTCACGATCCTGGAGTCCCGGGATCGAGTCCCGCATCGGGCTCCCTGCTCGGCAGGGAGTCTGCTTCTCCCTCTGACCCTCTTCCCTCTCGTGTTCTCTATCTCATTCTTTCTCTCTCAAATAAATAAATAAAATCTTAAAAAAAAAAGAAGCAGAATTGCTGGATCATATGGTAGTCCTATCCTTAATTTTTTTGAGGAATTCCCATCCTGTTTTCCATGGTGGCTGCACCAATTTACATTCTCATCCGCAGTGCATGAGGGTTCTCTTCTCTCCACAACACCGCCAACACTTGTGAGAGCTTGTGTTTTGGTAATAGCTATTCTAACTGATGTGAGCTGTTCTTGTGGTTTTGATTTGTATTTCCCTAGTAATCAGTGATGTTGAACATCTTTTCGTGTGCCTGTTGCCATCTGTATGTCTCCTTTGTACAAACGTCTGTTCAAGTTCTCTGCCTATTTTTTAATTGGGTTGTTTGCTTTTTTGTTGTTGAGTTGTATGAATTCTTTATATATTTTGGATATGAATCCCTTGTTGGATATATAATTTTCAAGTGTCTTCTCCCATTCAGTAGGAGAAGACACTTTTTTGTGTGTTGGTTACTGTTTTTTGTTTTGATGATGGTTTCTTGGCTGTGCAGAAGCCTTTTAGTTTGATGTCATCCCATTTATCTTTTGCTTGCATTTCTGTTGCTTTTGAGGTCACATCCACACAAGTTTTGCTAAGACTGATGCGGAGGAAATTACTGCCGATATGTTTCTCTAGAAATCTCATGGTGTCAGGTCTTACATTCAAGTCTTTAATCCATTTTGAGTTAATTTTTGTGTATGGAGCAAGATAGTTCTAATTTCATTCTTTTGCGTATGGCTGTCCAGTTTCTCAGCACCATTTATTGAAGAGACTGTCCTTTCTCCATGTATGTTCTTAGATCCTTTGTCATAAATCAATTGTCCATATATGTGTGGGTTTAATTCTGGGCTTTCATTTCTGTTCCACTGATCTGTGTGTCTGTTTTTATGCCAATGCCATACTGTTTTGGTTACTGTAGATTTGTCATATAGTTTGAAATCAGGGAGCAAGATACCAGCTTTGTTCTTTCTCAAGGTTGTTTTGGTTATTATGGTTCTATACAGATTTTAGAATTATTTGTCCTAGTTCTGTAAAAAATACCATTAGAATTTTGATAGGGATTGCATTGAATCTGTGAATTGCTTTGGGTAATATGGATGTCTTGATAACATTAATTTTTCCAGTCCATGAGCATGGACTATCTTTCCATTTATTTGTGTCTTCTTCAATTTCTTTCATCAGTTTCTTATAGTTCTCATTGTACAGGTCTCTTACTTCTTTGGTTAAATTTTTCCCTAGGTATTTTTATTCTTTTTGATGCAATTGTAAATGGGATCTTTTTAAAATTTTTTAAATGATAATTTGTTAACAGAGCATAGAAACACCACAGATTTCTGTATATTGATTTTGTATCCTGTTACATAGATTTATTACTTATTTATTATAACTTTTTTTTTGGTGGAGTCTTTTGGGTTTTCTATATGTAGTATCATGTCATCTGTAAATAGTGGGTTTTACTTCTTCCTTTCCAAATTGGATGCCCTTTCTTATTTTTTTTTTCCTTGCCTAACTGTTGTGGTTAGGACTTCTAATATTGTGTTGAATTAAAGTGGCAAGACTGGAAATCCTTGCCTTTTCCTGCTCTTAGAGGAAAAGTTTTGGTTTTTCACTGTTGAGTCTGATGTTAGCTGTGGGTTTGTCATTTATGGCCTTTATTATGTTTATATGTTCCCTTTATACCCACTTTGTTGGGAGTTTTTATCATGAACAGATGTTGAATTTTTTCAAATGCCTTTTCTGCATCTATTGAGATCATCATATGATTTTATCCTTCATTTTGTTAATTATACTAGCTTTCTTTTCATTTCCATTCGCATGGACTATCTTTTTCCTTCCCTTTATGTTCAGTCTGTGTGTGTCCTTCCAGGTGGAGGCAGTCTTTTGTAGGCAGTTTATAGATGAGTCTTGTTTTTGTTTTTTGTTTTTTAAATCCATTCATCCCCTCCTTGCCTTTTGATTGGAGAGTTTATTTACATTTTAAGTAATTTTTGATAGTGTCTACTTATTGTTATTTTGTTAATTGTTTTCTGGCTGTTTCTTTAGTGTTCTCTTTGTCATCTACTTTTGTCTATTTACTATATGTTTTTGCTTTGTGGTTACTGTGAGGTTCATATATAGCTTCCTATGTATATAATGGTCTGTTTTGAGTTGATAGCAATTTAAATTTGAACATATTACCCATGTTTTGTATGTATATATGTATGTATATATTATTTATTTATTTATTTATTTGACAGAGAGAGAGAGAGAGAGAGAGAGTGGGATAGGGCATGAGTTAGGAGAGGGAGAAAGAGAGAGGGAGAGAGATAATCATCAAGCAGACTCCCCACTGAGAGTGGAGCCCAACACAGGGCTTGATCCCAGGACCCTGAGACCATGACCTAAGCTGAAATCAAGAGTCGGACACTTAACCAACTGAGTCACCCAGGCGCCCCACTATGTTTTATATTTCTGATGTGACATTTTACATCCTTTTATTTTATGCATCCCTTAACTAATTATTGTAGTTTTAGTTAATTTAACTATGTTTGTTTTTTGGCTTTTATGCTACCTTTAAAAGTGATTGGTCTACTACCTTTACTATATGTTTACTTTTTTCAGTGAGATTTTTACTTTTGTATATTTTCTTGTTATTAATTAATGCCATTTATTTTAGTTTAGTTTAACATTTCTTGTGAAGTTAGTTTAGTGGTAATGAACTCCTTTAGCCTTTGCTTATCTGGAAAACTTAATCTCTCCTTCAATTCTGAATGCCATGTAGAGAATTCTTGCTTGGACTTTTTTCCTTTCAGCACTTTGAATAGGTTGTGCCACTCCCTTCTGGCCTGCAAAGTCTCTGCTGAAAAGTCTGTTGATCATTTTCTTGTATGCAATAAATTGTTTTTCTCTTGTTGCTTTTAAGATTCTCTATAACTTTTACCATTTTAATTATAATGTGTCTTGGTGTAGATCTCTTTGGGTTCATCTTTTTTGGAACTCTGGGCTTCTTGGTCCTGTGTGTGTTTCTTCTTCAGATTAGTGAAGATCTCAGCCATTATGTCTTCTAATAGGTTTTCTGGTCCTTTCTCCCTCTTTTCTCCTAGGACTCCTATAATGCAGATGTTATTCTGCTTGATGTTTTCCCACAGGTCCCTTAAGCTGTCCCCTTTAAAAAAAAAAATCTTGTTTTCTTTTTGCTGTTCTGTCTGGGTCAGTTATATTGTATTATCTTCCAGCTCGCTGATCTGTTTTTCAGCTTCATTCAGTCTGTTGCAATCCTCTAGTATGTTGTTTTTCAGTTCAGTTAGTGTATTCTTCAGCTCTATAAATTCAGTTTGGGACTTTCTTATATTTCTTTCTTTGTTGAAGCTCTCACTATGTTCGTCCATTCTTCTGAGTTTGGTGAACATCTTTATGACCATTATTTTAAATTCTGATTACTTATCTCCATTTCATTAATGTCTTTTTTTTTTTTTTTGACATCTTGTCTTGTTCTTTTGTTTGGAACATATTCCTCTGTCTCCTCATTTTGCCTGACTCTGTGTTTGTTTCTACATATTAGGCAAATCAACCACCTCTTTTAGTCTTTTTTGAATTGTTTTTTTTTAAAGATTTTATTTATTTATTCACGAGAGACACAGAGAGAGAGAGAGAGAGAGAGAGAGAGAGAGAGGCAGAGGGAGAAGCAGGCTCCCAAGGAGCAGGGAACCTGACGTGGGACTCGATCCCAGGACTCTGGGATCATGACCTGAGCCGAAGGCAGATGCTTAACCATCTGAGCCACCCAGGTGCCCCCACCTCTCTTCGTCTTAAAAGAGCAGCTCTGTGTAGGAAATGTCATATGGAACCCAGAAGTGCAATCCCTTCCATGTGAACTGGGCACTCAAAGGGTGTCTTCTGTGCCCACTGTGCCCGATAGTCTGCTGTGGATGGGCTATGTTTATAACAGGAGGGGCTATGTTTACAACAGGAGGGGCTATGTTTATAACAGGAGGATTGGGTGGGGCTTGTGCCCCCCTTGGCTGTACTCTAGTGAGGGGGTAAGTGGGGCTGTCCCCTGGCCTGGCTGTGATGCACAACTGTGATGGGGTACAGAGAAGCCCTGGTCTGTAACCAGATCCAGCTGCGATGTGTGATTGCGCTGTAAGGGTGAGTCCACTTGCACTAGCGCGTTAGAGATAATTCCAAAATTGTCCCTGCCAGTTAGGTTACATTAGGCTCTTCTGTGGTAACAAATAACCCCAAACTCTCAATGCCTTAACAGAATAAAAGTTCATTTCTTGCTGAAACAAAGACCCACTGGGTTTGGGTGTCTCTTAGTGGTAGTTATCCTCTGTGAGGTGACTTGGCAATCCAAGCTCTTTTGATCTTGTGGCTCTGTAATCTCAAATCAACACCTCCTTGATGATTGCAGTGCAGTAAGTAAAACCGTATAGGACTTTGCCTTTCTTCAGCACTGAGAAGTGATATTTATTTTCTTGCTCACACCTCATTGGCCAAAAGTATTCATGTGGTCCCACCTAACTGCAAGTGCGTTGGGAAGTGAGGTTTTCTGTGCACCCTGTAAGAGTGAGGTACCTGATGTTCGTGTGGACTAGCTATGTGTACTATTCCCTGGAATTGATTTTTTTTAAACACAGGATTTAGCTCAGAGCTCAAAATTATTACAAAGAGGGCCTTGACACTTTTGTGAATTTATAATTGGAAAAATTGGATTATTGGCCTCTTAAACATAGTTTGTGGTTCAAGCATTACTCAAGGATTGCACTAAAAAAAGTACATTTTTATGGCAGATGTGAAATAACCAAGTCTACTTTCATAATGTCACCTTACTTATGTTCTTTAGCTTCCTTTAGAAAATTGGTTTTGTGTTTGCTGTTTTGTCTAGGCTCCCCATTTTTGCAGTGACTCTGAAATGAGTCAGAGGTTTAGGCTCCTCCACATTCTGCTACAGTAGACTTGCCAAGCTACCTTGAACTTAGAATAATATGTCATGAAAACCCCCAGAAAATTAGGTTGAGCCTTATGAAAGTATTGATATTTAAATTTTTTTAAACTTACAAAAGCAGTTTTATGTGGCTCATTCTTCTAGTTAATCTTAAGTGTAAAAAATCATTACAATATTGTCATTTCCCCTTTTTAAAACCCATTTGCCTTGGTGTAACCTAATTTAGATCTTGCAATAGGATCTTCGAGGTCATTTCAAGTAAGGAATTTTGTACACAGAATTTTGAGTTGTAAGCATCATTGTTTTATACAACCTCTTCAGCCATGACCAAGTGGTTCACAGCATGACAAGTGGTTCATTTTAGTGAATTATTTAACAAGTTAATTATCCACAGTTTCCTCAGAGCATGTGGTTCTTCCTTAAGTCAAGTACTCATTGCACATCTCTCCTAACTGCATGGCAAATGGTGATGAAAGATACTTGTACTTCCTTCTTTAGTCCAGCCCAAATTTAGTCATTTTACCGTAATACACCAGGGAAGGATCAACTGCCATCTAATTTATTTCTGTTATGATTTTTTTTTGTGGCAACGTCCACGAAAAATGACAGATTGGCTTTACCTGTTGTTTGCCTCTTTTCTAACTGTGAGGCTAACTACCATTTATTGAATATGTGCTTTGTTTCCAGCAGTCTGCTAAGTGCAGCTCTATTAGGGAAATAACCTACTTATGTCTATTTCACAGATGAGGAAAACTGAGGTTTAATGAAATTAAATGACTTACTCAAGGCTGTGTATCTGGTAGGTGGCAAAACCAGTACTGTGATCTGGTTCCACCTCTTCTAGACCTGGAGTTCGTATCACTCACCATGTTACCCCTGCTTCCCTTCTTCAGTTTCTTCTAAAAAGCAGTATGCCTCTTAAAAATGTACTCATGGAAAATCACCCTTGTTTGTAAGTATCATTTCTATTTCAACTGAAGGGACATTTTAGTAGATGGTTTTGCAAACTAAAATGTAGTACTCCCATAGGCCTCAGAAGGTCTGAGTATAAGGAACTCTAGAGGAAAAACTGAGTTATTGGTTCTAATATCACCACCTGGATTTTTATGTAATGAAAATAGGCCAAGAAATACTAATCCTTTCTTTAAGTATTGTGAAACAAATGTCTGTTTTATTTTCACAATTAAAAACAGACAAAATAAACATAACAGTTCCAAAGATAGCTCTTTGAGGACATATCCCATAGAGTATGCTTTATAGGGTCTTGAATATGACAAAACCTCAATAAGCTTTTGATTTGTAAATACAGCAGCAGTTGTGAAACAGATCACAATGAATGCATTGTTTTGTTCTAAAGGCTATTTGGGTGAACTCTCATAGTCTCAAAGTACTTATTTGCTTCCCAGTGTAAATATTTAAACTTTTTAGTTTTTGTAGTTTTAAAAAACAAGGAGTATACGGCTCTTAAGTTTCATATAGTTGTGGCTTTAGGTCATAAAGCCAGGAAATATTTCTGATTTGTAAGTTATCTTTATTAGGATAATGTGTTAGGCGTATTTTTAAAAATGCTCATAGATTTTTTTAAACTTTCAAAGAGAATGTGGTTTCATATCTATTTTATGCACACAATCTTAATGAATGTGATACTAACTGGACTACAGCAAATGGAAAATAATGAAGGAAACAAATATCAAATTTCACATATTTGCTTTTTTACAAATATCAGTTCATAAATGGATGGGATGTAATGTGGTACTATCAAAACCTTTGTGGTCAAGTTTACTTTTAATCATTTATTATCTTTTGGCAGCTAGAAAATCTTTAATCTTTGTGAAAAGAGATTAAACTTTAAAACCTTACACACGAAAAAGAAAAAGCTGTTAAGGTACACAGTTAATAAGTTTACTAACTGTAAAATTAATCAGTCACCACTAGCAAATTCACAGAAAACTATGCTGATAATTATATAATACTTATTCTCCTACTTTGATATACTGTATTTGCTAATTTCATAGTAATAATGTTCATTATATTTTTGATAGCCTATAATTCCTATTGCAAATATTTCAACTTGCATTCTGTATATACTTTTGCTTTTAAGACAGAAATTGAAAATGATATGCAAACTTCAGTTTAGAGAAATAATTATACAAATACAAAAAGTGAGGCATCTTCCAAAAGGAGCGAGTTCATCTGCTATCCAAAACATAGTAATCTGGAGTGAAATTGGGTTCCAGTTCTATCTCCATCATTTATTATCTCTAAACATTTGAGTAGTTATTTAACCTATATAATAAGCCTTAGTTTTCTTATCTGTAAAATGGGACTAATAAAAGCTTCTACCTCATAGGATCCTTGGGAACATTAATGAGATGATCTGTGTTAACACATTTAGTGCTCTCACAGTAACTGGCACAAGACAGGCACTCAGTAAGTCTTAGCTATTATTTTTATTAACATGACAGTAATTTTTTAGGAGTAAGAGATGATCTGGTTCCTTTGAAGTTTATACAGCCATAAAAATGCCCATGTGGATTATGTGGAACCTGATGATACAAATAGTAAATACATCAAGGGTGTTTCTAACAATTATGGTTTATTGATAACATTTATAACGGTAATGTACTGTTTATAATAATGAAGATCCCCATGAACAAATCATATTTGTAATAATGAGTAAAATTATAATGGATTAATAGCATAATTAGAATTGTGATGACTACTTAAAAACTGAGTTAGAAAATATTAACTTTATGTATGTGTTAATATAGATTGTTTATGCCAAAATGAAATTGTGAATCTGTGAAAGTTACCAGATAGCAATCAAGAAACTTACATTGCCTGAAAAAGAGAAAGGCTTGCAGGGAAAGCCTCCTTCAACTGCAGAAATGGACAGGCCTGAGAACAAAAGGACAGCTTCCTAAAGTAAATATCCTGTAATCCACATGATAATAAGTCAAAAGAGGGTAAGACATCCCACCAGGAGTCAATATTCTGGTGCTATTCTGTATCACTCTCAATTGTGGACTCTTAACATTTGACAAAGAATCTACTGAAGCACATAGAGATAATTTGCATGCAAGGTCCAGGGAATACTTTTGCCCTCCCAGGGGATTTCATGTAAACTGAAACCATGCAAATACAGCTCTGCTGTGACTTGGTTTGCAGTCGCAGCTCTTCGTGCTGCTTCTCCTGTGACATCTTACTAGGTTACATTGGACCTAGTTATATTACGTTAATTATGACCTGACCATATCCAAAGCAAAATAAAGTCACTAAGAAGGAATGATTTTTATAGGGGGTGAAATTGTGAGATTAATAAAAGGTAAAAGGACAAAAAGGTTAGAATTTTATCATCACAAGTAACTTGCTCCAAACCCTTTTCCCTGAAAAGGTTTTTACTTTGGTACAAAGGGTATCATTTATTTTATTTGGCTACTATTGTACTGAAACTGATTTTTGCTAAATTCATTTAACTAGTTAACACTGATGGAAGCCTCATAAGTTCAATGAATAGGTACAGAATAGTGGGATGAATTAGACACAGATCTTTCTCTCAAAAGGCGCCGACCAGGGAGGTTGGGAGTAGAAGATTAGGCAAGAAGAGATCAGGTTATAAGAGATGTACTATGAACGTTGTGCTGCAAATAGGCAAAATTACATATAAGTAGTAGTTCTTCTGATAAGGCTCAGGATAATGACCTCTGAGCTATTTACAGAGATAATGTAAACTTATATTTAAGTTATCCTTACTGCCATGCTGTGGCAATCATCCATCCATTAATCCATCCATATAGTAAACATTTATAGAATGTCAACTCTGCCAGGCACTAAGCCTATAAAAATGAATTAATCTTTTATGGAGTTCACAGCATAGTAAGGGAGACATCACATTTTTTATTGCAGTTTATTTACTTTTCTCAATGGTGGGACCGAAATACGTACCAGGTGCGTAGAAGTAAGTGGGATGGAAGTTTAAGGTGTAGGCATACTAAGTATTGTTAACAGGTCGGCTTAAAAATGATTAATTTAGAAATCCAAGGTTTTAGATCTTTGGAGTCAAGAAAATGACCTCGTACATTTTACACATGGAGAAAGTTTCAGGGAAGATAGATGATTTGCTCAAGGCCACATGGTTTATTGGCAGCTCAGTTGAGAGTTGGATCCCACTCCTTGTTCTTTCAGTTCTACTGTGTTCCTCTTTCCATCAAGTCTGTTGCCTCAGGAGGGTTAATAGTTAACATAAATGTTTTATGTAGCGCCTGAGCCAAAGAAAACATGCCCAAATTGTTGTTTAAAAGGGAATAAATTGTTATACGAGCAGCTTAATTGCAGGTACCAGATTAGAAGTAGATTTACTCTGCAAAGACCAACAAAGGAATTAATGCAGCTTTAGGAAGAGATCACCTTACAGATTAGGGAGTCATCAGTACTCCACACAACTCTGATGTGATGTGAATGCAGAGAGATGTTTTAGAAAACATTAAATCATGTAAAAACTGGGGGCAGATTCATAAAAGCCAAAAGGAAAATATTTATTCCTAAGTAAGGATGAATGTAAATGGAATCTGATTCCTTTGCAATCTGGAATTCCTCGTGATAAAGCTGAAGTAGACTTCTAATAAATTAAGGCTCTTCTTTGGCCATTTCTTTTTCTTTTTCTTTTTTTTGCCAGACAAGAATGTGTATGTTCAATGGCTACTACTGAAATAATATTTGGATTCTGGGGTAGTCTACTGTAACAGGACATTTTGGAAGGATGACATCTACTCAGCCATTGACGAGCTGTTGACTTAGGACAAGTTACTTAACTATTCTGAGCCTCAGTTTCCTCGTTGATACTATGAAATATGGAATATGAAACCACTTGGGATTCCTTCCAGTTTAAAACTTTATGCCTTTCCAATAGGTAATACTTGCCTGTTCCGAGAGTGTAACCACAAATGGGTAGCTGAGCTTTGTGTTCTACTTAATATGCACTGGTAAATAAAGTTGCTGATAACTAGGAATAGAAAGAAAAATGATAGCTCACTCATTTTAATGAGAATGCTGAAAGCATATGCAATGGCTTATTATTAAACTATTCCACTAGTGGAGAAATTGGAAATATCACAATAAAAATTTTCAATTTTCCATTCCAGTAACTTTATTGAATTGCCAAGGCATATAACAACAGCCAAAGTTGATATATTAAATGTAGATGTTTAAGAACAAAGTTAATATGTGATATTATTGTTTCTCATTTTAGTTCTTTTCTGCCAGCCCTCTCCAAAGTTAAATAAATCTTCTTCCTTACTTATTGCCAAAGAGTGTCTTACGATTTCTGATAGTTTGAATATTTTTTCACCTAATTCTTTATTCTTTTGTAAAGGTAGTAAATCACTATATATTTCTATTTCTTCACTGCCAAGTGTAATGCAATATTAATATTCTTTTAGTTTCCACTGAGTCTGTCTTCTGGCTTCTATTTTCAGTTTATGATCCTTGTTTCTATATTTGGTAAAAGTCTGCTTATGTTTTTCAAATATGATGTAAGGCAATCTTTTAACAAAATGTTTCTGAGTGAAACCTAAAGCAATCTGAATTATTGTAATTTTAGATATATGCTTCCCAAGAAAGCTATATAATGCTTTTTTAAAGGACAGAGCTGCTATTTGGCTTCAAATATTGTTACATTTTATGTATTTATTCTATAGTTAATAATATTCTCATCCTTTTCTTTGATGCTAATGTTACTGTAGAAGCTCTCTGCCTTCTGACCCCCATTCCCTCTTTGTGTTTCCCTGCCAAGACAGATGAAATTTCTTCTGGGCTCTCTGTTTTCTGCATCAGCTGTGGACCTTCATCCTGGCCACTAGGGAACTTTGGTTTTGATCGTATTCCAAAGACCTGGCAATTAATTAGCATAAGCAATATTGTTAAGAAGTTGCATAAAAAGCTCATAGTGTTACAACCCATGTTCTTTTATCTTAAAACAATTTTGAGTAGATGAGTATGATCCATGGGGGACATGATCCGTTAACTCTAAGGATGACCACTGATGACCTGGATATTTGCTAGTATTTGGGGAAGGGTCAGCTGTATTAGCAACATTTTTCAAAGAAGCCATAGTTTCCAGTGGGCCTCAGTGGCAGCTGGGCTAGGGATGGTTTTGCTATTATTGAATTCCATCTGTGGGGGGTGGGGTATGATTAATATGATCCTTGACTTTGAAGAGGAAAGCTTCTCACCTCTAGAATGGAAGAAACCCCCTTGAGAAGTAGAGGATATCATCAAATTGCGTGAAATCCGGTTTTACATAAACAGTTTATGGATGGGATGGGTTATACAGAAAATAAAATATTAAATCTCTCTCTTTGGGTAGGGGATGAAGCTCAAGGGGAATCACATAGCACCTCTCCATTTACTTCTCCAATTTTAGGACAAGTATTTAGAAGAGGAAGAGGACCCAGTATATGATGTTGCAGAACCTGTCTGGAGGTAACAGCCCCAACCTTTAATAAGATCAGCCAGGCTTTGCCTTAGGAGCCAGGACTACCTCCAAGGGCTCATTTGCTTCAGCCTGTGCTGTGGAGGTCTGCTTCCCACACACTTTTTGTATTGACTGATTTCTAATTAACCTTCCAGCCACAGTCATGGCATGAATCCTGGAGCAAGGGTCTCATCTTCCGGTATTCTACTGTTATTTTACTCAAAACCCCTGCCTGAAGAACACATACCTTTCCTGACCAATGGCTACATCCATCCCGAGTCTGACAGGCATGATTTCCATACGTGTAAGGAATGTTTGTCAATCACCTAACTGGTACAGTCATTAGAGATGCAAACGTGAGCAGGAAACAGCCCCTATATTTGAGATGCCTCCAGTTCAGGGACAAAAAAAAAAAAAAAAAAAAAAAAGGTAAATAGGTAATTATAATAGTATGTACAATAATGGAGGAAGCACGGTCATGTTATAAGGACCCATTGGAGGAGCACTCGTTTCAATGAACAGTCTAAATAGTCTAAAGCAGAGCAACTTGCTTTATTTCTGTTCTTCAAAATCACGGCCATCATGACCACTATATTTGGTTGACTGAGTTCATCAGATTCCAGTACCCCATAGATGGCTTCTTCCATGACTGCTAGGCCAGTGAGTAATGGCGTACGCAGCAGTCACATCCTGTGGAGCTCACAGAGTTCCTCCAGCTTTACTTCCCCTTTCTCCTTGCCATAGGTTTATTGCATCACGGGTTAAAACTCCTTGGTGATGGCTAGTCATTCTTTCTGGAGGCTCTGCAAAAACGTGATTGGAGTCACACAGATAGGGAAGCAAGCTGAATCCTGAAAGGCAGCCCCTCAAGACGGGGCTCTTTAGGCTTCTGCTGCTGAGATTCCCCACATCTCAGCCCCATTCTGTCCTTTCCAAGACTTGTTATTCCTCATCTTTAATTCTACAAGACAATTCTGGATTCCTCTAATAATTTTTTATGCTTAAATGATCCTTGTTTTGTGCCTGCAGCCCAAGAATACTTAGGATGTGTTTGTATATTATTTGGCTCTATTTGTGTAATTTAGAAAAACACATTACTTGTGTTCAGATAAACACCCCAATTCTGCTATTGTTAGCTCTAAGTGCTGAGGAATGCATCTGACTTCTACAGCTCTGTCTCTTTAGTCAGAATAGCAGAATTGATTCTCCCTGGTTGCTAGGTCCAAAGGTCGGTTGAAGACAGAAGTGATGTCAGGACATCTTCTAGAGCTTCCTCTGCTGCCTACTCCATTCAAGAGTAAAGGATTTGGGGGAGAAGAAGACTGGGTCCTTGTATTTTGCCTTTCCACGGTTTCTTGGCAAGCCAGGACTCTTCCTCTTGGTTTCTGAAACTGATCTAACTCTGATGTTTGCCTTAGCTGGGCCAGGAACCCCATGCACACTGACTGCCTATCTCGTCCTTCAAGGCTCTGCCCCTTCACTGGGAAACCTCTGACTCTCCTCGGAGCTTTCTGTTATCTGTCTTGTATCTAGGGACACGGATTCTTCCTATGAAATGATGACTGGCTGTGTGGATTTTGATATAGCTCCTCTCCAAGACGTTGCCTCTGAAATCGCTCTTCTCACTGCCTTGCACTCCAGCCTGTGGGGAATGGCGCTGTCCCCTAACCATAGGCCAGCTCCTTGGACTGCCACTTGTTGAAGCATCTTAGTGTTTGTGTATATAATCACTAACTTGGAAACCTTCTGACTCTCCAGATCCTCTAGCTCTCTCAAGTCTTCAGTCCTCTTCTACCACAGAAGCTTCTGACACCACTCTAGGTCACAGTGATTACACTACGGGATTTTGAAATTTATAGTATTTAATTTAAAACTCTATCAGTGGCTTTTTTAAAAGATAAATTTGAGATCCTTTCTTGATATGAAATTGTATGTGAAGATCCACTATACAAAGCAAAAAAAAAAAAAAAAACAAAGACAGAAAACAAAAAACAAAAACACAAGAGTTACTCTGGAGGTGGAGGCCAGGGTGTGGGCTGGGGCGGGGGGGTGCTTGGCTGAATCCCCACTTACTTGGAGCCTCTCTTCTTTTCTGCTGCAGCCTTGAGAGCTCCTCACACTGGAATACTTGGGGTTCCTTGGAGCACTCTTTCTAAACCATTGGTCTTTTTAAAAAGAAATTTAAAAAAAGATTTTATTCATTTATTTGAGAGAGAGAGAGAGAGCATGAGCAGGGGTTGGGGGACAGAAGAAGGGGGAGAAATAGACTCCCTGCTGAGCAGGCTCCATGCAGGGCTCGACCCCAGGACCCGGGGATCATGACCTGAGCCGAAGACAGACACTTGACCAAATGAGCCACCCAGGTGCCCCTAAACCATTGGTCTTAATATCATTCGTTTAGCATCTATTCAGTTACTGTCTTTTGACATTTCTTACACTTCAGCCGCATTATTACATTTTGCATGGTCATTTAATTTTCCAAGTATTTGTTTTGACTTCCCCAAATGAACTCCTCAAGAGTAGGAAAAATATCTTATCCCACAGAGGAGCCACATCCAAATCCACATGGACAAAACCAGTGCTCAGCTAGTGAAAAGGGCACTCTATCAATAATTACTGATTGATTGCTAATTCTGTCTGGTGTCTAACACTCAAGGGAGCAAACCAGTCAGGAACCTGAACATAAATAGGTAGCAGGTCTACGTAACAGTCATGTGGTAAGTTGGGCTTTGGTTCTGTAAGGTTAAGATAGTGACCCCTTACTGCTGACATGCTTCCAAAAGAATGCTATCAGGCACAGTGATTCAGAAAACAGTGTGTGTTTTTTAGTTACGTCAATGTTTACTCGATATACCGGGACTGATATGCTCATAAAAGACCTAGAGTACAGCCCCGCCTATTATTCCAGGTGTGACTTTCATGTCAGCCAAGTTTCAAATCACAGGCAGAATTGAAAGCAGATGCTGTTCTGCTCTCCCCATAGAATGCTGTTCAGTACACAAGAAACCAGAAAAGATACAGGAAATCAAACGCCCTTATCAAAGCTAGCAGTGTGACTAATTGTATGGAGAATGAATGGGCAATAGTCTGTGCAACATTTCAACAGTCAGTTTGGGGTGAAATTTTTCATTCTGTTCATTGGTGTTACCACTGATTAATAGCCAGCATGACTCAAAAAATGTATTTGTATCCACAGTCGTTGGCTGACTCATATGACTGAGTGTTATTTATCCAACATACACTATCTGATGATGGTTTTATTTTTCAATATGCTTTATAATCAGAAACCACTTGTTTCTCTCAATGTGCATTGAATGCTTTATAAAGGAAGAATAAGCTTATATAATATCTCCTGTGGAAAGGGAGTTTTTAAATTAATACCTGTTTTAAAGCTCCAACTGATTATTTAAATAAAGTTAAAGCTAACTTGAACAAGGTTCTTGAAACTATTTAGTAGAGAATGATTATGCAGTCACCTCCTGTTGCTGAAAAATATCTTCACATTTCCAAAGCCTAGCTGGTACAAAGGACTGGCATTATCACAGAGGAATTACCCTTGCCTGGCCTTTTGACAAAGGTTTCTAAGCAGACTTATTGAATCCAATTTTTTTAGTAATAATATAAGGTATGCATACATTCTTCTCTTCTGAAGAGTGTCTCCATGCATTCGATCTCATTCCCCTTTATGAATTCCCTATGCAGGAGAAATGGACAGAGGTGGCTATGATCCTTTTAGAGCCGGAACAGCTCAAGAACAAGGAAGTGAATGATTTGCCACAGTCACGAATGGATTGAGCTGGAATTACGATTTCTGGTCTCCTAGCCCCGTGTTCTGTCTACCAGTCATGGATTCCCAGTCATGCTTTCCCATTGGCTTCACTCCTGTTGGATGAGACACAAACTGCTTGGATCACAACACTAGTGACATTCATGGGATGTGTGTATGTGTGAATGTGGGAGGACGAGATTCTAAAGGGTGGTATCAGAATCTGGGTGTGGTTATAGAATTATGGTGTAGTTTTAACATGCTCTGAGAAGAACTCTGAAAAATCATGGGTAGTATTTCAATGTATTTTCTGTACTTTTCTAAATCTTTCCTTCTCTACTTCCTACCTCTTCCTAGGAGTCCAGAAATCTTTTACTTTGGAAGCTAAAATGCTTCCTTGTTAGACTTACTGTTTATATAATACATGTTGGCTGCTTCATTTATACAGTGAACCCCTTGCCATATTGATCTTTTTGGTTTGGTTCAAGGCCAACCTGCTTCCTGATGAAACTCAACCTCTCTCTCCTGACAGATTAGATGTGACTTGGCTCCTGGCAGTACATTTCCTTACATCCTTGAAAGAATGAGAGTGGTCCTCTCCTGTCTTCTTTCCTTTCTCTTCACTCTTTGGATCCCAGCTGAATCAACCAAATATTTCCCATGTTAACCGTAGTAACGATTACAAGGTAGACCAGTGCTCCTGAGGAAGTGGGTTGAGGGTGAAGAAGGGATGGAGAGAATGTGGCTCTGTCTATTGCTAGGACAACAAAGCGTCCTTCTGCTTAAGGCATGCCTTGGTGGGATGCAGAGACTCTGAAGGAATATGACCAGATCCAGAAGAACTGTGGGAAGGTGTAAAGAGGGCTGCGGTGTGGAGTGGTCTGAGATGGATCTGGTGGGCAGTGGGGGGATGTCATATTCATTACTCCACACTACCCAGCTTCCAAAGGAAAAAAATGTGTAACTGTCAGAAACATGATAGAACTGTCAAAAGCATATGCAATTATATGTTCATTCAACAAGTATTTGTTGAGGATCTACAAAGTAGTAAAATTAGTGGCTAATGCTGACAGTGTGCCAGGCAGTGTGTAGAAAGTTTTGCTTCCATTTTTTTAAATTTAATCCTTACAGCATCTTATCCAATGTGTCACTATGTGGAAGTTGAGGAAATTGAGACTCAGAGAGGAAGGGTAAAATGCCTGAGATTCCACAGCTTGTAAGTGGGATCTGACTTCGAGCACGTGTTGTCTGACCCCAGAGCACCCCCGTAATTAACCGCCATCCTCCATTCCTAGGGGCGCCAGAGTGGGAATCAGATACCTGCCTTTGTGGGACTTCTCCACGGTTAGGATGGCCAACCATCCTGGCTAGCTTGGGGATGTCCCACTTGCAGCCCTGGAAGTCTTACATCCTGGGATCCTCCTCAGTCCAGGCAAACTGGGACAGCTGGTCAGCAGTACTGTGGTGCAAACCTGTCACAGCCATATCCAAGGCATCCGAGTTTGCCCTGACATGTGAGTTCTGTGAAACCCATAGGGAAGGGGGTCAGTGGTGTGGATGAGCCCAGGACTCTTAGAAGTGCACTCTTCAGCCTTCCTGGTGGCCCGTGAGGATGTAGAAACAGCAGTGAAGTGTGGCTTCAGGGCGGAGAAGACTGAGCATAGGGCGAGAGGAGTATTTTCTAATCTCTCCTCATTTTCTACCCTCCCCCTTTCATGACAGATAGCCCACTTCTTTCAATACTTGTACCTTTCTTTTAGGGAAAGATTTCACTGCTTAATAGGTGACTCTCTCCCGTGAGATAGGTGGATCTTGCTGTAGCTCCCTGGACATACCCAGATACAAGTGTAGTAAAGGGGACTGACTCTGGACATGGTGAATTTCTGTGAGGGGGTCTGTTAGGGCAGAAGAGAACAAAGTACCTCTGTTCTTGCCCAGCAGCTCTTCTGGGTGCCACTGACCGTAAGCACAGGCTTGGACTGAGGGAAGGTTTGAATTTTACGTCTGTTTTGCATCGGCTCTTTTCCTTCCTTTTATCCATCACGTGCATTCTCACTGTGCTTTATTTATAGTTTGAGGTCCTCCCTGCTAGACTGTAAACTCTTTGAGGGTAGAGACTGTGCTGTCTTATTTTTCACTCTATTTTATTATCGTTCAGTACAAAGCATGACATGTGGTATGTCCTCAATAAATAGTTCTTGAATGAATGAATAAATTATATAGTCAGAGAAGTAATAGCATTTAATTTAAGTTCAACTTTTTAGGTTTGCCTTGTGCAAAGCAAGAAGGGAAGAACTTACAAAGTAATGTGTGTGACCCTAAGCTGTGATCTGGAGACTTTTCCAGTGTGGACAAAACCACTAACATGAGCATATATTATGTGCTAAATGTGCATATATGTGTGTGTGTGTGCATATATATATAATACACACACAAACTCATCTATTTCTTACCTGATTTCATGAAAGATAAAGGCAGAAAGAGATTAAATAACATGTCAGATATTAAGTGATAAGTTATATGAACATATTAGTGACCAGAACTTAAACTTGGGAAGCCTTATTCCAGTCTTTAAGCACTATGGAGAACTGTCCCATCTCTGCATACTTGCTGGCTGATTCATGAGCATGGTAGCCCAGCATTCTGGTCTGGGACCATGCACTAGATGTCTTATGAGGCCCATGATGGAAATGGATGGGTCAAGAGGTACCCTCTTCCATCCCCAAAGGACTCTATAATTATGCATATATAATCCAATTTGTTATTCTCTCATTAATGAGAAGTATGTTTTAGGCCCAAACAAAATTTGTCTTGGCACTCATTTAGGATGTGAATGTTTATGCTCCTCTGTAAAGCATCCAAAAGCATAAGCTTGTTGACAGTTGCAGAAAAAGGAAAGGTTGTAACTCTTCAAAGATGTGAACAAAGTGAAGTTGTTTAGATAGGATTATTAGAAAGGATCGAGTGATTAAGACTTCAGATTTGAGCCACGTTAAATTTAAATACAAAATTGTGATGGAGAGATCAGATAATACGTTAGTTAAAAGTGCCCCCAGGTGGTCACTCCAGCTCAGGTCTTTCCTGGGCTCCAGTGAGCTGATGTCCCAGCTTTCTGTGGAGCTGATTATACATCCTGGTCTTGGAATCAAAGGCACCCCAGTGATGTAGCTGATCCTATCCTTGGTCCCCAGTACCCTTGGGGCAAATCCCGAACTTGCCTCCTCCAGCAATCATAAAGAGCCCAAATAACACAGCTGTGCACTAAGTGATGGACATATACTTTAAATAATTCTAGCTTTTGAAGGCCACCGCAGAACTGTTAGTGATGGAATCGGATGCACAAATACAAGGGGCAATTCTTTGTAATGAGTTTTATTCAATAGCTGACAGGTTCATTGATCCTTTGCATCTTGGGGACACTATACTTTGTTTAGGATGGAAAGTAACTATGAAGCAATAAGAGCAACTATTTCACGTATTAAATTCTGGCTACTAATTGCTATCATAACAACGTAAGTGGGCTCTTCTACTTGATTTTGGCAAAAGGCTCGTGGGCAAATCAAAGGAGGAGAAAGGTATATTAGAATCAGTATAATCTAAAAACCCCAGAGGAAACACTGAGATTTTGATTACTGGTATTTAAATAAGCTTTTCTGAATATTATATATGTTCATAATTAGATGAAATCACTCCATGACACTTCGCTTTTGACAGATTAAATATTCCTTAAAATGGTGGCATAAAGAACAAAATGAAAATCAGTCAACTAAAACTTTTCCCAAATCAAAAATCTGTAAAATCTCATCTGGTACTAATTGCTGTAAATGTATAGTTAAGAGAAAGAAATTATAAACAAACTGATAAATTTAGTGAATTGACTCTTTGCTTAATTAATTTTTCAGCAAGATGATGTTTTGAAGATGAGTCCAGTTCCCAAAAGGCCTCCTTTCCCTAGATGCCATCTGAAACATGTCGTGTGTCATATCAAATGGTCATTGAATGGGAACCGTTAAAATTGCCTGGTATTATTAAGCCCAGGAAAGGTCTTGCCATGCTGGCAATTGCTCTCTCTTTGATGTGCCCTAGGAAGGAGGAATGCGCGCTTTCTTCTTTACCGAGTCTGTCACACAATGTCCCAGTGTTTCCTGGTCTGTGCTTTATCCCTTTGAAATTCTTTTTCTTCATTTGTTATATTCTCTCTTATTCTAATTCTCAGTTTCTTCACATTTCCTCCCCATCCTGAACCTGCCACCACGTTCACCCATTTTTACAGACTCATTTCTTAGTACTTCATGTTCCACTGGCCATCCTTTGAACTACTTACTATCTAATTTCTCTCTGTATCTTGAAAATATTGTCTGATGTCCACTATCCTGATTAACTACTACTTATTAAATTCTCAACCAACTGTGTTTGGCTTCCCACATTCCATTCTGCTCCACTGAAACTATTCTTAGGATTTTCAATGATTTCTTAATT
Source organism: Zalophus californianus (assembly GCF_009762305.2). Classification (NCBI taxonomy): domain Eukaryota; kingdom Metazoa; phylum Chordata; class Mammalia; order Carnivora; family Otariidae; genus Zalophus; species Zalophus californianus. Next base: position 22,553,428 of record NC_045609.1, read on the forward strand.
TCCAAACTCTGTATCCTTTCATTGGTGAACATCCTTCAAGGTGCCTGTGCAATATTTGAATACCCCTTTTCCTTCTTCCTTTACCATTGTTTTCTCATAGTTCCCTTCCCTTCTGTTTGGCTATTCGTTTTCAGTTGCTTTTGTTGGGTTTTCTTCCACAGATCTCAATCTCTCTCTCTCTCTCTTTTTTTAAGATTTTATTTATTTGACAGAGAGAGAGAGCACAAGCTAGGGAAGTGGCAGGCAGAGGGAGAGGGAGAAGCAGGCTCCCTACTCAGCAAGGAGCCCAATGAGGGGCTCAATCCCAGGACCCTGGGATCATGACCTGAGCCGAAGGCAGATGCTTAACCGACTGAGCCACCCAGGCGCCCCCACAGTTCTCCTCTTAATGTAGAGTTCTACACAAATGTAAGTGGAATTATTGTGACCGAATAACTTTTACTTATTATTTTTAAAAATTCTAGTGTAATTAACATAGAGTGTTGTATTAGTTTCAGGTTTTTGATATAGTGATTCAGTAATTCTATGCATTACTCAGTGCTCATCATGGTAAGTACACTCCTTAATCCCCGTCACCTATTTCACCCATTCCTCCACCCACCTCCCCTCTGGTAACCACCAGTTTGTTCTCTATAGCTGGGTCTGTTTTTTCGTTGTCTCATTTTTCTTTGTTTGTTCATTTGTTTTGTTTCTTAAATTCCACATATGAGTGGAATCATATGGTATTTGTCTTTTTCTGATTGATTTATTTTACTTAGCATTATGCCTTCTAGGTTTATCCATGTTGTTACAAATGGCAAGCTCTCATTCTTTTTTATGGTTGAGTAATGTTCCATTGTGTGTGTGTGTGTATCACATTTTCTTTATCCATTTGTCTATCAATGGACACTTAGGTGGCTTCCATAATTTGGCTATTGTAAATAATGCTGCAATAGACATAGAAGTGCATATATCTTTTCAAATTAATGTTTTTGTATTCTTTAGGTAAAAACCCAGTGGTGTGATTACTGGATCATAAGGTAGTTTTATTTTTAATTTTTTGAGGAACCTCTGTACTGTTCTTCAGAGTGGCTGCACAAGTTTGCATTCCTACCAACAGTAGGAATGGGTTCCTTTTTCTCCACATCCTCATGTTTTGTGGTTTTGATTTTAGCCATGCTGACAAGTGTGAGGTGATATCTCATTGTGGTTTTGATTTGCATTTCCCTGCTGATGAATGACGTTGAGCATCTTTTCGTCTGTTGACCATCTGTATGTCTTCTTTGGAGAAATATCTGTTTGTGTCTTCTGTCCATTTTTAATCGGATTATTATTATTTTTTTGGTGTTGAGTTGTAGAAGTTCTTTAGATATTTTGGATATTAACCCCTAATCAGATATATTACTTGCAAGTATCTTCTCCCATTCAGTAGGTTGTCTTTTTGTTTTTTTGATTATTTCCTTTGCTATGCAGAAGCTTTTTATTTTGATGAAGTCCCAAGACTTTATTTTTGTTTTTGTTTTCCTTACCCGAGGGGACATATCTAGAAAAATGTTGCTACAGCTAATGTCAGCGAAATTGTGACTGATTTATTGATGCTTAAATTTAAACAAGGAACTGGAGGTCTGTTTTCTGTATCAAGAAGAACACACACACACACACACACACACACACACACCACATAGAGACCAGTAGAATAAGCAAGTCACTCAGAATTCTACATGGAACTCTCTTTTGTGGCCCCTGGTTACTTTGGCAGTGGTAGAAAAGTAAGTGGAAGTAACTATTTAATAGCTTCAGAGACACCATGGACCCTGGGATCAGAAAGAATCTGATCATGGGACAACAGGTGTAGTCAGAGGTAGTCTGTGAAGACAGGGCTATGAGAAGGCAAGTGGTCAGATGTCTGGATTTCAGAGTGTTATGGGCTGAATTATGCCTCTCCCCTAAAATTATATGTTGAAGGCTCATCTCCCAGTTCCTCAGAATGTAATGGTATTTGTGGATTTAGTCTTTAAAAGAGGTGATTGAGTTAAAATGAGGCTGTTTAGGGTGGGCCCCCCATCCAATTGAAGTGATGTCCTTGTAAGAAGTGGAAGAGACACTAGGGTGTGTGTGCAGAGGGACAGCCATGTAAAAGAGGATGCAAGAGGATGCCCATCTGCAAGCCACAGAGGGGACTCAGGAGAGACCAAATTTACTGACACCTTGGTCTTGGGCTTAGAGTCTCCAGAACTGGGAGGAAATAAATTTCTGTTTTTTAAGCCACCCAGTCTGTGGTGTTGTGTTATGGCAGTCCTAGCAAACTAATTAATACAAAGAAGAAGCTAAATTCCTGGATAATCAGTTTGGTACCTCAAAGCTGAGAGGCTTATTGATAAAGGAGATTGTACCATAATAAGGTTTTCCTGCTTGGAGAAAGAAAAATCCTTTCTCATGAATATTTCCCCCCCCCCGAATCAGGAGGTTGGAATTTTCTAATATTTCTGGAAGAGTGAAGTCACTCCCCTCAATACCGTATTAGTTTCTTGATTTGGAACCACTAGCTGCATGTAACCTTCACGTAAAGAGAATGCTTTGTGACAATGATGTAGCAAATTTCAAAATCTGTCTCAGCAAAGAGCTAAAAAGCAAAACAAAACAAAACAAAATGCCCAATGTTTGAAGAGCTCACATCCCTTACTCTAGAAGAAAAATTTATGCAATTCAGACAAGTTTCCCACATCAGGATTTGTGCTAGCTTCAACAGAAGACATACTAAAATTGGAACAGGGTTTTAAATTGGTTTCATGACAAAGGCTATAAATTATACTAGGTGACTCAAATTATTCATGAGAGAGGAGATCTTGATTTATGCACTAGTTTTGTGTAAATTTCATTTTTGTAAAGTAAATCACTTTTCCCATTGACTCACATTACAATTTGAGATATGCTTTATCTTCTTTTCTGAGTAATCTTCAATTGACAGAGGCTTTTTGCACCTCTATGCAAGCATTTAATGACCTAAATGTAAACACTTAAATGAAGCATAGCTATTTATAGAAATGGCAAGAGAACCATATATTCATCCAACACACACACCAGACACTTACCAAAGGCCAACTCTGTGGCAGGGACTGTGGCTTCAAGAATAGGGACCCCCTGGCTTCAAAATACTTACTGTCTTTGGTAGATTGGAAAATTCTTTTGAGATGCAAATAATCAGATTAGGCTCCAAATGCGAATGCCCTGTAAGATCCATATAAATGGATGTCCTTAAAAGGTGAATTATGTAACATTGCGAAGAATTTTGTCATTCTTTGCTCAATATTGCTCATGAATATTTCCATGATCATTTTGCTGCTTTGGAAGGCCAGGGATCCTTAACCTGGAATCCGTTACGCAATAAGAGGTTTATGGAACCACATAAAATTTTATGTAAAATCAAATGTGTGTGTGTGTGTGTGTGTGTGTGTGTAAATTTTTCTGGGGAGAAAGTTCATTATTTTCATCATTTTCTCAAAAGGATCTATAATTTTAAAAATGATTAGAATAATAAACAATGAATTTATTGTCTCAGTCCACTGTCTACAAATAGTATTCTTATGAATCCAACTTTACCAGAAGCAAACAATTTTGAGAAAATAGGCTACAGTTATTAGAGAGGATTCATACCTACACACAAAGCATTTATTGAGCACCTAACTTGTTCATTGTGTTGTAATCAGCCTAGCAGGGTCCATAGGCAATGCTGAGATAGAGCTGAAGAAGCCATGGCAATTTTTTTTTTTTAATTGGTTACTCTCCTTGTGGTGTGTGGATGGGTAAGGCTAGCTTAGAGGAATAAGATCAAGATGGACAGTTGCCACGAACAGCTAATAGCTCCTTCAGGGACTGTGTAATATTTGTGCAGAAAATCCCATTAAACAGAGATGGCCAGTTATGTAAGGGAATTTTTTCAATATTGTGCTGGCCTGTAAGTAGTAAGCAAGTTATTGACTTGGAATGCTTTATTGCATGGAAAGTGTTACTAACAGAGTATTTTCCACTTTCTACTCATGTTTTTCCTCATTATTTCTCTTGGGCTAATACTGTTTGGACACAAGGAGCACATTAACAGTACCCACCCTTGAATGCTCTTTAGAAAAACACAAAGTATTTATTGATTCTTTATGGGTTTTTATACCTAATGAAAGCTAGTTAGAATCAACAACCTTAACAACAATGTGTTGTGTTCTCCCTGCTGCTAAAAAACAGCAGGAAAACATTTTTTAAGCAACAGAGTCATGCTGCAAGTTAGAAGTAAATGAGCACTTTCCAACAATAAGATCTGCTAAATTACTGCATTTATATCCTTTCCTTAATCCCTATTATGAGGATCACACAATGAAGAATATCTCTGTATAATGAAGACTGTTGCTAACTCGAACACGATAACACGAAGCAGGATGCCATCTGTTAGAATAATGTTGGAACCTCTAATTTTACAATTGTTGGGAGCCCATCATTACTTTTCTATTTATTTAAAATATATATTTAAAAACCTAATGCTTCAAGCTTTGTCATAAGGCTTTGGTGATATGTTCTATAAAAACGTGTCACTATACTTTTCTCTGTGCTTGTCAGGCAATGTCTTTTCCAAGGGAACAAAGGATACCTTTAATATTGAATCCAAGACAGAACGTTAAGAAAACAGATTGACAAAAATAACCTATGAACTGTATTTATTGTGAGTTCTGGTACGTGGAGTAGATGTTTGGACTCCATTACAGCGGTGGAGGATTTTTGGATATCTGAGAATTCCTCGATATTATAGCATCCTGTCCTGATTTGTTAGGAAGTGTGAGCACTTTCACCCTGGGTCCCCCACAGGCAACTTGTGGCCCCAAAGTCATGACAGACAGGAACTCAGTTATCTCAGAGAACTTAGCAAAATGAGAAATACTGGTTGAGATCCAGGGGGCTTCTGCTGCTGAGGGGAGCTTCTGGCTAACAGAAACCACAGGAAGCTGGTTTGTCAGCCGCATGAAGGGAGACTCTAAGAGCTCAATTCTGCTTAGCCATTTGGTTTAAATATATTTCAGTGATGCGTGGAGCTTGAGGGTCAAAGGTAGAAAGGGAAGGGGACTTCCATTCTTTGGCAAACGACCTCAGATCCAGGAGGTGCTTCGGCAATGTGCTCATGGCCACACAGACCTTGAGAGTAGCAGAATCGGGATTAGAATCCAGGCCCATTGGACTTGTAGTCCCATAGTGTTGCCATTGTTTTATAACACCTGACCTCAAGAGAGGTCGTTCTATCTCTTCACTTCCTAGCAGATCTGAACCACTTCCTCAGAGAGCTCCCCAGCGCAGATCTGGGGCTCCGTATCGGCCAGTTGGCCACTTTACTTTTATGCCAACTCTCTCTCCCCCTCTCCTCCACACTTACTTTATAATTCCTCTTACACTTTCCTTTCCTGGTCTTTCCTTCCCAGGATAGTCAATCGCAGTGAGTAACGTGGGATGAGAGAAGAGCTCAAGGTAGCATTTCTGCTTCCTTCGTTCCCCTTCTTGGTTCTAGGGGTAAAGGCTTCAGAAATAATGAAAATGTTCAGATTGTCTCCCTCTTGGCTGCAGCGGTGACTCCCCACAGGTCAGCTGGCTGGTCACATTGCTGAAACCTCTGTGTTGTGGTTTCTTCATTTCTGAGCTAGAGATAATACTTTGTATCTCAGTAGAATGGCAAGGAATTTAACTGATAATTGTCAACAATTCTTTCCCCCTTGCCTGGGTGTTATAATTCCTGGGTATGTTAGGGGCGGGTTACAGCTTGAACAAAACAACATCCCATGGCAATGCCTGAAAGAAACGTATTCAGCACGAAAAGCATTCCTTATACTCTGAGGCCTTCTCATAAAGGCTGTTCTCTTTCATAGGCCTGTGGGGTTGTGCAATTGAGTTTCCTAACATGACAACTGGGAGTTCTGATACACAGATGTCCCAGGAGCCAGTGTGGTGGCAGAATGAGGGGAGCAGGGTCCAGGAGACTTAGAGGGGTCACCAGTCAATACCCTTCACTGGCACTGGGATAGCCTGGGAGCTGGGCAGTCCATCACCATCCCAGGTCGAGCTGCCTCCAGCAGAGGAGGGCGCTCTACAGTTCTTAGTTGCCAGTGTGAGGTGGTGAGGTATTATAGTAGACGTGCATATTTTAATTTTTCTAATATTCCCTGCTTCTCTGCTGGTGTATATATGTCTTCCCTTCCACACTCAGCCACATTGGTTCCTGTTGCTCATTTGGCATTGCTGGCTTCATAAATATAAATTTTATGGTTCACTTCCTTGACTCTATCTTAAATGCTTCCCACTCTGTCAGTTTCCCATGCATTTTTGAGTTGCAGCCAGTTTTCTTTAACAAGCTGTAAGTTCCTTCACAGTCTGTTAAAAACCGCTATTTCTTTACAGCCGTTCTATAGACTCTTATCAATATTTCAAATCTTGTGATCATCAAGTTGCCCAAGAATAGCATCTGCAGTTAAATTAACAGGGATAAAATTATAAGATCTATCAATCTTCATGCTTCACCATGTAAGGAGGTCATTAACTGAGGTCAGAAGAAACTTTCCCCTGACAGCGAGCGCCTTCAGAGTTAGTGCATTATGGGAACATTTACAAATTAGTCTCATTATATTTAGGAGCATCTGGTATGAACCCCTTGTCACAATCATGATTCTGGGAAGGCAATTAATAGGTCCTTGTGAATTCTCAGGAACCTCCAGCCTCATTTAAAAAAGAAATTTGGACGAATTTCAGCTACTTTATCCAAAAAGACCCTCCCCCTTCCCCACCAGTTGTTAATCCAGTGGCCGAGGACTTCACACTGAATCATGGGTCTTGCTGTAATACCACAAGTAACGTTGGTTAGCACAAGGTGACAGCACCATTACTTGGCTTTTAGAAGCCTATGTCCTATGCCTTCCCACTCGTTACTGGTCAGAGTCGCAGAATGCTAGAGCTGGGAGAGACAACAGAAGTAATCTTTTCCAGCATTTTTCAAAGTCTGTACCATGAAGAACCACTCCTATGGTTCTGTGTACCGCTATAAGGTGTTACAGGGAGAAGGGATATTTTTCTGGTCATATTGTTTGGTCACATGACTTCTCAGAAACTTTGGGTCCCAGTTGGGTCAGATCAATGCTTGGTATGAGGAGGAGTAGGTGGAGGTATGTATTTCCCTGCTTTCTCCTTGTCATGGTTGCTGTCAGCTGTCTGCATCCCTCTGAAGGCCACAACTCCTGGTCAGCCGGCATACGCCATATACCTACTTCCAAGCTAGTTGTTCTGGAATTTCATCTGGGAACTGTTGGCTCCTCTTGCCCTTTGATGTCTGGGGGTGCTAATAGCACTCACTATTGCCAGTCCTGTAGTACCGCATTGTACCTTTGTTTTCTGGTTTCCTTAGGCCCTGACCTTAATTTTATAAACAATTCCTTTACTAAATTCTCTTCAAATTACCCAGTTTGAATGTTCCATCTGTTTCTTGCCATGACTGTGACTGATAGGGTCACTGGTGGTTAATCAGTGCTCTTTTGGGGCTAGACTGACTTTTGCCCAGGCAAAGGGATGGCATGGCTTTGTAGGATGCTGTGAGGGCAAACAGATCCTGCGGTTAGAAACTTCTCTTCTTCAGGGAATGAAGACCAGGGAATGAAGACCAGGGAATGGACCTCTGACCTCAGGCAGGGTTTGTAACACTGGTAATTGGTAGTAATTTCTGCCCCGCATAACTCTGGACTAGGGGCTATTCGATTTGGAAGCTCAGATAGATAATTAGGTAATAATACCTTGAGAAGTGAGACTTTCTAGTTTCCCCATCATTCTGAGGTTGACAGAAATATTTGGGGACCTAACTGCCTTTATAGCACCCCACTTTTAGATAGGCTTTATATAAAAGTTAGACTTGAAGGCAAAAACATCCATCTGTAAGCAGCACAAGAAGACAGGGGCCATGGACTGGCTCCCCCCCAGCCAAGCCTTTTACTTCTAGATTTGAATGTACCAGTTGAGCCTGGCACGTGTCCAGGCAGCCTTTAGCAGCTGGTGCAGAGTGCGGTGCTGTAACATGACCTCTCCATTTGCAGGGATCAGATGTCCAACAAGTCTTGAGATCGGACCCATATTCATGGACTATGCGAGAGGCTCTCTAAATAATCCTGATCCAGAACCTCTTTTCCTAAACCTACACCTGGACATAGCTTCACATTAGCCCCAGAGCTTAAGGTCTGGTGATTAGTTCAGACTATGTAGAGTGTTTTTAAATATTCATTTATTCAGCAAATATTTATTGATTTTGCCTACGAGGCAGTTACAGTGCTTAGTGCTGGGGAAATTACAAGGATCAAGATAGGCAGTGCTTTCCAGGAGAGAATGTTCCAGTGGGGCTGTCTGACAGAAATAAGAAAGAAAATAATTACAAATTGTGATGGATATTAGAAAGATATAAACAAGAAACAGAAAGAGAGAATGATGGAGAAGAGACACTTAACTGTAGAGGGGGTGCAGGGAAGGCCTCCTAAGCACACGGCACTTAGGCTCCGAGGGTAATGAGGAAAACGTGCCAGGAGGGAAGAATTCTGCGGGCAAAGAGAACATGCACAAAGGCACTGTGGTGGCAAGAACCTCTGAGGGACTGGAAAACAAAAGGCATCTGTAGTACGGGCAGCAAATGGTGTGGCCTGAGAGGCAGTGGTGAAGAGGCCAAATTGTCTGGGTGTGAATCCCGGTTCCAATTCCTCCCAACTCTGTGACTTTGGGGAAGTCCCTTACCCTCTCTGTGCTCAGTTTCCTCATCTGTATGATAAGCATAAGAATCATATCTACTATTCTTAATAGTAATTCTGATGATTAAGTTCAGCTTTGTAAAATGTTTAGGACTTCGTACATAGGCAGTATTCCTATAAGTGCTGCTGATATGAGGTTGCATATCCACACAGGCCCAGAAGGCACATGGGGATTTCACACGGAGAAATAAACCATAGCTAAGATATTTTTAAAAAATAGAACATAACAGAACACCTTTTTTTCTCAAGACACTTTATAAAGGTATGCCTGATGATGGGATGTGCAAGGTGCAGGTTACTGGATTTATTTTTAAAGACAATGTCTTCTTATCGTCTTTTGAATTCATCATGGATAAACAGGTCCCTCTTTTATCCCCCCCCAGCCAATAATCCACTCTGGTATATATAGATCATCTTCTCAAGGAGATTGGAAAGTACAGATGTATGAGATACTATTGATTATTTTACTAAGTGTACCATGCCTGTCATTTTATCTTGCTTTTATACCTCATCAGAATTTAAAACTATTTTTAGCTCCATGTGGGCATAATTGTATGTGATCTAAAAGGATCGTGGAAAGAATAATGCTGGAAGAAATCTCAAGGGCTTGCTGTATGTTGTATGTCAATAGAGTTCATTGTGGGGTTTTTATGTAAGTCCTTTAGGAGTGCCACTTGTTAGTATATTTTATTTTCCCCATATTTTGAAGGAAAAAACCCACAAATCATTTTCATACATGTCTCTGCTTGCAAAACTGGAATACAAGATGGTGAGGGAGAAAGAGAAGATAGAGAAAATGTCCTGAAGCCATATGCTCAAAAATCTGCTCCGGAGAGATGGAAAAACCAGAATAAATATTTTGGTAAAACCTCTGAATGTGGTTGCACACCAGAAATTTTCTGAATCCTTTCATTTATCTTGGTATCTTTCTGCACACAGTCCTAAAGAAGTTATTCTTCCCATTGCAAAATTACCTTTTTGGAATAGGTTTCAGAATGGGTGTATATTCACGCAGACTGTCTGATCTGAATTCAGAACTGGGGATGAATAGTTTAGAATATTGAATATGACATTCTTTCCAGTCTTGGCCAAGAGAATGCACACTCTAAAGGGCCTTGACCAGAAAAGTCAATTGGAATAAAAAGTTGAAACAATGCCTTTTACTGTCTTGCATTTTAAAAGTGTACTTTTAAACAATATAGATATTAGAGATATTCCATATTGTCAGGAACCAGTGACTCCTTTCTCTGTATTTTTAGAAAAATGGGAACAAAATGAAAGATAAAATAACATATTGGATACTAAGCTTTGACAAGCATCTTTCTTTAAAACTTTTCTTTTAAAATTTCATTTTTGAAATCAAAGTATACTTGACATATAACATTATACTAGTTTTGGGTGTACAACATAATGATTCTGTATTTCTATACAATTAAAAATGGGCACCACAATAAATCTTGTTACCATCCATCACCATACAGAGTTATAAATCTTTTTTTCTTATGAGAACTTTCAAGATTTATTCTTAGCAACCTTCAAATATGCGATACACTGTTATTTACTATAGTCAACATGTTGTACATTAAATCCCCATGACTTTTGTATTTTATAACTGGAAGATGGTACCTCGATCTCCTTCAACCATTTCATCCACCCTTCAAACTCTCTCCTGTCTGGAAACCACCAATCTGTTCTCTGTCTATGAGTTTTATCTTGTTTTGTTTTGATGTTTAGTTCCACATATGAGAGAAATCATACAGTGTTTGTCTTTTTCTGTATGACTTATTTCATTTAGCATAATATCTTTAAGATCCGTTCATGTCACAAATGGCAAGATTTTGTTCTTTTTTATGGCTGAGTACTATTCCATTACACCCCCCCATTTTCTTTATTCTGTCAATGGACACTTGGGTTATTTCTATATCTTGGCTATTATAAATAATGCTGCAGTTACCATGGGGGTGCGTATATCTTTTCAAATTAGTGTGTTTGTTCTCTTTGGATAAGTTTCTAGAAGTGGTTTTGCTGGAAAATGTGCTAATTCTACTTTTAATTTTTTGAGAAACCTCCATATTATTTTCTATAGTGGTGGCATTAGATTTCATTCCCACCAACAGTGCATGTGTGTTCCCTTTTCTGCACATCCTTGCCAACACTCATTTCTTGTCTTTTTGATAACAGCCGCTCTAACTGGTGTGAGGTGATAGCTCATTGTGGTTTTGATTTGCATTTCGTGATGATGAGTGATGTTGAGCACCTTTTCATGTACCTGTTGGCCATCTGTATGTCTTCTTTGGCAAATGTCTGTTCATGTCCTCTCCCCATTTTAAAATCATACTGTTTGTTTTTTTGTTACTGCGTTGTATGAGTTTTTTATATATTTTGGATATATGATATATATGATTTGCAAATATCTTCCCCCATTCAGTAGGTAGTCTTCATTTTTTGGATGCTTTCCTTCACTGGGCAGAAGCTTTAATGTTATGTAGTCCCATTTGTTTGTTTCTGCTTTTGTTTCCCTTGCCTTTGGAATCAGGTTCAAAAAAATCATACCAAGACTGACATTAAGTAGCTTATCACTTAAGTTTTATGGTTTCAGGTCTTACATTCAAGTCTTTAGTCCATTTGGAGTAAATTTTTATATATGGTGTAAAATAGTGGTCCACTTTCATTCCTTTGCATGTAACTGTCAGCTTTTCCCAGCACCATTTATTTAAGAGACTGTCCTTTACCCATTTGTATATTCTTGCCTCCTTTGTCATAAATTAATTGATTATATAAGTGTGGATTTATCTGTGGCCTTTGTTTCATTGATCTGTGTGTCTCTCTTTATGCTAATACCATTCTGTTTTGATTGGAATAGCTTTGTAATATATTTTGAAATTAGGGGCATGATGCCTTCAGTTTTTGTTCTTTTTTCTGAAGATTGCTTTGGCTGTTCGAGACCTTTTGTGGTTTCATATAAATTTTAGGTTTATTTGTTCTTTTTCTATAAAATATGCCATTGGAATTTTGATAAGGATTACATTGAATCTGTAGATTGCTTAGGGTAATATGGGTATTTTAATAATATTAATTCTTCCAATCCATGAGCATGGAATGTCTTTCCATTTATTTCTGTCTTCTCCAGTTTCTTTCATAAATGTCTTATAGTTTTCAGCATACAGGCCTTTTGCTTTCTTGGTTAATTTTTTTTCCTCGGTATTTTATTCCTTTTGATGCAATTGTAAATAGGATTGTTTTCTTACCATCTCTTCCTGATAGTTCATTTGTACATTGATTTTGTACCTTGTAACTTTACTGAATTTATCTGTTAGTTCTAATAGTTTTTTTGGTCAAGTCTTAGAGTTTCCTTTCTTTCTTTCTTTTTTTCTTATGTTATGTAAATCTTCAGAGTTTTCTCTATTTAAGATCATGTTGCCAGGGTACCTGGGTGGCTCAGTGGTTAAGCATCTGACTTCTGCTCAGGTCATGATCTTGGGGTCTTGGGATTGAGCTCTGTGTCTGACTTCCTGCTTAGTGGGAAGTCTCCTTGTTCCTCTGCTCCTCCCCCAACTCATGCTCTCTCTCTCTCTCTCTCTCTCTCTCAAATAAATAAATAAAATTTAAAAAAAATCAAATCATGTTGCCCACAACTAGGGAGAGTATTATTTCTTTTTTTTCAATTTGTATACCTTTTCTTTCTTTTTCCTGCCTAGTTATTCGGGCTAGGACTTCCAATACTATCTTGAATAAAAGGAGCAAGAGTGGGTATACTTCTTTTGTACCATCTTAAAGGAAATGCTTTCAGCTTTTCACTGTTAGCTGTGGGCCTGGCATATATGGCTGTTATTATATTGAGGTATACTCCATTATGCCCACTTTGTGGAGATATTTTTTTTTATCATAAATGGATTTTGAATTTTGTTGAATGCTTTTTCTACATCTTTTGAGATGTCTGTATGATTTTTATTCTTCATTTTGTTAATATGGGTTATTATGTTGATTGATTTGCAGATGTTGAATCATCGTTGCATCCCTGAAATAAGTCTCCCTTGATCATGGTGTATTATCCTCTTAATGTATTGTTGAATTTGGCTTGCTAGTATTTTGTGAAGGATTTTTGCATCCATGTTCATCAGGGATATTGGCCTATAATTTTTGTGTGTGTATGTGGTGTTCTTATTTGGTTTTGGTATCAAGGTATGATGGCCTCATACAATTAGTTTGGAAGTGCTCCTTCCTGTTCAGTTTCTGGAAGCGTTTGAGAAAGATAGGTATTAAACCTTGAATATTTGGTAGAATTCACCAGTGAAGTTGTTTGGTCTTAGAGTTTTGGTTGTTGGGAGGTTTTGATTATTGATTTAGTCTCGCACTAGTAATGGTTCTACTTAGATTTTCCGTTTCTTAGTGAGTTAGTCTTGGAAGATTGTGTTTCTAGAATTTATTTCTTCTAGGTTGTGCACTTTGTTGCCATACAGTTTTTCGCAGTCGTCGCTGATAATCCTTTGTATTTCTTTGATGTCTGTTGTAACTTTTCTTTCATTTCTGATTTTGTTTGAGTTCTGTCTCTTTTCTAATTAGTGAGTTTGGCTAAAAGTTTGTGAATTTTCTTTTCTTTTCCAAGAACCAGCTCTTGGTTTCACTAATTTTTTCTATTGTCTTTTTTGCATCTATTTCATTTCTTTTCACCTTAATCTTTATAATTTTCTTCCTTCTACTAACTTTGTGCTTCATTTGTTCCTCTTTTTCTAGTTCCTTTAGGTATAAAGTTAGATTTTTTTATTTGAGATTTTTCTTGTTTCTTCAGGTAGGCATGTATTACCATAATCTTCTCTCTGAGAACTGCTTTTACTGTCTCCCAAAGATTTTGTATGTTGTATTTCCATTTTAATTTGTCTCAAGCTATTTTTTTGATTTCTCCTTTGATTTCTTTGTTGACCCATTGGTCATTCTGTAGCTTGTTGTTTAATCTTTATATATTTATGCTTTTTCCAATATTCTTCTTGTAATTGATTTGTAGTTTCATACCATTGTGGTTAGAAAAGATGCGTGATATGATTTCAATCTTTTAAAATTTATTTTGAGACTTGTTTTGTTGTCTAACATATGATCTATCCTGGACAATGTTCCTTGTGCACTTGAAAACAATGTGTTCTCATGCTTTCAGATGGAATGTTCTGTACATTATCTATTAAGTCCATCTGGTCTAATGTGTTACTTAAGGCTGATGTTTTCTTATTGATTTTCTGTCTGGATGATCATCTGTTCACTGATGTAAGTGAGGTGTTAAAGCCCTCTACCATTATTGTATTGCTGTCCATTCCTCCCTTTAGGTCTTTTAATATTTGCTTTATATATTTAGGTGAGCCTATGTTGTGTACATAAATACACAATGTTATGTATGTACACAATGTTATCAATGTTATGTCTTCTTTTGGATTGACCACTTTATCATTATGTAATGTCCATCTTTGTCTTTTCTTACATTATTTGTTTTAAAGCTAATTTTATCTGATATAAGTATAGATACCCCAGCATCTTCAGGTTTCCATTTGCATGGAACATCTTTTTCCATCCCTTCAATTTCAACCAGAGCATCCTGAATAAATTGTGTGCAGCATAAAGATGGGTCTTGTTTTTTTCCTCCATTCATTTTTTAATCCATCTGATTGGAGAATTTAGTCCGTTTACACTTAAAGTAACTATTGGTAGGTATATACTTATTGCCACTTTGTTAATTTTTTTATATCTATTTTGTAGTTCCTTTCTTCTTCTCTTATGTTCTTCCTTTGTGGTTTCATGACTTTTTAGTGTTACATTGAGACTTCTTTCTCATTTTCTTTTGTGCATTTACTGTAAGTTTTGCTTTTTGTGCACATTTATGAAGTTCACATTTATCTTCCTTGTACATAACAATCTATTTTAAGTTGATAGCAATTTAAGTTTGGGAGCATTCTAAAATTCTACATTTTTACTACCTCTTCCATTTTATGTTTTTGTTTTATTTTTTTCATTTTATCTTTTTGATCTCACATTTTACATCTTTTTATTTTGTGTATCCTGTAACTCATTATTGTAATTTTAGTTACTTTTATTGCTTTTTTTCTTTTAACCTTCATAGTAGTTTTATAAGTGATTAATTCACTACCTTTAGAATATGTTTACCTTTTCCAGTGAGATTTTTGCTTTCATATGTTTTTCTTGTTACTAACTGATGCCCCCTTTTCTCAGTTTAAAGAAGTCCCTTTAACATTTCTTGTAGGACGGTTTCATGGTGATTAATTCCTTCAGCTTTTGCTTGTTTGGAAAACTATGTCTCCTTCAATTCTGAATGTTAATCTTGCCTGGAAGGGTATTCTTAGTTAGAAGTTTTTTCATTTCAGTGCTTTGGATATATTTTGCCACTCCTTTCTGCTCTACAAAGTTCTGATGAGAAATTTGCTGACAGTTTTATGGGGGTTCCCTTGTATGTAACAAGTTGTTTTTCTCTTCCTGCTTTTAAGATTCTCTCTTTAACTTTTGACATTTTAATTATAATGTGTCTTGGTGTGGGTCTCTTTGGGTTCATCTTGTTTGGAACTTTCTGGGCTTCTTCGATTTGGATGTCTATTTCCTTCCCCAGGTTGGCAAAATTTCCAGCCATTGTTTCGTGAAATAATTTTGTGCCCCCTTCTCATTCCTTTCTTCTTCTGGGACCCCTGTGATGCAAATGTTATTCCACTTGATGTTGTTTTAAGCTATCTTTACTTTTTTGTAGTACTTTTTTGTAAAACATTCTTTTTTTCTTTCCTATTGTTCTGTTTGGGTGAGTTCCACTGTCCTGTCTTCCAGATCACTGATTCTTTCTTCTGCTTCGTTTAGTCTGCTATTGAACTCCTTACTGTATTTTTCAGTTCAGTTGTTGTATTCTTCAGTTCTGTGACTTCCATTTGGTACTCTCTTACATTTTCCCTCTTTGTTGAAGTTCTCACTGTGGTCATCCATTCTTCTCCCAAGTTCAGTGAGCATCTTTACTGCCATTAATTTGAACTCTTTATTAGGTAAATTACTTACCTCTATTTCATTTAAGATTTTTTTTCTTGAGGTTTTCTCTAGTTCTTTTATTTGGAACATCGTCTTCTCTTTCTTCATTTTGCTTGATTCTCTGTGTTTGTTTCTATGTATTCTGTGAAACACTTATCTCTCCCAGTCTTGAAGGAGTGGCCTCATGTAGGAGATGAACCTTATTGTTGAACCTTGCCGTAGCTCTTGGTTGTCTCTTGAACCTTCCTGATCTTCTAAGGCTCCTGATTTATTCTTGATAGGTCCCGGTTGTTTGGGGTGTTTCAGTCAGCATCTACTTTCAGGCTGATTGGAAGTTAGTCTCTCAGGCAGCAGCTTTTAAGGTCTGCAAATATATATAGTCCTATGGGACCACAATTAAACTCTGATGGATTTCCAGGCCACATGATTTGGAGGGTGTCCCCTTGGTGACATCTGCAAAAATCATGGTTCCTGATGGGTGTATGAGCTCTTTTCTGGGCAGTACTGGTGAGCTCTAGTGAGGCCTAAGGAGAGCACAAAAATAGTGTCCCCTAGTCTATGTTCTCTGAGAACACTTCTATAACCTCTAAATGCATTTTAAACTGAAGTCTGCTGCCAGGCTGAAGCTTTAGGATAATTAACTAGGTCTTTTTCACAGGAAGACTGAGGGTGTGTGTAGTCTGCTGTCTGTGTAGTGCCCTGGGAGTGGTACTCTGTCAAGAACTGTCTCTCTAATTGTTTCAGACCCCTGGGACCCAGAAATGTAGTCCCCACTAGCCATCAGAGCCAGGAGCTCAAGGGTATCCCTGTGGGCGGTGCATGCCCACTGATTTTGGCAGTCTGCAGGAGTGGTGCAAGGGTGGGGTACTTGCTGGGTGGCTTTGGTGGGCCTGCAGGAGTGGCATGGGGGGTGGCGGTGCACTAGCACTAACAGGTTAAAGGGAAAGTCAAAAATGGTAGCTGCCAGTGCTAGCACTAGCAAAGTAGAGAATTTCAAAGTGGTGCCTGCCAGCACCTCAGTCCCCAGAGAGACTCCCAACAGATTCTTGCCCCCTGGCAGATGCTTTAAGCTTAGCAAATGAAGCTCCTTTACATATGGTCTAGGTGCTTTTCAAACTGCTGATTTTTTGATGGCTCCTGAGGTGAGTGAGTCTGTGTGTGGGCCTTGTGAGAGAGGAATCTCTGTTTGCTACAGCCTTATGGAATCTCCTGGATGTAAGCCCCATTGGCTTTCAAAGCCAGATGTTTTGGGAGCTTGTCTCTGTGGTGCAGGTCCCAAGGGTTGGGGTACCTGTTGTGGGGTACAAACCCCTTGCTCCTCAGGGAGAAGGTTTGTATTTGTGAGATTCCTCCTGATTGTGGGTTGCTATGCTGGGGGTAAGGTTTTTGGTGAGATTGCCTCTCTGCCTCCCCTACCTTTTGACTTGGCCCTTTTGCCCTTTTTGTGGAGGAGCTGTTCAGCTAGTTTTCAGGTCTTTTTCATAGGGAATTGTTTTATATGTAGCTATAGATATTTTTGTGTCCACGGGAGGAGGTGAATTCAGGATCTTCCTATGTTGCCACCTTGAACCATCTTTTTGACAAGCTTTTTAACTTTTCCACACAAACAGGGAGGATGCAAGGCACCAGTTAGCTGGATAGAGCAGAATAGTTATAAAATTATATTTTTTGATATTTTCTAATCTTCTAATCTTGCCTCTTTACTCACCCATTTTATCTTGCTTTTTTTTTTTTTTTTTGCTGTGTACAGTGTTCTATATAATAAAACATTGGCCATCAGAGGCAGAAAAATATGTTTTTCTGCCTTTACCTAGGTTTACCTCTTCTGACCTCATGAAGAGGGGTAATGTAAAGTTCACAGCTGGCTACTGAAAAAAGTTTGACTGAAACATTTTAAACTTCCCATAATTGAATAAAATGTGTTTCAGATTTTAGTTTTTTTTTTTTAAAGTATTGTATTTTAGCGTGACCAACTATCCCAGTTTGCCTGAGACTGAGGGCTTCCCAGGACGTGGAACTTTCAGTGCTAAAATCATGAAGCCAGGACAGTTGGTCATATATAACACCATATTACAGGATTTTTTTTCACCCTCTTTCTTTTCCTTCCTGGTTTTCCTTCCATTCCAGGGCTCCTGGGAAGGGGTTTTGCTTTTGTTCCAGATCTGTTAGGATGTGGGGACTTTTTACAGGTGTTGTATCTGTTTCCCTCAGGCATCCAGTGCTCTGTTAGGTCAGTTGAATTGGAGAATCATTACCCTTAACACTTGTCACAGCAATTTCACATTCCCTTTATCCTTTCATTTTTTTACAATTCAGACAGGCACCAAAGGTAGGTATTATCCCCACTTGACCAATAAGAAAACAGGGGTTCAGAGAGGTTGCTATTAATTTCCCAGGAAGTTATTACCCACAGATGGACCTTACCCTAGGTCTGACATCAAAGGTCCTTTCAGTTCACAATGCTGAGTCTTCCAAATTTTTGTTATGGACAGCTGGAGGATAGTCTTAGAATAAGAGTCAGAGCTATTTCTGGGGTTGGTAAATTGGATAGTGGAAAAGAACATTAGCCTGGAAGTCATGAGATGTGGAGTATGTTCCTAAGCTCTGGCCTTATAAACATAGTGTCATTGGACAAATCATCATCAATCTGTGCCTCATTTCCTTCCTGATAAAATGATGAGGTTGGCCTAGATGATTCTTTCTGATTCTAAATTATATCTTATCTCCTCTTCACTGCCTCCTGCCCCCATTTGGCTTTCCCGAAAATCATTTGAAGGTATTTTACCTGGATATAAATTTGGAGGATGGTGGGAAACCCATCACTGGCTGGCAGCCAGACTGTCAGGGTTAATGGTCTATACTTCCCATGTGTCCCAGATCTCCACCTTTCTGGGGATAACTCTGATAGGACATTTTAGGTAAATGACCTCTCAATCATACCTCTCAGCTTGGAGACCCAATCATACTGAGGTGTAAGAAGGAATGGGAAACAAAGAAGGTAGACATAAACACTAGAACAACTGCCTTCAGAAAGAAATGGGAGGTCCATGTCCTTTGGTATAGCCAAGTTGAAAACTACAAGCTCATGTTAGATGTTCTATCTAGAATATAAGGTCAAATTTTGAGTGAACTGGGTTTCTATATGTTCCTTAGCATGAAACAGATCTCTATTGAGAAGCAAATGGGTCTTCCAAAAAACTCCCAGAAATCTCTGTCACTTCATGAGAAAAATTTATACTAAGGACATATTGGTCCATATTGGTACTAGGTCTTTGGTATACTTTCTAAGTATGGATTTCTGGATCTGTGCATAGGAGCTAAAATAATGTTTAGGAGTTTTCTACAAGAGAGTTTACAGAGCTCCAGGAAGAAGGAATTGGGACAAATGCCCTCTTACTTCCATTCTGAGGCGTCTATAAAAGGAGGCAGAGCAGTAATCAGGGAAGGAGACACCAAGGCTTTCTTTAAGCTCAGCCTACACAATTATAGTCTACACAGTTCAACCCTCATGATGATGAGACAAAGGCACGGAGTGGTAGGAAGGTAAGGTCCCTTTCCACAGCATCTCCTATGATTGCTCCTGATGTTAAAGGAACTTCACCCCATTTCACTACAAATAAATAAAATATGTCATAATCCCTCCCAAACCCCATCCCAAATTTAGTGCTTGCAGAAAAGTTTGGAATTATTATGGAAAGCTGTATGTGGGTAATTGACAGACTGTGATTTAGAATTGAAAAGAAATCAGAAAAGTGGTTTGGTAGATGGACAGAAGGTTATGTCAGACATTTTGGTTGGAATGGAGTGGGTGTCTTTGGGACTGAACAAGTTCGATCACTTCCTTAACAGAGAAAAATCTGCTTACTGGGACAACTCACACAATGAGACAAGGGAGAAGATATCCTGTCTCTCACCCCAAACCCATTTGGATTTTGTTGGTTATCGTTGCAGCGCAGGACAAGTTCCCAGAAACACAATCACTACCAAGTAGGGAATACTGTTTGTGTTTCATCCGTATATAGGTATAAAATTGTTTAAGGTTATATCTCTGTGCCCTTTGCTGCCCACCGTCACTCCCAGTAACTTCACGGTTCACAAGCCTCTCCTCTAGTTGCTCGAGTTGAGATCCTTGAGCGAAGCAGGGAGCGCTTTCCCAGGAGCCAGGCTTAGCCATTTGCGTCATAGCCCAAAGGCGACGTCACCGGAGACCTTCAAGCTGTGTGCTCTTTGTGGAAAAAAAGCTGCAGTACAAAGGCTTGAAGCTACTGTCGTTTGAACGTATTAGGGCATTCCCTTCGGAATCTCAAATAAATCTTTCAGAAGCTACTTTAGTTCATGATTATATATACTTGGGGATGTGTCAGTTTCTAAAAGGAGTTATTCTTTAGTCACAGGAAAAGGGTTCAGTGACTAACAAGTGCTTTCTAATTTTGCCGTTGCCCTGATGATGCCCAGTGGAATATAGATTCGGTTGGGACCCAGGGTGAGGAGATTCTAGTTTATAGAAACGTATCAGTTAAATCACAGAATAGAGGATAAAGGGTCACCTTCGTTTAACCCCTGGATGCCCAAGGACTTTAGTAGGCTCAAACTCCCCACGCCTCAGCTTTCCAGGACAAGAGTGTGATGTAGCCTCTTTAAAAGTGAGGTCACACCTGTAAGAGTACAGCATTAGGGGGTAAGGGGCTGCCCTTAGCTCCTGGGGTGGGTACTTGCTCCACATCCTCTCATTTAACCTTTGCAACCCTATCAGCAGGTGCTTTAATGCCATTTTTTCATATGAAGAAACAGATTTAGAGAGTGTCGAGGTTGCATAGCTTAAGACGGTACAGCCTCTAAGTGGCGAGGTGGAGGTGACTCAAAGTCCCTCTGACTCCTGGATCTGCACTATTCTGCTGTCTCTCTCAGGTCATCTGAACCACGAACAGAAATGCTTGCTAAGCAACTAACAAATGTAATGAGTCAAACGAATGCTCAGTAATGAAGAGGAAGAGAGGAGAAGGGGAAAGGGATTAAGTCTGTCTTCCTTTCTAACCACAGACACTGTTGTTTAGTAATTGTGCTGCCTGTGGGCAAACTTGATGTTTGTCAGACACTTGATGGTGGTGATTGCATTTCTCCAAACTCACTCCTCCTTCCGTGAGCTGCTGAGTAATACAGAGCAGCTCAAGCAGAGTGGCACGGATGTCACACATCTGCTGGGAAAACTGCGTTGCATGTGGTGTGTACTTTGGGTGACGATGACAGAGGACACTGTGGAGAAAGAGCCCTGGATTCGAGGTGCGAAGATGGGAGCTTCAGTCCCCTCTGTCTTTCACGTTGGAAGTCCTTGGGCAAGGCTCTCACACTCTCTGAGCTTTAGTGTCTTTGTCTGTGCCATGGACACTGTGTCGCATTTTTATGTAGAGTCATCGAGAAGATGAAATGGTGTGATGCTTGCAATAGTTCCTAAAACAATGCTTGGTACCAGATGAATCCATTAAGGAGCCTGAATAATATTTCAGGGATGCCTGGGTGGCTCAGTCAGTTAAGCGTCGGACTCTTGGTTTTGGCTCAGGTCATGACCTCAGGTTTATGAGGTCGAGCCCGGTGTCAGGCTCCGTGCTCAGTGGGGAGTCTGCTTGAGATTCTCTCCCCTGCTCCCCCTGCTCCTGCCCCCTGCTCTCTCTCTCAAATAAATAAATACAGCTTAAAAAAAATAAATGTAAGTATTTCAGTGTCTAGTAAAAACACACATCCCAAGTCTGCTTCGCTTCAGGATCTTGGGGCTTGCTGTTCCCTCTTCCTGGACCATTCTTCTCACAGATCTGTGGCAAGTTCCCCTGTCTTACCATTTAGGTCTCAGATTAAATGTCCCCTTGGTTTACGGATCTCTCCTGACCTCCCTGTCTAAAGAAAAATATTTAGGCACCATTTTCTGTTTTATTATTTTCACAGCACTGTTATCTAAAATGAATTATGCTTGTTTATTATTTCCTGCCTCCATTAGTGTGCAAGTTCCTTTCGCCTGGGGACTTGTCTGTTTCGCTCACTGCTCATCTGCCAGCACCTAGCCCAGTGCTGTCCACTAACAGAGTGCAGGCCACGTAAGCAACCTCACGCTTTCTTTCTTTTTTTAAAAAAATTTTTTTAAAGATTTTATTTATTTATTGAGAGAGAGAGAGAGAGAGAGAGAGAGAGAGCCCAAGAGGGGGTAGGGTCAGAGGGAGAAGCAGACTCCCTGCTGAGCAGAGAGCCTGATGCGGGACTTGATCCCAGGTCTCCAGGATCATGACCTGAGCCGAAGGCAGTCACTTAACCAACTGAGCCACCCAGGTGCCCAAAACCTCACGCTTTCTTGTAGCCACATTAGAAACAGGAAAAAAAGATGAGTAAAATTAACTTTGATAATGTGTTTTATTTAACCCCAGTATATCCCAAATATTATCATATCCATACATAATCAATATAAAATTGTTGATGTATTTTGCACTTTTTTTTCATACTAAGTCTTTCTAATCTGATGTGTGTTGGACACTTAGAGTACATCTCAGGCGCTCCATAGTCACACGGCCTCCCGGCTGCAGGACGGGACAACACCGGCCTAGGGAACTGAGTATGCCTGGGGAGTCAACATTTGTTGAAGAGTATGTGTAGTTTTCCATCTTTGTGTGAATTGCTCCAAGCCTTTTGCTTTTATTTTTATTTATTTATTTACTTTTAAAGATTTTATTTATTTGTTTGAGAGAGAGAGTGATCGAGAGAGAGAGAGAGAGAGAGAGACCAGGAGCAGGGGAGGAATAGAGGGAGAGGGAGAAGCAGGCTCTTTGCTGAGCGGGGAGCCAGATGATGCAGGACTCGATCCCAGGACCCTGGGATCATGACCTGAGCCGAAGGCAGATGCTTAACTGACTAAGCTATCCAGGTGCCCTAGCCTTTTGCTTTTCAATCAAGGAACTTTAGACCTAGACCTTTAGAGATCCTTTACTCACTTCCTCCCATAATGTATAGATGATTCCAACTTTGATTCCAAGAGGGGGTAAGTAAGTTAGTTTCCACATCATCCTACTCAACGTTATAAGAGGTGGCGGAGCCAGGCCTGGACTCCTGTTATTCTCAAGTGAATGCTCTTTTCAAATATTCATGTGGATCCAGAAATTTAAAAACACTCTCTGTGATCTAAACTGCATCATTTTCTTTCTGGACACACCAGACAATTATATGCAATAGTCCTTGACATGATTGGGTGTAATTTCCAGAGTTTGGCCTTCAAACAAGCGATTAAATTTTAGATAGCATTGTAACCAGAAATCTTCATTCATACCTTGCTTAATTAAATCATTTAATCTAAATCACTCTAAAATCTTCTTAAGAACTTCAGCTTTAGCTTAAGAAACAAAACTATCCATTTTCTTTCCAGGATTTTACGTTCCAAGATGTTAAAAATTCAAATGTCACCCACATACCTGCAGAGCTTGTGGCCACCTTATTCACATTCCTCCCTCTCTCGAATCACTGGGAAGAAGGCTAACAGCTGCTTGTGGGATGGCATAATATTGATTAATGGTGTCTACAGGAAATCAGCTCAAGACAATTAATTTTTACAGCGCCAGTTCTGTACTTTCAAGCATTCTATTAAAATTATGCATTGTTAATTGATTCTGCTGGGAATTAGGAGCCAAGACCAGTTTGCCAAAAAAAGAAAGCAGGACACAACTCTGTTGCATATTCATATCGACTTTCTCCTTAATAATCCAGTGGGGAGGGGAAATCAGACCTGTGATCTATCAAACCCATTATAGATGAAAAATTATTGCTCTTTCCTTTTATTTTTAAGTCGTGAACAGTAGGGATTGTGCTCTAAGATAATGAGTTGTTGCTTCTGCCAACTGAGGTATGGTGCATACTTTGTCAGTCTTCCGCTTTTGAACCTCTAGGGGCAGATAATACAGAATCCCTGTGTGGTGGTGTGTTTGCTGATTTAATTCTCTTTTAGTATCTGTTTGTGTCTCCGGAGCCCTGGTGAACATGGCGTGGCTGCTGTCTTCTCTGCCCAGCGTCTGGGGAATGAGACCAAAGACAGACTTCCATAACCGCTGTGCACATCTCCAAGGCACTAGCCGAAATATGTTATAGAAAAGGTCAGATTGAATGTGGAACCGAGGAGCGCTAATTTCCTTGGCTCACGGAAGAATCATTATTCTTTGTTTTAAAGTCTTCATTTTAACAGCTCCACAAATCAGGAAGAAATAGATCTCTTAAACATGGTGGAAGTGGATTAAAATCCTGGATGTTGCTGCTGAAATAAAAATGTCTTTATTTTGAGATGGGCGTTTCTGTGAGTTGCTTTAGATTCCAAGCATTGTTTTTACATTTCAAAATTGTTAACTGCTCCTTATTCATTGATTCGTTATTTTTTATTGATGTATGATTGACATACACTATTCTTTTAGTTTCAGGTATACGTCCTAGTGATTTGATGTTTTAGACATTATGAAGTGATCCCCAAGGTAAGTCTAGCTACCACCTGTAACCATACAAAGTTATTATAATATCATTGACTGTATTCCCTATGTTGTACATTACTTCTCCATGACTTATTTATTTTATAACTGGAAGCTTGTACCTCTTAATGCCTTTCACGGATTCCTCCTGCCCTCAACCCCTCCCCTTTCTGATAACCAACAGCTTGTTTTCTGTATCTATGAGTCTATTTCTGTCTTGTTTTGTTTGTTCATCTGTATTTTTTTTTTTTTAGAGTCCACGTACAAGTGAAGTTATCTGGTATTTTTCTTCCTCTGACTTATTTCACTTAGCGTAATACCCTCTAGGTCCATCCATGTTGTCAAAAGTGGCAAGATTTCATTCCTTTTTGATGGCTGGGTAATATTCCATTGCATATATATTCCTCATCTTTATCCATTCATCTCTCAGTGGACACTTGGGTTGCTTCTCTATCTTGGCTACTGTAAATAATGCTGCGGTGAACCTTTATTCTCTATTTGAAAGAAGCCCTCTGGTCTCAGTGAGATTGGAAATAGGGGCTAAAGATGGAGAGGAAATGTAACTGAAGGAATCAGCTTTGGACATCTGGCAGGTTGGAGTGTGGGCAGTCAGAGGCTGTGCAGGGTGGAGTTCAGGCTTCAGGCCTTGGGGTCTCATGGGCAGGCGCCCCACCCCTTGCTAGCTGTGTGCAAGGCACTTACTCTCCTTGAGCTCAGTTTCTTCACTGGTAAAATTGGGATCATCTTAGACCCTATCTTAAATGGTCATGGGAGGTTTAATGAGAAAATACATGTAAAACTTCTGGTTTGTTCTGAATGTCCAATAAATATTAATGACTATTAGCATTATTGCAGTTTTCATTGAGTGAAAGTGCCTTTATCCCAGTGCAAAGCAACTGATGTTTGTAAACTGAAATAACTGTATATTTTTGATATATTACTATGCAATGCAGACTTTTACTATTTTTTCATTGTCTTAATTGAATTTATTTTTAGTACTCATGTATATCAGAGTTTTGAATGTGTATTTGAAAATAATAAAACCATCTTTCAAAATGATTAAAAATATGGCCTTCTACCGACTCCTTGGCTTTCCCATCCCCAAATTGCTGAGATTTTTAAGAGACTGTATTGTGATTCTATGTCATCTGAGAATGACAGCTCTAATATAATTGCAATATAAGGGTCAAGGAAAAATGTCACAAATTCGTTGTTGTCTGCAGGCTCAGTCTAAGATTCTATCTGTACAATACCATGACAACCAGTTAGAAAGAGAAAAATTTAGTTAATCGTACAGTTGTTTTAGCGACATGAAGCCAAACAACTGGTTTCAATCTTATTTTCTTCTGCTTCATTGATTGATGAGATTCAACCCGTAGTTCTGACATCATGTGTGTGACCTAAATCACATTCTTGTACATTCTGGAAATGACCTTAATTGAGTATTTAATGGATTATTTGCTCCATTCGAAAGACCTTTCTTTGCACGTGTGTATGTGAGGAGAATTGTAATCCAGTGATTATGTGTGCTTGGAGGGGCTCTGCTGTGTGGGAGCTTTATTTTTCTTATGGTTGGATGGGGGTGGGTGATTTTAGGTTAGGCTCCCCAGAGTAGTTTCACGGCAATGAAAGCCTGTTTTATGATGGCTGTTTGTGCATATTTATTTCTTGGTTAAAGTTCTACCTGGATCCACCCACAACTATTTGCTATATATTGTTAGATAGGAACGGGTGTTCTGAAGTTAAATAGACTCTTCTAAGTTTAAGAGGAGAGACTCTTAGCAAGACAGCTCATTTTCCTCAACTTCTGCTTCCTCATCAGTAAGGTGGTTCTTTGGTCAGGAGAGTAGGCAATGCAGTGGCTGTTTTTATAAAATTTTCTGTGCTCATACCAATGGCCCCAGCATGCAGGACACACATGCAAACCTTATTTTCCCATTAATGTCTCCTACTCAAGAAAATCTTTTAAAAAATCTCTTCCATTCAAGGGGAAAGGGAAGCTGCTAATAGCATCTGGCATAATTTTTATTTCCAAAAAAATGCTCATCTACTCTGCTTGTGCTAGAGATTTGGGTTCCAAGAAGAATTGCGCACGGACCTTCTGATCTTGTGTGAAAGAACAAGTGAGCAAGGCTCTTGGAGATGGGCTGAGGTGTGACACCCCAGGATCCTCTCCCTACATCTCTAGGGCTTGGTGGCAAAATGACGAATGGCTACTCAAAGCGGTTTTCCAAAGTCTTCTTTAAAACAAGCCCAAGATTTCCTATTTGATTTGGCTGTTTACTGTCATTCTTAGATGAAAAGAAAGGTTTGGCAAGAGCAGATTTCAGAATACTGCCAAAAGGGAGCTTCCAAGAGTCCGTGTGTCACTGGGCAGTTGTTCAATCTGCCAGGGGACATCACTGAAGCTCAGCTTGAATAGTCCTCATTTCTCTGCAGACTGCATCTCTGAGAACAGCTATTTAGATTCACACATGGGTTGCAAGTGCATTCACATCTTATAACTGTTTTAACTTTTATTTTGAAATAATTTCAGACTTACAGGAAAGTAACAAAAATAGCATAGAGAGTTTTTCCCACAATAACATTGGTATATAACCATGGAGAATTGTGTTCTTATTAATTCAATACCTATTATGAAACTAGAAATATTATTGGTAATAATATTCTTCATTCTTTTCAAAAATCCTATGACTGGGTAGAATGAATATTTTCTTCATGTTTCTGAATGAGGAAGTTGAGACACAGGTCATAGAGCTGGCTAGGGCTGAGTCAGAACTGAACTTGGTATATTTGACTCCTGACCCAGAGGTCTTTTAATCAAAATGCACTATTTTTTTTATCAAGAGGAAGATATAAATAAGTGTACAGAGTGAAAGAAATGATTATATATATATTATGTGAATCATCATTTTGGTTGTTGGGTTAATAAAATGCTGCACGTATTCACATAGCCTTCCCTCACATTTAGTCCCTCCCCCGCCTCTAAATATCTCTAGAACCTATTTCCTGCTTCAGATACTACAACTGCTACCTGGAATACATTATCCTCTCTTTCCTTTACCTACAGTTGCACAGGAATTCCTTATTCATCTCCCTGACTGCACACTGTTGCCAGGGAAATCTTTCTAAACCACCGATCTAATCGTGTCATTCTTCTGTTTAAACTCCATCAGTGGGCTCTTCTGTAGTGTCCCATCATACCATACAGGGCATTAAACATCGATCACCTTCAATCCACCCAACAACTGTGTGGAGGAGGCGTTTTGTGATTACCTTGATATGAGAGGTTCATGCGTTGGGATCATGTAGTAGCTAAATGGCCGAGCGAGGATCTAAACTTAAGACTCTAGAGAGCGTTAGATGACCCAGTCTCCCCGTTGCCTGTAGGATAGTCTGGTGTCCTGAGGCAGTCAGCTCTGATTCTGGCTTGACTTTAGATTGTCTTCCTATCAGCCTGGTTCTTTGTCCCCTGTGCTTAGCTATATCAAACTTCTTGCCCTGCCTGTTTCTTTATACCACCGTGCTGGTTCAAATAGAGGACCGGCTCTGTCTGAAATGACCTTCCCTGTCTTCTCTGTTTAGCAAGACCTAGCTCAAATTCACAGTGGCATGCTAGGGTGGTCGTGGGAACCATTCACCCGGGTATAGGCAGAAACCAATGCATTGGCTGTAGATGGTTTAACACAAAACAAAACTGACCAAAAGTCATCTGCTTTTTATTAGTACCATGTGCCAGAAATTGCAGAGTGTCAGGGACAAAAGACTCCTTTCTGTGGTGTACTCCCTGGCAAATTTATCACCTCTTTGTTTTTTTTTTTCCAGCTTTATTGAGAGAGAGATATAT
Organism: Zalophus californianus; assembly: GCF_009762305.2. Classification (NCBI taxonomy): domain Eukaryota; kingdom Metazoa; phylum Chordata; class Mammalia; order Carnivora; family Otariidae; genus Zalophus; species Zalophus californianus. The sequence continues at coordinate 22,581,543 of NC_045609.1, forward strand.
ATGTACACACATATACACACATACATATATACACATATATACACACAAAAATCTATCTATCTATCTATCTATCTCTCTATAAAAGTAGGCTCCATGCCCATTGTGGAGCCCAACATTGGGCTTGAACTCATAACCCTGAGATTAAAACCTGGGCTGAGATTAAGAGTCAGACAGTTAACGGACTGAGCCACCCAAGTGCCCCTGTAATTGATATTTCAATAAACATTGTGTATCTCATTATAACATTGTCTAAGTTTAAGGTGTACAATATGTTGATTTGATACACTTGTATATTACAATATGATTATCACCATAGTGTTTGCTAACACATCTATCACATCACATAATTACCATTTCTTTTTTTGTGGTGAGAATATTTAAGATCTACTCTCATGGTGACTTTTAAGTATATAGTAGAGTATTCTTATTTATGATCACAATACTGTGCATTAGATCCCCAGGGTGTATTTATCTTATAACTGGAAGTTTGTACTCTTTGACCTACATCTCCCCATCCCCATGCCTCCAAGCCTCTGGTAACCACCATTCTTCTTTGTACCTATGAGTTAGGCTTTTTTAGATTTCACATAGAAGTGATATCATACAGTAATTGTCTTTCTCTGTCTGACTTATTTCACTTACCATAATGCCCTCAAAATCTACTTATGTTGTTGCAAATGGCAGGATTTTATTCTCTGTAATGGCTGAATAATGTTTCATTGTTTATATGTATATACACCATAGCTCCTTTACCTTTAATGGACAGTTAGGTTGCTTCCATATCTTGGCTATTGTGAATAATGCTGCGATAAACATGGAGTGCAGATGTCGCTTCAATATCCTGTTTTCATTTCCTTTGGATATATACCCAGAAGTGGGATTGCTGGATCATAGGGTAGTTCTATTTTTAACTTTTTGAGGAACCTCCATGCTTTTTCTATTAGCTGTACCAATTTACATCCCCACCAACAGTGTACAAATGTTCCCCTTTCTCCACTTCCTTGCCAACACTTGTTATCTCTTGTCTTTTTTGATGATAGCCATTCTAACAGGTGTGAGATGATATCTCATTGGACTTTTGATTTGCATTTCCCTGATGATTAGGGCATCTCAGTTGGGCATCTTTTCATGTACCTGTTGGCTATTTTATGTCTACTTTGAAAAACTATCTATTCAGTTCCTCTGCCCATTTTTAAATTGGATTGCTTATTTATTTTTTTCTTTTGTTACTGAGTTATGTGAGTTCTTTGTATAGTTTGGATATTAACCCCTTATCAGATAAATGATTTGCAAATGTTTTCTTTCATTCCATAGGTCACCTTTTCATTTTGTTGATTGTTTCTTTTGCTGTGCAGAAGCTTTTTAGTTTTATGTAGTATTGCTTATTTTTGCCTTGTTACTTGTGTTTTTGGTGTCAGATCCAAAAAATCATTGCCAAGACTAATGCCAAGGAGCTTTCCCCTACGTTCTCTTCTTGGAGTTTTACAACTTCAGGTCTTATGTTTAAGTCTTTATTTCGAGTTAATTTTTATGAGTGGTGTAAAATGGGGATCCAATTTCATTCTTCCACATGTGATTACTCAGTTTTCCCAGCACAATTTGTTGAAGAGACTATCCTTTTTCTATTGGGTATTCTTAGCTTCTTTGTAGAATATTAATTGATCATACATGCTGGGATTTTATTCTGGGCTCTCTGTTGTGTTCTGTTGGTCTATGTGTCTACTTTTAAGCCAATACCAAATGGTGTTTTGATTATCATAGATTTGTAATATAGTTTGAAATCAGGAAGTATACTGCCTCCATCTTTGTTCTTCTTTTTTAGGATTGCTTTGGCTATTTGGGGTCTTCTGTGGTTCCATACAAATTTTAGGACTGTTTTCTCTATTTCTGAGAAAAATGTCATTGACGTCTTGATAGGGATGGCTTTGAGTCAGATTGCTTTGGGTAGTATGGACATTTTAACAATATTCATTTTTCCAATCCATGAACACAATATATTTCTATTTGTTTGTATCTTCTTCAATTTTTTCATCAAAGTCTATAGTTTTCAGTGTACAGATCTTTCACCTCCTTAAATTTATTTCTAATTACTTAATGTTTTTGATGCTATTATCAGTGGGATTATTTTCTTTTTCAGATACTTCATTGTTAGTATATACTGATTTCAGTATGTTGATTTTTATATCCTGCAACTTTACTAAATTCATTGATTAGTTCTTAGAGTTTTTGGTGAAGTCTTTAGGACTTCATATATAAAATCATATCATCGGCAAATAAAGAGATTTTCTTTCTTTCTTTCTTTCCAACTTGGGTGCATTTTGTTTTTTAAATTGAAGTATAATTAACATACAGTGTTATATTAATTTAGGTGTATAATATAATGATTCAACAATTCTGTACATTACTCAGTGCTCATTATAATAAGTGTACTCTCAATCCCCTTCACCTTTTCCACCCATGGCCCACCTACCTTTCCTCTGGCAACCACCGGCTTGTTCTCTGTATTTAAGAGTCTGGTTTCTGTTTGTCACATTTTTTGTTTGTTCATTTGTTTTGTTTCTTAATTCCACATATGAGTGAAATCATATAGTATTGTCTTTCTCTGTCTGACTTATTTCACTTAGCATGATACTCTGTAGATCCATCCATGTTATTGCAAATGGCAAGATTTCATTCTTTTTTATGGCTGATATATATATATCATATTATATATGTATGTGTATATGTTTGTATGTGTATATATATGTATATATTATATATGTATATATAAATATCACCTCTTCTTTATTCATTCATCAGTCCATGGACACTTGGACTTCTGTATATTGGCTATTGTAAATAATGCTGAAATAAACATAGGGGTACATATATCTTTTCAAATTAGTGTTTTTGTTTTCTTTGGAAAATACCTAGTAGTGGAATTACTGGATCATACCTTTTTAAAGATTTTATTTATTTGAGAGAGAGAAAGAACACAATCAGGGGGTGGGGGCAGAGTGAGAGGGAAAAACAGACTCCCTGCTGAGCAAGGAGCCCAGTGCGGGTCTCGATCTTAGGACTCCAGGATCCTGACCTGAGCCAAAGGCAGAATGCTTAATGGACTGAGCCACCCGGGTGCCCTTGTATTTTTAATTGTTTTTTTAAAGATTTTATTTATTTATTTGACAGACAGAGCAAGAGAGCACAAGCAGGGGGTGCAGGAGAAGGAGAGGGAGCAGCAGACACCCCGCTAAGCAGGGAGCCCGATGACGCGGTCCTGGATCCCAGGACCCTGGGATCATGACCCGAGCTGAAAGCAGACGCTTAACCATCTGAGCCACCCAGGAGCCCCAGTATTTTTAATTTTTTGAAGAACTTCCATATTGTCTTCCACAGTGGTTGTACCAGCTTGCATTCCTACCAACAGTGCATGATGGTTCTTTTTTCTTCACATCCTCAACGTTTGTTTCTTGTCTTTTTTTTAAATTTTATTATATTATATTAATCACCATACATCTTTAGTAGTGTTCCATGATTCATTGTTTACATATAACACCCAGTGCTCCATGCAGAACGTGCCCTCCTTAATACCCATCACCAGGCTAACCCATCCCCCCACCCCCGTCCCCTCTAGAACCCTCCGTTTGTTTCTCAGAGTCCATCGCCTCTCCTGGTTCTTGTCTTTTTGATTCTAGTTATTCTGACAGGTGTCTCTTGTGGTTTTGATTTGCATTTCCCTGATGATTAATGATGTTAAGCATCTTTTCTTGTGTTTGTTGGCCATCTGTATGTCTTGGAAAAAATGTCTATTCAGGCTTTCTGCCCATTTTTACAGATTATTATTATTATTATTATTATTTGGTGTCAAGTTGTAAAAGTTCTTTATATATTTTGGATATTAATCCCTTATTGGAGATATCATTTGCAACTATCTTCTTCCATTTAGTAGGTTGCCTTGTCATTTTGTTGATGGCTTCCTTCGTTGTGCAAAAAGCTTTTTATTTTGGTATCATCCCAAAGTTTATTTTTGCTTTTGTTTCCCTTGCTTGAGGAAAGGTATCTAGAAAAATGTTTCTACAGCCAATGTCAAAGAAATTACTGCCTGTGTTTTCTACGAGGAGTTTTATGGTTTCAGGACTCACATTTTAGGTCCTTAATCCATTTTGATTTTATTTTTGTGTTTAGTGTAAGAAAGTGGTCCCGTTTCATTCTTTTGCATCTAGCTGCCCAGTTTTCCCAGCACCGTTTGTTGATGAGACTGTCTTTTCCCCATTGCATAGTCCTTCCTCCTGTGTTGTAGATTAAGTGACCATTAAGTGTGGGTTTATTTCTAGGCTCTCTATTCTGTTCCATTGATTTATGTTTGTTTTTGTGCCTGATGCCTTTTATTTCTTTATCTTGCTTGATTGTTTTTCATAAGGACTTCCAGTACTCTGTTGAATAAGAGTGATGAGAGTGCACACCCTTGTCTTGTTCCTGATCTTAGAGGAAAAGATTTCAACCTTTCACTGTTGTGTATGATGTTAGTTGTGGGCTTGTCATCATAGCCTTTATTATATTGAGATATGTTCCCTCCAAACCCAGTTTGTTGAGGGTTTTCATCACCTCTGGCTTCTGCAGTGCTTAGGATGGATCTCTATTAGAACTGCTAGGATATCATGTTACAACTGCTTAACTATCTCTTCCTCACCCGGTCCATGGGCTCCTTTACGACAATCTTACTGTCCTAGGCACCTTTGTATTCTCAGGGCTGAGTATAAGCCCAGAGTAGGTATTTGTATGAATGAGTTAAAAATCCCCAAATTATTCCTTTTATATCTTTCCTTTGAAGTACTTTCTTTTTTTTCTCAAGTACTTTCTTACTAGTAATATATATGTATACTTTTCTGTTCCAAAGAAATTTTGTGCAGGAGCATCTAGTACTTTTAAATTGTATAACTGCTTGTTATAACCAGTGACTTAAAAAATTACGTGGAGCCATTTAAAAAAGATAAAATCTAAGTGTTCTAAAGATTCTGGGAGCCTTTAGTTGAGTAGCATCAAAGTGATATAATCTGGGGGCTCTTGATAGCATTGTGTTGATGAGTACCAGCTTTGGATTCAAGAGACCAGAGGCCACATCCTGGCTGTTGCCTTTCACAGTAGGCATTAGACAGTGACTGCCGGCAACTTCTTTATTATCTCTGGTACTTAATTTTCTCAGGTATAAAGTGCTGTGAAAAATAACTGTATAAATGTAGATGGTGTGTCTACATTTATTGTTGGGTCGGGCACATAAAATTACTAATGATTATTACTTCTCAAAATTTTGGCCTAATTATGAATATTTCACAGATTTATAGAACATAATTCATTTTAGATAATATGAAGTGATTTGATAACTTTATCTTAATTACAAAACAAACATCTACATTTTTATGAGATCAAGGAGAAAAGAGCAACTTCATAGTGGGGAGTTTCCACAGGTATTACCCTGATTTTGGTCCACTGAAATGCTAAATTTGCAGCTGATTGTTATGCTAGGATGTTAGGCTGAGGAGAAATTTTCTATCTTGACAATGGTTTAAAACCCAAAGACTACAAACTTCACAAATTTTGGTAGAAGTGTTACCTTGTTCATATTGAACATAGGGTTTGCTTGAAATGACCATAATAAAAGCCTTATTATCTGTTGTGATTGGCATTGACCAATAAATGTGTCAGTAAATTGAAAAGAGATTCATGATTAGTGATTAGCCAACATCACTAATTATCAGGGAAATGCAAATCAAAACCTCAGTGAGGATCACCTTATACCTGTCAGAATAACTAGAATCAAAAAGACATAAGTGTTGGAGAGGATGTGGAGGAAAAGGAACCCTCCCACACCGTTGGTGGGAAGGCAAGCTGGTGCAGCCGCCGCGGAAAACAGTATGGAGGTTCTTCCAAAAATTAAAAACAGAAATACTATATTATCTAGTAATTCCACTGCTGGGTATTTATTTACCCAAAGAAAACAAAAACACTAATCCGAAATGATATACCTTATGTTTATTTCAGCATTATTTACAATAGGCAAGATATAGAGACAACTTCAGTGTCTATGGATAGATGAATGGATAAGGGGGATGCAAAACACACACACACACACACACACACACACACACACACACACACTGGAATATTGCACAACCTTAATAAGGATGAGATTATGCCATTTGGAACAACATGGATGGACATAGAATATGTAATGCTAAGTGAAATAAGTCAGATTGAGAGAGACAAATACCACAGGATTTCAGTCATATGTGAGATCTAAAAAGGCGAACAACAAAACAAAAAGCAGAATCAGACCTGTGAATACAGCGAACAAACTGAAGTTTGCTGGAGAGGAAAGGGAGTGGAGAGATGGGCAAAACAGGTGAAGGGGAGTGGGAGAGACAGGTTTCAGTTATGGAATGAATAAGTCATGGGAATAAATAGAGAATATAGCCAATGGTATTATAACATTGTTGTGTGGTGACAGATGGTGGTTATGCTTGTGGTGAGCACAACATAACACAGAGAGATGGTGAAGCACCGTGTTGTACACCTGAAACTAATGTAACATCATGTGTCAATTACACTCAAATAGGAAAATAAAAGAAAAAAAGAAAAGGGACTCATGAAAACAATATATATGTGTTTTAAATATATTCATGTTGTTGAGTCAAGGCTTCTCCTTTGAGTATAAGTGCACTGAGGAGAGCTCAGTCAGCTTCCTTGCTTCCAGCCCATCCACAATGCAATGTCTACTACGTCTCCTGCTTTTGACTTACTAAAAGCAAAGCGAGGAGGCAGAGTTGTGTGGTCTGAATGCAGAATCTGTCTGGATTTTTACAGCTATTTCACACTCTTTCGCAAATATCTTACCCACAATAATTTTCTTGCCTTTGTCAACTCTTTCCGAAGTATTCAACTAGGTTTCATAGAAGCCCAAAACTCTCCCCAGTCCTATTTCACCAGTTTGTGTAACATTTAATTAAATTATGTAATTGCACTAGCAAGAGAACTGGCATAAACTGACTTGAGAAAAATGTAGGGAACTCAAAGTGAACATAAAATGAGTGTAGGGGCCTTCTAGAAAATAACCTACTAGTGGTAATTGCCCATGTAAAATCAGTCAGATGTTTTGCGGAAGAAAGGAGCCCATCCATGGCTAGGTCAGGTGGACTGGTTAAGCGGAAAGTGGTCAGGAGCATCAGCTGTATTTAATCATGAGAGTTTAGCTTCCTTCTACGAACTGAACTTGGCTAATTAGAGAAGCTGTAGGATTCTGAGCTTTTGACCCTTAAAATGCTTTAAACTTTTCTTTTTTTTTAAAGATTTTATTTATTTATTTGAGAGAGAGAGAATGAGAGATAGAGAGCACGAGAGGGAAGAGGGTCAGAGGGAGAAGCAGACTCCCCGCTGAGCAGGGAGCCCGATTCGGGACTCGATCCGGGACTCCAGGATCATGACCTGAGCCGAAGGCAGTCGCTTAACCAACTGAGCCACCCAGGTGCCCTGTTTTAAACTTTTCTAACCTTGTTGTTAGGTTATTCCAAGGAAATTCAATTTAAGATGTTGCTTGGTATTGAATTTTATCTCTTGCCAACCCATTTCTTTTTCTCATGATCTCCTCTAATCCATGTGCCCCACTAAATATACTAGTGTAATTTTAAAATTTAAGAGAAATGAAGGGGCTGGACAATCCTATCTTGTGGAAAGCGTGTCTGCCAAACACTGGCTGCGGACCAACATCAGTAACGTTCTGATGCTCAGCTGCACACTCATATCCCTAAATCCTTCCCGAGCAGTCAAGCTTTTACCAACACCTCCTGACACTTTTACCTAATTTGATGTTGAAAGTTTTAATGCCAGCCACAGAAAACCAATCTTTTGTCAATGTACAAAAAGTCTCTTTTGGCCTCTTAGTAGTACAAATATTTTCTGAAATAGAAAAAGTCAGGATCCTTTGTTTCGGCTAGCATCCATATTTCCAAGGATTATGAAATAAATGTTTGATCCAGGAGAGATAAAAAGAAGGCCTCTACTTGAAAATCTTGATATAATTGATCTGATAAATTCTTAACTCCCGCTGACGTTGATGAGAGCGAAGTGCATGCCAGAGGTCACGTTTGAGGTACTTGAAATTTGGAACTGTCTCCCAGATGGCTATCTAAACCTTCCCGATCTTTGCTCTCTTCTTGAAGAGCCATTTGGCTGGCAAAGATAAAAATTTGCATGACTCCCTCTAAGGGGATAGATTCGGTTGGTTTAAGTGTACAGATTTTTCTTTTTCCTTTCTAGTGTTTTAAAAGTGGGGACATTTTATGGTTCAAGAACGAAACATAGGGTGACAAAAGGCATATGCTGTTGCATGATAGCAACTGGTTCCAGCGAAGTAGCTGCCGCCCCTTGGACGGGACTTGGTCGCTCCAATTCCCTATGGTTCCCTTCTCTCCTGTGCCTTGCCCTTGGCCAGTCATTGATGTTACCTCCTGACTCCTCTAGGCAGGTGAATTTGCAGTCCCTGTCATGGACTTTAATTGTTTCTTCATGTAAGCTTTGTGTCCACAAATCTAGAAGAATTAGGTTCTTCCAGGGTAATAAATTGTACCCTCTGCTGTCTGCATGAACGCTTTATGGCCATTGAGCTGTCCCTTAATGTGCTGTAAACACTCAGGGGAGACGGTGCCTCCCCAAACATTTAGAATCCCAGTTCAGCCAGATTTAAAATGTACAGCTTTAGGGGCGCCTGGGTGGCTCAGTTGGTGAAGCGTCTGCCTTCAGCTCAGGTCACGATCTCAGGGTCCTGGGATGAGTCCCACATTGGGCTCCCTGCTCAGCGGAGAGTCTGCTTCTCCCTCTGCTTCCATCCCTCCCCCATTTGTGTTCTCTCTCAAATAAATAAATATACAGCTTTAATGTGAATGCAACATCTAGCAAACCTTTAGATGAATATCTCCCAAAGGCCAAGTCACATGGGGTCATTTATTTACCTTTCGACTGCTTTACTCCTGGGTTACCTGATCTCTCAGGTTTCATGTGATGTCATGGAGATGATTCTGAATAAAGTAAGAGGGGAAGCCCAGAATTGACTCTCAGCTTTTGTCCCAATTTCCTGAAACAGCTGAGCGGGTTTCAGCAGGTTTCAGCGGGTTTCCTTGGCCACCATCTTTGTCCCAAGACTTCTTGATGATGCTTCCCCAGTGGTTTGGCTTAAGGAACAGTAGGGATGTAAATCATCCTGGGAGGAGAAGGTGTCTGAGGACAGAGACCCACCAAAGATGATAGGGAGTTGGAGGAAGAGTGGCAAGTAGGATCAGGCGAGGGGGGCCATGGGAAGATACAGCTAAGGGTAATGGCTGGAGGGGTAGTGAAGCTAGAAACCAGGAAAAAAGAATGAAAAGTTTCTTGGTCTCTTGCTTTTATATTCATCGTGTAGGTTGGAAATTCACTTCTACTGAACAAGAAATGTATGACCAGCATGATCCCTAGGATTGTATGGAGGCTGAAGAGAAAAGAAAGCTTTCACAGGAAATGCCCATTTATTCTCAGTTATGTAGAACACTTCAAGGTATTTATAAGGTTTTATTTTTGGTCTTTAGCAAACGCAAGGATAAGTTGGCTAATGTGAGTCTTATGCTGAAGTGGCTTCTTAACCCTTAAATTCTTAGTTTGCAGACCAGTGGGCTGTCTGTGAAATGCGCCAAATTATCAAGGGCATTTCTTGTCACCTGTTTTCAGCAACTTCTCTGGGAGCCACGGGTAGAAGGCTGTGCCTGGCGGGGGGGAGGTGGCTGTGGTTTGACTGGAGGAAGCACAGCTTTTTTGGCTAAATAGCCAACTTTTAAAATCCTGATATAAATAAAATGTTTTTCTAACTGTTGTTGCTTGGCTCATTTCCCAGGTAAGTGCATGAACCATACATCATTGACCTTGGCTCTAAAATATAGATTTTCATCTTTAAAGAATTTGGGATCATAGGTTACAGATCATAGGTTGTTTGAGCTGGAAAGGATTTAGAGATCTGCTAGTCTACTCCTTTATTTTATGGATGAAAATATCCCCAAACTCTGTCATATCCAGATCCCTCTCTTTTTTCTTGTCTTTAAAAATTCTTTTAAAAAAATGTTCAAGCTTTATTGAGATATAATTGACAGACCATTATGTAAGCTTAAAGTATATAATGTATTGCTTTGATGTACTTATAAATTGCAAAATGATTACTATGATAGCGTCAGCTAACACCTTCATCATGTCACATAATCACCATTTCTTTTTTTGCAGTGAGAACACTTAAGATTTATTGTCTTAGCAGCTTTCTTTTTCTTTAAAAGATTTGAGAGAGAGAGCATGCACACGTGCACATGCATGAGTGGGGGAAGGGATAGAGGAAGAGAGAATCTCAAGCTGACTCCCCCCCTGACTGTGGAGCCCCACATGGGCCTCTATCCCATGACGCTGAGATCGTGACGTCAGCTGAAATCAAGAGTCGGGAGCTTAACCGACTGAGCCACCCAAGCGCCCCTCTCAGCAACTTTCCAGGGTGTAATACAGTATTATTAACTATCCCATCTAAATAACTCTTAGTACATTGAAATATGTTAGGTAATATGTCAGTTTTAATTACTTTTTTTGGAGAGGGAACTTCTGGGGAGCCCTCTTTGCTTCTGGGGCAGTTCTGGGCCTGGACGCAACGGTTACTCTGGACTTGCCTTTTTTACTATGCTAGGACACACTTTACCTTGCTTTTTTGTGGGATCCTGAATTTCCCTATTTCCACTGTCTTTCTTGGTTTATACCTTCATTCTGGTGGAGAACATTTTTCATCCTGTACTTTCAAGAGTTGGGGGCCACAGCAGGTAAATTTCTTGAGGACTTGCATACTTAAAAAGTCCTTATGATCACATTTAATTGATAATTAGGATAGGTATAGAAGGTTGGAAATTATTCCTCCCCCGAATCTTGAAGATGTAATTATTTCTTTGAATTTTGGCTTCTGGTGCTGGTGTTGAGCCATCTGATGCCAATCCGACTCCTGATTTCTTCTATATGACAATTTTTTTCATTCCATTAGATTTTTTGCTGATGTACTGGGGATGGGTCTGATTTGTTTTCTTCATTGTCTGGGGTACTAAATTAGCCCATTAAATCTGGAAACTTTTATCTTTCAGTTTTATGAGTTTGGCATACATTACTAATTTGATAATTTCTTCCCTTCTATTTTTTTTTTTTTTTTTTTGTCTGTGCAGTTTCTTTCTGGAGCTTCTAGAGAGTTTCTCTAATTTTCTGATGCTTTCTTTTCTTTTTCCACATTTTTGTCTTTTTTGTTTCTTTTCTAGGAAATTTCCTTGAGTTTCTCTCCTGACCCTTCAGTTGAATTCTTTCCCTTCCTGCTCTCAGAGTTTTCATTTCCAAGCATTCTTTGCTTTCTCTAAATATTTCTTCTTTTCGTGGCACCCTGTACTTTGATGGATGCAATATCTAGTTTTATCACTGATGCTGTCAAAATAGTTTTATAAGTTATCTTCTGATGATATTTTTGTCACTTTTTTTCTTTTTTTTTAAGATTTTATTTATTTATTTATTTGACAGAGAGAGACACAGCGAGAGAGGGAACACAAGCAGGGGGAGCGGGAGAGGGAGAAGTAGGCTTCCTACTGAGCGGGGAGCCCGATGCGGGACTCGACCCCAGGACCCTGGGATCATGACCTGAGCGGAAGGCAGACGCTTAACGACTGAGCCACCCAGGCGCCCTTGTCACTTTTCATCTTTGTCTTTTTAAATGTGTTTTTCCACTTTCTTTCATGTTAGAGAATTTCCTTATGATTCTGGTTATCTTACTTCTTCTCTTCCTAGCGAGGACAGGGAAACTCAAACTGGTTTTAAAGTTGGTGAGTATGAGTGAAACTCCTGAACTGCTGGGCTTGTGTGTTTATAATTTGTTATTGTGTTAATAGGTTTTGGGAGGGAATGAATGTGTAGGTTCAGTGTACAATATTTAACCGGATGTCCTGGTTGCTACATTGTTCTATTAAGTGCAACATTGCTGGGACCTAATAAAGCCTTGGTGCTTGTCTCTCTCCTTTCTTCCCCCTTCCCCTGTCTCCCTCTCTTTCCTTGTGCATCCTTTCTGCCATATCCACACCATGTCCAGGGGACACCTGTTTGGTAGATCTGTTTTCCATTAGCATCCTGAGCAATTTGGAAAAAGTCATTATGGAATACACTCCAGGGCACCTGGGTGGCTCAGTTGGTTGGACGACTGCCTTCGGCTCCGGTCATGATCCTGGAGTCCCGGGATCGGGTCCTGCATTGGGCTCCCTGCTCAGCGGGGAGTCTGCTTCTCCCTCTGACCCTCCCCCCTCTCATGCTCTCTCTCTCTCTCTCTCTCTCTCTCTCAAATAAATAAATAAATCTTTAAAATAAAAGGAATACACTCCAAAAAGTAGTAAGATCCATAACTGTCTGATTTCGTCTAAGGCCAGGGCTTTAGGTTAGGATGATATTAGCAAATAACCAGGTGCCTTCCATTTAATTCAAGAGATATTTACTGAGCTCCAATTATGTGCATGGCATATAACTGCTACTGAAAGAGAAGTAAACAAACAAAAAGTAAAATAGTATACTCTATTCCAAAAGGCTTATCTGCTAATACTTTCTGCCTGAGCCATGACGTTAGACCTGCCACTGCTCATTCCATGATTTCAATAGGAGCTCTGACTTAGTTCATATAAATGTTGAATTAATTAAGGTCCTCAAAAGCTTGAAATTGGAATTTTAAGCTTTTTTCCCTTTTATCCTTAGAAGATTTCCGAAGGTACCAACCTTACCTTGCACTTTTTTTTTGGTATTTTCTCAAACTGTCCTGCGTCATGCTTTACCTGGCAGATATGCCATATGTGTCTGTGGCTGATGATGCTGACCTTAGGACTCTGGTCACTATGACTACAACCTGTTAGATTTTGGTAGAAAAATCAATGACTTGCTTATACTTGGGAGGTGGGAAGCAAACACAAAGATTGCCACCATAAATGCGGCCTGTGGTGAGCAGATTCTAAGGTTATGTCCAGGTTCAGAGAAAGGGAGCATGGTAGTAGTTAGTCCTTGTACCTTGTTTTGCTGTTTCTCATGGTTCCTCCGGGAATATCATTACTGGGATTCATGAGGGAAGCAGGGATTAAGTGATCAAAGTCAACTCTTTCACCTCCTGTGTCCACTGCAGGATCGTCCTGCAGTGGGTATTTATCACCTTCCTATGTGCTGGAACTGGAAGGGGCAGGCCCTGGATGCTCTTACCGCAGCTCTATCTCTGGACCTTCCGTCTGAATATGGGAAGGGTAATGCAGCCCTTCCCCTAAAACATGGCTATTTGAATGGAGGTCTATCTGTACACAATGTCGCTTAAAGGTATTTGTGCATATACAGTATATATACCTACACATTGTGTATGTTTATCCAGGCCAGTCAAATTTTTTGCACTAGTTGTGTTTTGTAAAGTCACTGAACCATTGCTTCTGGGGAACATATGGGGTTAGACCCCTATGAGGCTCTGGTCACAACATTATCGTTAATGGATCAATACATAACCTTGTTTTATGGGACAATTTATTTAACATATGTTTTTGATTCATTAACATTGAATTCACAGCCAACAACACTATACCTCATATCTGAACAAAACTCATCACACACATTTCTCCACAAGGTACCTTGCAGCCTCTTGTGTTTGGGAACACTGGGCAACACTTCAGCATTCCACTTGGGGGCCATTTTAAACCGTGAAATCATCCACAGGAAAACACAAAAATGTGAAAAATGTGGCACTAAGTAGACCGTGAAAAGGACACTTGTTTGTAGTGTGGCAGCTACAATAAGAAGGGGCATCACCTTGTTTACCTTGGGTGGGAACATCCGTGGCTAACATTTTTTGTCTACTCTGTGCATGTTTGCACATGTTCACCAAGCACCACTGATATTGATTTTGGGGTCACAAATGAATTTTTGCAAATTTGCAAACACGAAATCTGCAAATAATGAAGACTGACTCTGTGTGTGTGTGTGTGTGTGTGTGTGTGTGTGTGTGTGTGTGTGTGTGTGTATTACGGACAAATGGAAAACAAACAAAAAAATTAATCCCCAAAGCTTCGTGACCGTTTCAGCTTCCCATGTGTGTATCGAGAAGCTTGACCTTGACCTTTTACCCAATAGAGGGACAGATCCTATTCCTATCAGCTGCAGCAGCTACTAGCCAAACACTTTACATGAGCCTCCAGGTTTATTTTCCTCTGTCCTTGTTTTGTTAGGTTCTGTTTTATGGAAGGAGCCAGGTGAGTACCCAGTGACCAGTAATCTGGGCTGATAATAGGTAGGTATCATTGAAGCAGCTGAAGCAAGCCTCCTCCGGTCTAGGGCTGAGGTCTTAAATTCTAACTACCTGAGGGCCGCCTGAATTTCCAGAACCATCTGCTGTTGAATTATTTAGTCAGGCCACACAGACAGATTTTGATGTGTTTCATTTCTTTGTCCTTGTTCATGACATTTAACAAATGTATTCTGCTTGAGTAATTTCTATTCTTGTCACATGGCATAGTGACTCACCTGAATCAGGAAGGAAAGACCAAATTGGTTAATTTGTTACCACGAGGGGAAAAAAACAGTGTGGGGAACACCAGGTCATTATATTCACCCATACTGTGGACAGATAACATTGTGAAAGCTGTCAGTGTTTGGTAAATTTATTTCAACTGTGTAAAATAAATTTTGTAGCAAAAATGTACTTTTTCACAGAAACCATTGGCTAACTTATTTTGAAAGTTGTTTTCTGAGTCTCCTTAAGCATTGCCATAGGAATGTTTGTGTTTTATGATGCTGCGTTGAGGAGGAACAATGGTACGGGGAGTATGGTGGTAGAGGGAGAACTAGCAGGGTCCCCAAAACCTTCTCCAGCCTAACTTACGTGAGTAAGAGATGGGTCATATAACAACCCGAACCTCCAGTGATACTAATCTTTAGGTAAGCAGAACCTTTTCTTTTTGACATGGAAAAAAACTTATTCAAATGGCTTTTTTTTTTCACCTGAAGCTTTATCGAAGTATTATTGACAAATAAAAATTTTATGTATTTAGGCTGTACAATGTGGTTTTAAGAGGCACAATGTGATGATTTAATATACATATACCTTGTGAAGTGCTTACCGTAGTCATGTTAATTCACACATCCATCGCCTCACATAGTTATCATTTGTTTGTGCATGTGTGGTGAACACATCTTATGAACACATAAGATCTACTCTTAGTAAATTTCAAGTACAGTATTATTAATTATAGTCACCATGGTGTCCGTTAGATTCCCCAGAACTTACTCTAATTGAAAGTTTGTTTCCTTTGACCGACTTCTCCCCATTTCCCCCACCCCTGGTTCCTGTCAACCACCATTCTGCTATGAGTTCTACTTTTGTAGATTTTGCCTATAAGAGATTACACGGTATTTGTCTTTCTGTGTCTGATGTATTTTACTTAGCATAATGCAGTCCAGGTTCATCCATGTTGTCGTAAATGGCAGGTCTTCTTATTTTATGGTTGAATAATATTCATATATATATATATATGTGTGCGTGTTTGTGTGTGATATATATTCATCTTCTTTATTCATAGATGGACACTTTGGTTGTTACCATATCTTACCTATTCTGAATAATGATGCAATCAATAGGGGAATGCAGATATCTCTTTGATAGCCTGTTTTTGTTTCCTTTGGGTATATACCCAGAAGTGGGATTGTTGGATCATATGGTAGTTCCATTTTTAACTTTTGAGGAGCCTCTATACTGTTTTCCATAATGATTGTACCAATTTACATTCCTACCAATAGTGTACAAGGATTTCTTTTTCTCCACACCCTTGCCAACACTTGTTATCTTTTGTCTTTTTGATAATAGCCATTTTAACAAATGTGAGGTGCTATCTCAGTGTGATTTTGATTTGCATTTCCCTGTTGATTGTTGATGTTGAGCACCTTTTCTTGTACCTGTCAGCCATTTGTATGTCTTCATTAGAAAAATGTCTAATCAGGTCCTTTGCCCATATTTTAATTGAGTTATTTTATTTATTGATTGATTGCTGTTGAGTTATAGGAGTTCTTTGTATATTTTGGGTATCAGCCTCTTATCAGATATACAGTTTGCAAATATTTTCTTCCACTCTGTAATTACCTTTTGTTGATTGTTTTGCTGTACAGAAGGCTTTTTCATTGGTTCACTTACCAAAAGTGTTCTATGTAGGCTTTAGGTATGGCTGGATCCAGGAGTTCAAATGATGTCATTAAGGGTCTTTTTTTTTTCTCTTTCTCTCAGTTCTGGTGTCCTCCCTGTTGGTTCTTCCCTTGTAATGCCAAATTAATTTACATCCTAATGTCACAGCAACTTCATCAGAAATGAGTTATTTTGTTTTCCTGACAATTTCATGGAAGTCCCAGAATTCAGTTTTTTCCCTTCCTTCCTTCCTTTCTTCTTCTTTCTCTCTCTCTCTCTCTCTTTCTCCCTCCCTTCTTTCCTTTCTCCCTTCCCTCCCTCCCTCCCTCCCTCCCTTCCTTCCTTCCTTCCTTCCTTCCTTCCTTCTTTTTTTTTTTGCCATGTGCTTTCCCCTGAGTCAGTCACCAGAGTCTGGGGAATGTTGTGCCCTGACAGGCCATGCATCTATTACATGACCATGTGTGGAGCCCAGACTGGAGTTAGTACCGCCTGTATCACTTGGAATAAAAGAAGGGTAGGAATCACTCATTGGGAGAAATCAGAGTGCTGGTGTCAGAAGGAAAGTAAATGAAAGCTGGGCAGGTAAAATAATAAATGACCATTTTGGATTCATTTAAATCATTGGCTTGTTGTATGTTTAAATTAAGACCATGGATATAGAAGTGCTTTGAAAACAATACATATAAATATATTTTCTTTCTTATTGTGTATAAATAACATCAATTTAATTAAATATACATTATATGTATATGTGTATAGAGGTAATGCCCACTGTTCACTAAGCATTATGGAAGATATCAAGGTGAATAGGAAATAATCTTTGTCCTCAACAAATTTAGAATTTAGTGGAATATAGGCAAGCAAAAAATAATTAACTATAACATGAGGCAGGAGGAAATAAAGAGCAATATGTGTGGGAAATCACAGAAGTTGGGAGATACTACTTTTTTTAAAATTTATTTATTAGAGAGAGAGAGTGCACAAGCAGGGGGTGGGGAGGGGCAGAGGGAGAGAGAGAATCTTTTTTTTTTTGATTTTTTATTGTTATGTTAATCACCATACATTACATCATTAGTTTTTGATGTAGTGTTCCATGATTCATTGTTTGTGCATAACACCCAGTGCTCCACGCAGAACGTGCCCTCTTTAATACCCATCACCAGGCTAACCCATCCCCCCACCCCCCTCCCCTCTAGAACCCTCAGTTTGTTTCTCAGAGTCCATCGTCTCTCATGGTGGAGAGAGAGAATCTTAAGCAAAACTACCAGCTGAGCACAGAGCCCTGCATGGGCTTGATCTCACGACCTGGAGATCAGGACCTGAGCTGAAACTCAGAGTCGGACTCTCAACCAACTGAGCCACCCAGGCGCCCCGGGAGATATTACTTTTGAGCAAAGTAAGTTAGAAGATATATTAGTGCCTTAGAAAAATCGGAAGAGCACTAGAGCCTCTGCTAAGCCTAAGGGGCAGGAGAGAAGCAAAATAGAGGAAGAAGCAGATAACCGAGTTGGGGGCAGAGAGGAGAGAAAGGGGAGGAATAGTAATATAATAAGAGGAAAGGGTTCCTGCAGGGGGTAATAATCTGCAGTGGTTAGATCCCTGTGGTTCTCAACTCTCGTTCACCATTAACTAAGGGGGTTTAAAAACATAGCAGGGGTACTGCTCCTCCCCTGACTTTCCGAAGCAGAATCTCCAGCTGGGGCCCTGGCATGCTTGAACAAGCCAACAAGAGAAACCTGGGACTTCCGAGTGCATGACTGGTTTAATTCTTTGAAGATTCGTTAGAAGAGTGTTCGTTAATATGCTGCCTTTTATCCTTTCCTCAAACATTTGTGATCCCAAATTAATACTTTGCTCTTTAAGTGTTAAATTAAGATTTATACTCAATAATATTTTATTTACATTGCACATGAAGGTTGCATAATTTGGGGAAGGAAGTAAGCCAGTCTTAAAACTTGAAATGTTTTCTTAAATATTCAATGGAAAATAATTTATGTAATGTCATGCTTCATTAATACCTCGTTTATCAGTATGTCACCTAACCAGCCACATCAACTTCTGTGAGTTTAGCTAAGAACCAGGGAAAGAGAACTCTGAGAACTCAAAAATGTGGCTGTAGTTTCCAGTAACTTAAAGTCCTGCACTGTAGTCTTGGGAGAGTCTTTAAAGTCTGGTTTATCATCACAACACACACACACACACACACACACACACACACACACACACACACACACACACTTATATTTCTAAAAATCTAGTCTATTTGTCTATAGCAAATTAGAAATAAGGAATTAGTATAAGAGGGATTTTGGGTAGCTGAGAAAGACTATTACCCTGCAATGATACCAAACAGCTGAAGTTGAAAAGGAGACTAAAAAATTTTAAAAAGCCAAATCAAAACTCATGGCAATATTAGAATACTACGATTACCATATACACACATGTTCTTGATTAAGGACTTGTGTTATTAAGAAGCACACATGTTCAATACATTTGTTTTAGAAGGCAAAAAAGTGGCTCATATAATCAATACATACAATATTGTAATTTATATATTAAACTTTAAAATTATAATTTATATACATTTGTATTACATATAATTTATACATCTACCTGGTAAGCTTTTAAAAGGCTGATGCTTAACGGGATAAATTTCAAGTTATTTGGAAAATTCATTCACCTGTAACTTAGTACCCTCTGTATCTGTTAAATGAGACATTACGGCATTTTATGATTTAATTTCCCTCTGAGATCTGATATTTCATATACGAAGGAGTATGGCTAGGGAAGAAACAGTGGTGCATATATTTAAAAAAACATCACTTTGTTTTGTCAGCTAAGATTTTTTTTTTCTAGCAAACCAGCGAATCAGGAACTGGCTTAATCACCTTCTCATCACTGGGGTCATTCCTGTTAATAAAGTATACCTAATATTTTGTCACAAGTGTTCCCTCCTGAGGAGAGAAATGTCTTTCTTTGTGGGCTGAGGCTGGGGCGCTGGGGTTTGGACCTCAGTGGAGACCTGAACCGAGGCCCGAAGGTTTCTTGGATATCTAATGTTGGAACCTGGCTGAGATCACAGGGTCATATCCCAGGGGCTCCAGACTATTATTCCTTGTCTGCTGGAGTCCCTTATTTCTCAGTTTGCTAAAAATGAAACAAAATACCTAGCAACAAGCCCGTGGTTCTTCAAATGGGGTTATAATTTAAAGCTCTTTGCAAATCTCTGTAGTGATGAATACAAGCAGACATTTCATATTCAGTGTATAATGTTAAGGTGGCTGTAGGCTGTCTGACATTACAGCGGAATGAAAGGGTCCAATTCCCTCCAGATTCTTGTGCAGCGCCTTTTAGATGTACCTTTAATTGTAGTCCCAAGTCAGGTATGTTAACATTCAGTATTCTTGTTGGAGAATGACAGTTCATTGCTGAATCAGCTCACCAGTGTTTCCTTGTGTCCAGTGGAGGCTTGTAGATCGGTGAATTGGAAAAATGTATCTATTCTATTTTATTATTATGTATTCAGTTCTACTTATTATTCCATTCTATTTATTATTATTATTAAGAATGAAAATAACTTGCTTAAAGGTTGGGTAATACTGACTGCGGTTAAAGCTTGGCTGAACCTCTAATTTGAGTTAGTGTTCGAAATTCACATTTGGAATATTTCTTTTTTTTTTTTTTTAAGATTTATTTATTTGACAGAGACAAAGCGAGAGAGGGAACACAAGCAGGGGGAGTGGGAGAGGGAGACGCAGGCTTCCCGCCGAGCAGGGAGCCTGACGCGGGGCTGGATCCCAGGACCCTGGGATCATGACCTGAGCCGAAGGCAGATGCTTAACGACTGAGCCACCCAGGCACCCCAAGGAATATTTCTGCTGAGAAATATGTTATCTTGATAAACAGTGGCATAGTTGATGCCTTTTCCTCCTGCCTCATACAAGCCTGGTCTTAGAGAGAAAAGGTGGAACATTCTTCATTAGCCTGGAATTTGTTCCATTCCGGGTTTAATCTCCTGCCCTCAAGTGGTACATTGGAAAAAAACTCATTCAGGTCTCACGAATAAAGACTTTCTTTTGTCAAATATGTTAGCTTGCCAGGGATGGGGCTCATTTTGAAAGATACTAATGGTTCAGGTCAAAAGCTTTAAAAAAATTAAGGGTGAAAGAAAACGTTCTGCTTCTTTACAAATAGTCTTCCGGAAGCATCCACTCATATAAAAAACATTTCCTCTGTGGTTTAGCAAATACTCAGGACCTCAGATTTTTTAAGATTTAGGAGATTAAGATCTCCTTTGTGGCCCCACGTGGTTATCCTTACTGCCCCTGAGTTATTCCAAGGCACATGAAAAGGTGAAGAGGACTTGGGAGCCAGCAGGTGCTCTAAACAAGCGTGCATTGCTCTTCAAAGCGTGAAATACCATGAGGCCTTGTTTGCTTCTTCAAAACAGTTTTTCAGGGCCCCCAAATGAACACCATCTAATCAGTTCTGTAAACCAGGCAATTTCATAATTGGAGATGAATAATTTTAATGTTCAGATCAGATCCTTCATCAGATCTTTCAGCCTCGTGGCTTGTGTTTGGGTTTGGGATAATGATGTGGTGTCAAAGAGTCTGTAGAATTTTTTTTTTTTTTTTTCCAAAATGGATGTGTCTAATTTAGAAAAGAGAAGGTTTTCTGGAGAAATGAGAAGTTTTGATTTTTCTAGCTTTTATCGTTTGCCACAGATGTACTGCTGAGGCAGATGAAATGCCTGGTTCCTCAGGCACTGGCATCACCCTTTAATGACAAGCCATTAACTTCAGTTAAAAAGGGATGCTCTGGTGAGGATGCAGGAGATGGAGCGAGCGTTGCCTGTAATCTCTTTTAAAGAACCCAGGAATCACACCTTCAGAAGCAGGCAAAGGAGAGGGAGAAATTCAGAGTAGATCTTTTAGAATAGGAGAATCTCTGCTCCTATGGGGGCCTAAACGGGAGAGGAAGGGACATAGCCGGCCAGGAAAGGTGCCCGAGCAGGTGCATCCTGAGTGGCACTGAATGTGAGCCGCAAGGGTGTCTAACAGGGTCAGCGACGGTGCAACTCCGGCCAATTCAGGCCACACAGAAATGTGGGGTACAGTGATGCTCGAGCTATGGCATATTTTCAAAGGAAGATAAGGATTCAGATTTTATGTAAAACCTGCCACATATAAACGTTTGTCCAGATTCAGGCTGGAATGAGGCGCATGGGCTCCCCCTTTGCTCCTTCAGGTTTAGAATGTCAGTGTTCTCACACCAAACTTAATATGAAGTTAGTTGTCTTCTGTTGCTCAAGTAAGCAGCCTGTGGGCCCAAAGAACAAAAACTCATGTACTCATGTCGATATATATTTTATTACATATATATATTTATTATTATATATTTTTATTTTTTTGGTTAAGACTACAACTGGCTATCTCATAAATATCATACATGTTGGAAAAGAAATTGCCCCAGGATTTGTGGAGACAGGACTGAGATCCAGAAATCGGAGATTGCAGTATCTCTTTGTGTATCTTTCTGAGGACACACAGTCTTGTGTTTCTGCCTTTCTAGGCACATACCTCCATTTTGTCCCTACAGACTGGCCTCCTCTGTCTATTTCTGGGTGTTGCTGTCCCCCTTCTGGGGGCTGTACAAAGCTTTGGTGAGCTGAGGAGTTGACTCCGGCTCTTATGCTATATGACTTTTGAAAACAATTGAGATCTAACTGACATATAACATATTAGTTTCAAGTACACAACATCATGATTATTTGTAGATATTATGAAATCGTCACCACACTAAGTCCAGCCAACATCTGTCACTGTACCTAGTTACAGAATTTTTTTCCTGTGATGACAATTTTTTAAGATTTACTTCCTTAGAAGCTTTCAAATATGCAGTACAGTGTTCATCACCATGGTGTATGTTACGTCCCCATGATTTATTTATTTTATAGCTGGAAGCTTGTACTTTTTGACCCTTTCACACATTTTGTCCCCATTCCCCCTGCTTCTGGCAGTCACCAATCTGTTCTTGAGATATTAGTTTTTTTTTTAAATACATTCTACATATAAGTTAGATCATACAGTATTTGTTTTTCTCTGACTTATTTCACTTAGCATGATCCCTTTTCTATATGACTTTTTAGCTTCAGAACCTACCAGTTACTATTGACAGTCTCTATGTCTGAGTTAGGAAATCGGATTGACAGAACCAGGCCTATGGATTGGTTCTCTTTGGATGAGGAGGCTTCCACCTTTTCAACTGAGAATTGAAATCCTCAATTTCAGAGAACTGAATGAAATCCTCTCGAAGGTCCATGGGCAGCTTAGATGAAGACAAAAGGGGAAGTTAGGTAGGGAATCAGGCTGACATTGTATAAACTATACACATGAATGCTGATATATTAGATTCTAAATGTTGACAAATTTATTATTTTTTATTTTTAATTGAAATTCAACTAATTAACATATAGTGTATTATTAGTTTCAGAGGTAGAGTTCAATGATTCATCAGTTGCATATAAGACCCAGTGCTCATCACGTCACATGCCCTCCTTAATGTCCATCCCCATGTCCAGTCACCCCATCCCTCCCACCCCCTCCCCTCCAGCAACCCTCAGTTTGTTTCCTGAGATTAACAGTCTCTTATGGTTTGTCTCCGTCTCTGATTTTGTCTTGTTTCTTTTTTTCCTCCCTTCCCCTATGCTTGTCTGTCTTGTTTCTCAAATTCCTCATATCAGTGAGATCATATGATACATGTCTTTCTCTGACAGACTTATTTCGCTTAGCATAATATCCCCTAGTTCCATCCGCGTCATTGCAAATGGTAAAATTTCAATTTTTTTTGATGGCCGAGTAATATTCCATTGTATATATACACCACATTGTCTTTATTCATTCATCGACAGATGAATCTGGGCTCTTTCCGTAGTTTGGGTATTGTGGACATTGCTGCTATAAACGTTGGGGTGCAGGTGCCCCTTCGGTTCACTACATTGGTATCTTTGGGGTAGATACTTAGTAGTGCAATTGCTGGGTCCTAGGGTAGCTCTATTTTCAACTTTTTGAGGAACCTCCATACTGTTTTCCAGAGTGACTGCACCAGCTTGCATTCCCACCAAGATTGTAAGAGGGTTCCCCTTTCTCCACATCCTCACCATTAAATGTTGACAAATTTCAAGAAGTAATATGTGATCATAGAGAAAGTTTGAGAAATTCTGTAAAGGGTAAATAACAAAATCATCCATAATCTCATTACCCAGAGTCAAATACAGACATTTTCGTATATTTACTTCCAATATATTTGGTGTATTTTCTTCCAGTCTTTTTTTTTTCTAGGTATCGATCTCAAAATGCTGTATTTAATAAGGGCATATCCTGAAAGGATGAGATGATGTGGATTAAGAAGAAAGGTGGGGATTAAAATGAATTTAATGAATTAAAAAGATTTTAAGTAATACATTTTATGGAGGACTTAAAAATATGGCCTTTGTTCTAGTAATTTCATATTATCTGAAGTAAGTCTCAGAGATGTGTACAAAAATGGATGTATAAGGATATTCACCAATGCATTACTGAGCATAGTCAGAAATGGGAAACACTTGAAATATCCAACAATAAAAGATTAAGAAAAGTATAAAACAGGTACCAGATGGAAATTTTGTAACCGCTAAACAATTTTGGGAGAAATATATTTCCTGAAGTAAGAATGTTCACAATAAGTTGCTAAGCAGATTTCAAAATTGCAAAATACAGCACTTTTCAGTATTTTCCAAAATTTCTGTATGGAGCATGTATTACCTTTATAATGTGTAAACAAATAAACCCAATACACACAATGAATTTAAAAAATGAATTTAGTGACATGGAACTGTGTGCAAATGAGGAGGAAAATTATGGCAAGAGAGATTTGAGCAGTTTCCAAGCTCAGTGAAGGGGGATGGTTGACACAGGGCTCCTTGACCAGAACCTCTTTTGGAAGCTGTCCCACCATGCAAGTAAAAATCAAAATCATGCACCTCCTTCCTTGCCTCATTAGTGCATCATCTGGAATTGAAATGCATTGAAATATATCTCCCTTTATTTGATAGTTGAGGTCTTTTAAGTTTTCATTCCTAGCTCTCCACCAACTCCCTGAGAGCTTTTGTTTTCTTTTCATCTACTGAAAGTAACATGTCTACATTTTGCAAAATTGGGAAGATATTAAAAGGTACAAGGAAGCAGAAAAAAGTCTCCTCGTTCTACATGTTACCTATCTGAACCTCAGTGAGTCCAGGGAAATTGATATGAATCTATCCTGGGAACTTACTTTTTCCACTGATCAGAGCTGGAGTAAGATGTGTACATGTATGTTTCCTTTCTCCTCCTGGGTAAAATTCAGCAAAGTAGCAATTTTGGTTAAGGATTCTAAATGATCAAGAGTTTACTTCATTTGTAATGAACTCAGCATATTTTCAAAGGCTAAAAACTGAAATCCTTCCTGAGCACATCTGATTCTGCCGGTCAGATAAGATTATTCCTGCTCATTTCTCTCTACTACTTGTCTTTAATTGGAGATAGATTGCACTATCAAACAGGTAAATATGGCCTTATCATAACAAAAATGGCTGGAAAATGACCCCCACGATGCTGAAATGCTGGGAATGCTGAACATCCATCAAAGAAATACAAAAGGGCAGAGGCAACCTCTCAAATGGTTTGAGATTGAGGTAGATAGAAGCTGTTTTATTTTTCTAACACTGCATTAAAATTAATGTGTATGTTTTATTTAATGCTCATGGTTTAAAATGTCAAACGGTATAGAAACACTTAGAATGAAAAGCAGTAATTCTTGGCTTCTGGTAATTTCCTTACTCCAGTCCCACTTGTCAGAGGCAACTACTTATCATTGTTTTTGCTTTTGTCTATTCATGTGTTTTCCTCCATTTCTTCATATAAAATTGCTCATATTGCTGTTTCTTAATTTATTTAATTTATTAATTTCTTAGTTTATCAGTATTCTGTCTATGACAACATACAAAGAATTAGCTTAATAATACTGGCGTCTATATCTTTCTCCCCACTTCTATCCAAAATCATTCTTAGTTTCTTCGCAGGTCAGTTTTTCAACTTCCAGCAATAATTAACTACTGTTTCTTGTTGCATCATCATGGATAGTATTTACTGACGCCCCACGCTTTCCTCCTCCTCCCTTCATCCCATTCTATCCTTGGTCAGTTACAACTTCCCTTTTACACTGGCAGGGTTGAGAATACATACATTCTGACTGATAGTTATAGCAAAGTATTCCACAGTTTGTCTGCAAGTTGATTCTTAAGAATTGAAGATAAATAAAAATGTCTGCTTTTTAGTCAAGGTGTAACAGTGTCTTCTCTCTCAATCTCTTTGTCTTACCCTCTGAGAGATTTGCTTGATTTAATATTACAATGTGTTTGTCAATTTTTTTTAATGTGACAATTTTTGGTTTCTGAGGCTTTTTTTTTTTTTTTTGTCTGTAGTGTTTTCATAGCATTCTCTTCTTGGCTTATGGTTGCAATATCTTCTCAGTCCTCTGTGAAACACCAACTAGACGTAGTTTTGTTCTCTCTTTCCCTTTCTGTCTCTTTTCCTCCCTCTCTGAATTATCCTGGTTCGTCTTCAGTCATTTTTGCCTATTGTCCTTGTGTTGCATGTTTCAGCCATTCTTAAGTGCCCTCATGGGTGGGATTGAAAACAGGACTGTGAGCCTTGTGTATGTGGATGGAACTTGGTGAAGGGGGAACAAGTCAATGATGGTAAGAGGGTAGAAAAGCAAGGATGATGCATCGGGACTCCTGAACGCCAGGATGATGAGGGACTTGCTCAGGGGTGCTGTTCCTGTACTGACTGCCCTACTTCTTCACAGATAACTTATTCAGCATATCCAGAGGATGCCTTTTCCCGCCTGGGAGATATCTCACTTTGGAGCATTCTGCATGGGAGTAAGTGAGACTAGAGCGTGTTCTGCATGGGGGTAGAAGAAGAGTGTTGACTGTTCCATCTGTAGACTCTCAGCTAATCCTCTTCTCAAGCCTATTCTTTAAATCTGTCCTCCGCCATAGCTGGTGTTTCTGAGCATTCCAGAGCAAATCTGTTTTCTCTTCCTGATTGCAGTCTACTTCATTAGTATTCTTGCTTGTGGTTTTCTTCATCTTTCTCCATTAGTCTTCAGACTCATCCATCTGTTTTTTGTCTTACAGAAGTTTTGAGATCTCTTGCTCACTGGTGATTATGTTGTCATTCCCTTTGTTGTTGTGGGTTTATCTGATTTTTTTCCGTGTCGGTGTGATGGTGTCTCAGAAGAGAGAGGAGATAAATGCAGCTGCTGTGTGGAAATGTAAGCCACCACTGTACTTGTAACTAAGACATTTTCTGGGCTCGAAGTTCAGAAGGACCACAGGCTATCAATATTCTAGCACGATGAAAACAAAACAAAATTTAATAGATACATAGATTTCATATAGCATTAAGCTTCCATTATTTTCCTGGAGGAGGAGGATATAATTTTTGATTGAGACAAGAGATTTAGTGAATGTGAAAGGTGAAGGATTGTGATTTAGAAATTTGCAACCATGAATTCTACCCAGCTGATGCATTCAGAAAAACAATAGCTGACAATTGTGGCATAGGCTGTATCACAAAAATAGAGAGTTGTAGTCATAAAAACACAGGAATGATATTTTTAGTAATAGAATAATAGATTCAGGTGTTTTTAATAGATTGGTGAAACCGACCAAAGAGAATACACTAGTATGTATACTGACTGAAACATTAAAAAAAAAAAAAAATCAGAGTTGCCTACAAAGAGAATTAGGGACTAGAAAATATCCACAGTTGATGTAAGTGTATCTTCTAATAATCATTTAAAAGCTAAATACCCCCCTGTTGAGATAAAGTGATTTCTTCTAGAATGTCGGGTGCTACAGTTTATAAAAGGCAGAGAGTTTTGGCTTGATTTTGGCAAGGTGTGTTCCAAAAAACATGCTGGCACTTTGCCAGTTTATTTTAACTCTACTCTTATTTACTTTTCTTTTTTTTTTTTTAAAGATTTAATTTATTTATTTGACAGAGAAAGAGAGACACAGTGAGAGAGAGAACACAAGCAGGGGGAGTGGGAGAGGGAGAAGAAGGCTTCCCGCTGAGCAGGGAGCCGGATGCGGGGCTCCATCCCAGGACCCCGGGATCATGACCCGAGCCGAAGGCAGATGCCCAACGACCCGAGCCACCCAGGCGCCCCAACTCTTATTTTCTAAAGGATATTTACTAAGGCCAGTTATCATTTTCTGAGTGTTTACTTTATGACAGCATTGTACTGGATACTTTACACATATTACTAAGTATCTAGTATAATATATGCCTTTCCAACATCTTAATAATTATTAATAAAATATTAATACTATATATTTATTTATTCATAGAATTCATTGTAAATCCAATTAACAATCTCTTTCAGATGTACCGCTTAAATCCAACAATTAAACTCTTTTTTTAAAACACTTCTTCTTTTTTTTTAAAGATTTTATTTATTTATTTGTCAGAGAGAGAGTACAAGCAGGGAGAGCGGCAAGCAGCGGGAGAGGGAAAAGCAGGCTCTCCGCCGAGCAGGGAGCCCGACGTGGGGCTCGATCCCAAGACCCTGGGATCATGACCTGAGCCGAAGGTAGACGCTTAATCGACTGAGCCACCCAGGCGCCCCAACAATCAAACTCTTAAGAGAGCAATATCTCTTGTCTGAATGAAATGAGGATTTGTTAGGTACAAGCAGATTTTGTCAAATATCTGTTCCTATGAAGCCTGGATGTGCATAGAATTTTTATACAGATTTTTATGCACTTTGCCATTTTCAAAATAGGGGACATTATTTTAGTGTCACCGTTGTAGGAATTATAAGATTGGATTTTAAAAATTAAGTAATAAGTGAATGCCAAGAAAAACAAATTCTTCTTCTTTTTTTTTTAAGATTTTATTTATTTATTAGAGAGAGAGCACAGGCAGGGGGAGTGGCAGGCAGAGACAGAGGGACAAGCAGGTTCCCTGCAGAGCAGGGAGCCCACTGTGGGGCTCGATCCCAGGATCCCGGGGTCATGACCTGAGCCAAAGGCAGACACTTAACCGATTGAGCCACCCAGGGTCCCAAAACAAATTATTCATAAAGCAACCCCTCCTTTGCATCTTTTGGTGCTGACGTTAAAGTTGATAGGTACAGTTCTCATGTTAACTTGTGTTCATTGGCAGGTTTGGTCACGTGATCCCCAGTTAAATCTTCTGGAAACAGTGGAAACTGCACCTAGATATGTTTAGGTTTAGAATCTCCCCAACCCCCCCAACCCCCAACAAAATAGGTGTAACTTTACTTGTTTTGCAGAGGGGGACGGAGACACTTCCAGAAGTCAGAAGGTTTGCCAAGGACATTAATTGTAGTTCAGCGATGGGATCAGGATTCACATCAATGGTAGTACGATGATGGCCTCAAACCCAGATCTGGAACTAACTTGTTTTGCCACCCTGCCTGGATTCTATAGACAAGTGGCTGTCTGAAGCCATTTGCCTCCTTGAGAGACCCTTACTTTATTTAACAAACGAAAGGTAAAAAAAAATCTTATTTTTACAATCGAATAACCAAAGTTCTTCTTTACATGGCTACTTGGTAGGTCAAATAATGCATTTCAGCATTAGCTTCTCTTCCCTTAAAGTCCACGCCACTTAAGAAAGATGAGCCAGCAAAGTGCTAGTGAAGTACTGAAGAAATTCTTCATCAAAATATTGAATTATGATTGCTAGGAAACCTGCCTGTCAGCATAATATTTTAAAATTCCTCTAATTTGAGAAGTGTAGATAGGATATAATTATTCACCATCAGCTCGGCCCAAAGGATGGCTCATATCCTTTTGAAACTTGGGTCTGAAAACCCGAAGTCTGAGCTATCAGGGCACATCGTTGCTCTGCCTCGGAGATGTTCTTCCATTTCCATTTTTTCGAGTGTCACTCTCTGATCTTTGGTTTTCTTTCTTCTGCCCATGCTTGACAGTGTGAAGGTCTGTGCACACCTGTCCAGCCAGAACAGCCCAGTTCTATCTCGGCAGTGCTCAGGTCTCCTACTGACATGAATCATGGCTCTCCTGATCTGTCACCATATTGCCTGGGTGGTCCTCAGTGTCTCTGGCCACAGTACAACTTTGCAAGGCAGGAATGCCAGATGCGGACTCCTGTTAAGGCACACTAGTCTCTCACCTCCACTTCTTTTAAGCTGTACCTGAACGCAGAACTATTTCTTCTTAGAATACCTAAGTTGATATTAGAATACCTAAGAGTACCTTCTTAGACTACCTTTCATTAGTGTTCCTCTTTTCCTTAAATATTTGCCCCTTGGAAGGTTAGCTTTTGATCTTCAAAGAAAATTTCTTAGACTTGGATTAAATAGACAATGCTTTTGTGTAATGAACAATTTAAATCAGACTGAAGGTCCTAAAGTTGTTCTTTTTTTTTTTTTCTAAAGTTCTTCTTGACACAGAATTCAGCTCCCAACAAATGTTAGTTTGCTTATTTCCTACCAGATTCGGACACTGTGCTAGGGGTGTGTATATGTGTTATTATTGTTTTAGTTTTTATTTAAGTTCCAGTTAGATAACATACAGTGTAAATAGTTTCAGGTGTAGAATATAGTGACTCATCACTTACATACAACACCCAGTGCTCATCACAGCAAGTTCGCTCCTTAGTCCCCGTCACCTATTTCACCCAACTCCCTAACCTCCTCCCCTCTGGCAACCTTCAGTTTGTTCTCTGTAGTTAACAGTCTCTTTCCTGGCTTGCCTCCCTCTCTTTTTTCCCTTGTTCATTTCTTTTGTTTCTTAAATTCTACCTATGAGTGAATTCATCTGGTATTTGTCTTTCTCTGACTGACTTATTTTCTTCGCATGATATCCTCTAGCTCCATCCACGTTGTTGCAAATGGCAAGATTTCATTCTTTTTTATGGCTGAGTAATATTCCATTGTGTGTGTACACCACATCTTTTTCCATTCACTAATTGATGGACATATGGGCTGTTTCCATAATTTGGCTATTGTAGATAATGCTGTTATAAATATTGGGTGCATGTATCCCTTTGGATTAGTATTTTTGTATTCTTTGGGTAAACACCTAGTAGTGTGATTGCTGGATCATAGGGTAATTCTATTTTTAACTTTTTGTGTTGTTATGTATTTTTTTTAAGGATTTTATTCATTTATTCATAGAGAGAGCGCACAAGCAAGGGGAGCGGCAGGCAGAGGGAGAAGCAGAGCAGGGAGCCCGACGTGGGGCTCCATCCGAGGATCCTGGGATCATGACCCCAGCCAAAGGCAGACGCTTAACCGACTGAGCCATCCAGGCACCCCAGTGTGTTGTTATTTTTAAAAAAACATGTTCAGAACTCAGATTGAATTCTGTAAGGATGTAGTGTTTACCTTACATATGTGTGTGTATCATGTGTCTATGCTATATGTATAAATGGAACTTATCTTTATATATAGTAGGTTACTGAATAAGTGCTCTTCAGTGGGGCTGACTTGAGTCTCAGATTCTTCCTCACAAAGTTGTTGGTGATAATCCTGAATAAGTGTAATTGAGCCAAGAGCCCCTGTGCTGGACCAGTGCGTGTCCTCTTTAGAGGTGTGTTACTTCTCTAGAAGCACAGATGATGGGCTGACCTTGGATTTGTTTCATGCTTCAGGGCTCATACAACTAATTGCTGAATGTTCTTAAATGTTTCTTACATATCTGACCAATTTGGTCGGAGTAGTGTATTTTTTGTATACATATCTGCAGACTTGTACTTGATTTATACTAGTATGTACGTAGTAGGGTGCTGTCAGTAGGAAGTTACCCTGTGTAAGATGCCTCAAGAAGTGCCTGGCATCTCCTCAGAGCCACGTGCGTGTTTGGACTCTGAAGGCAGACCTCCTCTATTTGGATTCCAGTTCTGCCACTGTCTTCTTGGCGGGTTCTGAGGCCTCATTTTCCACATCTATAAGATGGAGACAACAAAGAACTTCCTCACAGGGTCTTGTGAGATTAAATGCACAAGTATGCAAAATGTTTCAAATATTGCTCAGCACATAAAAATGTTAGCTATATTTTATCAGTTGTTCCGAAATGACTATTATCACCAAATGGTTTGCATTTATCTGTGGAGCCCACATAGCACTTCCCTCCCTGCTCTCTGTTCTCCACGCTCACTTCACCTCTGGACCCTCCTATTGAGGGGACCCTTCCCTTCCTCAGGTTGGCTCTGGAGCATTTCCTCCACCCACGTTCTTGGCCTCGCCGGGCTGTACCTATTTTAGGCTGTAGACCATCTCTTTGCCTTTAGTTCTTCCCTGCCAACTCCAGGGACTTCACTTTTTGGAATTTTCCTTGCTTCCTAAACCTATCTTTACACAGAAAAGTTTCCTTTTACCCCAGGTCTGGCAACATCAGATCAGCTCATAGACTTCCTTGTGTGACATGGGCCTCTGGACTCTGGCCTGTGGGTACCTCTGGACCCCTTTTTGGCTCTGATCAGAGATGGGGAAGTGGGGGCAGATGGATACTCTGCTTTGCAAAATGCTGGCTGCCAGCTTTGTTGGTGAACTGTGGAGATAATTTGAGTGGTCTTTGTCTTTTGTCTTCACCTTGCTTTTTTTTTTTCTGCTCTGATTAGCATTCTTTGCAAGCTGTTGCTCTTCAAGAGGGGTTGGTTTAAACCCTGTTTTGCAAGAAGACTTATTGACTGTTAGAGTCCAATCTGAATGTGGCGCCCTCCTGCTACAGCATAAGAAACTTCCTGGGTGATGTTTCAGTACCCCCAGCACCGCTCGTAGGCAACCTGCTGCACAATATCATGTGAGTTACACTTTCAAGTGTCATCCCATTTAATTCTCAGAACAGCTAGTAATAACAAGTACTATTACTATTTAATAATAAATGGAGGGCCAGACTAGGAAGTCTGTATGGTCCCCTCTGTATTCTAGCTGCTTGAGAGCACCAGTGTCTGAACTCTCTCCTTTCCAGGACCTCTTTTATATCAAATAGATAGTTACAGTGCTCACCTTCAGCTTCTGGAAGAATGACGCTGGAATCAACAGCTTGGGAAGAGGCCTCAAGCACAGTCATTTAAAAAGTTTCACTTATAGGGAGTTGCTAAAGCAAGTGGTATTAATATCTGTCTTGTTTTCATGGTTATAAGAGAGTCTGAAAATAAACGAGAGGTGTTTTTCTCTTTTCTACCTTCCAGAAAGCAAGCAAGCTTAGAGTCCCAGCAGTTGGACATTTATTGCCTTCAGGGGGAGCTTACCAATTGTTTGTTTCTTGAAAATCTAGACTCACGAAGGAGGGAATGGATTGTTTGAAAGGGAGGTAGCCTCCTTGAACTGGAGGAAGGAGGTGTGGTTTGACCTTGGAGGGAGAGTGATGGATTTCCTCTCTCACCCCGAGATGGCTGTACCTCAGATGGGCACGGCAGCATGAATGCCTCAAAAATCTATACACTAGGCTCCAGCAGTAGCAAAAGCTCCTGTGGCTGAGCTTGGCAAGAAAACACTTGCCTTCAGATGGCTTGTGTGTGTGTGTGTGTGTGTGTGTGTGTGTGTGTGTGTCTTGGCTAATGAGCATCTCAAATACAGTCAGGATGGTCTGAAGACAAGAGGCCTTTTTCTCCAAATGTTGAGGGTTGGATACACTCTTTGGGACTATTAAATAATCCTCCAGAAAGAGGGAGCGCCTCTGTAAGTATGTCTGAGATTCAGTTTATCAACACTCTTAAGAGTGGGGGGCTTAGTATTGATGTTGTTTAAGAATATAGATGAGCTTTGGTGGCGTGAGGTCCAGAGCTGATGACCAAGAAAGAATTCTTGAGACGTCTTTGGTGCAAAATGGTGGTTTTATTAAAGCACAGGGGACAGGACCCGTGGGCAGAAAGAGTGGCTGCCTGGGGGCTGTGAGAGGTGGCTGATTATATACTTGGGAGTTGGTGGGAGGGAAAAAAGGAGGCTTTCAAAAGAACTTTCATATGCTAAAGAGGACCTATAAGATCCTGGAGGCTTTGCCATTGTCAAGTTAAGGTTGTTTTTCCCTCTAATAAGGCATTAACATTAAGCCAGTTGGGAGCTTTTGGAGGAATGTCACGCATATCCCACCCGGCACTGGGGCGGGGGGGGGGGGGGGGGGGTGCGTTGCTGGGTGTCAGCTTGTGCTTTGTCCTCAGCTTGCCTTCTGCTCCCTCATCAGTACCAGAGCAAACTCGATTTAGAACAAATAAAGTCAGGTGACATTTCTTGCTTCTGAGTGTCCAACATATTGATACCCATTAGGCATCTTTCTATAAAGCTTGGCCACCGCTATATGACATATTCTGTACAGATCCAAACTTCATTCTGGAATTGAGGGCTACAGGACTCGGAAATCCAAGAAGGATAGAGGATATTGTAAAGGAAAGTAGGTGGGGAAAAAGAGAGGGGGAAGAGGACACACGCCAGAAGGCTAGGTAAGGCAGTAAGAGCAGACTGGCTACAGACAGTGAGTTTTCAGTAGACCCTTCGCAGGTGAGTGTGTGTGGTATGTGTGTGGGCGTGACTAGAGGTACTTACGAGGTGTGGGAGAAGAAACAGGAAAGACAATAAGCTTGGAACCATTTTCTAATTCTGGAAGTGGTTGAGAATTTCCACGGTTGCTCAGGGCCTGAGTTCACAGGCCATTTCTAGGTTGCTCATGATGCTCGTTTTTGATAGACATGACAGCTATGGACACCAACTGGCCAATAGCCCTGGGCTGCAGTCTCACTGAGTCCCTCCAGCCTCTTGATAAAAAAGAAGCAGGTGACATCTTGTTGAGATGCTTGAGTAGATCTGCTCTGGGGTGCCTGCCTTGTACATTCTTCCTTCTTTTAGAACTGTTCCCAGTTACAGTGTTTGCTGAGAGGCTGGGCCAGGGGCTTCATGGTGCAGTTGCTTCTTCTGCTTCCCATTCCAGGAGGAATGGGAAGCAGAAGATTAACCCCAAAGATAACCCCAATTTGCCAGGGACAAACCATATTTTCTGTTCTGAGAGTCTGTTGTCAAAGACGGTGGGTATTCATAGGGCGGTGCGTGCTTGAATGCACACATCACATAGCAGCAGGCCTGGGCCGGGGTGCATTTTCAGTCATGTGCGTTAATAGGCAGAGAAAGCTTGCCCTCAGAGAGAAGCAGGTGAGGGAAGGCAGCGAGCAGGGAGAAGTAGGGAAGAGGCCAGTAGGCTTCAGGGAGAGACTGAGAGAAGCAGACCAGCTGCTTTGGTCACTGACAACTTCTTGAGCGTTCCCCACATTCTTCAGTTGTCCTCCTTTCTTTGAGCTGTTTTTTTTTGTTTTGTTTTTTTTTTTTTACAGATTTTATTTATTTGTTTATTTGACAGAGAGAGACAGTGAGAGAGGGAACACGAGCAGGGGGATTGGCAGAGGGAGAAGCAGGCTCCCCGCTGAGCAGGGAGCCCGATGGGGGCTTGATCCCAGGACCCTGGGATCATGACCTGAGCCGAAGGCAAACGCCTAATGACTGAGCCACCCAGGCGCCCCTCTTTGAGCTGTTTTGAGTGGGCATCTGTTGCTTGTAATCTGCAATCTCTGATGAGGAAGAGAAGCTGTTATTTAATGAGTGGGCTTCGTAAATAGGAGGTTTACTGAAAATGGCTGGCTCTGCCTCAGATCTTTGCAGACACACAGAAATCACACTTGTGAGCAGACATTCTAATCCTGGGGAAAATAAGTGTTTACAAAGACATATTTTGGTGTTGGTCACGGTGCTACAGGCTTTACAAATCTCCTTCACTGGGACACCTGGGTGGCTCAGATGGTTAAGTGTCTGCTCAGGTCAACGTCCCCGGGTCCTGGGATCGAGCCCCGCATCGGGCTTCCTGCTCAGCGGGGAGTCTGCTTCTCCCTCTGCCTCCCACCCTCATGCGCTCACTCTCTGACAGATAAATAAATAAAATCTTTAAAAAAGACTCTTCCATTTAATCCTAACAATAACCCTGCAAGATGTATAGTTTTCCCTGTTTTACAGATGAAGACCCAGAGACATAGAAAAACGAATCATTCACTTTACATGAAAGACCCAGGAATCAAAACTATGTTCTTTTTTTTTTTCATTTTCCCATTCTCTCATTTGACTTCATTTAAACTGAAATATTGAAAAATTTCCTCTCTTCATGGTATTGCTTTAAAATCTCACTCAATTTGCTTGTCTTGTTAAGTGAGTAGGGGCTATTTTTGAACTTAGAAATATTATTCATGATTCTCTGGGAACATAGGAAGAATTTTTATCTGTACTTCTAATCTGGGTCCCTCAGACTCTGAAGACTTCTGACACTATTGAGAAAGCATTGTTGAAACCGAGGAGAGTCAGAGTACGCTAAAGGAATCTGGGTGAATTCAAGAAGAATACAAAGTAATTATTCTGAAGAGCCCAATAATTTTTACCGGTGGATCTTTAGCCGAGTAACTCTCAGGAGTCACTTGGTTGACCATGATTATATAAGAGAAGAAGGTGAGACCATTACTTATGACCCTTAAAATTTAGAGGGGGAAAACATCTTGGAATCTGCCCCGAGGACATTCTGAATGGATTCCAGGCATACCATACTGTTTGTTACTGATTGATGTTCTGTTTAGTTAAATCCTGCTGTTTTGCAGCTTCAACACCATCCTATAACTTCATAGAAATTCCCAGAGGCAAAATTAGCATCTGTCCTGTATTCTCCATCACCTTAAAGAATTATTGTTGAAGACAGTTGAGAGAATGTTTTAGGAAATCATGAGCTGCTTAAATCTGTCCATCAATCAGAACTTTTTCTAAATCTTAAGGCTATTTTAGGATATTTTAAAGGAAATTTCAGATGAATCTTAAACTGGTTTTGGGGTAAAATTACAGTACTTAAAATCGATGTTGAACATGCTCTTAATTTTTTTTTAAAATATTTATTTATTTGCTAGAGAGAGACAGTGACAGCGATGAATCTTAAACTGGTTTTGGGGTAAAATTACAGTACTTAAAATCGATGTTGAACGTGCTCTTAATTTTTTTTTTAAATATTTTATTTATTTGTTTGCTAGAGAGAGACAGATAGTGACAGCGATAGTGAGGAAGAGCGCAAGCAGGGGGAGAAGCAAAGGGAGAGCGAGAAGCAGGCCAGGACCCTGGGATCATGACCTGAGCCGAAAGCAGATGCTTAACGACTGAGCCACCCAGGCGCCCCGAACATGCTCTTAATTTTGAAGGATGCTAAGTATCCGTGGATTTAGAAACCTATTTCCCAAGGAGAGAATTTTGATTTGAGCTTCTTTGCTTTGATGTGAACTCTAAAGCCTGGTTCCTGTGATTTTTGATCACTCAACAAGAATGGGGAGACTCACTCAGTAAATATAGTTGTAAGTGACCCTATTAAGGCATGCTTATGAAATGTAGGCTTCGGTTCATTATAAATTGCCCCCCAATTTTTCAGTCAGAATCCCCCTGAGAGAGATCCACTTTCCCATCAGATATTCATTAGGATCTCTTCGCCTAAAACTCCGTCTGTTACTCTCCTTTGGAATGTCTTGAGAATCAATCATTCCATTTTATTTGCCTGAATGTCATGCAAATATAAAAACACATGGCTGAAGGCTTGTGATCAGTTAACCATAAAGAGCACTCCTTATATTTGTTTTCGTATAGATGTGGCTTTCTGTTATTGAAGCAGAACACTTCAATGGGAATGTGAGGACTACAAGTTGGCTTAGTTTTCAAAACTGCAGGCTCTGTCATAAAATGATTACTTTTCACAAATGTCTTCTAAGGTTGGAATCACTCCCATGACATGCTGCAGTACAAACCTCTACAAGTTAATGCCGTCTACGTGCAACCACAGACTGATAAATAACTAAATGCACTAGTCTCTCCTTCCTCACATTTCTCTGACTTTTCTTCGAAGGGATATAATTAAGCATATAGGGGGACTCTGAAGAAGATTCTAACAACCACATGAAATATTGAAAATTGCAGCTTGCTTTCTTTTTGCAAGATTCCTAACACCCTTTGGCTTCTGAGACTGAAGGTCCAAGGTTTTATCTGTTTTCCTTTTCCTGCGTTTTGTAACTTAAATCGGCTCAAGCATTTGCCAAATATAATTCAGACTTTCTGGTTACAGGCCAAGTTTTCACACGAAGCATAATTTGCAATGAATTCGTAACATTTAGTATTCATGGTAATGACACTGATCATTATGAAGAGATTTAATATTCATGAGGGTTACACTGCTATTTTCTCAGGTGCCATGATAATTTTTAATAATAATTCAGCATTTCTTCATGGGCAGTTGGCATAATAGAGTGTGATCCTGGAGTTTTGGTTATAGGATATTAGGGGAATGAAAGCAGGGCATTAATACAAATTTTAAAACTTGATCTTCCATGAGAGCGTTTGATCAGTATTATTCCATGTTATTAAAACAAGCTGTCTCTGTTAAACAGCTCTAAAAAGTCAAGCAGATCTCTCCATTGAGCATGCATGCAGATGACTGGCATAGTTCACAGTTTAAAAGGACAGGAGAAACAAAAATATCCGCAAGTCCATTTTTTCTGAGGAAAAAGTACTTTTAGTATTTGTGTCATTCTTGGCCTTTGTGTCCTTAAATTTGCTTTTTACCAGCGCATACACTTGAGAATTTTTTTTTTTTTCCAGTACGCCATCTGTTTCTTTGCAATTGGGGATGGTTGAATAATTTCCTGAGGAATTGCTGACAAGATGTGGTCCAGGAACAGTAATCCAGCAGGACCAGATTTCTCATTAAAATTGCTAAGCTCAGCTGTGTTACAGCAAGCTCTTGATTTAAGGTGGTCACCCTGGGCTGGCAAAGGTCAGTGGCCAGCAGTGACCCGTTTTTTTTTTTTTTTCTATAAATAGGACAGTGAAATCTGTGTATACACAGTGTAAATGGTCCTACCTCTGGGACCATTTAGGTGGGAAAGTGTCACTTGTCCCAAAGGGATTTTTTTTTTTTTTTTTTTTTTGGTTACTTCAGTCATAGTGACCATTCTTGTTTATCTTCACATCATACAGTCTTTTACCCTTGAGTTGACTGGGGGGTGGATGTCTTACATCACACCTGTTTTACCTCAGACTACTGCCCTTCTCCAGGACACAGATGGACTGGGGGGTGTATTTGCTTTCCTGGAATTTTCCAAGCTTCTTTTGGCAGAGGCTGACCCTTTTGCCCAGTGGCTCTGGAAGATGGAGGAGGCATCTGGAATCAGCCAGAGTCCCAGGCAGGGTAGCATGAGATTTGGATTTCACCTGTGTCACCTCACTCATTGTCCACCACAACCCTGTGACTCCAGTATTATTATTGTTCTCATTTTACAGATGAGGAAACTGAGTTGCAGAGCATTTAATCACTTACCCCAAATCACACAGCTGGTAAGTAATGGCCCCGGCATTTGCACTCTATTGCTGGTCTTTTTTTTTTTTTTTACCAACTACAAAGCATACTGTGTCCTAAAATCCTGTATGCCTAGGGTGGTTCATCCCAAAATGTAGTCAACCCATCACCGAGATCAGATGCAGCAGGACTGTTAAAAATGAAATTCCTGCTCCCCACACCTCAGACTTACTGAATCAGAATCTCTGGGTTGGTGGGCGCCTGGAGTTTTTAACAAGCTCCCTTGGTAATTCTGATGCATACTAAAATAGGAGAACTACCGTCCTACAGCATAATAAATGCTATTTAGTTAATTGGTTCATTAAATATTGAACAGTTAAAGTCATTATAAAGCTAAGAGTAAAGTTGGGTGAAATTAAAAGTAAAAATCTAAAGCTACGCTTCAGTTGGGCGTGGGGTTGAGGCCTAACAGAAAGAAACTAAGGCAGGGACCCTCTTATATGGAGTAAATCACAGCAAGGTTATGGTATCAAATTTTGGTACAGTAGCAATCCATGATGGTCTTGAATGGAATGAGTCCCGTCTGACTCCCTGGTGTCACATTTTGGCTGACCCAGGTGAAGGTGGGCCAAAACATTCTATCTGCCCTTTTGCAGCAGCCTCTTAACCTCTCTGGAAAAGCCAGGAGACACAGCAGCTCTACATTTGTATGTGTAGTGTTCTAAATACAAGGGCTTGAAATAAGGAGGCCCTTGTTTCAATTAAATATTCAGCATGTTGTATTTCTGCTCACTTTGTCTGTAAAAATTTGACTGAATTTGGGATGAGGCCTCTTAAGTTATCCCATATATTTGATTTCCAATTAGTCACCTTTGAATTGAAAAGGGGGCTGTTTGGTTTGTAAATTGCATAATATCCTGTATTAAAGTTAGTAAGGTTTACAAAGGAGAACTCCTGTTAACTTCATCAGGCCCTAATAACAGAAGCAGAGGAGTGTTAATTATGAGGGTACAGAGATGTCTCAAGGAGCCCAAATGCAGAAGAGCTGACAGACCTTAGGATGCAATTAGAAGCATGGACCTGAGTCCCTGGAACTTTCTCCCTGCCTCCAGGTTTTGCTGTATCCCTCTGCATCACTCTTCTAGAGCTGAGGCTACATCATCTAACAGTCCCTCCTTAGACAGCCATCTTATATCGCCTCTATTCAGGAGAACTCAGACTGTTTCTTAGATCCCACTCTCACCTCCAACAGTCTGATCAGCTGAGCTTAGGGCAAGTCCCCTTTGCCATGGCGGAGGTAGAGGGATGGTGGCTGTGGAGGAGGGAGGGTCAGGCATCCAGTAGGAGAGGAGGAGCTTCCAAGCTTCCTAGTGAAGAGGACCTGGGAAGACCTTCCAAAGGTTAATTCTTCAAGACATGAACAGAAAGCACTTTGTCAATGCTTCGAATCTTGCTTTCTCTTGGGGTGGAAGAGGTGTTGAGGGACAGTGATGGGGCAAGGAGTACAGGAAACAAAAGTTTGCAGAGAAAAATCAGAATTTAATGTGTTCTCCAAAATGTGGTAGCAGTTTTTTTCCCCCAATTAAGGTATCCTCTCCTCAGATTAAACCATTCTGGATAAAAAACAAAGGAAACAGACAGAACCCATGGTTAGCAGTGAGAGGTATGGATTTATATGTCAGGCATCCTGCAATTAAGTCTTAATGATACAATATTGCATGTATAACTTTTTATGCATGACTTAATATCATCATCTTGAAATAATATTCATCAAGAATATGGAAAGAATAGTAATGTTTTCAATTGGACATTGAACGAGGCCATGGAAGTCCATGCCATCTGAAGTCCAGTCCATCTATAGTGACATTTGGATGAGGGTCCTTTATGGAATATTTGTTTAACAGAGAAGAGATATTTGATGGCAATTTCTCTCAGACATTTCTATAAATTTTAGTGGTCACTTCTCTTTATAGAGCAAAGATAAAAATTAATGCCGTACCATTCTGACAAGCCCAGCTGCTGGTCTCCAATACCAGGACTTCTCTGGTATCTATCCCTCAGCTGGAGGGAAAGAAATCGTTTTGATGTTTTCATTCAATACATATTTATTGCATCTGTCGCAGGTTAAGAACTGGTGACCTCTGGGCTGGACTTGTCCTGCAAGTGTGTGTATGTGTGTGTGTACGTGTGTGTGTGTGTGTGTGTGTGTGTGTGTGTGTGTGTGTGTGTGTGTGTGTGGAGATGGAGGAGTATATTTGTATCTATATAGAGAGGATTGAGAAATGTTTAGTTAGTTGCCAACATGTCAAAGTTAGGAGAGTTTACATAAAAGCCCAGATTTCTAGTTTTACTTGAAAAGTGAAGAGATGGGCCAGCACTCAGTTTCCATATCTAGGAGTTAATACTCGCTAGAATTCTAGAGAGGGGGACTGCGTTCCCCACTTTGTCATGGTTCTCACCCCGCCCTATCATTTACACTTGGCTAATTTTACCCATTTGTATTTGCCATGCTGGTTCCTGGGAGCATTTGCATTTTCAACCCCGTATATATTTCTATCACATTAGGTTAGTTTGTACTGGTCTCCCGAACCTTAAAACAAACAAATAAACAAGCAAACAAACAGTTAATCTTCACATTAAACTCTTGGTTATTTTACCAGCAAAAGTGGGTTTATTTGGGAATAGCAGAAAATTGCAATATGGGTCAAGCATCTACAGCAAAACCATAGGCACATCCAGAGAACAAAGGAGAGGAATGCTCTTTTACAGAGGAAAGAGGGAGGGTGCGAAGGCTCTTATAAACTCAAAGTCCACTGGAGTGAACGGGCAGTTCAAAGTGTCGTGGCTTCTCATTGGCTGAGTTGTGACAGACTCATTAACCACCAGGCTGTTGCCAGAGGAGGAGAAAAACCTTTCTTCCCCTTGCGGGGGTTGTAAAATATCTAAGGTAGTATACATGCCTGGAACAGCAAATTGCTCAGACTTCTGAAATTTGACAGGGGTGTCAGCTTGAAATGGACCATTTTGTAGATCCCTCAAGTAACTTGCTAAGCTCCCCCCTGGGTCCCAGACGAATTTCAGTCCTACCTCTTTAGTAAAGTGTTTCTTATTTCTACTAATACGGACTGAACTCACCTTGCTACACTTTTGTTACACTCCTTATTTTATCAGTACTTCCCAAACTGTTATAGACTGAATTATGTCCTCCCCAAGAGTCCTATGGTGATGCAACTTCGAATATGGTTGCATTTTGAGAGAGAGCTTTCAGAGGTAAGTACCGTTAGATGAAGTCATAAAGGTGGTGCTCTAATCTGATAGGATTTGTGGCCTTATAAGAAGAGGAAGAGGTCCCGCCTTCTCTCTCTCTCTCTTCCTGGCAAGTGAGGCCACAGTGAGAAGGCAGCCATCTGCAAGCCAGGAGGACAGTCCTTACCAGAAATACACCATTGCTGGCCCCCTGATATCAGTCTTCTAGCTTCCAGAATTGTGAGAAAATAAACTCCTGTTGGTGAAATCACCCAGTCTGTGCTATTTGGTTATGGCAGCCCAAGCCAAGACACAAACCATGTTCTGAAAAACCCTGGATATTAATAGGTATTCCAGTAGGGGGAAGAGTGGATGGTCAATTAATTTTAGGGTGTACTAAATTAAGTTAAATAGGGTTCTTTATCACATGACTTCTCAGAGCCTTTAATTGTTAGTGTGCATTATGAATCTCCAAAGGGAGGTCTTTTATGCAAGATTTTCTAGACTTATTTAACTGTGGAACAGTTTTCTCAAGAAATACATTTTAATATCTTAAGCAAAACTGATGTTTTATATGGTACAATTTAGAAAAATGCACATCTATTAGTCTGACAATTATTTTGTTTTTTTTTTAATCTGACAATTATTTTAAAATTGCTTTATGATAGCTCTTATCCAGTTGGATTGTGTAATTTACCATTCATTCATTCATTCATTTATTTAGATTTTCAGTCTCCAAAAATCGAATCGGAACCTACTGAGTATCAAACAACAAACAAGCCCCAAACTGCAATGGCTTTGCTACAAGAGATGTTTTACTTATTGCTTGTGTTACACGAGGGCTGCAGTTTGCCTGCGGCTCTGCTGGGCTTGGCTGAGTTTGGCTGGGTTTGGTTTAGTTTGAGTTGTTTCAGTTTGACTTGGGTCCATCTGTTTCTCATTCTTGGATCCAAGCCAAAGGAAGAGCCTCTATATGGGATATATTGTTCGCAAGGTAGGGGCTTAAGGTTAAGGGTGCAAGCAGTGCCTCCTAAAGTCTCTTTTTAGAACTGGCACACTGTCTCTTCTGCCCACATTCCACTGGCCAAAGCCAGTCACATAGCCAAGTTGAAAGAAGAGTAGTGTATATTTTGCATATTCTGCTTGGTGGCACTGCAGAATCACATGGTGAAGGGTATGGACAGGTAATCTTTGGATAGGGAAAGAGTGAAAAATTGGAGCACTAATCTA
Source organism: Zalophus californianus (assembly GCF_009762305.2). NCBI lineage: Eukaryota > Metazoa > Chordata > Mammalia > Carnivora > Otariidae > Zalophus > Zalophus californianus. Next base: position 22,624,688 of record NC_045609.1, read on the forward strand.
TTTTATCATACTTTGCAGTTTTCAGACCTTTTCAGAATTAAGCCTTAATCTTAAACCGTAACTCTGACACTGGTAGACAACTCTTGACACATTTATTGGGAAGCAGCAATAATTCTTATTGGTCTGGAAAAGTGGGTGTAAGCTGTGTGTGACATAGAGGGTTATGTCGTAGAGATAAATTGTCTCCCATCCCAGATTATAGTGGGTAGGCAAAGTTTTGTGGCAGGATGGCACTCTCCGTCCCTTTATGACCTTGGTCTCTCCCCATTCTTACACTGGTGTGAAGGGTTGTTTAGGTATAACAACCCATGAAGGTCATGCCATGACATGTTCTCCATATTAGTGAGAGAGGACTTGGCTTATCTTATCCAATCTAAAGAATGTAAACATGCCCAGCCTCACCTTACCAGGAAGAGTGGGACGGAACTCTCTGGCCTTGGACAGAAGGACAGCCACAGACTGAACCAGGACTTTAAAGCTGAGAGGTTGAAAAGGAAGGAAAGAGACCAAGGAGCGGAGACTTCTGGATATCCATGTGACATGGACATAATAAGAACAGAAAATAAATGGTTTGCATCGTCGTATGGATTCTGAATTTGTTTACAATCCGCCAGGGATAGGATGGTTTCTTTGGTGCTGCATGCTCTTCAAGATATCATGCTTCAAAATGTCACAATTACACCATCTAGATTCTTGACCGTGGGCTCCAGGGGTGAAAAAGGAGTCAAAGGAGGAGGGACCCAGGAGCTCTGTTTCCGAGTATGCAAGGTGGTGGAAGTTGGCAGGTCAGTCTGGACCAGTGATTAGGAATGTCTGGAACAGACAGCCTCCTAGGGAAGGGCTTCTTGGCTTCCAGATTCTTAGCCTTTTGTTGCTGATGCATTCCAGACTCCTCCACACATTCCCCCTGAGACTGGAGGAAGTGAGGTTTAAAGCAGCCTTTTGTGTCTTAGTGTTTTCTATTGCCTGGGTCACTGGGGACTCTTTACCATTGTTAGTTAAAAGCTTGATAACTGTGTGTTCTGTTATGATATAATTAAATATTTGATTAATTGCTTCAGCCTTATTCCATAGAGTATGCAGTTTTCCTGAGTTTGTCTCAGCACGGTGTCCAAAAACGTGAAGATTTAAGGCCCACCAAGCATCAACTCAGAGCTAATGTAGGCGCCCTGACTCTTGAGGCTGCTGAATGGTAGGATTAAACAAACATTTTAAAAAGGGGCGGTGGGGGTGGGGTGGGTGGGGAGGGCTGCTGATGCTACGGAACACGAGTGATAATAAATATGCTAAATACAGAAGAATTCCAGGCTCACATTTTTATGTCTGTAACATGTGCTCTGGCTTCTGTTTTTGGTCTTCCCTATTCATGGAGGAAAATGAGGTTTAATCCAAGAGAGGTCAAGGTGTTGAATAAACCCGGATACAGAGAAAGTCTTTCCTCAGTCCCCAAACACTTTTTAATCACTTTTTGTGTACCAGGCACATAAAGGAGTAAGATTGCTCTCAAGGTGCTCATGTTCTGCTAGGGTATAGAGACCTGGGTAAAGCACATTCCAGTGTAGATAAATGCTAATAAATGCAAAAATAGGGAGCACATGGTTGGTGTGGTGGGGCAAGACAAGAGTGGGAAAGGAAGGAGGTCAGAAAAAAAATATGAAAATAATTGAGTTTTTTAAAGAGTCTCAAAAAAGTCTGAATGAGTGGGTTGAGGAGAGGCATATGGATAACTTTAAATGCACATCATTGTCACTGCCGATAGTGTTAGGGCCGAGGGGGAGGCGCCACCTAAAAGTCAGAACACCTGGGTAGGAGTAACTGTTCTTTTTTTTTTAAAGATTTTATTTATTTGACACAGAGAGAGACAGCGAGAGAGGGAGCACAAGCAGGGGGAGTGGGAGATGGAGAAGCAGGCTTCCTGCTGAGCAGAGAGCCCGATGTGGGGCTCCATCCCAGGACCCCGGGATCATGACCTGAGCCGAAGGCAGACGCTTAATGACTGAGCCACCCAGGCACCCCAGGAGTAAGTGTTCTGCTGCAGTTCCTGCTTTTTGTGATTTTCAGGGTCTTCACCTCTAAAACTATGGCAGGGATGCCTACCTGAATATCCCCAATCCATGCTTTCTTCCATAGTGTGGGTTTGCTGCTGGGAAGCTGATGCCCAAGCAAGGACTGACTACCTTTCCCTCTTCTTTGGCTTTCTAGCCAAAGCCATGTGACTAGCCAATGGATTATGAGTGGAATTGATCTGTGTGTCACTTCTGAAAAGGGCCATCTGGTGTACTTTACCATGTTCTTCCCCCTTGCTGTGTTGGTGTTGATGATAGTGACATCACAAGGGCATCTCTGAAGGCTGCCTGGTTTGCATTAGACTCAACATTCGCAAAAAATAAACTTTGATTGTTTTGAATCACTGAGCTTTTGGGGTTGTGAATTGCAGCAAATTAGCCTACCATGAATAGTACAAAAATGCAAACAATATCTACTCTACCTTCCACATGGTTATGGAGTCTCAAACATGATTAGATGTGAAAGGCATTGTAAAATTTTAAGTACTAGAGAAATGTTAGTGTTTGTTATTGGAAAGAAAATAAAAATCTACCTATTGAAAATTAGGCAGTGAATTTTATAAGAAATGCAATTAACTCAGTTTACAGCATGTTTTAAAAGATTACTGTTGTAGTGTTACATGCAGCGGGACAACATCTTTAAATCTCAACTGAAGGCTTTTTGGTTTGAGTGATACCCAATGCTACAAAATAGTGATTTAATGAAATTCTCTGAACATAAACTTGAGGTTCATCATTATGACATCGGATCAGTATTCTTTTGTTTTCTTTTTAACAAAATGTGAATTGACTATCTCAATGGAGATACAACTTGAGTTGGCAGTAATTAAGAGCAGAAAAGGAATGGGTGAGAGGATTTATAGGGAAAAAAATGACCAATGGTCAGAAGTATTTCAGGTGCAAGTGATAGAAACTTAACCTGAAGTAGCTGGAACCAAAGGGGGACATTTTTGATAGGATAGAACTCTGTAAGAATGGCAGGGGCCTCAGTAAGAGACGAAAACGTCCTTAGGTTCTTTCTGCCACCCTACTTCTGTTTTTCTCTGCATATTGCTACATATTCCTATGGGCACTGCTTTTTCTCTTCACGGCTGCTAACATCTCCCTGCTTCCCATCCTAAACTGTCAGCCACCGAGGCAGATGCTACCTATAAACTGTTTTCTTCCAAGTCCTAACATTCCAGGGAAGGGATTTACTGGGGTTTTGTGCCCAGGGATTTGAGTTTTGTGCCCACACCTCGAAGTCACTAACACAGCAGCTTTTGGGTTAGTCAAGTGCATAATGCAAGAATTTACTAGAAGGGAATCCTAGATGCAAATTTGGCAGCTAAGAGAATTTTTAATGCACAGTTGTTGATTAAAACAATTACTGTTAAGATATAATTCTAGACTCTTTAGGAAATGTGCAAATGAGCAGACCTATCTACTGTCTAATCCATTTATGGAATGTGGAGATAAGACTCTCTGGTTTTTAAAAAAACTTCTATTTTTATTAGTGTTAGTGTGGAAAGAGCCCAGATGTCCATTGACAGATGAATGGATAAAGAAGATATTAATATGGAATATTAATACTCAGTCATCAAAAAGAATGAAATCTTGCCACTTGCAACAACATGGATGGAACTAGAGGGTATTATGCTAAGTGAAATAAGTCAGTCAGAGAAAGGTAAATATATGATTTCACTCATATGTGGAATTTAAGAAACAAAACAGATGAACATAGGGGAAAGGAAGGAAAAATAGAATAAGATGAAAATTGAGAGGGAGGCAAACCATAAGAGATGCTCAACTCTAGGAAATAAACTGAGGGTTGCTGGAGGGGAGGTGGGTGGAAGGATGGGGTAACTGGGTGATGGGCATTAAGGAGGGCACTTGATATAATGAGCACTGTTGTTTTTTTTTTAAAGATTTTATTTATTTATTTGACAGAGAGACACAGAGAGAGAGAGAGAAAACACAAGCAGGGGCAGTGGGAGAGGGAGAAGCAGGCTTCCCACTGAGCGGGGAGCCTGATGCGGGGCTTGATCCCAGGACCCTGGGATCACGACCTGAGCCGAAGGCAGACGCTTAACGACTGAGCCACCCAGGCGCCCCAGTACTGGGTGTTATATGCAACTGATGAATCACTAAATTCTACCCCTGAAACCAATAAAAAAACCCTTATTTTTAATGTGACTGGAGTCGTGCAAGGCAGATTTTTATTGGCCTTTCCTTAACATACATGATTTCTCTTATGATTGAAAAGTCTTGAGTCTTGGACAATATACGAATTTGTGCTTTGTATATTTTGGGAAACTCACCAACTTTAAGATTCTAAAAAAGTTTCCCAGTTTAGTAACCTCATATTATTAATTTCAGGCACACTTTGTAAAAAATCTGTATTTGAGGTTTCTGTTTTTTTTCTTTTTTTATCTCCACTGCTGAGATCACAAAAAGGGAACCTGTGTCATGGTGACAAAAACTTACCATAAAAGATGTTAATGTTTGACTTTGATCATCTGCACCAGGATGCTGATGTAGATTTAACTGAATTTTCCTGGAAGGACATGGAAGTTCACATCTGCTCGGTCAGAATTTGTGTACATTTGCCTGTGTTCCGAGACATCTGTTTAAGGAATCTTTAATTTTGTCCTTTGTTGTCTCACTCTCATTCATTATTACTCCCATCAGAGTGCAAGGCCACCTAGACCTGGGGTGAGGTGGAGAGGGATTGTATTTAAGAAGGGAAAGACTCAGAAGGAATTGCTTTCAAGGAACACTGAAGAGAGCATCTCAGGTGATGCCTGTGGGTAGCCATGGAGTCAATCTGTTTAGAGCATAAACACAGACGATGCTTCGAAACTCTTCTCAAGGATTCTTTGCGTGAATTGGCAATGATATGGAATTGCAGGCTGATCTCTTAATCATTCCAAATCTGAGCACTACTTTTTTTTCCCACCAAACTTACCGATGGAAAGGAAATGTAGGATGTAAGGCAGGGACCTATTGGACTCCTCTCCCCTCCCTGCACACCCAACCTTCACACTTTGAGGCTTCCCCCATATGTAAATGGATGTGATCTGAGAGTCATCAAAGAGCCTTCCCGTTCTCAGTATGTCCTCTGCTGGCTGCACGCAAAACCGTCGCCACTGAACTCACTCAAGTTGGTTAGATCACTGTCCAGTTAACAGTCTTCAGTTCAGCCTTGGAGTTCAGAGGGGTTGAGTGAATCTGGAGAGGCATATAAATTGAGTCCAATACAGCATATTTAAAATTTGTGCTGTCCTACAAAAGGTGATGTATATCCTATAAAAATCTTCTAGAGAAATGGAATAATACTATGCTTACCTGTTTGTATTTTTTATTATAAAATATTATAATTGAGAGTATATTTTACTACTTTAATAACTTATTGTTGAATATTTTTAGTCATATAAATTATGTTGTAATAAACTTATTTTTTTAAGATTTTATTCATTCATTTGACAGAGAGAGACATAGCAAGAGAGGGAACACAAGCAGGGGGAGTGGGAGAGGGAGAAGCAGGCTTCCTGCGGAGCAGGGAGCCCGATGTGGGACTCGATCCCAGGACCCTGGGATCATGACCTGAGCCGAAGGCAGACCCTTAATGACTGAGCCACCCAGGCGCCCCAGCGATGGGGATTTTTTTTTAACGAAAAATTTCACCTGGGCCAAAGCAACTTTTTATTTTTTTTTTTAAAGATTTTATTTATTTATTTGACAGAGAGAGACAGCGGGAGAGGGAACACAAGCAGGCGGAGTGAGGGAGGGAGAAGCAGGCTTCCCGCGAAGCAAGGAGCCCGATGCGGGGCTCGATCCCTGGACTCCAAGATCATGACCTGAGCCGAAGGCAGACGCTTAACGACTGAGCCACCCAGGCACCCCTGTAATAAACTTCTTTATAGCTAAATCTTCGTTAACCTTTGTGATTATTGTCTAATGATTCTGTCTTAGAAGTGTAACTACTGGGCCAAAGAACAGGTCCCAATTTTTTTTATACATGCTGCCCCGTTGCCCCCTAGAAAGACTGTACAAGTGTAGAGTCCTAAATTGCCCCCCAGAAGTGCAAGGAGCCTAATTATCCGCATATGTTTTTTGAAAAACTCAATATTAAAATTTTAAAAATATATTGACCATTTTATAGCTGAAAGTTTCTGTGACATTTTTGTTTAATTTGTATTTTTATTACTAATGAAGTTAAATATGTTCATGTTTATTAAACATTTATTTTTGTTTATTTGTGAGTTGTGTATATATCCTTTGCTCATTTTAATCTCGGGTGATTGCATTTTTTTCTTACTGATTTGTAAAGACTACTTATCTATTAAGGATAATAGCTTTCTATATTATATTACTGGAAATATTGTATTTTTCCTCAGTTTGAAAATATCTTTTACATTTTTATAGCATTCATTTTTACATAAAAATTTATAAATTTATACTTTTTATATATGGTCAGATCTATTCCTCTTTTCTGTCTTTCTTGGTGTTATGCTAAAAAAGTTTTTTTTTTTTTTTTTTTAAGTAGGCTCCATGCCCAGCATTGGAGCCCAGTGCCAGAACTCATGACCCCGAAATCAAGACCTGAGCTGAGGTCAAGAGTCAGACGCATAACCGACTGAGCCACTGAGGTGCCCCTATGCTAAAAAAGATTTTTAAGCTGCCAAATTTATGTATGTATGTGTATATAAATTTTTTTCCCAGTGCATTTATAGTTGCAATTTATTATAATTTCAAAGATATTTTATTTTCTTCTGCCTTTCATTATTATTGTTGAGGAATTAGCTGTAAATCATTAGGATTTCTTGGAAGGGAATATGCATTTTCTCTGGCTTCTTTGAAGATTTTCTTGTTGTCCTTAGGTTCTAGTAGTTTTACTATGGTATGTTCAGTGGTTTTATTATTACCTGTTTTTGTATTTATTCTTCTTGTGAATCTTTGTCTTAATATTTTTGATGGTGGGAACAACTGATAAGGCAACCACAGCCTGATTCTCTTCCAGTCAAGCTTTTACTTTGTGCAATAGTGTGGGATAATCCTTCTGGACCTATCTTGGGGCTAGATGGGACTATAGGACTTTTGACAATGAGAGTGAATGAGCTGGTTTGTAATTCTGTTCCTCTGAATGTGAGTACTGAACTCATGGAGATAATGTCCTGTGTTTATGCTGGGACTAGGAACAGTATAAGACAGGGAAAGGATGAAAGTGTCTGTTCTGTAGATGGGAGCCTGTTTCACCTAGGATACTTTGGGTTACCATACTGAGCCTATTAAAAGGGAATTTATTGGATCCCATAACTTAAAATTCAGTTGCAGGTTTAGTTTCAGGTTTGGCTCAATACAGGAACCCAGAGTATGTAATCGGGTTGGATTCTCGTTCAGTCTGTCAGCTTATCTTCTGTATTGGATTTATTCTCTGACAGGTTTTTTCTTTTGTTGGAAATATTGGCTCTACCAACTCTAACCTATATTTTTTTCAGATTCAAGTCTCATGAGAAAAAGCACTTTCCTTAGTTTCAGAGTTGTAGAAAAATTGTGTCTTCTTTGCTCAGATTTGGTCCTTGAATAATTATTATGGCCCGAGAAAGGAAACAGCAGGTGTCTAGACCAGCATCAGATGGCTACTCCATCCTAGGTCTGGGGAGTGCCATTCAGTCAAGGCAAAGTCTCTTGGTTGATAGTGGGGTTTGGGTTATTATTCACCAGATGAAAATTGAGGTTCTGTATTGATTTTAAATCCTCATTGTCTTATGCCTGAGAATATTCTGTTCAAGTTTTCTTAAATGGCAATTTTGAAGTGTTATATGCTCCTGAAATGCCTGTGTACACTCATGCCCTGCATCAGTGTTTGCAGTTCCTTATTCAAATAAGGTGCAGTCATCTTACAGTTAAAGGCAGCAGTGGTTCTGAATTGTGGATGCACATTAGAAATACACAGAGAGCCTTTAAGACAAGATTCCTGGCTTTCCCCCCAGAGATTCTGATGTGGTTCATCTGCAGCAAGATTTAGGCACTGATGATTCTAATATAGAACTAGGATGAGAATCATAGGTTAGAAAACTCTGGAGCAAATCAACTATAGATTTTCTTAGGAGGCAAATTGTAGATTCTCATGTGTTTTCAGAGTTAGTTTCCTTTAGCTACAGAGTGTTGACATTTTTATTTATTTATCTGAGAGAGAGAGAGAGAGAGAGAGAGAGAGAGAGAGATCATGAGCGGGGGGGGGGGGCAGAGGGGGAGGGAGAAGCAGACTCCCTGCTAAGCAGAGAGCCCAACGACCAGGCAGGGCTCCATCCCAGGACTCTGGGATCATAACCTGAGAAGGCAGATGCTTAGCTGGCTGAGCCACCCAGGCGCCCCAAGTGTTGATAGGAGTGACACTAGGAAGGGCAGAGGAGTGGTTATGGCTACAGGTGAGGTGCTTTACCTTAAAGGTCTTTGTGAAGCCACAAAAAAAATAGCCTACCTTGAAATCTAGTTGGATTTCCAGAGCACTTGTTGACCGGTGTCTAAGCAGAGGGCATCTGGGGGACATTTTCCTTTGACACTCAGCGGCCTGCTGTTAACTGTTTCTATCCAGTTGGGGGAATTCAAAAGGTAACAACACTGGTGTGTTATCCAGCCGCCCTATGCTGTGGACTTCAGTTTTAACTGATTTCTTTCAAGACCTATTCTCAGTTCCCTGTAAGTGACTGAGAGAAGACGTGTTTTCCATTGAGCATTTCTTTTTTTTTTTTTAAATTTTTTATTGTTATGTTAATCACCATATATTACATCATTAGTTTTTGGTGCAGTGTTCCATGATTCATTGTTTGTTCATAACACCCAGTGCTCCACGCAGAACGTGCCCTCCTCAATACCCATCACCGGGCTAACCCATCCCCCTACCCCCCTCCCCTCTAGAACCCTCAGTTTGTTTTTCAGAGTCCATCATCTCTCATGGTTCGTCTCCCCCTCTGACATACTCCCCTTTTCTTCCTCTCCTGTTATCTTCTTCTTTTTCTTTTTTCTTAAAATATGTTGCATTATTTGTTTCAGAAGTACAGATCTGTGATTCAACAGTTTTGCACAATTCACAGCGCTCACCGTAGCACATACCCTCCCCAATGTCTATCACCCAGCCACCCCATCCCTCCCACCCCCCCACCACTCCAGTAACACTCAGTTTGTTTCCTGAGATTAAGAATTCCTCATATCAGTGAGGTCATGTGATACATGTCTTTCTCTGATTGACTTATTTCACTCAGCATAACACCCTCCAGTTCCATCCACGTCGTTGCAAATGGCAAGATCTCATTCCTTTTGATGGCTGCATAATATTCCATTGTGTATATATACAAACCAAAAGAAACCATTGAGCATTTCGAGTAAACAGACTGACTCAGGAAAATGGTGACCCACCCAGCATCTGGCTAGTGTCTGTTTTGCTACATTAGGCATTTGGACATAGGCAGAGTGGGTTCTAAAAGTATCCAAAGGTTTGGACATTGTTTTCAAGTGATAATAGATGAAAATCTTGAATTTTAAACATCAAATTTTATATATTTTTTTTTTCCCTCTGCCTTAAATCCATAGGAGTAACGTAACAATGGTGAGTCTTTCCATGGCTGGCCCCAATAAATTTTTTTCTACTTAATTTTTATTTATGTATTAATTTTTGCCGGAGAGTAAAGAGTAGTCTCCCTCCAACCTGCACACCTTGGTATCTGGGGATGGAGACAGAGAGGGACTGACTGGAGTTGTTCTTCAGTTCTGTCATCCTTCAACCAGTTTCTCTATTTTCAACCCTGTTTCTCATTCCTCCCCACGGTCTTACTTCTATCCCAGAGCCTTTCTTGTTCTGTGCTGCATTTTCAGCGGTTTGCATTATGCCCCTCCATGGTAGATTCTGGACTGTGGGTTATTCCACTGTTTCATCCACCATTGGGCTGCTGTTTTATAATTCCAGAAATATGAGGAACTTCTCTTCTCCCATTCTGTGTCTTCATATGGCTGTATTCCTTTGTACTGATATACTCTTTTTGGGTGGGATTTTGGATGGAGAGGGAGGTGAATGAATCCCTGGTCTGTGATTTTTTTTTTTTTTTTTAAGATTTTATTTATTTGACGGAGAGAGACACGGCGAGAGAGGGAACACAAGCAGGGGGAGCGGCAGGCAGAGGGAGAGGGAGAAGCAGGCCTCCTGCCAAGCAGGGAGCCCAACACGGGGCTCGATCCCAGGACCCAGGGATCGTGACCTGAGCCGAAGGCAGACGCTTAAAGACTGAGCCACCCAGGCGCCCCTGGTCTGTGATTTTGTACCTGAAACTGCTTCTGCTTTTATTTTATTACTATGCAGTATCATGTGCCATCTGATTGTTCATCTTACCATTCAGTGAAACATACCATAATTGTTGATTTGGGAAGTAAATTTACTCAAATCTGTTAGGTTTATACATAGGGATATGGAGAGGGGAGAAAAATAAAATGAGTCTTACTGTTGCTTCTGTTCCAGCAGTCTCCTGTGAGACTTCAGAAAATAATTTAAAAACCAAATAGGTGAAAGGTTTTACAGTGTATTTTATAACATTTTATTAGAATGATAAATGACTCTATTAGAATTAAAAGAATGAAGCTTTTGGCAGACTATAGGACATTCACCCAAGAATAAATTACTTTGGAACATTTGTTACTTTCTTAATATTTTGCTACCAGTTTTTGCCTAAGGCATGATGCCAAGCAGTTCCAAAAGTATGAAATATTACCCACAGCTCATACCATTTTATCTTTCTTTTGTTTAATTAAATACGTCTCTCATCTCTTTATCAAGAGGAATAAAACTCGACCACGATGTATTTAGTCCATTCTAGCTTATTTTCCTGGTACTTTTAAAAAGGCAACTCTATGCCATATGCTATGCACCAGAATGGCTGTAAATAATCATAAAATTAAATACCAGAATTTACCACTACATGTGGTTACTCATTAAGGTTTGATGTGGCTTCTCTAAACTGAAAATGGTTGAAGGGCTGATTTCTTGTATTATCAAGCTGTTTTCTGAGCTTTCTTGCTGGCCCACCTACCTGGATATATAATTAACTTCAGCTCTTAAAGGCTTTTGGTAGATTTAGGCTATATCTTTGGGAAAATAAGAGCTTATTCTCTGAAACACATATGTGCTATAGGAATAGCAACTCCAAAGTATCTTGTGGTTGTTCCCTAATATGATGGTGACCATATGTTCTGGATAGTCTCTAGCAATCCTATGTCATGTACTCTGATTCAGGGTTTGGAAAATATAGCTGATACCATATGTAACACTTACTAAGTAGGGAGAATAGATCGGGCTGCTATGACTAATGAGCTAAATGGTATTTTAGGATGAATCCCAAAGTAACCCAGACTGTATCAGTCATTATTTTAGGATCATGCCTTTAATTCTCTTCTTTAAATATTATCGTATTGGAGAGAATTAGAAATTTCTATATAGTAAAGACCATGGCCCTATGGTAACATATCCATTTAGAGAGAGATTATATATATTAAAATTAATATGGATTAGACTCTACCCACTCTTTAGATCTCTTGCTTTGACAGTCTTCTTTAGATATTGCTGCTCTAGAGAATTAGGAATTTCCATTTGGAGGACAATGGTCCCATGTTTACAAATCCATTTAGAGAAGAGATGATGTGAACTAAAATTAAGCTTTCCTGTGTGTGTTTTGTTTTTCCATCATGGTAACTAGTAAAGCTCAGTTCCACTCAACGGTGTCTTGATATTTCCATACCTTCCAATGCATTCAGCTTCAATTCCATCACCCATAATAACAGGGATAGTTATTTCAGTAACAAATATTTTGAATGCCGTTCGTGGTGCAAAACACTATGCTGGCGACCCGGGCACCCCAAATAAACGTCTTGGCTTTTGCTCTAAAGCAGATCGAACTCTAGTGGTTTGAGAAGAATACGACGGGTGGATAAGTACTAGACGTCGGACAGAAGTGGGCTTGTCACTTGTTAGCTACGTGACTTGAGCGAGTTAAATAACCTCACGCGAGCCTCAGTTTTCTCATTCATAAACTGGAGAAAATAATGCCTCTGCTGTGGGCGGTTGTACAGGTTAAATGAGGCGATAGTAGTGAAGTGCTCAGTACTGTTTTCCCAGTAGAACAGTAATTCAACAAGTATTGGCAAAAGAACCATTATCATTTTAATAATGTAGTTGCTGTTAAAATTGACCAGTGATATTTGTCCATATCAGGCCATGCTTCCATTCAGGAGGAGGGATGGGAAGTATTTACCTTGGTTTATATCAGGATTATACTGGGGGAAGTGGAGTTGAGGTGTGGCAAGAATAACACCAAATTTCATCTCTGCTCCCTAATGGCTGACCGCACTGATTTCTAGGAACTCTATTCCTGGGCATTTCTCCCATTCTACTCTCCCTACACCCAGAAGTCCCCACTCCTTTCAAGTCTATGCAGCTTCTTAGAGCACTAAAGAATTGTTCTGTCTGATGGAGGAGCAGGTCTTCCCCTAGCGTCAAACATAAATTCAGGGACCAGAAAGACAGAAAAGAATTTTTTTCTTGATTTTTTTTCATTTATTTATATAAGCAGCTTTACCGTGTAATCCATGTTTATCACACTCAAAGAATTGGCTTAATTAATACAACTAACATTAAAGGAAATAATGATAACTAACCTTAAATGAAATAATGAAATAATGACTGTACTGGAGCATCTTGGTTGCTCTGAGTATGGGCTGTCTATGAAATGTACCACCTTAATGAAAAGCTTAGGAGAACAACCACATAAGAAAGAAAGCCGAAATGCCAGGTGCATTAAGGGACATCCCATCTTCCTTAGAAAACATTTTTTCCTACTTAAGCAGAATCTATGAGCAGAGTGATGATCAGAAGAAAGGATGACTGTATACTCATTCTCTTGGTTTATTTCTTCTGAGAGATTCATGGTCTTTGCTGGGAAAGACCTTACAGACCACCATGTTCAATGCTTTTCCATATTTTTGTTTTAAAACTACAGCAGCCTTTGTTAATATGAAATTCTCCATGGGGCCCACGGGTATGAAACCAAGAATGACTGATCTGTGTGGGAGTGACCACAGAGACCTGGAGCCCGCCATCTTGGTTTCCCATCTCCCTACTCCATTGCTGCCTTTGCTTTCACCATGTGTTCATTAGGGATTTCCTGAGGTTGTAAACACCATTATCTATAATGAGCATATTGAACCCTTTCTTTATCTATATGAAGCAACTGAGACCTAGAAAAAGAAAGTTATTTATTTAAAATCATGAGCTAATAAATGTCAAAGTAGGTCATAGAGCCTCGGTCTCCTAATATATCTAGGCCACTGTCTCCCCTTACATATGCTGCTTCCTCATGAAGCTTAGGTCTCTTTCCTCCAGGAGGCTCAGTAGAGAGAAAACAGCTGACACAATCTCCTATAAAGGATACCACTACTGCTGTTCCTCCTCGTACTACTACAATTTTTACAAAATGGAAAAGGGAAAACAAACACACCAATGATTAGAATCTTAATATAATCCATATGTATAACTGGATCCTATGAGCCTCTGTCTTCATAAACATTTTTTAGACTGACCAAATTCTGATTGTATTTGAGGGGATACCATATATATATATATATATATATATATATATATATATATATATATATATGTGAGAAACTTTTTAGTTAATCAAAATGGATTAGCGGCATATATTCCTTTCAATAGACTATTGACTTTGAGTACCTCATTATAAAGGAATCATTCCATGATTTCCTCTCAAATTGATTATGTGATCCACGGAAGAGGATGGCAGAGAAGAAATGAAAGCATTGCTCCAGACACTTATGCCGAAAGCCAAATGTTATAATTGAAGAAAGAAAAGACGACAGTGCCCAATACTGCCTCTCACCTTTGCTTGTGCTTCCACCAGTATAAAGTCATGCCATGTATTGCAGGGTCATTTAACAGACTCTGTTGACTGACTTTTACATGCGTTTGTCAGCATATTTGTGGTCTACTGCATAACAAATTACCAAAAATTTAGTGGCTTATCACAACACATTTATTATTTCATCGTTCCCATGGGTTAAGAGTCTGGATAGAATTAGATATGTCCTCTGCTCAGGCTGTTACCAGGCTGGAATCAAGGTGCTGGCTGAGACTTGTGCCCTTGCAAGCTCACTGGTTGTTGGAAGATTTATTTCTGCGTGGTGGTATGAGTGAGGTCCCTGTCTTCCCATTAGCTATTGGCTGGGACAGCTCTCAGCTCCTAGAGGCCCCTCTCCTCGCCCAGCATGGCAGTTTGCTTTCTTCCAGGCCAGCAGGAGAGTGTCCCTCATAGGATTTTTTCTGCCCATACTTAAGGGGGAGGAAAGGGTTAGTCAGGGCTTGTACCTGAGAGCTGGAATCGTGGGGGCCAGACTACTGCGTTCCAATTTTCTCATTATTGCCAGGGTAAAATGAACATTAGGCAAAATTATTAATTAAAGCAAGTTTGTTTTTAGCATGTTCATTACCCTTAGGAGTATCTTATTAACCCAAAGGAATAGATTGCCAAAAGGATTCTTTTTTTTTTTTTTTTTTTTTGGTGGGGAAAGATTTGTAGTGAAGAAGAAGGGAAAAGAGAAAAGGTCCTTCTCTGTGAAAGACGTACTTAGGATACTAAGTTTATCCCTCAGCGTGTTTCTCAAAAACAGGGAACTCAATACTCTGGTAGCAACCAGTGTGTTAGTGTTGAAACTGTTTTCCTAGCAGTTATAGTTGTTATTGTCATTAGCATTTTTGAAAACAAACAAATAGAAAAAATCCTTTGGAGTCAAGTTCCAGGGTTTTACCTATCTATTAACACAATTCAGATCTTGTTGCCAACTTACAGGGATAAAACCCAAAAGACTCAATAATAACTTTATGACTAAACATTCCGAGTTAAAAAAAAAAAAAGGCAGGAGGGAACTATTCTGGCAAGATGTGAATCATCAGTTGAGTAAAGAATAATTCATTGTGTTAAAAGATAAACCAAGGCTTATTTAAAATTTTAAGAGTTTATTTGGGCAAAAATTGATTTGTGTTTGGCAGCATCTAATCTAGTAATAAAAAGGAGCTCTGAGGAGCTGTACAAAATGACTTTTATAAGCAGAAGGGAGCAGCAACAAAGAAGTTGCACTAGGTTAAAAATCAGGTTGATTATTACAAGATAACTTTCCTTTAGGGGGTGATAGGAGTCTGTCAGGCAGACTACCTAACTAGGGCTGATCAGGTGATTCCTGGTTGACTGGTTTGAGATTCCATTTCTGGGAAAGCTGGAACATAAGAAAGTCTTGTTTTGGTGACATGGGGCTTAGCACAAGTGACTCCATTTTGAGCCTATTGTTTTGTTTTTAACAATTGTCAAAATACTTTCAGCTCTGTCTTATAAAAAGAAGTCGTATGATTTCTGGCAGCTTTCTCTTTGATTTGGCTCATAAAGAATTACTTCCTACTCATTTCCAATTTCCCTTAGAGTTCCAGGTTGAACCTTTATAAACTCTTTCAAGTTTACTTTTCATTAAAAATGCCTCAGTGGAACTCCTCAATCTGGCTCCACTTCAGTGGAAAACATGCATGAGTTTCCGTGGATTGAGGTAAGGCTCAGATAGGTTACAGATTCTGCAACTGTGGTTTTGGCTCTGATTTCAGACTGGAGTGCTAGCATTTGGTTGAGTTGTTGTACAAAATGCTTCTGGGTTCAAAGTCCCTGAAATGGGTCTAGTATTTCAGTGGGACACAGGCTCCTGGACGCCAGGACTGTGTGGCTCTCACCATACCTTAGTACTTAGTACTTCTAGCACATAGTGTATCAGCTCAGTTGCTGAATGTGGTCCAATATTCCAGTACTTTCAGCACCCAAAGTCCCCCAGATGGGTGAAAAAAATGGAAAACCTGGGTATGAATGAGAATTATGCCTCTATGTTAATATGATTGTCTTTCTTCTATATATTCTTCTTTACCTTCTTCTCTCTCTTTCCTTTGGGGGGAAAAAAAAAAACCTAGACAAAAAAGAAAGGAAAGGACTTGTTCAGTGTCAAGAATTCAGGGTTGGACAGAGCCACAGATAGAATTTGTGGTCATTTGCTGAGATACATGGGAATGACAACAGCTGTGCTTCAGCTTCTCAGGAGATTCAAAGGCTGGTTACATCATTAGGGATTCAGATTTTCTAAACAAGACCCTCTGGCTTAAGGTTCTTGAAATCAAGGGTGTTATGACATCTTTCCCAAGATGTTTTCCCTGCCTCCTTTTCCCCTTCCTCCCTCCCCCTCCCTCTCTCCTTTATTGATGGCAAACATTTTATAACTGTGATCATAACTTCGGTGATGAGTGATTCTGATAAGGAATCTCACTCACTCTTAAAATGATCCAGCTATGCTCAGTTGTTTTAACAATTATGCCCCATGATTAAGTTGTTTCAAAGACTTTGGTGTTGTTTTCCACAGATAAAATACCTATTTACAACCCATAAAATGTCTGGAGTGAAGTAGTTCTAATTGTATTTCTGTGTGGTACTAGTGAACGAGCTTTTAAACTGGCCAACACATGGTCACCCAGGACAGGTATCCTTCAGGTGAGCAAGACGTTAAGTGACTGATGTCAGAGGGACATATGTTTTCCAATTTGTCTTGGGCCCCACAAAGGCAGTGAGGGCATTTTCTGCAGCTGCTATATATATTAAATAATTCTCCTTTTCCTCTGCCCTTTGAATAAAGTGACCCTTATTCAGAGGAAGCAGTATGAAAGGATTCTCACTGTTGGCCAAGTGTGAATTTGAGAAAAAAAGGACATGGCTCATTTTTCATTGCCATTTAAAGACTTACAGCCAAATCAGTGTAATGCTCATATCTCAAAAAGCTTTGCCACCAAAAAGATTTATTTTTTTTCTTCTAAAGTAGACAAATTAGGCCCTTAAATTCAGACAAACCTTTTTTTCTATACCACTCAGAGCCTTCTGAAGAGCTTTATGATGTCAGTAGTGTTGGGAAATTTAACTGAGCTAAGTGCTTAATACTCAAGTTGAATTTTGAATTCCCATTGAAGTCATGCTTTTTACAAAGTTCACATAGTAATTTCAGATCTGTGACATTACCAAAGAGTCATGGGATCATAGAAGAGAATAGATAAATCAATAAGACCCTCATGCCCAAGATATTCTATTTTCTCCCAGTTGATAGTTTTATTCTAAAAAAACAAAACAAAACAAAACAAAAACCCAAGCCTATATTCCCCAAAGTGTTATTTTCTGCTAAAACATTGCTTCTTAAGTTTAAAAATGTCCTGTCCTGCTACCTACTAAACTCTACCATTCACATTAATATAGATTATTTTTTTCAAATGATGCACATTCTCTATTTTAGTGAACCCCTGGAAAATAACTCTGGATAGGAAGTTAGACTAAGTGGTGAAATAGCCAACAAGTGGCTAAGCCTAGGACATGTGCCAAGTCTAATAATTCTCATACTCATATCCCCAAATCCTGCCTCAGATGTAAAAATCATGTGACAGAACCATGGACCTCTCCTCCCTCAGAGCCACCACTCACTCTTCCTAAGGCTTTCTACTCAAGATGATGATCTTCTCAGATAAGAGTGTTCCTCAGCCAAATGTATATGCTTTATTGCTGGAGCCTTCACATAAACACATAATCCTGGAGCAAGAGAATTTACTCTCTTAATTATAATGAAATCATTTGGAATAAGAGCAATGGAGAGGCACAACAACAGACAAAACATTTTGTACTGCTTTTCCGCGGTGCATTGTCAATCTGTGCCTGAAAAAGACCTTTATGCTTATACAGAAAGATGTTCCTGAGTTAGTGTCAAGAGGACCTGTTTTTTGATGTCTTCTACACATTCCGATTCAGGTAGTCTTTATGCAAAAAGCATTTACTCAAGAGCCCTCTAAGAGCCTGGCCCCATGATGAGGACTTGATGGACCGTCCTTACTTCCAGAAACTCACATCTAGTACAGCAACAGCTATTCTATGTAGTTTGATGTAATGTGATATCGTGAGTGCCCTTCAGGAGATACACGTGCAGATAATACCACATGCTGAAGGAGCTGAATGAGTCAAGATTGGGTTCACATGCAACTGAAAGAAAGTGTAAGTTTCTTTCTTTCTCCCATGAACAGTTTTTGGCAGTGGGCAGTCCATGCTGCCTGGGGACTTTATAATCACCAGGAACGAGCTAGTCGTTCTTGCCATCATGAACACTTGACCTCTATCTACCTCATGGTCTAAAATGGCTGCTCAAGTAGTAGCCACTGAATCCATATTCCAGTGATCAGAAAGAGGGCAGGAGTAAAGAATGGGATGCCCTGCTCTATATGAGGACATGTCCTAGAAATAGGACACAATACTTCTGCTTGCATCCTGTTCGTCAGACTGTGGTCACATGGCTAGCACACCCTAGCTGTAAGGAGAGACTGACACAGTCCTTATTCTGGAAAGCCATGTGCCGGCTGCAACCCAGAAGTTCACTAACCATGTAAAAAGAGGATAGTTATTGGAGGAAAATGGCTGTTTTCTGCCTCAGGCATTTGGATGAGGGAGAGAGAATTTTATCTGGAAAGGTAAAGCAGGTCTGGAAAGCTTCCTGGAGGGCTTCCTGGAGGAGGTAACATTTAAACTAGATCTCTGATAGTAGGAATATGACAAATATAGAATCAGGGGAGGCATTATATAAGCAGAGGGAGCAGTATGAGAGTTTGCTTTCGGGAAGCAGCCAGCGTGAGGA
This sequence comes from Zalophus californianus, assembly GCF_009762305.2. Taxonomy (NCBI): domain Eukaryota; kingdom Metazoa; phylum Chordata; class Mammalia; order Carnivora; family Otariidae; genus Zalophus; species Zalophus californianus. Next base: position 22,643,533 of record NC_045609.1, read on the forward strand.
AGGAATGTAGTAAGTCACCATAGATCAGGAATGGCTTTTCCTCTGTACAGTGCTGACTGGGGATCTAAAGGTAACACACAGTGTTCTCAGTGTCTGAACTCCTTTTTCTGATCACATATATCTACCTGCTAAAGACTGAATTATCATGTCATGCCTGCAGAAGTGAAAAATAATTTAAAAAATATATCTATTGAAATTATTGCCCGTGTGCATGAAAAGGGTAATCACTTATTAGGAAAGATATTTAGAACGTTGCTGAAATCTGGATTCTGATTCTGATGTGTAGCAAGTGTGTCATCATCATCTCTAAGACCATTCACACACACACTCATTTACTAAGAGGCATCATAATAGCATAACATCTTCCTTAAAACCAAGAGACAGGCCTGAAATAGGAAAGCAGACAACTCGGGATGGGCAGTATAGCATAGACAGAGTAATAGTTATGAGAAGAAATACTTTGTGGGTGTCTGCGGTGTGCGTGCTGGGTGGCCCTCTGAGCACATGGCACATACTCGATGACTCTTCGCCTCAGTGTGTGTTAGGTTTCTGTGACTGTCTCCATTTTTAAAGACAGTGAAACTGAAGCTCAGAAAGGCTAAGCAACTTGCTCCAGTCCCATTGCTAATATACAGGGACGCGCAGACATAAACCCACGCAGCCTGGCTCTTTCACCATGCTGCTAGGGGGTAAAAGGGCATTGGGTGTGGGATAGACCCCAGCTCCAGGACTCACTGGCGGTGAGACTCTGGGGAACGTTATTTCATCCGTCTGTGTCTTCGTTTCTCACAATTTCTGTGATAGAACCAGAAGCTCTGTATCAAAGATTTAGCCTGGAGCCTGGCACGAGGTAAGTGCCCAGTAGTTAAAAGGTTGAACAAGACTGAGTCATTAATTGTAAACACTAGCCCACATTTAGTCCTTAGCTATACAGACCAAAAGAGGGACCAAAAGCTCTTTCTGACATGGCGTTTAATTCTCTTTCAAAAGAGTAAAGTTTCTCCTTTTGTCACCTGTTTATCCCAATCCCCTGAGGTCTGTCTCTCAGCTAGTTCTTGAGTTTGAGCTGCTTTTTATAGCCATCTGCTACCGTGTTGTGTAACAACAAACAATATCCTCCTAAAAATGTTTACAAATGCTTCCTACATTAGTGCTGTATATTTTTTCATTAAGCTGTGACATCGCTATTGAAAAATTATTTTAATCATTGCAAAGTGAATTACACAAGGAGAAAGCATAAAGAAGTAGCACTTAAAAGGCTGAATGTACATTAATTGCTTTAGCTAATGAAAGAAACATGACTTAGCCAATGTACACAACATGAATCCTAAGATGCACGGACAATTGACTACGGTAATAAAACAAGTATTAGTGTGTTACATCTGAAATCCTCATTACGCTTCATGCAGCAAAACCTACTGAGTACCTGCTGTTCAGTTGTACTCCCCCCTCTTGACACCACAAGCTAATTATAGCATTGGGCACAGGGTAAAAGCATGTGACCTACGTTTCTATAGTCTGGGGACCTTTTCAAAAACAATGCAAAGTTATGTATGGTGATTCTTCTTTTTCTTTTTTAAACTCATGGAAGTAGGTGTTGGTCAAAATGATTTTGGAATATCTTAGTGTTCCATAGGCAATTTTAATTAACGTATGAATTATTTAAATATGCACACAGTTTATTTCATTTCCATTGGGATCTTGCTTTATCTCCCTTGACTCTCTAAACTAGTAAATTATTAACTCAGAATAATTTATGTCACAGTGTTCAAGATGCTGTCCATTGATTTTTTTGGGAGGAGGGTGTCTGGTTTTTTTTTTTTTTTTTTCATTTCATGAACCTTAAAGTAAAGATCATGATAAAGGCATGACATTTAAAAGATAGGAAGAGAAATGAGTATCTTATTTTTACTATTCATCTAGAATCACATTAGCACAGAGGTTATTAGTAGCTCACAAACAGGCTGTATTAACACACAACAGAGGTCCACAGACTAAAAATATCACCCTGTTAGGACCCTCAATAAAACTTGATACTACCATGAGTGTCCTCTCCCTCACTTTTTTTTAACTTTGAGAGCACTGCTACTGTTCTAAGGGATATGTAATTGTATGTAACAGTTGGCTTAATCCAAAGTCATTGTTTTTCTGGATGAAAACCCTTCTTTTCTGGTAGGACCAGGGTTGGAAAGCAAATCTTTTCCTGTTTTTATATTTTATCCTACATGCTGTCTTTTTATTTTCTCTGTAACATTATGGTTATGTCCAAATGTATTTCCTTTACATTCCTTCCCAGATATATTAACTAAGTTGGCTTCTTTAGCACCAACTAGCCTCAAATTTTAGATGGAGATGAGGGGCTTGCAAAATTCTTTAAAGTTGCTGAGAAGCAGTCCACGAGGCCAGACCCACAAAGGCCATACTTCAATAGGGAGGGTGTAAATTGAGTAGAAACTCCAGGATTTCAGCAAAATTCATTTTGGGGAGTTTTCACCAGAGGTGAATATGGAAAAGGGGGAATGCAAGGGGCAGGGATTATGGAAAATGACTTCATTCTGCTCCAGCTATGGCTCTAAGTATTAATATGCATTAGAATTGCCTGATAAATTTATAAATTTGATATTCAGCCCCTATTCCCCAGAAGATTCATTACATTCCAGATGGGTCCTGGAAATCTGCAGAGCTTACACGCACCCCAAGTGATTCTGAAGCAGGTTATCTGAAAATGGTATAGAAACTGGCATGACGTGTTGACTTCTAAAAGTTAAACCATTATTACTCATTTAGTTATTCAATAAATATTTAATGAGTCTCTATACCTCTTCCCCAGTCTTGGCCCTCAAGGAGCTTGGGATGTGGTGAGGGAGATGGACAAGAAAGTAGCCACTTTCAGTTCAGCAAGCTAAGTGGTATGGTGTAAGCATGGGGTGCCAGGAGGAGTACGTACAAAGGTAATCTAACCCAGTCCAGGGTATCATAAACGGCTGGTATCTAAGCTGAAACATGAGGAGTAGAGGAACAATAGGAGGAGTTCACCAGTTTTGTGCTTTATTTTTGGCTATGGATCATGGGGGTGGGGGTAGGAGAAGGGGTGGGGAATGTGAACAAGAGGTCAGAAGGTTCAAGAACTTGTAAGACACATTTTCAGGTCTCAAGAGGCTTAGAATATAATTGGAGAGAGAAATGACAGCAGAAGATTTTGGCAATAGATGAAGACAAGAGAAGTGACTTCCTCAGAAGCCTTTTGATTAATTAACAATTGCTGAATAATGCGGAGTCGCCATACTACAGGATTTCTCTGGAGAAGGTATCTAGACTCTTCCAGCAATAAAAATCTATGATTCATGATTTCATTCTGTAGTGGGAAGAGAAGGCTTCACGGAAGCTGTAAGGATTCACTTGGGCCTTGAAAAATGGGTAGATTTTTGTAACTTTTAATTTATTTTTTATTTTTTAAAAAAGATTTTATTTATTTGAGAGAGAGAGAGAGCACAAACAGGGGGAGTAGCAGAGGGAGAGGGAGAAGCAGGCTCCCCACTGAGCAGGGAGCCTGATGTGGGGCTTGATCCCGGGACCCTGGGATCATGACCTGAGCCAAAGGCAGACGCTTAACCAACTGAACCACCCAGGTACCCTTGTAACTTGTTATTCTGATATAATTTTAAATTTATGGGAAAGTTACAAGAATAGTACGAGATATCACCTTATACTTTATCCAGATTCACCCGTGTTCATATTTTGCCCCACTTGTACACACAGGTAATTTTTTTCTGAACCATTTCGGAGTAAGTTAGAGACTGTTTGCACCTTTACTTCTAAACACTTTAGTGTATATTTCCCAAGAAAAAGGATGTGCTCTTATATAATTGCAGTAAAATAATCAAACTTAAGACATTCAATGTTGGTACAATACTGTTATTTAATCAACAGTGCGTAATCAGATTTTGTCAGTTGTCTCCCGGGATCCATTCCAAATTCATCCACTGCATTGAGTTGTCTGTGTAATTGTTCTCTCATTTTATTTTTTTAAATTTTATTTATTTATGATTATTTTATTTTATTTTATTTTTATTTATTTATTTTTTATTTAAAATCAGTTAGCAGCATATATAGTACATCATCAGGTTTTGAGGTAGTGTTCAATGATTCATTGTCTGCGTATAACACCCAGTACTCATCAGATCATGTGCCCTTCTTTATGCCCATTGTTCTCTCATTTTAAATAGTTCTTTGACCTTTCTTTGTCTTTCGTTGTCTTAGCATTTTTGAGAGGTACAAGCCATTTATTTTGTGGAGTGTTCTTCAACTTGGGCTGAGCTAATGTTTCTTTATGATTAGATTCAGGTTATGCATTTTTAGAAGGAAAGAAGTTAGGTGTATCCTCCTTGAAGCATTGTAGGATGGGACACTTATGTAGGTCTGTCCCAATATCAGTGATATTGACATTGATAACTTAGGATGATGTTCACTAGATTTCTTCACCATAACATTAATTTTCCCCTTTTTAATATCAAGAATTTTGTGGGAGATGTTTTGAGGCTATGTAAATATCATGTTCCTTATCAAACTTTTATCTGATAGTTTGAGCATCCATTGTTATTTTCTTTTTTTTTTTAATTTCAAAAATTTGGGTTTTTTCATAAGTTTTAATTTAAATTCCAGCTATTTAACAAACAGTGCAATATTGGTTTCAGGATTTAGTGACTCATCACATACAACAGCCAGTTCTCATTACAACAAGTGCCCTTCTAAATACCCATCACCCATTTAATCCATCCCCTACTTACCTCCCCTCTGGTAGCCATCAGTTTCTTCTCTATAGTAAAGAGCCTGTTTCTTGGTTTGCCTCTCTTTTTTGCCCCCACTGTGTTCATTTGTTTTGTTTTTTAAATTCCACATATAAGTCAAATCATATGGTATTTGTCTTTCTTTCTCTGGCTTATTTCACTTAGCATAATATACTCTAGCTCCATCCATATCGTTGCAATGGTAAGATTTCATTCTTTTTTATGGCTGAGTAATATTCCATTATGTATCTATACCACATTTTATTTATCCATTCATCAGTTGATGGGCACTTGGGCTCTTTCCATATTTTGGCTATTGTAGATAATGCTGCTATGAACATCAGGTGCATGTATCCCTTTGAATTAATATTTTTGAATCCTTTGGGTAAATACCTAGTAGTGTACTTGCTGCATTGTAGGGTAGTTCTGTTTTTCACTTTTTTTTAGGAGCCTCCATACTGTTTTCCAGAGTGGCTGCACCAGTTTGCATTCTCACTGATAGTGTAAGAAGGTTTCCCTTTCTCTGCACCCTTGCCAACACTTGTTGTTTCCTGTGTTGTTGACTTTAGCCATTCTGACAGGTGTGAGGTGATATCTCATTATAGTTTTGATTTGCATTTCTCTGATGGTAAGTGATGTTGAGCATCTTTTCATGTGTCTGTTAACCATCTGTATGTCTTCTTTGGAAAAATGTCTGTTCATGTCTTCTGCCCATTTTTTAGGTGGACTCTTTGTTTTTTTTGGGGGGTGTTGAGTTATAAAAGTTCTTTACGTATTTTGGATACTAACCCTTTATCAGATATGTCATTTGTAAGTATCTTCTCCCATTCTATAGGTTGTCTTTTTAGTTTTGTTGATTGTTTTCTTCACTGTGCAGAAGACTTTTATTTTGATGGAGTCCCAGTAGTTTATTTTTGCTTTTGTTTCTCCATTGTTGATTTTCCAACTCATAATTGCTGCTGTGTTTATATTACTATATCTATATTACTGTTAGGAAGAGCTTTTCTGGTCCTCCCACCTATGTATTTATTACTTATATCAGTATGGGTTCATGAATCTTCTTTTTAAAAATAAGTTATAATCCACTACTGTCGTTATTTATTCTGATGCTCAAATTGTCCCTGATTTTACCTCTGAGAATCCCTTCAAATCGGTTTCTATATGCTTTTGATAGTCTCTGCCATTCTTTGGATACTTTCTGACTTCTAGAGCAATATAGCACAACAGAATCATTTTGTACTTTCGCTGCCCCAGTCCTAGAATCCAACTTTTGTCCAGAGAGCACTCATTCCTGGTACCCAAATTTGGGTGTACTCATTACTATTGGAGTGTTATTGTTTCTAATTTCTTTGCTAGACAGAGCTAGGAAATATGTATATATATTTTTATATTTATACTTATTCATATTTATATTTATTTGTATATTACATATACTTATATGTTATATATATTATGTTTCTCTATTTGTCTATCTTTATTTAAAAAAATGAGATCATAATGATAATGGTACATTCTAGTCTTTCCTTTTTTTCATATTTGCAACTCTAGTCTCCGACAGTGAGAAACCTGAGGGCAAATACATTTTTAAAAGTCAGAGAGAAATATAGTTTTTGACCTTGAAAAATCTCTGATACATCCAGGTGGAAAAAGGTCTGGATCTTAATTATTTCTACCAAAGGAAAAATGGCCTTTAACTTGCTGCAGTTCATACAGAAGTATAAATGCTAAGGAGGTCAAAGTTGTGGGATCTGCATGGGATGAGGGATTATATATTCATGTATATGTCTCCCAGTTCCTTCACAGAGAAACTATTATTTCTACCTTCATTTTCGATGGTGGGGAGATCCCCTCCAGTGCAAGGTGCTTGTATTGATGTCAATAACTCCTTGCCTTCAACATCCAGGTATTTAAGACCAACCTCTGATTGAACTATTTGTAGTATCAGGTGTCTGTACCAGAGACCATGGACTTGGCCATAAATCCCATAACACAAATCTTTCCTTAAAAAAAAAAAAACAACCCTCTTTTCCAATAAATTTTGGTAAGGAGTTCATCTGTAAGGTTAAATGTAGAAACCTCTTTAAAACCTAATTGCTAAGCCTTTGGTCAAGAATCAAGAAATTTCTTTTCATGACCTATCTCCTTTTATAATCTTTGTAATTGTGGACAGACATTATAATGCTAGCCATTGTTGAGCAAGATGGTGATGATGATGATGATGATGATTTCTTTTTGTGACATGTTGAAGATGACTTGAGACTGTAAAATCAGGTGCTAGACTATCGGATGACTGTGATTTATTTTTCAGCATGAAAGAAAAACCATTTCATATCTTCTTACTAAGGTGTGTGGGGGCACAAAATGTTTCCAAGTTAGGCCCATACCTGTTTGCTTCTTATTACTGGAGAAGGAACACTGAGTACAGACGTACTTTGGAGATATTGTGGGTTTGGTGCCAGACCACCACAATAAAGTGGGTCAAATGAATTTTTTTTTATTTCCTAGTGCATATGAAAGTTACGTCCACCCTATACTGTAGTCTTTTATGTATGCAATAACATGATGTCTAAAAAAATGTACATATTTTAAGAAAAAATACTTTATTGCTAAGAAATGCTAACCATCATATGAACTTTCAATGAAGCATAACCTTTCTTCTGGTGGAGGGTCTTGCCCTGATGACTGCTTGGCTCTCGCCTTGATGGCTGCTGACTGAACAGGGTGGTGGTTACTGAAGTTTGGGGTGACTGCAGTATTTTCTTAAAATAAGACAAGAGTGAAGTTTGTCACATTGATGGATTCTTCCTTTCATGAATGATTTCTCTGTAGCATGCAATGCTGTTTGATATTATTTTACCCAGAGTAGAACTTCTTTTAAAATTGGAGTCAATCCTCTCAAACCCTGCCCCTGCTTTATCAACTAAGTTTATGTAATATTCTAAATCATTTTGTTGTCACTTCGACCATCTTCAAAGCATCTTCACCAGGCGTAGATTCCATCTCCAGAAACCACTTTCTTTGTTCATTCATAAAAAGCTACAACTCATCCATTCAAGTTTGATCATGAGATTATAGGCATTCAGTCCCATCTTCAGGCTCCACTTTTGATTCTAGTTCTCTTGCTATTTCCACCACATCCTGCAGTTACTTCTTCTACTTAGGTCTTGAACCCTCAAAATCATCCATGAAGGTTGGACTCATTTTCTTCCAAACTCCTCTTGATGTCGATATTTTGACTTCTAACTATGAATCCCATATTCTGAATGGCATGTAGAATGGTGAATCCTTTCCAGAAGGCTTTGCGTTTACTTTGCAGGGATCCAGAGGCAGAGGAGTCACTATCTGTACCAGCAATAGCCTTACAAAATGCATTTCTTAAATAATAAGACCTGGAAGTCAAAATCACTCTTGATCCATGAGCTGCAGAATGGATGTTGTGTTAGCAGACATGAAAATGACATGAATCTCATTGTTCATCTCCATCAGAGTTCTTGGGTGACCAGGTGCATTGTCAATAAGCAGTAATATTTTGAAAGGAATCTTTTTGAGCCATAGGTCTCAACAGTGGGCTTAAAACTTTCAGTAAACCATGTTATCAACAGATGTGCTGACACCTGGGCTTTTTTGCTTTATTTATGGAGCACAGGCAGAATGGATTTAGCCTAATTCTTAAGGGCCCTAGGTTTTTCGGAGGGGTAAGTGAGCACTGGTTTCAACTTCAAGGAACCAGCTGCATTAACCCCTAACAAGAGAATCAGCCTATTCTTGGAAACTTCTCCTCTCTAGCTGTGAAAGTCCCAGATGGCATCTTCTTCCAATAGACTGTTCTTCCATTACATTGAAAATCTGTTGTTGATTGTAGCCACCCTCATTAATTCTCTTAGCTAGATTTTCTGGATAACTTGCTGCAGCTTCTACATCAGCACTTGCTGCTTCCCCTTGTACTTTTATGTTATGGAGACAGCTTCTGTCCTTAAATCTCACAAACCAACCTCTGCTGGCTTCGGACTTTGCTTCTGCAGCTTCCTCACCTCTCTCAGCCTTTATGGAACTGGAGAGGGTTAGGGCCTTGCTGTGAATTAGGCTTTGGTTTAAGTGAATGTTGTGGCTGGTTTGATCTTCTATCCAAACCATTAACACTTCCTCTATATCAGCAATAAGGCTGTTTTCCTTTCTTATCATTCATGTGTTCACTGGAGTAGCACTTTACCTTTCCTTCAAGAACTTTTCCTTTGCATCCACAACTTGGCTAACTGGTACAGGAAGCCTAGCTTTTGGCCTGTCTCAGCTTTTGACATGCCTTCCTAGCTAAGTTCTATTGTTTCTAGCTTTTGATTTAAAGTGAGAAATGAGTGATATCTTTTCACTTGAACACTTAGAGGTCATTGTAGGGCTATTCATTGGCCTCATTTCAATATTGTTGTGTCTCAGGGACTAGAGAGGCCCGAGGACAGGGAGATGGGGGATCAGCTCATTGTTGGAGCAGTCAGAACACATACGACATTTATGGATTAAGTTCATTGCCTTATATGGCCATTGTCTTATATGTCTTATATGACCCCAAAATAATTGCAATAGTAACATCAAAAATCACTGATCACAGATCACCATAACAAATATAATAATACTGAAAATTTTAGAAATAGTATGAGAATTACCAAAATGTGACCCAGAGACATAAAGTGAGCAAATGCTGTTGGAAAAATGGCACCTGTAGACTTGCTCTATGCAGGGTTGCCACAAGCCTTCAATTGGTAAAAAAAACAAAAAACAAAAAACAAAAAACCAGTATCTCTGAAGTGCAGAAATTGAAGCACAGTACAACAAAGTTTACCTGTATTGATGAACAAATTCTGTCTGCCTAGGGAAATGATACTGTGTCAATTGGAAAGAAAACTGTCCCTCTTTCAAGTAAATAGTAATTGCATAATATAATGCTTTCACTGAAACCTTGGTGCAAAAATACAGGTTGTTTTTTTTGGAGTGACAGAACTTGGAAAAACTTGGCCTGTGCAAGGGGAAAGGTCACAAGTTCTGAGCTAGGCCTAACAATTATGTCTGAAGCGAGGAAATGAAGTATTTACATCAGGACCAACCCTTTTTGCCTTTTAAAGGCAACAGCAAGGCAGGCTGGCAGAGGGCAGGCCTGAAACAAATATCTTGTCTATTGAGTGAAGCATCTTTCTGAGCTCATTTTTCATTTTTTTTAAGATTATATTTATTAATTTGACAGAGAGAGACAGGGAGAGCAGGAACACAAGCAGGGGGAGTGGGAGAGGAAGAAGCAGGCTTCCCGCTGAGCAGGGAGCCGGACGCGGGGCTCGATCCCAGGACCCTGGGATCATGACCTGAGCCAAAGGCAGACACTTAACGACTGAGCCACCCAGGCGCCCCTCATTTTTCCTTTAGATCAGAATTAGGTTTTGGGGCCAGAGCAAGGCTAATCAATAAATGAAGTGGGTGTTGCTTTATGTCCTCTGCTACTCATCTAGGATCTTCTTCACATATTTCCTAAAGGCTGACACTCCATTAACAAACGACCTGTCCTTTGTTCCATAATAATTTTGTAATACAAAAACAGAAATAATGAACATAAAACATGTAACATGGTGTGTGTCACATAGAAAATATTCAGTGTTGAGCAGTAATGATGATTATTCTGCTGTTTTGAAAGTTTCTTCACAAAACAGGACGTTAGAAATGTCACATCATTTCCTTTAGATAAAATTAAATTTAGTCTGAAGTCTCCTGTATGCTGGTTGGCAGGAAATCTACTCTCAGTCATTATTAGACCATCCCCATCTCAATCTGTGGGGCCTAATAGAGAAAAAAACTAATTGTCTAAGCACAAATGGCTACTTGATGTTAGGGTCTCTGGGCATGTCTGCTTTGCTTGGTCCTGCGGACTCTGGAGCATGCCCTGAGGCCAAAGGCCCAGACTCCTGCAGGATCATACTTAGTGCCTCTCCACTGAGGTCCTGCATGCTCTCCTTTGTGTGAGGGGTGGACTCGGGCCCAGTCCTGTGAGAGCTTCTCAGAAGCTGTCCTGGTGTTGGGGTTTCCCTCTCTCCTGCTGTTTTCTTCTCCCTTCTTTATCCCCATGTCATGTTTGCAAAGGTTCTTTCCCTTCACCCTACAGTAGGATTGCCAGATTTAGCAAAAAACAAAACAGGAGAAGTCACCCAGTTAAATTTGGATTTCAGCTAAACAATGAATAACTTTTTAGCATAAATATGCCCCTAGCAATGCTTGGGACATATTTACGCTAAAAAGACGTAACTTATCTGCAATTCACATTTAACCAGGCACCCTCTATTTCTCCTGCAGCTCTACCCTAAGATCTCCTGCGTTTGAAAGACCCAGAAACAGAAGTCGTGTGTAGGATTGGGTCTTTTCAGTGCATATCTTCAGTGAGGTAGAGAAAAAAGTCTGGATCAACTTAAAAGGTGTAGGGAAAAAACTCAGCGTGGACAAACACAAAATACATCCCTAAGTAATCCTCTTACGCTCATCATTATGTTCATCATCTTCATCATTGCCCATGGTGAGTTGCTGCTTAAGAGTCAATCCCCCTGGGGAAGGCAATATTAAGGGATCCCTTCCTGACTATAGTTTTAATTAAGATAAAGGAGAAGGAGAAATGAGCAGGCACGGGAAGTCTGCAAGCTGGGAAATTGGAACAGGAAGCGAGGGGAAGAGGCACAGAGAGCTTAGGGTCATGAAGGCAACTTCACACCTCACACCTTCACTGGTTGGCCCAATGCGGGGCATTATGGGTAGCATACAATGGTGGAACGAACACTGACCTGATTCCATTCGACTTCCCGCGCCGCCACTACCACCACCAAGCTGTGTAGCCTGGGCAAGTCACTTGACTTGTCTCTGCAGCTGAGACCTCTCTCGTGAGAGTCAAACCCAGATGTACTCTTGAATGCTTTATAGGTGCCCCAGAGTTGACATTTGCAAATGCAAACTCATTCTCTTCCTCTCCAGACCTGCCCTTTGGGTGTTCTCTGTGTTAGTGCCATGACACCAGCATCTGCCCAGGCATCGAGGCAGGACACCTACCCGTCATCCTAGACCTGGCAGGGAAGAATCATCCCTAGTGGTTGCCAGAATGGGTCAAGTTCGTCTGTCTGGCTAGGCATGTATCTCCCACCCCTTTCATTGCTATCAAAGGTGAGGACCTTCTCAGGAGATATTTTTTCCAAGAGGACAAAGTCACTCTGAGGTGGTCAGAGAAAACAGGAAATGTCTCTTCTGTACATTGGAGAGAAAATTGAATTAGATGCAGTCCTGTACCTTTTATAATGACTTTGTGATAATCCACTTTACCTTTTTTTCCCCCAACATTAAGGATTTTTTTTAAATTGAGGAATAATTGATGTATAACATTATATTAGCTTCAGGTGTACAATGTAATGCTTTGATACTTATATATATTCTGAAATGATCACCACAATAAGTCTAGTTTATATTCAATCTCCCTTTTCTTGAAGTGACTTTAATGAGTCTCTGTTCCTATCTATTAAAAGAGCTTAATAAACAGAAAATCACTTTACTTTCTTTTTCTCGATGGACATATTTTCCAGGAGATGTGGAATAAAATTAGGGAGGCAGGGCATATACTAGGGTCTACATCCTGGGAAACTTCTTGTGTTTTTTAGAATCAAAAATACATGTTAGAATATACCACAGTGGCAATTTCATCAATAATAACCCAACCATCAGAGAGTTATTTTAAATGAATCCATTGAGATTAGAGTCTAACAGAACAAGGTAAGAAGGCATTTGAAAATAATTAACTAATATTCTCTACTCTTGAAATAGCTTCTCTTCCCCAGGAAAGAGGAAAGAAGCCAATAATAGGGGAATGGATGAAAAAGCACCATACTACTTTGCTGTTCCTGCTTGGAAAGATTAAAAAAAAAATCATTCATAATCACATGTTCTTTTCTAGTTGTTTCATGGTAAGGATATGGCAAAAGGATGGGAGGAAGAGCGGAGTCCTTAGCCATGTTTGAAAAATGGTTAAATTGGTGGGAAGAGGGGGAAATTCTCATTTTAATGATCCCAGAGAAATACAACCTAAGTGAAATCATTTCATGGTGGTTTTGAATTATTCCAGCCCAGTCAATGGAGAGGTTCAAATAGCCTGAGGCAATTAGGTTAATTTGTTACAAAATCACCCTAGGGGGGAATACACGCACACACACACACTCACACACATACTACTTTATATTTAATATATTTATGTATATGAGGTGATACCTGTTTAAAATATATATTGCTGGCACTTAAAATATAAAGTTTGACACTCTTCAAACAAAAATCAGATTTAGAATTAAGTGTGTATCTTCAGCCAACTGTGATAGGCAACTCATAAACATGATAGGATTTGAATGTAGAAGGCAGGTGTTTTCTGTCTTTTGAGTTCCACAAAAATCCAGTCTGTGTGTATATTTGTGTGTGTACATGCTTATGACTCCTTCCTTTATAGTTTGTAATCATCCCACTCTACTTGTGCCTCTCAGATCTTTAGCCAGAGAAATAGTCTGGAGTTGATAACTGCCATTCCAATACTGGGTCATAGCCAGAAATTGTTAGTGAGTTTAATAAAGGTGTACCTTAAGAAACTGTTTATTGAGTGTCTACTAAGTTCTAAGTACCTTCTTCATGACAATCTACTAGTTCAGAATTTTAAAAGGGTATTAGGTAGGCTAGGTATTAGGTTAAGTCACTTAGGATCACATTTTTAATTTAATTTAATTTAATTTATTTTAATTCCAGTATAGTTAACATACAGTGTTTATATTAGTTTCAGGCATACAATGTAGTGATTCAGCAATTCTGTATATTGCTCAGTGCTCGTGATAAGTGCACTCCTTAATCCCCATCACCTATTTCACCCATCCCCCCACCCACTTCCTCTTGGTAACTATCAGTTTGTCTCTATAGTTAAGAGTCTGTTTTTTGGTTTGTCTCTTTTTTCCTTTGTTTTGGTTCTTAAATTCCACATGAGTGAAATCATATGGTATTTGTTTGTCTTTCTCTGACTGACTTATTTCACTTAGCATAATACACTCTAGATCCATCAATGTTGTTGCAAATGGCAAGATTTCATTCTTTTTTATGGTTTAGTAATATTCCATTGTGCAGGTGTGTGTGTGTGTGTGTGTGTGTGTGTGTGTGTGTGTGTGTGTGGTCACATTTGATCTCCAAATATCTAAGCCAGAATTCAACTCCTTAGTGCCAAACTTGAAAGCCCATGATCTTTCCATGCCAAGTGATGACATATATAAGTGGTTAGGAGCAAGGACTCTGGAGCCTGACTCAGTTTGAATCCTGCTTCTATTGCTTTTTAATTTGGGCCAATTACATAACCTCTGTGTTCAGTTTCCTTCTCTGTAAAATGCAAATAATATTATTAAATTACTTAATAAGGTTGTTGAGAGGATTAAATGATTATATATATATATATATATATATATATATATATATATATATATATATATATATATATTATAGCACTTACCCCATCCATTGTAAGACCCCAGTTACCCTTTTTGCTGTCATGACTGTTATTCTTACTTTAGCAAGGGATTCCAACTTGGACTCTCATGTGCCGGGAGATGCTAGTTTACCACCAGTTGCTCCAAGGGCTGGTTGGTTTCCAATTAGTGGCAACTCTTCCACCCCTCCTTTATGCATTTGCTTCTAAATGGGGAATTCCCTGGGGTATACGGTTGCTCATCAAACTCAGTCAGGATTTTTCCCAAATGCTTTTTTAGGCTCCAGAGAACTGACAAGCCCATGTTTACTTTCCAGATTGTTTGGGAAAATCTGTGAACCTGGTGAGGGTAGGATGGCTTTTCACTTAGTGTCACCTCATCCAAAATCATAGATATATTTTCCCTCTGGGAAACATAACTTACTTGATTCTAGGGTCCAAAATATAACTTTCTCCCAATGCCTCCCACCACGGTGCCTGGGTGAGGGGCTTTCCACCTCAGAATGAGGTCATAAAGATGCAATTATTCTTCTCCACAGAGTTGAGCCTACCAGGTTCATTTACAAAGTCACTCAGCTGTGACTTGGCCACTGAAATAACTCTGTTGCCTAAAGATATCCCTTGCTGCAGCCATTTACCTCTAAGAATCATGTTCACGTTACAGAGGAACACAAATAGAAACACGTTCTGCACCAACAGAGGCATATTTTGTCAGTTGTAAATTATATCAGGTCTTGGGTGGGAGGTAGTCAACAATTCTATATTCTGTGAAAGGATTTTATGAGGAATATTAGACCCTCCTAATGTGGAAGTCTCATATACTAGTTGTATTTTGTTCTGGCAGATTTTAGAAGCAAACAATTCTCTGGATGCCTAAAAGTAATTCCTAGGTTTCTGTTTTTACATATTTAAGCTATGCATTTAGATACAATTCAAGCATTCCAGAGTGTTAACGGTGTTTACAAAGGAAACTGCCAGAGGCAAATTCAGGCAGTTCCTTAAATTAATAACGCTTTTGTTCGCAGTCCAATTTTTCCTTCCAGTTCTGCTAGAGCCAATGTTCATCTTCTCCATTTATTCAGGGGATAATGATGACAATTTCCATTTACACATTGCATTTCATCTGGAAGGCTCTCTCTCTCTCTCTCACACACACACACACAAGATATCACTGTCTGCCACTTTCTGCATGGCAACAGAAAAGGCAAACTGCATCATCACAATCATTGGTCAGTGAGGAGAAGAGAAGCCCCAAAGCAAATACCGAAAGAAAAGAGGCCGAAAGACAGGCAGGATGGGCAGAAGGAAATTCAACACGTTGCCATGTTTGCTTAGAAGAAGAAGGGTCTGGCTTCAGAAGCAGAATGTTTTTCTGGTAACCACGCCTGCACCTTTTTTTTTTTTAATTTTTTACTATATATTTTAAAGGTAAATGAGATGTGAAGACACACATACACGCACTCACAATCTAAGTGACTAGACAGAAATGAGGAGAAATAGAAATCAAGATGGCAACCCATTGATCCAATGGTGGAACTCTAAGCAATTACACCTCACCAATTTAACAGATTTTTAACTTATCAATGGCCAGGTACCATTCCACAGATTTTCTTTTCTTTTCTTTCTTTTTTTAAAAATTTTTTTATTGTTATGTTAATCACCATACATTACATCATTTGTGTTTGATGTAGTGTTCCATGATTCATTGTTTGTGCATAACACCCAGTGCTCCACGCAGAATGTGCCCTCTTTAATACCCATCACCAGGCTAACCCATCCCCCCACCCCCTCCCCTCTAGAACCCTCAGTTTGTTTTTCAGAGTCCATCGTCTCTCATGGTTCGTCTCCCCCTCCGATTTACTCCCCTTCATTCTTCCCCTCCTGCTCTCTTCTTCTTTTTCTTTTCTCTTAACATATGTTGCATTATTTGTTTCAGAAGTACAGATCTGTGATTCAACAGTTTTGCACAATTCACAGAGCTCACCATAGCACGTACCCTACCCACGCCTGCACCTTTGTAGGAATAAATAGTATGGTCAAGGGAGTGGTTAAGTCCTTGACCTGTCACTTCCTTGTTGGGTGTCTTTAGGCAAATCATGTGACCTCTTTGAGACTTGGTTGTTGCATCTATTAAGGGGGCATATTAATTTCTACTTTCCAAGGTTGTATATGTTGAATATATATAAATAAAGTATGTTATAAGCAAATGATCACCAATATTTACTATTTCTGATTATTACCAGTGTTGCTGTGGTTACTACGGTCACTACTGTCTATACAGGTGCATCTGACAGGTGCCATAGCCTTTCAAGGGGCCACACATGTTCTGCCTGGCTCCACCTGCCTGAGATTTAGTTGCACCAATGGAGACAATCTTGAGCTTTATCCAAAAGAGGGAAGGATATTATCACCCAAAGGCCCAAGTTATAATGCCCTCTCGTGGGCCAAGGAGAACACCTGGTGTCCCATTAGCATATGGGCTCTAACACAACTATTTTAGACACAGATTTTATTGTACATAAAAGTTATCTGGAGGATTTTTAACAATACAGAGCGCAGAGCCTTGTCCTGGAGTTTCTGATACAGTAGGTTCAGGATTATTCAATCTAATAATTTACATTTCTAAATAGTTCCCAGATGGTGCTGATACTTCTGGTCTGGGGACCACACTTTGAGAACCCCTGCACATCCAGTAGCTAATTATCATTTGGAAGCCATGGAGAGCCTGATCTCCAGAGAGTGTTTTGTACTTGGGGCCCAGAGGGTCCAGAAGAAGGTGGGGGCATTAAAGGTGAAGTCAGGGACAGGTTGAATGCCTGCAGGAGGTGAAGGTTGAAGGCTAGGACAGGCCTCGAGACCCCATGCACCTAGTTCACATCACAGCCTGGCACTCTTTTGGGTAAGTTACTTTCCTTTCTCCTCTCTCTCCTGGCTCCCTCTCTCTTGAATGACTCTTACCCCTGTGGGTTTTCTCTTCTTCCCACCAAGTCACCTCCAGGTTGGCCTGATGAAGAGACATGGAAAGAGTGTTTCAGGTGGTAGAAATAGCATGCATCATGGCCGGGAAGTTGGATTTGAGGACCTAAAAGCAACTCAAATTGTCTGGAGCCTAGGGTACAATGAGATTCAAGCTTGGGAGAATGTTGGGGCACCAGAGCAGAAGTCAGGTCAGGAATTGGGCCTGCTCCTAAATACTATGGGAAGCTACTGCAGGGTATGAATCAAGGGAATGACACTAGTTGATTTGTAGTTTCAAGGACACTGTGGGAAATGGACTGGAGGAGCCGGAGCCAGATGGGGAGACTAGAGAAGTGGCTCTTGTAGGTGTCTGGGCATGAGGCTGTGGTGGCCTGGACCAGGGTGAAGCCAGGCAGGAAGGGAGAGACTTGTTGTGTCCCTATTTATCTGTAACAAAGTTCTTGAACCATTTCTGTCATTTATTCCAGGAGTTTCTTCCGGTGGCTCCCATACTAGAATATGCTTCAGAGTCACCTGGTGGGCTTCTGCAAACACCGCCATCTGCATTTCTGTTTCAGTGTGTAGGGGTGAGGCCCGAGAATTCCCATTTCTAACAAGCTTCCAGGGGATGCTGATGCTGCCGGTCCCAGGACCACACTTTGAGAACCACTGATTTATTCCTGCCTTTTTGTGAAGAGGACAACAGCCTTGGGCCTCTCTAGCTGATAGAATTCTCAGCCCTTGGCAACCGGCATCCTGGTGTTTAAGTAAAACACTGAATCTGCTTGCTAAGGTCCCGCTCCTCAGGGTCTGCATTCGCTCCCCAAGCTGTCTCTGGCTCAGCTAATTTGTCTTCATGAACCACTAGCCTTGCCCTGACTTTTCCAACAACTGCTTTGTCTGAGGCTTCACTCGGCTTCTTCAGGAAGTGTAGCCTGCTCATCCCCAAGTGACTCCAATTAACTCTCTTGGAGTCGACTCCCTGAGTGAATGACTTGAATAACTCAGCATGACTGTAATGTTTTATTTATTTAAAGATTCTGAACTCTTCTACCCCACAATCCTACGGTAAACAAGGACAAACCAAAAAAACAGTTATGAGTTAAATAATGTTTCTTTATTCTAGGAGTTGCTCCTTTGTTCTCTGACTCTTTTCATATTCCTTTAACTCTCACAGATGGCCAACCTTTCGTGATTTTAATTTTAGCAAGGGCCCTCCTGCCCCATGCAGGATCCCATTAAACATGCTTTGATGATGGGAATAGAAAGTAAAAATTAACTGCAAGGTTGCCTTCCTGATCTGTTATTAACCGGCTGTCCTGACTTTGGAAGCATTAGCAAAGTATGCGTCAGTCAGGGCCTTGGTTGTCTGGTTCTTCCTTTTTTTCCTTCTACATCCAATCCTTCCAGGCTAGGTTTTTTGCAACTTGCAGAATTAATGTGGTTACCACATCAACTACAGTGAACATACATCCTTCCCACGTGCCCTCCGGAGACATGAAGGCTCTCAGGGTCCCTGCTGTACTTTTGGCTCTGGTAGGATCAAGCACCTTGGCCACACAGTGACTTTAGGACATGAGAGTGGATTCCTCAAAGTGCTCCCCTGGCATTGATTAAAAGGTGAGGGAGAAGGGAGGAAGGGAGGGAAGGGAGAGAGCCACAGAGACTTCCGTGTCACTGAGGGGAGAAGACCAGGATTCCAGAGAAGAGAAGTAATTGAGGGGGAGACGCGGGGGAAGGTGAGTTCAGAACTGAGCCTGAGAAAACCTCATACCGCCCATTATAGCGCTGTTGAGTAGTTAGGAAGGAAACGACTGAGAGGTTAGGGAGGGGAAATTATTTTATATTGGGGAGAAGCCTAGGCTTAAGAGGACTTCTCCTTTGAGGTATCACTCACTGTGCAATATGTTTGCATATTCCCTCAAGTGGGGTTTATAAAACAAATTACTTCAAGTGAATCTAGTTTTCCCATTGATTTCATTATTAAAATTATTTTACAATGTGATTTTATGGTATAAATATATTTTCATATGTTTATATGATACACACTTAAATATATATTTATACCATATACGTATATTTACACTGTAATATAAACATATTTATACATGATTCTAAATTATAGAAATTATTTTTATGAGTTATATAAATCATTCTAATGAACAAAGTACGAACTTTTGATGAGGGAAGGGATCAAGTTGATGGCTGGACATTTTAAACAATTGGGTGGGATTTTACTTTTCACATTTCCCCTAATCTTTGTTCCTACAGTCTGATCCCCTTCCTATCTATAATTGATTGAGGTTATTTATTTCATACTTAGAAGCCCCCTCTTTCCATATCCACATTGAGCATTTACAATGCTCAAATGTACTCTCCTAATCTTTTGTCTAATTTGAGTATAGAATGTATGTTTTTTTTTATTAATTTGGATTCCACAAGCTTGGAACTTGTGAATTTTTAGATAGGGTCATTTTAAAAGAAATAAAATTCACTTAAAAATTCATTGAAATAGGGCTGTGAAATGTTTGTCTACTTAAGAGAACAAAGTGGCTTTAAGAACTTTGGAAACACCATTAAAAAAATTAATTGCAACTTAAGGCAATATCACTACAGTTCAGGCTGAATATTTGCTGTGCTCATCAAAAGTACTTCTTGTAAGTGTCGAGAAACTACCTACCTCACCTTTAGTCTAGGTTGAATTATCTAGACTATTTGAAGGTGATAAAAGCATATTAAAGTGATTTTTTTTCCTGCCATGGATTCGGTCTGGCTTTTTTCCATTGTGCCTGAGTTAGAGAGATCTGACTGTATGACAATATTCAGTAGTCCTAGTTTACAATACTACACTTTACCAATAGGTGTCACTGTCTAACACATGATCTATTCAAACAAAAAAATTCTTATGTATGGATTTCGAGGTTCTGTAATCCTAAATTAACTCTGTAGTTTATCAGGATGGAAGTGTAGAACTTTGAGCCTTAAGTTTCCATAAAGCAAGGACTCCAGAGGCTGGTGGGAGCAGAGGAAGGAAGCGTTTTAGCTATTTCAGGGATAAGTTACAAGAGTACATAGTTCTTAAGGTCTCCAGCATTCAGAGATCTGTCACGGGGTGGACGACCCAAGTGCCTTTTAGTGATTGCTTGTTGAGGCTTGCTTTATTTATTTATCTCTCGCTCAGCCACGGCCTTCAAGTAATACTGGACGGTCTGTTAATTCAGTCTGTTCAGGGTTCAGAAAGGTTTTTGTCCTGCTACACACAACTAAGTCAGGATATCCTGACACAAGATTTTCATCTTTGTCAAATACCGGTGGTGAGGTAGACATATGTTATGTGATGATTATGGAGTTGGCCTTGAGTGCTTGACACTACAGGCAACATTTAGGAATTAGAAAGAGAGCAAGGAATCACTGTTGGATCAAATTCTCTGCCTGAAGACTTGAAGGCCTAAGTAGACTTCCTTCTCCATGATATAAGAAGAAAGTGGCATTTTCACAGTTTCAGTGAACCTTCTGGAAAGTTCATTTTTCTTGAGCTGCTTTTTTGAAAAAAAAAATTATTATGGAAGTTTTGAGCATATACAAAATTAGGGAAAATAGTATGATAAACCTCCATATGCCTCTTGCCCAGATGCAACTATTATCAGCACATGGCCAGTCCTGTTTCATCTACACTGACTCTCCTATGCCTTACTCCTACCTATTGGATAATTTTGAAGTAAATACTAGACATAATATTACCTCATCCCTAAATATTTCAGTATATATCTCTGAGAGACAAGACACTATTTTTTAAATCGTTAGACCCCCAAAACACAACCCCCTTAACACCATTTCTTCTTAAAAAGCAAAACAAGCTGGGCGCCTGGGTGGCTCAGTTGGTTAAGCGACTGCCTTTGGCTCAGGTCATGATCCTGGAGTCCCGGGATCGAGTCCCGCATCGGGCTCCCTGCTCAGCAGGGAGTCTGCTTCTCCCTCTGACCCTCCCCCCTCTCATGCTCTCTCTCTCTCTCTCATTCTCTCTCTCAAATAAATAAATAAAATCTTTAAAAAAAAAAAGCCAAACAAGATAAAACAAAACCCTAAAGAACATTTATTTGTTTTTCACTAAGATTTTATCTTGAAGATGCAACTAAACTGTCACCGCTCCCACCCCAGCTTGAAGAAGGGTTAGTGCAGTGGAATATTATAAAGCAGATACGGAAAGCTTGAAGGTTTGGGACAAACATTAACTGACAAAAATCAACTTCCATCTAAATTATAAAAATGCTGGGCGCCTGGGTGGCCCAGTTGATTAAGCGACTGCCTTCAACTCAGGTCATGATCCTGGAGTCCTGGGATCGAGTCCCGCATCGGGCTCCCTGCTCTGCAGGGAGTCTGCTTCTCCCTCTGACCCTACCCCCTCTCCTGTGCATGTTCTCTCTCTCTCTCTCATTCTCTCTCTCAAATAAATAAATTAAAAATCTTTAAAAAAAAATTATAAAAATGCTTACATTAAACAAAAGGGGGGGAAAGGGAGCCATGGGGGTTTCAGATTGAGCAAGATCCTCACATTTCATCTAACACATGTAATCCTGGCTGGAGTGTACCACAATGGAAACAGGATTACTATAACACAAAATTTCCACTGCGGCACGCTGTCCACGGGGGTTTTCAAGCCCACCCCCATCACCCAGTGCTTCCAACTCAGCTATTTCTGGGCCTGTTGGGTCTGCCCACAAGGGGAGCATGTAGATCTTTTCTTTCATCCAGTCTTTGTTTTAAGACAAAGGGGAATGCCTGGGGATCAGCTCCATAACAAGGCCGCTGAGGTCTGCCAAATTATGGATAAAATCAACCAGCTGACTGATATCATATGTGATAGAGAGACTCTTCAGATGATCTTCATAATTTTACAAATGCTCAATGCCTTCATTCACAGAGTCATAGTCAGCCTAAGTTCTGTCTTCTGGCCTCTTGATAGACTGTACCAGCAAAATGGTGTAAGACATGGCCCCAAACTCTCTTGTTGTTGATCCTGCTTGTGCCACCAGTGCAATACTATTTCTTTAATATCATTAAATATGCTCTCAGTATTCACTAAGTTTACCTTATTGTTCCATAACATTTAAAAAATTGATTTATTAAAGTCCACGCATGCATCGCATTTGGTGTTTCCTAAAATTCTTTAAATCTGCAACCTTTCTCCTCCCTCCATTTCTTTTTTAATGCATTTTTTTGTTGAAGAAACTGGATTTTTTGCCCGATAGCATATCTTACACTCTGGGATTGGCTGATTGCATCCCTGTGGTGTCATTTGGCATGTTCATCTGTTATAGCTAGATGCTTGATCATATTCAAGTTCAATTTTTTTGGTAGAACATTTCATAAGTGATGCTGTAGACTCAGAGGCATATGATGCTTGACATACTGTCTTTTCATTGTCTTGTATTTTATCTTATTTTGTTGTTTGGAATGTTAAGATTGACCAGAGGTTTCAGATCTTGCCAGCCTGATCCATGCATCTTTCCTCACATGGCTTTAGCAACTCTGGATGACCATTGTCTAGAGCTATTATTTCATTAGGGGCTACAGAGCTACAAAATATAGATACTCAAATTCAATCATTCCTATGTAATTACTAAGTGGAATTCTTCTATAAAGAAGAATTTTTTTGTCAATTATTTGATTACACTGGAATATAGTTAATACAGGAAAGGTAGGATAATTTTCACCCTCTTTGTCAAATTTTATAATGAGAAGTTGGTGCCCTAACAAACCTTCAAATGGAACCAGTGATGTTTTTAAAAAATATATCATTATGACCTCATAGATTTTTTTTTTACTTGGTGTGACATGTATGTTTGTGTTTTTTTTTTATTTGAATATAGTTGACACACAATGTTCTGTTAGTTTCAGTGTACAAGACAAGAAATAACAAGTGTTGGGGAAGATGTGGAGAAAAAGGGACCCTGGTACACTGTTGGAGGGAATGTAAATTGTTATAGCCACTGTGGAAAACAGTATGACCTCAGAGTTTTTTTTAAAGATGTATTTGATTTGTTTTTATCAAATTTTATTAAACTAGTAGAGTTATACTTTTTAATGCACAAACTATCTCATTGTTGGCCAGTGGGAGTCCCTTTAACTTGGCTCCTATTTATTATCTCTTCACATGACCCCAGTGAATGTGGATAGCCTCTTTGCTTTCTGGTATGACAGGATGTTCTAGGCTTATATAGGCTTATTGCACCAGACCCAAAATCAGCCATCTCTCCAAGCATTTCAGGATTTTTCTTTCTTTTTTTTTTTTTTTGTACAAATGGTATTTAGAAACTACAATCTGGACACTAGGGGCACTCCTTGTCCCTGATTTAGTTATTGCTTCTAGACCTTTTGTGTGAACAGAGTTAGGTAATAATTTTTTTAAGTAAATTATTATTATATCATGAGTATATTTTGATTTTTGATTCAAATGCAAGTCTACAAACATCATTGACCTGTATTTCCCTTAACCATATTTCAGGATTTTATAAGATTCAGCTTAGGAAAAACTGAGTTTATGATATTTAGTTTGAGTTTAATGAGATATATGTATGTGATTTTTCAGTCACTTTTCTGCAGTTAAGCCATCGCTAGCCATCAGTGTATGAATTACTTCTCTGGTTCCTGGAAGGAGAAACAGGGATACTAGAGTAAAAAGTAGGTGTGCAATGTGTGGAACTGGAAGCTGATCTCTGGAAAATTCTTTCAGTCATCAGACGTACTTAATTGTTAGTGGAGAATTCGGTTCTCATCAATACTTCCTTAAAAAGGAAGTGCTCTGCTGTTGGGGAATATATTTGATAATGTATACAAATGATAGTATAAGCAAATTAAAAAGCAGCATATATTTTAAAATTTATGGTAATCATGCAAAATAGAACTTACCAAAATTCCTGTGTTTGTAGGGCACAAACTTATGACAGAACTACAAACAATAAAAACATTTTTGTAACATTGCATAGTTTATGCATTCCAGTTATCAATAATAAAAAATTTTGATCCTAGAAAATATTAAATTATCTTTCTATTCTCATTACAAAAATTGATATTAGAAATGAATTCATATAAAGAGATGATGAAAAAATTACAACTAATGCTATAAAGAAGGTAATTATTATAAAAGTATCTTAAGTAGTTAATTAATAAGGATTTGCTTTTTTTTTCAGATTCAGATAGTTGAGTATTTTTCAGCTATTTAAACTTTGTTTTTGTGTGATTTCTCTTCTTGATATGAACAAATATGCACTTCCATACCTAACTTTATATTTTTTATTACATATTGTTATTTTTTTTAAGTAAGCCCCTCAAATTATAGAGGCCTCAGACCCCGCAAAATCTGGAGCTGCCAGGTGCTGGTTATTCTTTCTTTCCTTATCCTCTCCTCCTCTTAAAATTAAAAAAAAAATTCAAGTATAATTAGCATATAGTGTTATATCAGTTTCAAGTGTATAATATAATGATTCAACACTTCTATACATTACTCAGTGCTCATCATAAGAAGTGTGCTCTTGGGGCGCCTGGGTGGCTCAGTCGTTAAGCATCTGCCTTTGGCTCAGGTCATGATCCCAGGGTCCTGGGATCGAGCCCCACATCGGGCTCTCTGCTCAGTGAGAAGCCTGCTTCTCCCTCTCCCTCTGCCTGCCGCTCTGCCTACTTGTGCTCTCTCTCTGTCAAATAAATAAATAAAATCTTTAAAAAAAAAAAAAAGAAGTGTGCTCTTAATCCCCTTCACTTATTTCATCTACCCGCCCCCCAGGCAACCACCACTTTGTTCTCTATATTTAAGAGTCTGTTTTTTTTTGTCTCTTTTTTTGTTGTTCATTGTTTTGTTTCTTAAATTCTACCTATAAGTGAAATCATATGGTATTTGTCTTTCTCTTACTGTTTCACTTAGTGTTATACCCTCTGTTGTTGCAAATGGCAAGATTTCATTCTTTTTATGGCTGAGTAATATTCCATTATATATATATATATATACATACATATATATATATATATACACACACATATATATATATATATATATACCTTTTCTTTACCCATTCATTTATGGGTAGACACTTGGGTTGCTCTCATATCTTGGCTATTGTAAATACTGGTGCAATAAACATGGGGTGCCTATATCTTTTTGAATTAACATTTTGATTTTCTCTGGGTTGTTCTTTATTTAGCCTCTCCTAATTTTAGCACTTCTTTGTCTGTTCTGTGCCCTGGGACCCGTAGATTACCTTAGCTGGGCTTATGTGCTGTGCTTTTTGACTTCTAGATGGATTTAAGCTGAGAGGTAGCAGCTAGAGTTGAAAAGGAAAGAAAAAAGTTGGGATATCTATTTCTTTCACTTTTTTCTTGTCTCTCACAATTGTTGGAACAGTGAATGTGCCTCCCTAAGGCATTGAGACTACTTGGTGGAAGGCTTTTGCTCTGTGGTTTCAGCTCTTTTGGGGCTATGGTAATACCATTTTCTTCCTTTTCCCCTTTAGGCCTTGAGTGTAATGACTTTCTCCACTATGCTTCATCATCCTTGTTGATTTCCTTAATCCTGTTTGAGATTTATTTAAAACTTTTTTTTTTAAAGTTTATTTATCAGAGAGAGAGAGAGAGTGAGCATAAGCAGGGGGAGGGACAGTGAGAGAGGGAGAAAGAGAATCCCAAGCAGACCCCACACAGGGCACAGAAACTGACCTGGGGCTTGATCGTACAACCCTGAGATCATGACCTGAGCTGAAATCAAGAGTTGGATGCCCAACCAACTAAGCCACCCAGGTGCCCCCCTGTTCGATATTTAAGTAACAGTGTTCTTGTTAAGTTCTTTTAGTTAAACTTTTTTGAGTGTGCCATTTGTTTTTTGCTGGTGCTGTGATGTTGAAGTTAAACCTGAGTTGGGAAGGCTGGCATGGGGAATTAGTCAAAACTTATTGGCTCCTTTTGATACACACGATAGTTCAGCTTGTACTTCCTTTTTTGTCTGAAAGCTGTGCTGTATCTGGACCCTGATTAGGGCATGGGACACTTTGCCAAGGCAGGGGTCTCCTGTGCTTAGGTTTTAGGTTTCACTGGGATACCACATACCCACTTTCTCTAAGGGCATGCCTTCTCCTGGGGATGTCAATACCCAGTAGCGTATGAGTGTTTGATTCCCTAAGACATCTGTATTCTACCCTCTCTAGTGTTTAGAATTTTTCCCCTTCTACTGCTTGCTGTTCACATGGGTAAATCCCTCTCTTCTTCTTCTAGTACCTTTAGTATAACAGCTGCAGCCGGTTTAGGCATTTATTTTATATAAGGAGAGCATATTATTTCAAGTAACTTAAGTTTTACATCTTACAAAAATCCCCAGGGCAAGACACTGAGGATCAGAATGAAATAGGTAAAAGGAAAAATATAAGGAGAATCATACAAATTAAAGTTCTGTTATCGTGCCCCCAGACCACCCAGATTTGTCACAGGATGTTTTTAGTGTGGTACAGAGTGTTTCCTGAAGCCTACGTGTGGCAGATCTTGGCTTGCTTACTTTCAGATTCATACTCTATCTTTCTCTGCTCTGTTCTATATGACAAAATCTATGTTTCTCAGGCCTCTAATATCCCTCTAGGCTTGGCCAGTGGGTACACTGCTATAAAGGAGACATAAAGAAGGGGAGAAGACTTCTCTCTTCTTTGCTTTTGGTGGCATTTCTGGCAGCATCTCTGAGCCTCCTGGGTGGGTCCAGATCCTGCCAGAAAATGTCTCTCTCTTTATGCCTCCACTGGTAAGGCCCACTATGGTTCTACCTTATACACAGTGACCTCAGCTTCTGGGTTTGGGAACACAGTGTCCTGTCTGTGTTTCTCCAAGCCGAGGGCAGCCCCATCTTTTTCCTGTTGCCAGTCTCTGCGATGTCTCTTCATCTTCTGTTCAGCTCCTTAGTTTTTTCACCACTGGCTTAATCAGTTCCTTAGATTAAATTCTATCTGTTTGAAATACCTCAAGTGGTTTCTGCTTTCTGACTAAAATCCAAATGACATATCGTGTTTCTGCCCAATGGGAGAATTTGTTTTTAACGAAAACCCCATCTTTGTCAGATTGTTTGTATGTAAAAAAGAGCAATCTCACAATCTAATTTAAGTAAAAGGAGATTTATTGCAAGTATTCACTGCTCGTGAAATCCAAGATTTATTTCAAGTACACAGAAAATGAAATCTGTTCTACTCTCTACTCTGGGCAGGCTTAACCCTCAGATGATAGTACAGATAAGTAGATCAAACTAAGCCACAGTTGACTATTTTACTGCAATCTCAGCTCAATTTATGCAAGGCTCCAGGAGAAAACACTTCCCTCTCCTCAGTCCCTGGTTGGTTTCAAGCAGTGTTCTTGACAAGGGGGAAAAAACATGGTTATGTAACTACATTATTTGTTATCCACTTAGACTTCAACAGAGACTATGGGAGAAGTAACAGATCAATGGTACCCAGAAGACTCTCCATAATACGGGCTTATGTTAACTCTCAAATTTCAAATTCTTTTGCTTGCTGACTCTATTTTTTTCTATGTAATTAACTCCTCTCATACATCTTCTCAGACTTCTTTTTTCATTTTCTTTTTACTTTATTCTCATGTAACTTTTCTATAATATTATCGTTAGAGTGGGGAAAGAGCCCTGTGTCCAGGACAAAAAGAATGGGTTATGCACCCTCTTCCATTTGGTCAAACTGTAGCCATAATTGTGAGGTCTCATTTCATTTCATGTAAACATTCTCCAGTTTCCCTCTTATTAGTTTGACTATTTCCATAATTGAGGAACTTGACAATGTCCTCAACTTCATTGACTACCCATATTTTATTTTTAATTGTACCTTCTTCCAATGAAATAGCTTCTTCTTCTGATCTATACTGCTGTCTCAAATTATGTTGTGGAAGGGGTCAGAAGCAGGCAGTTCTAGGGGACTGCAGCAGGAGGAGTCTGTGGTTTTCATTGCTGTTGTCCACCATTAATGTGTCTCTGCCCCCATCTTCCTGCAGTTCTGGCTCTTAGTTTATAAAATCTGATAGAGAAGTAGTAGACAGCCTGGGATCAAACATATGGGAAAGGGGCTCTTTATTCATCACTATGCTCTTGTCTCTTAATTTATACCTGGTTGGTAAGAGATTTGATCATGATCTTCATATTTTACCTATTCCCTCCCTCTAAATCATGAAGACTGACTTTTTCCCTCTATACTTTAGGAAGCAAAAATAATGATTCCAACCCCAGTCACTGCAACAAGGAAGGGAATCTAGGACTGATTGCCTCTGGGGGGGCTAACCTGTACAGTCCCTGAGCCGATAATGACCACAGTTTGTTTGGATCTGTTTTGAGGTTCTGCAGAAAGATAAAGCTGCTAATCAAAATTACTACTACTAATCATTTATTTGTTGGTCAGCCCATACATGTAAAATAATTGCACAATCATTAGTGACCAAGGTAAGGGCACTGAGGTCTACTAATGGCTGAATCACAGGTAGTAGGAAAGGCCTGGAAATAGCTGCAGTTACTGAACTTTGATAGGGGTCACACGTGGACCAGTGACCCAGGCAGGAGACATTACCAAAGAACAAGAATCTAGGGAAGGCGATCTTCATGACTGTAGCTTTCACTGAGGTGCTACCCTCATATGTCTTTAGACGGAGAACTAGAACCACTCCCCAGGTTATATAAGTCTACATGTACCATGGCAAAATGGCCAGGTAGAACTGCTATCCTCAATATTTATAATGGCAAAGTCAAGCCTGTTTATATAGTAAACAAACAGAATGGTCTTTGATGAGAGATTATGCAGTAATTAGGGTGATATGTGTGTGCACAATACGATTTTCTAAAAAGTATTTGTAAGGACAGAGGGAATAGAGAGCCTTCCTACCCGAAACTATACAGGGTAAGGCCCCTTCCTTACCTACCACACCCAGCCTCAACACTGCGGCAGGACTAAATGTAAATGTAGATCATGGAATTTGGTTGGAAGTCCAGTTATAGATCAGTATAGATGAGTTAGAGAAGAAATGGATTGTGAACCACATTATACTTATGTGTAGAAATAAAGGGACAATTTCCATATATCAAGATACTCTATAGACATATCACTGCCAAGTATTTTGACTGAAAGCAAAGCCTCCTTAAAAATCAACTGATGCACAACCCCTCCTCCTCACAAAAAGCCAGCAATTAGAGCGATTTCAGACAGGATCCGAGAATTCTCTTTACTGAGTAACCAAGAATCTAGTACATAATAAAATGGAAATTTAGAGCCTATGAAAATCTTCATGGAACATAAAAAAAAAAGGGCCAAAGAATATGGAAACAAAAATCTGAATTGTATCAGAGCAGAGATACTTTACTTATGACATTACTAAATGTTTCCTTCCACCAGCTTGTTATCAAGCTGAAATTAGACATTACTATCAGATATCTGATGTGTAATATTTATAGTTTGTGTAGATCATGATACATAATTTTACTATCTCCTTTAGCATTTTTTCCTATATGGGTTCAGACATTTGTGATTCATTAGTTTTACTGCCTTCATAAAATCCTGAGTTAAGAAACCTATCCAGTGTTGCTGAAGATAGAGATCAGTACCAGATGATCTTGAGAGATGTCAGTGAGGAATCTGACTGTCAATGTTCTAAGCCCGGCTTGGGAGCACCCCACAGAAAATGCTATAGTGTGGCTTATTTCAGACTGTGTATGTCACAAATCATGTATAGGAATCTAAGGAGAAACAAGTTTCCATTGGAACAAGTGTCTAGAAACAGCCGTAAGTTATAGCAAAAGAACTTGATATTTAGGTTTAAAGATGACTGCACATAGAGTTATTTATGCGTAGTGCCTAAAAGAACCTAGCTTAATCACTTCGTGGCTCTCTGACCTTAGACTGGGCATTTAGCCATCTGGATCCTCAGTTTCCTTGTTTGTAAATGGGGGTGGGTATAATAACTCTTTATGAGTTGTTGACAGGATTTGATGAGATAGTACTTGAGAAACACTTGGAAAGAGCATTCGATAAATATTAGCTAATATGATTAACTTTTAATGTTGATAATAAATAATTATATCAATAATTATTCTCACTGAAAGAAAGGTTGATATGAAGTTAAAACTCCTGGTTATGAGTTTGGAAGCATGGCTTTTAGTCATGACTCTGACAGTTGTGCCTCAAGTGAGTTATAGAATTTTAGAGCTGGAATGTGGAAGTGATTTTGAGATTATCTTATTGAATTTCCTCAATTTATGTGAAGAAATCGAGGCCAGGACATTCTTGCTCAAGGCCACACAGCAAGATGGTAGCAGTGTGCATTCTATTCTACTGCTCCTCTTAAACGAACTTGACCCTTAGTTTCTTCATGTGGAAATCAAGGTATTGAACTGTATTAATTTCACCCCAAATTCAAGTAAAATGTAGTTTCTTTTAATGTTCATGTTATTAATGGTTTAAAATATTAATATATAAATCTGGAAACACAAGTACTCTATAACACAGCAATTTCTCACCTACGCATATATCCAACAGAAATGTATATGCTAAAAAATATGCACTGGAACATTCACAAAAGCACTATTTGTATTAGCCCTAAACTGGAAATCACCTAAATGGCCATCAACAGTTGAATGGGTAAGTAAACTGGCACATTCACACAATGAGAGATGAGTAACCTACAGTTACCGACAACACTGATGTATCTCACCAGTGTAGTGTTGAATGGAAGTTACACACAAAACAGTTCACATTATGTGGTTCTGTTTATAGAGTCTAAAAATAAGCAAAACAAATGATGTTGTTAGCATTGGGGATGGTGATTATTCTTGTGGGGATAGTAACTGGGAAAGGGTACAAAAGGGTTTCTGAGGTGCTGGTAATGTTTTGTTTATTGCTCTGGGTTCTGGCTGTATGTGTGCAGATTGTGACAGTGTAGTGACTTTTACACTCATGATATGTGTGCTTCTCTGTGGTGTGTTATACTTCAGTAAAAATGAAATGAACACAGAAAGACACACACAAAAATTTGAGCGTCACCTGTTGTCAACCACTAATTCAAGTGCTGGGGATAATATACTGAACAAAGGTGACACTATTTCTGCCCTGATGGAGGTTACTTTTAGTGGGGAGTGGAGGAGTCAACCGTGTGCAGTGAAGGAAAGCTAATGTTGTTGCAAAAGTGGAGTTGGCCAGGGGTTACTGCATTTATTTGGTAGCTACTTTATTTCAATTTATAGTTAAACATTTGGTAGGGTATCATCTTTCATTCTGTCTCTGAGACTTTCTTTTAAATATTATTTTTTAAAAATCTGTAATACTTTCTTTTTACTTGTCTGTATGATGATTTCCAAGTGGTTTTAGACTCATTTTTTGTCAGTCTGTCAATGGGCATGTGCCCATTAAAGTGCTCACTTCTGAGGAAGGAACAGAAACACAGCAAGCTGCAACGGTGCTATATGGGACCTATTAGAGCCATTTAAGTAAGCTCAGCGATGATCTGTTTGCAAAGGAAAGACCATTTGCCTTCTAAGATCTATTGCCCATTTAGTGACCTCACTGACAAACGTAACCTTATTCAATATTATTGTCGCATGTTTCCAAAGCTGTACTTTAATTGCCTTTCAGACAAAAAGGATGCTTTAATTATTATGCCTAATTGTGCAGAGAGAACAATTGCAAAAACAGGGATCTGCATTGATGTTCTGTTGTGCTTTCATGGAGTAAATGAAGTCCAAGAATCAAAAGAAAAAAATGCTGAGAAACAGATGAAGAACGCTTTGGGAATGTGCAGATTTTTATTGGGACCACATATAAGTGCCCTGAGAGAGGCAAAGAAAGATGCTAATTAGAGGGGAAAATACAGTGTGTTTTGCTTGATCACTTCTGATTGTGTCAAAATGTCCCTGTGGACTGAGGGGGTGCATAAAGCCTCTAGCTTGGGTTTTTAATGAGATTTATGCCATTACTTAAAGTTTTATGAGTACTGTATTACTTAATAGTGGTTCCTTTTATGGGACTTACGGTGGACATCTTTTCAGTGGTTATCTTAGTGCCTTGTTTTCCGGGAATATTTCTTTCTTCTCACCTCAGGCAGTAGTGTGTGTGTGGTCCCCCCATGGGCCGTTTTGCACAGTGTGGCTCTGACTACAGGTTACAGTTGATTAGAGTAGGGAAGAGCACACGTTTCAGTCAGAGCAGCTATCCTGGACTGTGGCCACAGTTGATTGACCAAGAGGTGGGCATTTGACCCAAGCTTGGCCAATTCCTTCCCCAGGAATTTCCGGTTGGGTCTTAGAGAGAGAAGTTGGTCCCTCTTTGGCTGGTATAGATGTGTGGTTGCTGTTTGTAGATGCTTCCTTCTGTCGTGTGCCACACTCTGTAATGGAACTGAATGATGCAGGTGCAGAGCGGGGAGCAGAAGTGGGAGGTCATTCCATTCCCTGGTTCCCATTCATTCACAGGGCCAAGGAGGCATTCCTGTTCTGGGATTCCATGAGAGCATTAATTACCCTTAAATGGCAGAGTGGTTTCTGTACTTGCTCTTGACAGCCTTACCCACTACAATCCCCTTACTCTACACTGACTCTTCAGCAGATGATACCATACGGGCTATTACCACAATATATAATTCAGTAAGCCAGCCATACTCCCTTTTGGAATAAAATAAGTTTTAAATGAATACAATTAATAGGGGAGTAAATAAATATTTT
The DNA here is from genome assembly GCF_009762305.2 of Zalophus californianus. Taxonomy (NCBI): domain Eukaryota; kingdom Metazoa; phylum Chordata; class Mammalia; order Carnivora; family Otariidae; genus Zalophus; species Zalophus californianus. The sequence goes on from NC_045609.1 coordinate 22,676,513, forward strand.
AGAATTCCTAAAATAGGTTTATATTTCATTTTACACTTGGAATTATGTTTCACTGAATGATGAAGACTAATTATAGAAATCATTCCGTTTTAAAAGTTGAAGGAGATCTCCACTCTGGATTTCTTTCTGGCTGAAGAAACTGGGGCCTAGAAACAAACCTAGCCAGACTTTTTGGCTCATCGGTCCTAGTAGGACTTTCTCATTTGGGATAGTAGATTGTACATAGACCACTACAGAATCTGAGCCTAAAAACAGAGTGCTAAATTCCTGAGAGAATGGAAGCTGGGGCGATGATGCACAGAGAAGCATTTCTCTGGAATGCAAGGAGAATGGCATAAAGAATTCGATGTCAGGTCCCCGAACACCAGATTCCATTGCACACCATCTTGTCTGACCCATCTTGTGACTGTGTTTTCACAAAGACTTCAGAAATCTGCATTTTGCATTTTCCACCTCCTCCCTCCGTCTTCTAAACTCAGAACTCTTCCTTCTCCCCATCATTCTTTAGTTCTCAACTTCCTTGGAGGAATCAGTAGTTTAGGACAGAGTGAACAACCTTCTTGGAAAGATAGCTTTGTTATCAGCCATCAGAGAAAGGTGTGATTTGGTGAGACTGCCCACAGGATGTGGACCAGGATGCGTTTTGGGAGAATATGTTCTCAAAAGGGAAATAACTCAAGAAATTCTTCATAATGATCTCATCTAGTCAGAAGTGATGGAGAACGAACCAGAAACTTATACATTTGTGGGGTGGCAGAGGACACTTAATCTAAATTTCTATCTCATTTCTTATGTGGGCAAGTTACTTGACTTCTCTATACCTCACTCAGTTCATCTTTTTTTTTTTTAAGATTTTATTTCTTTATTTGACAGAGAGAGACAGCAAGAGAGGGAACACAAGCAGGGGGAGTGGGAGAGGGAGAAGCAGGCTTCCCGCCGAGCAGGGAGCCCGATGCAGGGCTCAATCCCAGGACCCTGGGATCATGACCTGAGCCGAAGGCAGACGCTTAACGACTGAGCCACGCAGGCGCCCCACTCAGTTCATCTTTTTAAAGGGGAAATGGGCTTATATATATGGTTGTTTGGCTTAAATAACAAACTGCCCATGGAAAATTTAGCACCATAAGCATTTTACTATATTTTAGTTATTAAACCTGGGAAAGGATAATTTTTTTAAAAAGGTAAAAATCAAAGATTTCACTTAACTCATTATTAAATGAGTACAACTGGTTCAAAGTGGGGAATCCAAAGAACAGAGTCATTTATAGATCAGGAATATTGAAATTAGCTGCTCTAAGCAGTGTCTAGTGTTCCATTGGAGGCACCCAGTAATCTTTTTTGCTTGTTCCAAATTTCCTGACAATCCTGTAATTATTATTTATTCATCCTAGCCGAATTTCCCCATTCATGCCCATTTATCAGGAAGGACTCTACTTTTGACGTATAAATCTCATGTGCCCCAAGCCCACATTTACAACATAAATACTCCTGCCCATTCCAGGTAAATTTTGCAATAGAGTTCCACTATTACAAGTCCACTATTATCAAGCCTTCAATTCTTGGCCATAATTTACCAGCTTGGATTAAAGTCAAAGGATAAAAAATATGTTGAGGCTTAAACAAGAAAGAAAAACGGAAGTGGTCATGCTGGCAATTTACCCATTTAGAAAATGTCTGGGGCTATGAAAACCAAATCCACTGTTGGCAGTGCATGCTGAAGCAAGAAAGTCTATTTGGTGTGGGAAATAGTACTCAGCATTTCATTTTCAGCAATTTAATCAAATCTCTCCTGCTCTCTCAAATATTTATTTAGTCTCCTATAATTTATGGTAACCATGGCATTTAGTATTACCCAGGTGTTACATCTAATACAAAAAAAAGTTAAAAAGAATAGCAAAGAGGTATCAAGTGATGCCCAAGGGAACTTATTAAGTGTATTTCATTGAAATAATCCAATTCACTGAATTGAGGCAGAACTCTTAAAAAAAAAAAGTACAACTTGAAAGGACTTGGCTCAAAGTGGAGCAGGCATCTCACCTGCAAACTGCCCAGATCATTAATTTGAATAATTTCTATTGCACACTTCTGGAGTAGACTGCTTTATAGTCATTGGGTTGTTTATTACTTGCTCTTATGCTGTGATATAACCAGATTGACATGAGGATTTCTGTTTGAAAAATGCACAAAGTGGCCGGTGACTTGCACAAGGGCATAGACAAGACCACAGACATACTGTTCTATTTTAGGTCATTTTTATCTCTTTTCTATGAAATCCGAGATTTCCCCTGCATTTCAGTGGGTTGGCCTGGTCACCTTGAAATACCCCTCTCCTACAATCTCTTATTCTCAGGAACTGCTGTATTTCGTCCCTTATTCTCCACCAGTCAGCACCAATTCCGTGCACCTTCCTGGGTGCATGGTATTCAACTTGTGAATTTATTTAGTGACTGCTACTTCATCATGTCTAAGAACTGTTTTAGAAACCCACAGAGACTGGTGGGCTGCCCGAAAAGGCTGACAAAAGAAGTAGACAACACACTCATGAGGTCAGGAGACTGGGTTCTAGGTCTGATTTCGCCCATCACATAGCACAACCTTGACCTAGTAATTTAAAATTTCTGTTCTGAGCACTTTTACCACTACGTGAACTAATTTAGGAGGATAAAAATGATTATAACGAGCTCTCCGATACTAATATGCTAACATCACAGTGTAAAGAGAGCATGGGCTTTGCAGGTTCAGATCTTGGCTCTGTTCTTAAGTTGCTGCTATTTAGTAAATTAAAAAAAAAATTACTTACTGTCTCTGAGTCTCCGTTTTTCACACCTGTAAAATGATAACGTCAATATATCATGAGGTTGCTGTAAAGATGATCTGTAATATGTTTAAATGCCTGGAACAAAATACATGTACTCTGAATGATAGCTATTATTTTTACATATTACTTTAGACCAACTCACTTGCAAATTATGTATTCTTATTTTTCTTTCTAATTTAATATTTAAATATTAGGGGAAGGACAATATGCAGGTTCAAATATGGCATGCTGCTTGTATTTATTTTTTTAACCACATAAGCTGGGTTATTTATTCATATGGGTGATGTTAATCCACATACTGGATACACTTAATTTCTGTCTCAGGGCAAGGTCTTTTTATAATGTGTGAGCTACCTAGGTCAAGTCTCCTCTAGGGTGGTAATTGTTTAGAGACTGCATAATCATTTTTGTTGATATCTTTAGCCAAATCTGGACCATTCATTCAAATCCAATAGTGCAGGAGATATTATAAAGTTAACTAAGCAGCAGTGTGGATTGAAAGAAAGACTAGAAGGAAGGTAAAAAGCCACAGTCTCCAGTTCATGTTCAATGCTAATTGTAAATGTGGCCCAGAGTCATCACTCAACTTTGGGGCTCTGTTTTACCTGTGCTTCAACTAGTTGAACCAAGTATACTTCTGATGATAGTTGCCTAGAGGCATTGGCGAGTCTATGCTAATTAGAAATCAGTTACTAAAACAGGAGGAATAATTTCAGATGATTTGTGTTTTGGGTACTACTTTTTCCTTTAAATAACATGGAAATCAAGGATATTTACAGTTCTTGCTAATAGTGAAAGCACTTGCGCGGTGCTAGAGTACTAGCATTGGTATGCTACAAAGCACTTTCCAAATACATTGTGACATTTTGAGATACATAAAGGGGCACTTGAAATAGATGTTACTATTCTCTCCTCTTGAGGGGCTAGGGCTGTGTATGTGTGTGTGTGTGTGTGTGTGTGTGTGAGAGAGAGAGAGAGAGAGAGAGCGAGAGAGAGAGAGAGCATGAGCCCGCAACCACAGCAACAGTCTGGGTCTTGTTCTAGAGTGTTCAAACTTTTGCAGCACTTCTGTTCCAGTCATCCCCCATCTGCTTCTACTTAGCCCAAGCCCATCTTGCAGCAATAACATTAGGAACTCTGCCTGGATCAAGCCTATGAGTATGCCTGGGGATAACTCAAATAATTAGTAATTAATTAATAATCCGAAGAATTACTGACTTTCAACACATAGAAATGGACCTTATACTCTTGCAAAAGTTCCCATTGATCCCAAAGATGAGTTTTTCTGATCAGGGCACAAAGATGATAATTTAAGTACTTTCCCCTAAGTGTTGGAACAACCTAAGAAAAAAATGGTCATATCAATTTTTCTTTTCAGTTTTAAAAGAAATAGTAAAAATAGTTTTAATCTTATTACAAAAACAGTATATATTTTACTGTAGGAAATTAGAAAACAAGTCCAATTGCACCAACGTTGGAGAACCTTTGTTGTTATTCAGCACATACCAGGGATGACAGTTGTGTTTGGCCACCTGGGATCATGGCACAATATTTGTCTTTAATGGAATTTTTTTCCTTCTTAACCTGAATTTGGCCTCCAAAGCTTTCTCGACACAGTGCCTGTAAGGATCCATATCCTGGCGCATTGGTTGATAACTGTTTTCCATCTCTTGTGCCTTTCCAAAGCCTTTACTCTAGACCCACCTATTCATATATACACCAGTATATGCATACATTTTAATAAAGTTTACTGATTTGATTGGCTCCGAAGCATTCAACTGCTTTATTAATGTGATACCATCTATCTTGTTTTACACAAAAGGTTCAATTCTTGCACACCGATTGAAGAATTTTCTCTGTGGCTTCAGGGAATGGTAGGATAAGTGTAGGAAGTTAAAAAGAACGTATACAGACAATCAGAGAAATCAGTTCGGGAAACAAGCTTTAATTTGAACAGTTTAAGTGCTAAATTTTCAAAAAAGGACTTTTGTGGTGAAAATACTTAATACCCATTCCATGTTAAGCCTGCATGCTTTCCAAATAAGGTGTCCCTCGTCCTTCTAAATTACTGAGTATAAAAGCTGTAATGTTATATGTTCCCAAGGGGCAGAGAGTAATTCAGACATGAAGTAATTTTAATAGAAATCATTCCTCTTTTCTTGGCAAGAGAAGAATTTCAGTAGGAATTTTTCAAAATTACAAAATATCCTTCCCTGGGGTATTCATGCCGCCACTTAGCAGATTTCTCATTTCATTTAACACAAATATTTTGATCCTCAAGGGGAAATCTGCTCAGTTACAGTTTCTGCATTACTGTCTCCCAAAGATAAACGAGGTGCTTTTCTCCAAAATGGACACAGGAGAGGTAAGGTGGGAGGAAAATGATATAAATCCCAGGAAGAAATTTCTAAAAACAAATCATTTACCAAAGTCCTTAAAAATGGAAACAACCTCCAATTCCTGTTTCATTTTCTTCTCAGAATGTTTTTTTCAAACAGGAAAGATACTATTTTTCCTAAGAAAGCCAGCCTCAAGTTCTGTTGGGAGGAAAAAGAGAAGATGGTCTTGGAAGGCACTGGGCTTCTCCTCTGTCCCTAGTTCAGGTGGATGGCAGTGGCCTCCTGGGAGGGTGGGTGGGGAGAGACTGAAGTTGCTCTTTCGAGTTAGCTGGCAAGGGCTTTCTGATTGAGCAGCCGTGAGTCCTGGAGAGTTGTGGATGGGGATGCTCTCCCTTTGCTGACCTTGGATGAGTGATGTCACTAGCAGTGCCAGCATGCCCGTGAGGAAGATGCAACTGGTTACCAGCACCTGTTCCCATGTGTCTTCTGCCCTCAACATCTTCTGACTACTTAAACTTGCCCTTCCCAACCGGCATTAAAAATTCAAACTTGTCCCATTGATAATTCCACTGAGGTTCCACTCTTTACCAAATAACAGGCGAACTAATGTCCCACGTTGGATAATGAGCGTAAATGGGTCGTATTGTGTCTGCCAGTCGTTCTGTAGAAAAAGTTGAGCTTAAAGAAAGTAACTCGCTGGTGATAATGTCGGGCACCATGAGTGGCTAAGGAAAATGTTTGGAAGCATACAGTTATTTCGGTCTTCATCAAAGTGGGCATTCTATCTCTCTGAAAGATTGCCAGTGCTCTTAAGGTCAACTTCAGCACCATGTTTTTGTGATTAAACCATTCCTTTCTTAGAAGGTAAATGACTGTAAGGCTTTCAGCAAAGAAGCACCTAAATGAGCTTTCAAATAAACCCTGATTGTCTTCAAATAAATTCAGGCGTAAAGCCCCTTGCGTGGTGTCTCAGGATTCTAACCTTAAATGTTAGGTCTCAGGAAGTTTATTTAGCTGTATTTGAATTAAAAACTTAGACCTTAAAAACCTGAAGATATGGTCCTTATATATCTTCTCATCATTTTCCCCCAAGGTGATCTCAGTGGCCGGGGACATAGTGATCAACACATGTTTTTCCCCAGCAGTCTGGAAAAGTTAGCGATACCAAGGAAATTGCTTCAATGACTCATCAGAACTCTCCTTCAGTCATGCAACCTGTCTATTATGGATTCATGATTGTTATAAAAATTCAGGGTCAGGAACAATCCTAACATACAAGTGGTCAGATGTCACAGTGATCTTCATGTCCTAATGGAATATTAGAAGTTTCATTGCCTGCAGGATTGACATCAGTGTCCAAGGTAATTGCCAGATGTTTTGACATTAGGCTGTAAGCTCTTTTGGAGGGAAGGATAAGCAGCTCTCTAAAACCACAAGCAGCTGTTAAAAAATACAATTATTTTTTGAAATGGAGTTTTTATGACCACTTAAGCTCTAAGAATTGTTTAAAGTGTTATAAAAAGCCCCATAATATCACTATTTTAAATGAGTCTTCAAGTGGGCCTCTTTGTAAGGAAACAGACTTTAATAGGCGAATAACCTCTTCTCTCTTCTTTATCTTTTGTTTTGACTATTTTAGGCCTAGCGGAAGTCACTCCTAAGTCAAGTACATCATTTAATCTCTGTACTAATGGGGCCAGGATGGGTGTTAAATTTCCTGTGGTCAACTTCAGGATGATCAAGAGCTCACCTAACTCTGATAATTTTTTGCAAATATGGGCCATGCAACGCGTGTTCCCCTGAGGTGAGGGACAAGAGAATATAACTAGGTTAGTGTAAACCCATCTCTACTAATAAAGAACCAATATTAGTAGTATTAGTTATGAATCTTTATAATAGAAATTAATATATTTTGAATGCTCCCATGGAGCAAACTCTGTGATAAACATTTCACATGTAATCCTTCTAACAATCTTATAAGATAACACAAGCATCTCATTTTATAGAAAAATAAGGCTCATAGAGGTTAAGGGACTTCCCCAAATCACATTGCTTTTAAATGACAGACATCAGGTTTGAAACCAGGTTTGTCCAAATCCAAGCCCAATCTCATTCCTTCATGCCAGGCTGCCTCCAGTAATACCATTTGTGTAGTAATTTATAATGACAGAAGACTTTAAATTTTTTTTTCAGTCTCCTTGAGTGCTGAGAATTACTCACTGGGGATGTGGTCTTTGTTATTGACTGGATTGAGAATGAAGGTGAAAACAGCTACGAATCTCCTTCCATTCATGCAGCTGGGCAAAGACTGAGCTGGACCTGGAACCCAAGTGTCCTGACTCTTCATCCTGTGTTATTTCCATTATATCAAAGACAATCAAAATTTCAGGGCCAGTGAGAATAGGTGTCCATAGTTTACCACCCCTGTCCTTTTTGTTGGAGGTGCCACATTCACTGAGAATCAGAAGAGGTATCCAAGTTTAGCAAGATTTTATCAACCACAACACATGAGGCATTTCCTCTACAATCTTTGCCTTCTAGGAGCTGGCATAAATGCAATGGCTAAGCATACTTTTAAAGCAAGCTCTTGGAAATCAGTAAGCAATTCATATATGTTACCAATAAATGGATAAATATATGCATAATTACAAAAGATTATTTTAGGCACAAAAAGGACTCAAGCTATAATTTGTGCCCCATGCCTTAGGTGAAAACTCGGATCCCATTTAAACTATAGTCAGTTCTAAGATAGGTTCATTGTTGTCTGTATTTACATAAGAGAAGGACCTGGAAGACAATAGTATAGTTAGAAGAAAGCTGAAAGTTGGCAGAGTTAGAGAAAGCTGGAAGTATTGGGTGGGTCTGAGTATTGGTTCATTTATCTATGACCTCTTGCTAAAATGAATTGTTCTGGAGTAGGGGCCATGTTTCATTTATAACGTCTTCTTGCCCCTCCACCTTCATTTCTTAACAGTGTCTAGAAATGTGTTCTTAACCAAGCATTCAAAATGGGCTAGAGGACATCTGTGTACTGCTTGATAATGAAAATAGAATAAAGGTGGATATACATTTTTCTGGAGAGACAGTCCATAGATTTCTGTGGGTCCTTGGAATGCATGATGGTAAAACCATTAGTCTAAGGGGACTCTCCATCCTGGCTATATGTTAAAAATCATTTGTGAAAGCTCTTGAAAATTATGGATGGCTCCTCAATATTCTGGGAAAGGGAGATGGGAGACGAAGGTTAATAAAATACTCTTAAGTTTATTATAGTGCACTAACAGTGTTGAACAGCACTGATCTAGAGGATGGTATTGTCATGTTATTTGAATAAGGAAGGAAAAGAGAAGGGGGAAGGTCATGTATATGTTTCTCGGGGGTGGCATACCTGGAGATGGAGGGAACAAACTGAAGTTATTTGCCTATTCTCAAATTTATTGGGTTTTGTCTTTTGCTTTCTGTTAATAGCTTTGGTCTCATTATGCTAATGCTTTTTTATAAGCTGCCTCAAATATTTTCTAAAAGTAGGTAGCAATATGGTATTGAATTTTGTATTATTTACCATCATTTTGGTGGCAGGCAAGAGGCATAGATTTTGACTACTTAAGCCAAAGTGGGGGATTGGAATGATTAGGAATGCTTTACATAACTGAGGAGAAAACTGAAGATCTAAGCTTCTGGGAAGACCAGTATATGGACAGTTCCTGGAGACTCTCAGCTCAGTTCCTAAGACCTCCAGCCCCTGTGTTTCTCTCTCTCTCTCTCTTTAAGATTTTATTTATTTATTAGAGAGAGAGCAAGAGAGCAGGAGAGGGAGAGAGAGAGAAGCTCAGCAGGGAGCTTGATGTGGGGCTCGATCCCAGGACCTTGGGACTATGACCTGGGCTGAAGTCAGACACTTAACCACTGAGCCACCCAGGCGCCCCACCTCTGTGTTTCTCTAGTCAAGTTTCAAATGCCAGGAAAGGCTCAGATTGACTCAGTTTGGCTCAGGTTTCTGCCAGTGATGGCCAAGAGGTGAGAGCAGCCACTGGGAGCCCACCTCTATGATTGGTAGTGATTCCAAGAAAAGGAGGATTTTCAGAGGCTTAGCAGTCATGTCAATTGATATCTACTCTGTCCATCAGTAAACTGTAGTTTAGTCTAATCCAAGACCAAGTTTCAAGAAATAGAAGCGCAGAGGAAATAGGAAAGTCACAACTCAGATGAGGAAGTCCGTGAGAGGTTTACATTCAGGGGTTGGGTTAGTTGTGGCTCAAATGGGAACATAATTTTAAGGGACTGTGGTTTTATGGTATTTACCCTCACATAACTGGTAAAGGATCCATTGTAAGAACTACATGAGCTAAAGCAAGTCTTAGCATGTGGTTGGCAGGCCACAGAATGGATGGGGTCAGACCTAGAACAGGGTTTCTCACCTTCAGCACTATTGACATTTGGGTTGGATAATTCTTTGCTGTGTGTGTGAGTGTGTGTATGTTGAGGATGCCCTGTGCATTTGAGGATGTTTTGTAGCATTGCTGGCTTCTGCCCAGTAGATGCCCGCCATGACCAAAATGTCTCCAGGCATCACCAATGTACCCTGCAGAGCAAAATTGCCCCTGGTTGAGAATCACTGACCTAGAGGATGATTGATGAGTGACTGGTTCAGTTTACATGTGATTACTGAGCTCTTCCTATACGCATCGTGGTAGTCACCGTGGTTACAAAGATGATTGAGACCAACCCCCCTCCCTTCCAACAGTTCATACCTTATTGGGGAAAACCAGACACAAACAGCACTGTTGTTTCTCTGTTGTATTATCAACACCCAGGACATTCCTTAAACATATTACCTGCTTAGATACATATTGAAAGAATAAATGAAAATATATCCTTTATTACCCGCTTGAGCTAGGACAAGATCTATAATCTCAAAGAATGTCAGTGTCCTCATTTATAAAAGAGGTGTAATAATACAGGACTGGAGTGAGGTTTAAGTAGAATAACACATGCTTGGAAAATGATAGGCACTCAAAAAAGAATTATAAAATGAAAGTGTAAAAGTTAATTGGGATCTTTTCCTTTTTTCCTTGGAATTGCTGACAATCACCCACAGAAGTGCCATACATTCTGAATTTAGGGAGGACCTCACAGCCACCTCCCCGCCCCCCTGTTCCCTCACAGCTCTTACACAGAGAGGCTATCTCAGTAGCTCCTCATCGCTTGATTATGTCAAGAAAGCTGGAGATGTGGAGAGGAGATTGTTGTTTGGAGAAAATTCTTTCTTCCTTTGGGTAGAATTCAGCAAGTGCTAACCCCTCTATAGTCAGGAGTGCCAAAGAAATTCATCCCATTGAGTAAGGGATGGGAGATGCTAGCTCAGGGGAAGGCTGCTATGTGTGATGTTGCAAGGATGTGGAGAAAGGTGTTGAAGAGAGAGACTGGACCTGGCAGATGAGGAGCCCAGGAGAGAGAGGGTGTGTCTGCAATACTTGGTATGGCAAGAACACCTGGATGCTGGGACGAAGAGTAGCTAGGGTTTAAATCAGCTCGCTGGAGACCCCCAAAAGACTGTATAGAGGAGTAGGTGTCTGAGAAGCAGACTTGCACAGGGGCTGAGGGTTAAACCATATTTAGGGGCTGTGGGGTAGAGGAGGAGGCCAGGTGGTGCAACATCTTCCACAGGGAGGGGCCCTCAGGGGTCTCCAGAAGGAATAACAAATGTACCCATAAGAAAGAGCCAGCATTTGGAAACTGGGTTCACCAAAACACCTACATGCTGCTCGGTAGAACAAGCAACAGAAAGGAGACAGAACATTCATGACCATGGACAGATCGATGGCCCAGTTATATGAACAGAGGTTTCCAGCAACAACAGAACTAAATAAAGACAGACCTGATGCAGAGTAGCCAGGTTTCTGGTCTAGGATCCTTAGACTCTCTCTAACTACGATCACGATTAGTCCCCAAGCCTAGGGCAAGGCTAAGCCTCAACTGGATGGGGACTGGAGGACTGCCAGGCAGAGTGGGGGACAGGCCATTACCCTCAATCCAGCTGCACAGATGTTTTATGTTTGTGTTGCCTGCTTGCTGGTCTCATACAGAAACCCTGGACTCCTATAAGAAAAAGGGTCTCACCTTGCATTCTATCAATAGCACCAGAGGGAGTCTTCATTTCCAAAGGTAATTGCTGCAAACATGTTACACAATATCATTCATTACTTGCTCGGATTGAGTGTTGAAAGTACATTTCACAAGATAATGAAGTTGTTTCCCGGGACTAAAATAACTGGTTATCTGACTCTTAGGTTCATCCCACATTAGATGTATTACACACACAACTGTCAAAATAAATAACTTACTTGGGATGTGTCAGAGCTCACAACAAGCTGATGAGAAATGTGTAGAGTTGTAGAAAGCAAATCAGAGAGGCAGTGTGAGTGAGGGGAAAATAATGGTCCATGTCAGCAAAGGGACAGCCCAGCACGAGAGATGAAAGCCCGGTGAGATTCTAAAGTGCCCACATTCGCATTCCCGCAGGTTTCAGTGAACAAATAGGGCCACATGTGGTCACACCAAAAATATCAGTTTGAAATGAATTCCCAGCTGCAGTGGTGTCTCATGAAGCTGGCTCTATAATTTACAAAGGTGACAGCCAAAGCCATAAAACTAAAATGTGGGTTTTCAATCAGGTAGCACAAGACAAGTGGGGGGAATCATATACTAGTTGGGAAAATACATTTTTCATCAGGCAACAGGTGTCATTAAAAAAAAGAGATTGCAACCAGAAAGAGTTGCCAGCATAGATTTGGAACCTTACTTATTGAACGGAAAATTATTTTTAAGGAGGATTTCAAGAATATTCGGAGTGGCTTCCAAGTGGAAATGATGAGCTTACGGAGGCATGGGAAAACTAAATGATGATGATTATGATGATGATGATATGAATAATAATATAAAACAGAGGAAGAGGTGGTGGAGGAAGGGGAGGATGAAGAGAAAGAGGAGGAGGAGGAGAAAGAAATCTTGCCCAGGCCAGCTAAATAAAGAAAAAGCAAAACATGACATATACAAAGTATGTACAAACGAGTAGACTCAGGTTGGGGCAGATGAGCGTGAGTCAGCATTCTAGCATTGGCAAAGTTCTTGCAGTGGGGGCAGGCATCTGTTTCATGTGTCATCTTTGTTAGATGATGCTACGTAATAAAAACCCGTGGTGGGCATTTGCAGGTGTCACTGGTGCATACCTAAGGGCTCCCCATCTGATGGAGCGTCATTCAAGCCAGTGGCCACGTGGAGTGCCCAGTCCTCTCTGTCTTTGGGCTGACGAGGTCTGAGAATTCGTCAAGCATGGGCAAGTTGGTGCAGGTTCTGGTGGCCTTGGGTCCCCCTCCTGAACCCTTTCCATCTCTCAACAACCCAACCCCAGTTCAGGCAACTCTGGGGTTCAGCCCTCAGAATGTTTGCTTTGCCAGAGACAGAGGAAGAGGAAGAGAATGAGCAGAGGAAGAGAGGTCCTGGAAGAGAAAGCTGTACTGAGAGTTAATGAGCCTGTTGGTTTGTTCACCTCCAATATTACAGCTTTTATGAGCATTGCTTTTACAATAAAATGAATAAATAGAATCATGGCAGTGAGGAAGGAGTCATGGACTTTGGGAGCAGATCATCGCGGATCGAAACCCTAATATTTATGGCAAATTGGTGTATCCGTCTAGGTCGGTGTCCTATCAAAACACTATATATTTTGAAAAGTTACAAAGATTAAATTAATGAGACTCACCTTTACGGAGTACTTTCTACATGTTAGAGCTTATATGGATGGATCTACCATATCTCAGTTAAGCCTCACCATAATGGGAACTATAATTCTCCCCATTTGTGGGGGGGTGTGGAATGCTCTGTGTGAGATCACAGAGCTAAGTAAGTGGTGGAACTGGGTTTTGAACTAAGTCTTTTGGCTCTGGAATCTCTGCTGTTAACCTCCCACAGAAAAATGCCCAGCTCGGCCCCTGACACATAACGAACACTTACTAAACGGCAGCTCCTATTATTATTACAACTATGTAACTCCTATTATTATTATATTCTGGAACAAGAAGGAATGTAAACAAAATAAAATAAGTATTATTGTTGTCGGTGTCTTCTTAATAATAGGAAGTATGAAATGCCCTGCCAGCTCTCATAGACATTTTGCCCAGGGAATTGTGAGCACTTTCACTTTACAGGGAAATGAATCAAGTGAACAAAAGCAAACAGCAGAGAAATTTCTCTTATCTAAAAAGGCTTAGAGAAATCTGTTGCTCTGGCTGCCACTAAAATATGAGGTTCCTTGAGGACACTGGTGTTTCTTCTCTAGTGTTTCTAATATCTGTAAATACAGGCTCTGTGGGAAAGACGAGGTTGATTAGATTTTCCAAGGACTGCCTTTAACAAACTCAACAACATTCATTATATTATAAAAGTTCAAATAATATCAAATTTAATCTAAAACTAAAAGCTTTTATTTATTGAAAACATTGAGATGTACAAGATTTCAGAGGGAACTTTGAGTTGTCTGCTGCAGTACAGATTTTCTTCAGACTGGGTTTGCTTAGATATTTCATTTTCTTCTGCAATTGTCCATTTGGGTATAAGAAATCATTGACATTTTGGGGGCATCTGTGTGGCTCAGTCGGTTAAGTGGCTGCCTTCGGCTCAGGTCGTGGTCCCGGGGTCCTGGGATCGAGCCCCACATCGGGCTCCTTGGTCAGCGGGGAGCCTGCTTCTCCCTCTCCCACTCCCCCCGCTTGTGTTCCCTCTCTCACTGTCTCTCTCTCTGTCAAATAAATAAATAAAATCTTAAAAAAAAAGAAATCATTGATGTTTTTAAGGAGATAGCTTATCAGAAAAACTCCTACTAAAAATTGTATATTTAATTTCTTAATTAAGGGAACAAGAGTCACTGAAATCTGGCCAAAAGAGGTATTTTTTTTTCCCTTTTCCTTTTCAAATAACTGTAGGAAAATAGGCCAGGTGATTAGTAATCTATTTTTAGGACTGGATGAGTCAGTTTTATTCCAAAGAAGAAAAAGGGCTTAATCTATTTGTAGAACTTGATCATAGCCCAGGGCGATTTGTCACTCAGGTTAAAAACCTCTATACTAACTTCCTACTTTAAAGAGCCTAGACTAATCCCTCTGGAAATCCAATTTTTTTACCTCATCACCAGATGGCACCAAACATCTTCAGGGGGGAGAAGAGAGGTGAATGGAAATGTTTACTTTCTGGAAAAAATAAATCCATTTAGAATGCTAAGTGCTGAGGGAATGAAATGTACAGAGAAATTGAGCCAATTTCCATGTTCAACAGTTCCAGAACATTCCTTTGTCCCTGGCCCACATCAATTTCATATTTTCTAAAGGATTGAATCTGATAATACCAGGAAAAGAGAATCTTTCTAGAGTCATTTTTTAAATTGCAGTAATATATATGTTACATTTTTACATTTATATATTTTTATATATTTATATATAATCTACATATAATCCCAGGAAAAGAGAGTCTTTCTAGTCTTTTTTTTTATTTTGGCTATATATATATATATTACATTTACATATTTACAGATATGAAGTGTATAAATATATAATATGTTAAAATATATCATATAAACATAATGTAGGTAACTATTATATATTATATTATTTAAATAATATATTATATATTTATATTTACATAATATAATATAAATGCAAATAAAATATAAATATATTTTACATAATAAAAGATTTACATGTAATATAAATTATATTACAATTTATATATTTATATATAATACATATTTATATTTATATATTTACCATTTCGACCACTTCGAGTATGCAATTCAGTAGCATTAAGTGCATCCACAATGTCATGTAACCATCACCATTTCCAGATTATTATCATCATCCCAACTAGAAATTTTGTATCCATTTAGTGTGATTTTAAAAATAACTTTTTTATGTTGAAATAATGATAGATTTACAAAAAGTTGCAAAGACAATGCAGAGGTCCTGTGTATACCTCACCCAGTTTCCTCCAATGGTCACAGCTTATGTAACTCTAGTACAGTATCAAAAACAGGAAACTGACATTGACATTGATACGATGTATATATGTATAGGTCTATTTTCTCTAGCTTTATTAAGATATAGTTGAGTATAAGTATAACATTGTGGGGGCGCCTGGGTGGCTCAGTTGTTGAGCGTCTGCCTTCGGCTTGGGTCGTGGTCACAGGGTCCTGGGATCGAGCCCCACATCAGGCTCCCTGCTCCGCGGGAAGCCTGCTTCTCCCTCTCCCACTCCCCTTGCTTGTGTTCCCTCTCTCACTGTGTCTCTCTCTGTCAAATAAATAAGATCTTAAAAAAATTAATAAAAAAAAAGTATAACATTGTGTAAATTTAAGGTGTGCAATGTGATGATTTGATAAATGTATATACTGTACAATGATTGCCACAGTAAGTTATCACATCCATCACCTCACATATTTACCTTTGTGTGTGTGGGGTGTGTGTATGTGTATGTGTGTGCTAGATCATTTAAGATCTACTGTCTTGGCAGCTTTCAAGTATATAATACAGTATTGTTAATTATAGTCACCATGCATTGATCCCCAGAATTTAATTATCTTATATGTAGAAATTTGTTCCTTTTGACTAACATCTTCCCACTTCCCCCAGCTTGCAGCCCTTGGCAACACTAATCTATTCTGTTTCCAGAAGCTCAGCAAATCTAGATTCCACATATAAGTGAGATCATACAGCATTCATCTTTCTCTGACTTCTTTTACTTAACATAATGACCTCAGGTTTCATCCATGTTGTTGCAAATGGTAGGATGTCCTGTTTTGTTATTACTGAATAATATTCCATTGTGAACATACCACATTTTCTTTATTCATTCATCCATCAGATGCTTGTTTCCGTATCTTGACTATTGTGAATAACGCTGCAATGAACATGGGAATATAAATATCTCTTCAAGATGATGACTTAATTTCCTTTGGATAAATATCCAGAATTGAGTTCGCTGACTCATATGATAGTTCTATTTCATGTTTTGAGGAACCTCCATAATGTCCTCCACAGTGGCTGAACCAATTTACATTCTCACCAGCAGTGCACAGTGTTCCCTTTACCCCACATTTTTTATAGCATTTGTTATTTCTTGCCTTTTTGATACATGTCGATAATTCTATGCCATTTTATCATGTGTGTAAATTTGTATAACCATCACCATTATCAAAATACAAATCAGTTTGAGTGAAGTGTACAAACTTCACCTCCCTTAAAAGCCCTTTACCCTCTTGTGTTTATAATATACTTGCCTTACATATTTACAGATGTTGAGAATCACATCTCACATGTTACATTTTAGGCTTCAACTGTCAAACATAATTTAGAAAACCCAAGAAGAGAAGGATGTATTATATTTACCCGTATCTGTGTTCTTTCTGTTGTTTTTTCCTTGCTGATGTTCCAAGATTCCTTGTTTAATCATTTCCTTTCTGTTTCAAAGAACTTCCTATTAGGAGGTTTACTCATGGCAAATTCTCTTCGTTTTCCTTCATCTGAGAATGTCTTTATTTCCCCTTCATTCCTGAAAGATAATTTTTGTGTCTATAGAATTTAAGGTTGACAGTTCTTTGCTTTTAGGACATAAAAAATGTGTTGCTTCCTTCTGGCTTCCATGGTTTCTGATGAGAAATCCACAGTATTTGAATTGTTTTAACCCTGTAGCTAAGTTGTCTTTTTCCTCTTGTTGATTCCAATATATTTTTTCTTTGTTTTTGTAAGGTTGATTATAATACATCTTGGCATGGATTTCTTTGAGTTTATTCTGTTTGGGATTCACTCAGCTTCTTGAATCTGTAAGTTTTTGTCTATTGCCAAATTTGGGAATACTTTTTAGCTCCACCCTCTTTCTCCTATCCTGGGATTTATACTTCCACAGGTCCTTCAGGATTGGTTCATTTTTTTTTCAGTCTGTGTTCTCTCTGTTGTTCAGATTGAGTCTCTTCAATTGTTCTATGTTCAAGGCCACTGATTTTTTTTTTCTTGTCTTCTCCATTCTGCTATTGAGTCCATCCATTGACTTTTCTGTTTTGTCTATTGTATAGTTCTAAAGTATTCATTTGGTTCCTCTTTATATTTTCTTTTCTGTCTATTCTTTTCTTTTTTTTCCTGAGACTTTCTATGTTTTAATATATTTCAAGTGTGATTGTAATTGCTTCTAGAAACATATTTTAGAGAGGGAGAGAGAGAGAGAGAGAGAGAGAGAGCGCACGAGCAGGGGGGAGGGGGAGAGGGAGAGGGAGAGAGAGAATCTTTAAGCAGGCTCCATGCCCAGCACAGAGCCCAAGACAGGGCTCGATCTCAACGACCCTGAGATCATGACCTGAGCCCAATCAAGAGTCGGATGCTTAAATGACTGAGCCACCCAGGTGTCTCTATGAAAACATTTTTATGATGATTGCTTTAAAATTCTTGTTGGATAATTTTCACATCTGTTCATGTTGGTGTGGGCATCTGTTAATTGTCTATTCTTGTCCAAGTTTAGACTTTCCTTGTTCTTGGTATGATGGTTGACTTTTTTTTTTATTGTGCCCCAGGCATTTTGAGTATTATGCTATGAAATCTGGATGTTATTGAGATCTTCTATTTTAGCAGGCCTCCTTTGATACCAGACTGACAGGTAAAGGGGGATCTTGCCTGTCACCACCAGGTGGAGGTAGATGTCTAGGTTCCCCACTAGGCCTCCATTAATACCATCATGTCATTCCTAGGTCCCAAGGTTCCTAGCTGGTCTAGCTTCTTCTCGCCACCTTTCAATATCGAGTTATGTTTTCTTTCTGTATAATGTGCAGGCGTTTTAGCTCTACATACTGAGGAATAAGGAGAAGTGCATTATGCTATCTTGGTCTTGAACCAGAAGTCTTAGAGTCAATTTATTTAATTTTGTTATGTAGTTGGTGAAGCACAGGATTCAAGTAAAATTATATAGCAATGATGTTTTTGGCTGGAAATTTAGACCTCACCAGTTTGTTAACTTCTTTCTGAATTATGCACCTTGGGAGAAAGTAGCACCCATTGGTCAATGATTGTTTCTACCATATAAAGTAATGGCAGGCTTTTTGTTTTTGTGAAAAAGCATAGGAAAGGAAATCAATATTTTTTTTCTTAGAAAATATTTAAAGAGTCTGTTTTTTGAACACACCTGAAAACTTGGGGATTTTATCCTCATTCTAAGTTTTCTGTTCCTGATAGGCAAGAGTCATGCTCTAAAGTGACAGTATCATTGAATTTTAAATAAAGGCGCCATGGAAAAGGATGGAATGCATAGTTTTCAGTGTGTTTTATTCTTCCTCTTGACTAGAAGAAAGCTGCTGAGTTATAGGTCTTAACTATCATGTTGTAGGGAAAGCAGTCAAGGTTGACTACACCTGCTAATTACAGACCAAGCCCAAGAGGAAAAGTCAATTGCTACCAGTGATCCAGAGAAACCATAGTCTTTTCCTTAAAGTGGAAATATCCCAAAGTTAGATTTAAGAGCTTTTAGTTTTCAACTGCTGTGATTCCCAGCCTCAGTGATACTGTGCAGGAGTCAGCAAAATTTTTCTGTAAAAGGCCAGGTAAATATTTTAGTCTTTTCTGGCCACACAGTCTGTTGCAACAACTCAACTCCTCCACTGTGGCGAGGGAGAAGCCACAGACAATGCATAAATAAGTATCGCTGTTTTCCCAATAAAACTTTATTAGCAAAACCAGGTAGCGGGCCAGATATGACCAGTTTGTTCATGGTTTGCTCACCCCTGGTATACACTGTGTGGCAGGATACTTTATTGAAAGTAGATGGATTCTTTCATGTTTCTTTGACTTGGGATTTTGAAAGATTGGAAGTCTGAAGTTGCCTGAAATCAACTTTTCTTCCTACCTATTCTGAAATCCAAGACTGGTGCCTTGGATACAGACGGGTGTCTGGAATGAGATATTGTGCTTGGCCCAAATGATGTTTTCAAGGTATTTGAATTAGTAAATAGCATTTAACAATCAGGATGTTTCACCTAAAAATTGAGATTTCTGACTTTTCTAGAAAAACTGGCACGACTCGCAAAAATAGGGCCTGTCTCCCTCATGGCCACAGCTGGCTGAAGCTGAGTAGCAGTAGCCCCTTTGGAGAGATTGGCTCAGTTCCCACCAGTCCCTGTTGTCTTCTGAAATGAGTTCCTCTAGTGTTAGTTGCCGTTGATCTTTTTTCTTTGGCTTTTTTATAGTAAAGGATTATTTTATTCTAGTGTCTATGCCGGCATCCATGCTTACAGGTATACATTTTTGGGCCCCTTGTATCTTATCTGCTATCCTTGGCCTGAGGCACTGAGGAAAAAATGCTGGCTGTCTCCGATGAGAATGGAAAAAAAAAAAAATAAAAGACTTTAACAGGAAAGGAGAAAGATGAGACTTCTCTAAAGTGGCAAGAGTTAGGACAGCTCTGGGACCTGAGAGGGACAGGGTCAGCATTATGCCCTGTGGGTCTGGCAAGTTTAAAACGTGTTATAAACCCTTTGACACTGTTCATTTGAAACTGGGCCTCAAGACGCAGAATGTGATGGAAATGATAATGGGGTGACTTCTGAGGCAAGAAACCATGCCACTTGTGGTGGTTTCTCTTGGGGCAATGCCTGTGGAAGGCTTCACCAACCAGGGAAGAGGTCTGACTACAGTGAGGTCATTGTGCAGAAAGATCATGTAGCGAGACCACAGGGACAGAGATGCCTGAGGAGCTCCAGATGTTCTGGCTCCCAGCTCTTTGAACATTTTCAGTCCAGATCCCAGATAGGTCAGCAAGAAGCCTGCAGGATGACACCGGCCCCAACCACCTTCTGGCTGCATCTTCATGAAAAACTCTGAGGGGAAACCAGAGCAAGATAAATGATTGCTGTTGCTTCCAGCCACTGTTGTGGTGCCGTGGTTTATGCGATAGCAGGTGACCAGAACAGTGGGAACGCCACCGTAAGAAAACTGAGGCGTGACCGCATGGGGTAGGGTGGTTTCCTTGTTTGGCAGAGAGCCCTGTAGACCGGAAGGAAGCAGCCGGCCCTTAGGAGCCTGCTGTGGGCTTGGAGTAGGGACGGAAGACCAGTGATCTGTTTTCCTAGCACTGCACAAGCCTGGGGCCACTTTTGGAAGGAGAGCCAGAAGGAAAAAGAGAAGGGAAGATGATTCTAACTTTTGAGCTTGAACTTCTTGCCAGTCAGGGGATGGTATCTTGGAGTCCATATTTGCTTGATTTAAAGACAATTTAAAAAGCAGTATTTCTTAAACATTCTAATTTGAGAACTGTGATTCAAATTAGTGTAAAACAGAAAGCCCTTGATTTGCCCAGTGTCACAACAGCACCCCCTTTTTTCCCCCTGAGCCAGTTACAAGTTTGCTGATACAATGGATACTTTAGCCAAAACTGTGGTGAAATTGGTAAACATATGACATCTATCAACTCTAACAAACATAGTAAATAAAATATACGTGAAGAAAAATCTTTGTGGGAAGAGGGCTTGGTGACAGAAGAGTGAGGTCATGAAATAACCGATTCTTGACTCTGTCCTCCCTCCCTTCCTCCTGTCTCCAAGGGCATTTGACGTGGTGAACTTGGATCTGGGGCAAATGCCCTAGTAATCTACGTCACAGACAATATCACTTTCCTTTGCAAAACCAGTTTGACAGTTTTGACTAACATGTTTATGGGTTATTTTGACGGACCTGATTGCTTTGGTAAAGGCTATTTTAGAAGTCATATTTCACTCATTTATGTTGTCTGGGTTTCATGAATAAGAATGTACGCATAAGGAAGAAAAGCCAGTGTTTTCCCCTGTGTTTTGTTTTATTGAAATTTCTTAAAAATGAGAAAAAGGAAAATATATGGTTGAACAATTCTAGTATTTTCTGTAGTGAATGAATTGAAAAGTTAATTTGAAAATAAGCATTGGCTTGCTGATGGGTGTTTCCAAGGATTATGATGAGATATTCAGACCTCTGTGTGGTGTGTGTGTGTGTATTTGAGCATATTTGTGTGCATGTGGGTGCATGAGCAAGAGCACGCACGTGTGTGTGTGTGTGAACATTTCTCGCTTTGCTTTCCAGCCCAGTGGTGTGGATGAGGAGTTGGGAAGATCTAGTTCTCCGAACTTCTCCTTTCCACTCTGTATGGTTGCATTTTAAGCAAACACATGCATAGAATAGGGAGGTATTTTTCTAAACGTCCCCCATCTTGTTTGGGCTCCTAAATACAATTTCCTGAAATCACAACAATTTGGATTTAGAAATGGGTTTGAGATTGTTTTAGAAAAGAAAGGTGGTAAGTGCAGAGCCTCTCTGAAGGAGAGAGATTTTTCAAAGCAATCAAGAAAGGAACCTGCAGGGAGACTTAAAAATGAGAGAAGGGGGCTTTGATGAGGCCCCAGAAAGCTTTCCTGCAAATGAAGAATAGCTAAATGAGCCATTTATAGGCAAATAACTGGAGAACTGAAGAAAAAAAGATGGGACTGTTTTTTTGTTCAGTCCAAATAATATGGGTAGTGCTAAGTTTGGCAGTAGCAGAACTGAAAAACAGTAAGACTGTTAATTGCTATTTATAAGCCTTCGGTGGAGGGGGAGAGAACAAGAGGAAGAGCCCAGGAAAGATGTCTGGGTGCCCACTCTGACGAATCAGAAGTCTTCCCAAAGTAGATTGTTGGATTCTCTTTCGTCTCCCCTCCCCCAGTAATCCAGTCATTCCTATGACCTCAGCTTTATCAAAGCTTTGGGAAAAAATAAGGATTGTAGGCTTTGTGTGAAGCAAATTCTCCTCAAATCAATGGCCCTTTATATCAAACAGTCAAATATGTGTCTGCATAGACTGCCATATGCAAAACTGCAGAAAAAAATGTGCAACCAAAACTGAGACATAGTCTTCTGTGGAAAATAATACTTTCCATAGAGTTTACCTCATAGTTTCACATATTAAGATGATAAAATGGCTTAAGCAGAGGAATACAATCAAGTCTAGAAGGAGCAGAGGGAAATTGGAAGCAGAATGTCTTGGTCGTCTCTTAAGAAGTCATCAATATTTCCTCTGTGGTAATGAGACCTGGGCCATCCGCACCTGCCTGAGTTACCCTGGACCCCCCTCGAATGCTTCTAACGACAGGGGATAGCCAGCATTTTGCTGGAGGTCAGAAGAGAGATGAAGGCATTCTGACCCCCTCACCTGCCTATGGCAAGAAATGAGCACTCTTGGTTCACATAAGTTCATTCTTGTCACAGAATGTGGAGAAAATTACCTCAGAATCAAGCCCTGGGCCTCCAAAGGGCCATAAATTCAGGATAGGAGATGATTCTGGAAGGCAGTGAATTCTTTCTCTATTAATTCGCATCCTTTAAGATAGCCCACAATAAAATGGTTGTTAAAAGCAAGATGAGTGGTTCCAGAAAGTAGCGTGGGTGGGAATAACGGATCCCCTCTTTGGCTTCAGTCAACTATAAGCAGATGAAGAAAGAGTTGTCAGAAAAAAGTGCACATAGGAAAATCACACACACACACACACACACACACACACACACACACACACACAAAGAAGAAAGAAACTTGAGCATTATATTAGATACCCAACTTAAAAAATAACCTCCAAGGGCCCATCCAACCTCACCAAGATAAAATCAGAAGTCTTATTCATTGCTTTCAATGAAAATAGCAGCATTTATAATTACCATACTGTGCAGCGACCCAGTCTCCACACACAACCGGAATGTTGCTTTTAAAAGGCAACAGTGTCAGAGAGAAATGAATTCTGCACAAATCAGTCAAGATTTCTTGCACCATTTCTATAGCAACTAGAAGCAAAAGAGTTACAAGCCTTGGTGACAGGAGATTCTGAGTAGGAAAATGCAAACCACTTCAGGTTGTTTATCCAGTTCTATAAAATAATAAAAGCTGTTAATCTCACTGGACTTCCTAAATGAGACTTTTTAAAAGTCCTTCACAGTTTTTATCCACATTATCTAAGCAATGAGCTCCCAGCCTGGCACCTTTGAACATCTCCGAATGCTCAGAGGCAATGATGGGCCCTCAAGGTTTATGCAGTGCTTCAAAAAGCCTAATGTAAATAATGCATTGATCTGTGTAGCCCTGAGTTCTGAACCCATGTAATTCAGTATCTGCATGGAACCACGGTGACAAAAAGCCTAATACCAAATAATAATAATAATAAATAAATAATAACAAAAACAAGAGTTGCATTCTTTTTTTTTTTTTTTAAAGATTTTATCTATTTGACAGAGAGAGCGCAAGCAGAGGGAGAGGGAGAAGCAGGCTCCCCACTGAGCAGGGAGCCCGATGTGGCGCTCGGTCCCAGGACCCTGAGATCATGACGTGAGCCGAAGGCAGACGCTTAACCCGCCAGCCACCCAGGCGCCCCAGGAGTTGCGTTCTTTACCCTAGACACTTGAACAGTATCTATAATCCCGTCAACATTTCTTGTTCCTTCTTTCCTGGGCCCTCCGGGCTTCTTTTGCCTTTCACCACCCCAGAACCTTCCCCGCAGGAGGAAGCGCCTCCAGTGCTCTCTCTGCTGGCTGCCCTGGGGAATTTTTCTCTCTGATACCCACTCCCTTCTCCCTTCTGGTTTCCCCCATCTATTTTTTATGGAGCTCTCTCTACCTTCTTTCATGACTCTCTTCCTCCCTTTTCTGCTTCTCAGTTCTTGTCTTGTCTGGCCGTCCATGTTCCCATTTCTGCCTCACACACGTGTAGGAAGGAGCACTCTGCTCAGAGGTGGAAATATGTGCAAACAGGGACGGCCCTGACATCCTTTCATTTATTGAGTGGAAATGTAAACAATAATTTGGGCATTTTACAACAGCAC
The DNA here is from genome assembly GCF_009762305.2 of Zalophus californianus. Classification (NCBI taxonomy): domain Eukaryota; kingdom Metazoa; phylum Chordata; class Mammalia; order Carnivora; family Otariidae; genus Zalophus; species Zalophus californianus. The sequence goes on from NC_045609.1 coordinate 22,700,565, forward strand.
AATCCTGTCTGCAGTGGAATCTTGTTTGCTAATGCAGGGCTGGGGAGCTTAACCCTTCCTGGTTGACATTCCCTCTTAACCATTCTTCCCTTAGAGGTGGCCCTGTGGTAGCTTCCGGGACTCTCCCTGGCTCCGCCATACATAGTTTAAAAAACACTGTAGGGGCGCCTGGGTGGCTCAGATGGTTGGGCGTCTGCCTTCGGCTCAGGTCATGATCCCAGGGTCCTGGGATCGAGCCCCACGTTGGGCTCCTGGCTCGGCAGGGAGCCTGCTTCTCCCTCTGCCTCGGTCTCCCCACCTGCTCATGCTCTCTCTCTCTCTCTCTCTCTGTATCTCTGTGTCTCAAATGAATAAATAAAATCTTAAAAAAATAAATCAAAAAATAAAAAACACCGTAGCTGTTACTTTCCCAGCCCCTGGTTTGGCACTGTCCCACTGAGTAACTTTTCAGGTGTGTGCACCGTATTTTTCCAACCGGGCTGTGTCCTCTTTTGGATATGGGAGACAAAGACTCCAGATTCTTCGACGGCACATCACACAATGCTTAGGAGGTTGGCAGGCACTTTATAAATACCATGGCGTTAATGATACCAAAGATCACGGCGCCTGATTTTTCCAGCAAACTGATTTTTCCTAGCAGAGGGCATTTCCTGAGTGTATGCCGAGGGGGCATTGATTCTATAAAATATTCTGCAGTAAAAGTATTCTGTGCAGATTTTTTGGAAAAGCTAAAGCTATATATACTCCTTTGGAGACTCATGATACTGGTTGGCCCATAGTTTAATTTGTTTGACCCAACACAGCTTAAACTTACTTGGTCACAAAACTCTCCATCCTCTCTCAAAGCACCCTTCAATATCTCCCTGGTTGAATGTGGATCTCCCTAGGATCCTTGGCCTAGAATCACATAATAAGCCAGGAGATGAGCCTCAGATAAAATCCTTTTCTTGTGGCTTTTCTCTTTCCTACTTTATCTTTTCTTCTTAACGAAAATTAACTCTTTAATCAGGTATGAAGAGGAACAATGGAAGCACAAGGGGTAAAAAAAAATACTCCTTTAGAATTTTCCTTTTATACCATCTGCAGTGTGTTTAATCCTGGCAAGTTTTGTTTAGTCCATTTTCCCCTTGTGTAGGTCAGGCTTGAAGTGATACATGCTTTTTGTTTTCTCTGGACACCAATCAGAGAAAGTTTCTTTCAACATCTGGTACTGCTTAAAAGCTTAAAAAAAAAAAAAGGGAAAAAAAATCAAAAAGCACTTCATGAAAAAGGCATTGTAGGCAGGGAAATGAGGGCTTGGTGTTCTCACAAAGGAAGGAACACTTAAGGAAAATTGAAAAAAAACAAACAAACTGGAAATTTGAATGCAGCTGATATTTCTTTCCATTAACAGTTTATTATCTGCGGTGTGTATAAAATGACCCACAACAAAACTCTGTGCCTTCCTCTAAAGCTCTCAGACATGCACATGAAAAGGACAGCCCTGGGGAGAAATATATGAATGCTGCATTGAATTATCTTAAATGGGTCATGGCCAGCCACTAAGAGGACATTTCCTAAGAAGGCAAATAATCACTCATTCAAGAGTTGTCCCACAAAGTAGGGAGAAGGGCGAGGAAGTGACACACAGCAATGAGCACAGGCAAAGTGTCCTGTTCCAAGAGATTCTTCCCTCCTGGACAAAGCTGCTGGGAGATACAGCCGAACATTCCAGAGAAGGCCTCGCGTTTCATGGAGGCCATGAAAGAGTGATGCAAAAAACCCCTAACAACATGATTTCATTCCCTCCTCCAGGAAACATTTTTTAGCACTGATACATGAAGGAACAAATAGAAAGATGGAAAGTGGCATGGTTTCCACCCTCTAGGAGTTTAAAGCGTAGGGAGACACGTGCATGGATAACTCTAATATCAGGTGGGATGTGATGAGTGCTGTGAGAGAGTTACAGATTGTTATGAAAGTTCAGTGGAGGATCCTTTTAAAAAAATCTTTCTTTTACAATGGATTTTCTGGAATTTCTGTGCAAGGCACTATTTGAGACAGAGGTAAATAAGCTGGCTCACAGGTCTAATGATCTTCAGCTACTCACCTTCAAAAACAAGTGTGCACACACCATGGCCCGAGGGGCATATCTGGCCCATTGCTTGGTTTTGGAAAATAAAGTTTTATTGGAACAGAGGCATGTCCATTTCTTTACATTTTGTCTGTGGCTGCTTTCGAACTATAACAGCGGGGTTGAGTAGTTGCAAAAGACATAGTATAGCCCGCAAAACCTAAACTATTTACCATCTGGCCCTTTGCAAAGTTTGCTGACCCCTGTACTAGAAGACAGTCGGTAATATTAGTCATGTGGTAGGAATCTTTCCTATAAGATTCATGTACTAAATAATCCTGTCCTAGACAGCGTGATTTTTCTCATTTCAATATGATGTTAGGAAGTACACCTCTACCTACAGACCTTGGAGGTTGGAGACTTCTTTAGGATGTCAACATTGCCTTATCCAAATAATCAGTACTCCAAGAATCTAAGTTTCATGCCTCTTTTTTCTTCGCCATCATATGCCTGGTGCCAAATGCTAACTACTTCCAGGATTAGGCCCAGAGAGATCTATAAATTAGTCCAGAAGAAATGCTGGTGCAAGAATCAGAATTCAGGGCCAGTCCTTCCCCATTGGGTGCTCCTTCCTCATTCCTAGCCATTTCTCCCCTGGGCTTTTGCAAGTAGCCTCATGTCTTGTCTCCTAGACTGTATTCCTGCCTGCAAGAATCCATGACTACCAGAAAAATTTCTCTAGAGCTCTGCTCGAAAATCTCAAGTAGTTACCATTATTGAGATCCTACCTACAATCAAGATTTAGTTCTACTATTCTTCTCTGTTCTTCTGAAATCTCTCACCTACCCTGGAAATGAAATGTACCCTCCTATGTGCCCCCATAATTACTATCTATTTCTTGTAGAGGAAAACATGTTACAGTAGAAAACTCTGTGCTCTGTAGAGTACTTTCTTCTTAGTTCTCTGATTATAGCCTTCCATTACCTCTGAGCTATTTTATGACTCTGTAAGTTGTTGCTAACTAAAGCAATGCAAAATAATTCTTGTCTATAAATATGCAAGAATTCTGTCAGGTGAAGGTTCAGTTAAATTTCCTTTGCACTATGGAACAAGCTAGCTTTGTCTCATTTTGCACATGCATTACAATACCCCAGATCTAGAAATAGATTCTGTATGTCTATTCTTCTTGTACTCCTTTGACTCAGTTTAACATCTGCCTTGTTGCCTCATTAATAGTGACTTAAAATCTTTAACACGTTTTCATTTGATATCTGTATGAGAATCATGATTTGACCTTTTATTTAAACAAAAAAATTACCCTTTAATACCTTTCTTCAGTGTTTATTGTGCAACTAACTACTCTATGCCAAACTTTGTGCTAGCAAGGGAGCATACAATGATGATCAAAATAGTCATGGTCTCTGACTTCAAGGAGTTCATGTCTAGTGGGGGAGATAGATTTTTTTCTGAATTCACAGAAATGTTTAAGGGTCATAAAGGAAAATTGTGAGTCGTTCTAGGAGAAATTCATTTAGACTGGCAGTGGGCAGTGAGGAAGTTAAGGAAGTCCCCCTCAGAAAGGGACATTACAGCTGAGACCTGAAAAAGAATTCATGAGAATTAAGTCAGCAAAGAAGAGGCGGGAACATTTCCAGTGGAGGGAAGATACGGAGGCAAAGGCTGTAGTGAGGGGGGAGGGGGGCTGCCATGAGAGAGGGACAAAGTGATAGCAAATGAAGTCTCTGGCTGCCAGGTGAGGCAGGGCCAAGAAGCCCAGAGTAAGTACTTTGGATTTCATTTTTAGTTCAACAGGAGGACATTGAAAGGTCTTACAAAGATCCTCTCCTCCTACATAGAGACTGGATTAGAGTAAGAGTCTGAAGGGAAATAGAAGCCTTATGGTTTCTTAGACATTCACCTCAGTCTACCTTCTAAGAGACCGGTGACTACAAGGGTTGAGCCCCCCCCCCCCCCGGCCAAACTGAGGACAGGGATGATGTGTTATGTATCTTTGAATCCATCTAGTTTCTTCAGTACGTAGAAGACCCTACATAAGTGTGTGTTGAGCTGAACACCAATCATCTTGCTAATAGAAACCATAGACTCTGCGTTAGCTAACAATATCTAACAATTAGCTAACAATAGCTGACATTTATTGAGTGCTTATTAGGATACAGGCTGTACCAAGAGCCACACATGGATTATATAATTTCAAACTCCTAACCATTCTATCAGGTGGGTTCTACAATTATCTTCGTTTAACAGATGAGGTAACAGGCTTAGAGAGGGATACTAACTTGCCTGAGGTCACGCAATCTGTAATTAGGACCCAACTCTAGAACATGAGCTCTTAATCAGAAATCTTATTAACTCCCCATTCAAGTATTTGAATAGCAAGTTTTACCAAAACAGATGCCGGTTCATTATACCCATCTTTCTTTTTAACCCTTCAGAAGATTTACAATTTGATTCATCTTTTTCCAGGTTGTTTTCAGGCTCTGGGTCAACATTTTGGAAATCACATCCTCCTACAGATGTTGCCATTTATACTTTCTCTTATTCCTTCACAGAAGTTTGCTGTTAGAATTCAACATGAAGTCTGTCTCACATCAGTGATTTATGTCATCTCCAAAATAATTTTATGCCTAACAGCATCACCTATATTGTTTGACAGCAGGAGTCAATCCATGAGAAAAATGGACCCATTCATGGCAGCCCCAATTGAAACGTAGATAAAAGAATAAATATTTGCCAAATATAAAAGAGTCATACTCAATAGGGGAAAGAACATTCTGTTCCAAATTCTGTGGGGACCTCAAACAATGTAGGAAGGGAAGAAAAAAAATAAAATCTAATTGAGTATTTGACTTCATTACATTAATATATCTTCAGTGTATTCATCTAATCAGACAATTACAAGTGACAAGATATAATAGTACCAAATTCCCTCCACATGAATAAAAAGCAATTTTGGATTATCTTGCTTTATTGACTTCTTGTCACAAAGAGTTCAGTTTCTTTCTCTTGCATGTAGCTGGGGAAAATTGTAATTGCTTTAACTGGTTTTTGATTGACCAACTGCTTTAACAGGACCATAAATATAGACGTCAGGACAGCAAACACTAAATGTTTATTTCTGTGATCCTTCTCTAGATATTGACAATCTGACCCGTGAACTCTCCAGCAGGTAATCTCATAGATCATTTTCTCTACAGGAGATTCTTGCAGTTGGGCAGATTTGTCAATATCCCTCGCAGAGCGTTTTGATCAAGGACTGCTTTGTAATTGTCTGGAAGATACATTAAACACCTCGCTTTTCCCAGTGTTCTAAAGACAGAACAGTCACTTCAAGTGTAAATTGCTCACACTAAGATTTCTCTATCTGGCTATTTTAAAAAGCATGTTTCGGATCCTTGCTGCTTAGAAAATTTACAATGATATAAATATGACTTTCTCATACATTTCTCTGAAGCTATTCCCTTGCTCATCAAATCAGAGTGTTTAAAAAAAAAATCCCTAGTTGACAAGTCTTTTTAAATTCAAAGAATACAACTGCTTGTCGATCTAGCCAGCCAACTCTTGCCTTAGAAATGTCTTTAGTAGTTCATATGTTTCTGTTTTTACTGACACAGTTATACATTAATTGGTGTCTACTGAGCATGCAAACAGATAATTGAGAAAAAGCACCTGGACGATTCACACCCTTGACTCTCTTTCTTTTATCAAATATATTTAGCAAAGGGTTGGGAAATTTTAAAGGGAGATGTGGGAATCTCAAACAACAGATTCTTAAATACAGAGAACAAAGTGGTGGTTGACAGAGAGGGGGAGGGTGCGGGGATGGGTGAGTTAGATAAAGGGAATTAAGAGGTTCAGATTTCCACTTAAACAATAAATAAGTCACAGAAATGAAAAGGACAGCATAGGGAATATAGTGAATAATACGGTAATAACGTGTGGTGGCAGATGGTGACTACACTTACGGTGATGAGCACTGAGTGATGAATAGGATTGTTGAATCAATATGTTGTACACTTGAAACTAACATAATATTGTGTGTGAATTATACTTCAATTAAAAACTTGGTATGAGATAGTTGAAAGGGAAAGAAGGAAGCTAGAGAGTAGAGGCAAAGACAAAAAGTAGGACACTGAGGGCAGATGAGATGTAGAGGGTCAGTGACATCACCCACTCCTTTGACCACAATATCTGTTCGATTCCTTCTCTTTGTAAGGATTTGTTTCGGTATTCCTGTCTGATGTCACTGTTGCCAAAATCTCTTTCTGTCAAATAGGCAGGAAAATGAAGTGGAGAACATCTGTTCTGATTTGTTCTTCCCCCGAGCGTGAATTAGCAGAAGAGGGGAATGATGGGATACTTCAAAATTACCGGGGTTGTGAAATTTCAAATGCATTCATAGGGATTATGATTGGGAGGTTGGGGGTGTGTGGAGGGGGGGAGTTGTAGCTTTCATGTAGGAAAAAGTCTATAAATTATATTCCTAGCCTTATTGAGATGCTAATCAAGCTGGGCTAGGTTGTCATAGGTCATAAGTAAGAAGTAGGTCTAGTGTGTGATGAGGTAAGCATTGTAGAGGGAAGAATTAGGAGATCAATTTTAACTTCAGCATAACCAGCCAGTTGCTTTGGGAAATGCTAAACTCTGCTACCTGAGACAGGATCTGTGATTTTACTGTCCAGATGATAGCTGTTTTCTCGCTAGCTAAGTTTTTGTTCAGAACATCAGAATTTACTGAGAGTCTTGATACAGCATTAGGCTCAGGGGCATTCGGGTTATAGTAGCCTTGAAATAAGGTCAGTTTTAGTATTTATTGGCTGAGAAAGCTATTATAGATTATCAGGAGGAGCCTCTTTTGAACAAAGACTACTTTATACATAATTCAGTTAAAATAAGATTCCCACTGGAGAGAAACCCAGAGCGTGAAGAACGGATGGACGTAAACAAAACTAAAGATTTAACAGGAGAAGGATGTGGGAGTTAGAGGACTCCTGATCACCTTTTTAGACTTTGTCTCTTGACAATTAAAAATGGCAAATTAACAAAAAAAAAATGAGACAAAGTCAGTTACCCTATGTATTTTATCCTCTTGCTCTAGGAACTGATAAAACAACTCTTCAACACACAGGTGGAAGTGTGAATCTGAGAGCTAATGAATACTGGAAATGTTCCCAAAAATTCACAGTTTGAGAACAAGTTGTCATGAATTAATTTTATCTCAGCACCCTGTTCAAATGGATTATAAAATAGACTTACATTTCAAGCTTACCATGAACAATCTTATCTGGTCTTTGGGGCCCAGGCTGAAATGGGGTTGTAATATTCACTATGGTTAGTGGCAGGCAATACATTTCACATTACAACGTCCGTACGCCACTTCTTCTCGGCCCACCCAGCCCTGGTGTGAATGCTGGAGAGAGCCGTGACAAAATCCCTAAGCAGAGCTGCACAATGACCAAAAGCATCTCACATATTCCCTTTCTTATTCTTTCCACAGAGGGACAGGTCTGTGTAGTGGTAAGATTTTGGGTTTTACAAAGAGGCAAATCTGGGCTCAAGGCTCAGCTCTGCCGCTTACCCACCATGTGGCTTTGGGCAAATTTGAGCCTTAGTTTCCTCATCTGTAAAAAGGGGCTAATAATAGATGTTCCTTGCAGAGCTGTGAGGAGAGAATGTTATAAAGGGATGTGCTAGTGTCCCACATATGTTAAGTACTCAACAAAAATTAGCTGCTGCTATCATGTCATGACCTGCTACCAGGTAGACCTTGGTGATTCATTGCATTTTCTTTTCAACTGAGTAACCATCTCAAATACTTACATTAAATAAGCGTCCAAGTAAGTCACGTCTCCAGTATACTAAGAGTGGTAGAAGAACAATATTACATATCTACACTGGTATTTTCAAAGCTCTTATTCTTATTACTCACTCTGACCCCTGCAACATCTTTGTGAAACAAAGTGGTTGTTCTTACCCATATTCTGCAGATGAGTAGAATGTGGTTCAGAGGGGTAAATGAATTTGACCTGTCAAGTTTTTTGCGGTAGACCCAGCGTAAGTTCTCAGGTATTTTTACTCTCATGAAGAATAAATAAGAGAAATGTTGTTATCTCTCTCTCTCTGCTCAACCAGGTGTTCTGGTCAGATGTTTGTATGTTACTCAGGTCTGTGTCAATCCTACCCTGGACAAGGCTAGCTTAGGAAGCTTCCAGACCAACACTTTTATCTGCCTTCCAGATGTGTCCCAGAAAATAAGCCCTCATATTTTTCAGTGTAGTTTTCATTAGAAGGTCATTTGGAAGAAACAGTATGATAGGAGTTGATCTGAAGAATAATATTCCATTCCTCTATGGTCTAAATATTATTATTAGATCAAATGAAATCATCAAAGAGAGATATTCATAAAAACATGCTTCTTGGCTGTTTGTGAAATGGTTTTATTGAATGTCCTTCAGGCATTATTGTTCTCATTTTAGTTGATTCATGTTATAATAAAAATAATCCTGGGGAACAACTATGTGGCTATAAAATCAATATGAGAATATTGCCTATTGAATTCATTCCACCATGTTTAGGAGGCTACATTTTACCAGGGGTTAAGATCTAAGGATGCAGTAGTGAACAATAAGGCACAGTCCCTATTATCAGACAGATAAATAGGCAAAAGTTACAGACGGTGATACGTGTGTCGTAGTGAGTGAAAGCACCTTAAAAGGGTTCCACTTGAAAGTTTTGGAATCCCTCAAACTACCCTCACATCTGACACCAGTTGCAAGTTTGGGGTCTCCAAGACCACCTCAAGTTCAATAGTTTACTGGAAGGAGTCATGGAACTCACTGAAAATGGTTGTATAGTTTGGTCCTTGAACTACACAAGTTTGAACTGTGTGGGTCCTCTTCTATGCAGATTTTTTTTTTCAATAAATACTGTACTGTAACTTTTTTCCTTATGATTTTCTTAATAAGATTTTATTTTCTAGCTGACCTTATTGTAAGAACACAGTATATAATACATATAATGTACAAAATACGTGCTAATCGGCTATATTATTGATAAGACTTCTGGCCAGTAGTAGGCTATAAGTAGTTGAGTTTTGGGGAGTCAAAACTTATACACAGATTTTCAACTACACAGGAGGCCAGCACCCCTACCCCTCGTGTTGTGCATGGGTTAAATGTACTCATAATTATGGCTTTACAGCAAACGATGAACATCAAAATCAGCCAAGGGAACTGGTACATAGGGCAGAGTCCAGCAAGTTCCAAATGTGAAGCTTCCAGTTGGCCTCTCCCAGTGAAGTCATGGGCAGTGTGAACATCTCCTAGCAGGGATGTGTAACAATATGAACAGAGTATTGGTGTTCTGAGAGAAGATCACTTGAGCCTTGGTGTCTGGTGTTTTTCTTGGGGCTCAGTTATGTAGATATGGTTGACCATCCATGACTGATTTTCCTTTCCAGCCCCTCTAGGAGTCAAGCTGATACTCTGTGACCTGGAGCCTCCACCACTGTTCCTGTCTGCTATTGGGTGTGGCCCAAATCCTCCAAATAAACAAAGACACTTATCAGACAGGACATTCCAAGCGCTTAGAGATTACTTCCAGGGAGCCAAGGATAAAGACCAGGTTTGGGCAAGGTAGGTCTGCACTAAACAACTCCCACACCAGTTTACAGTGACAGAGAAAATATCTTGGAGGGAAGACTCTGTGCATGGAGATCTGCAGGACAAGTAAGGGCTGGCCAGGGCCTTCTAGTCAAAGGAAACAGCCTAAATAAGGGGTCTGAAACAGGAGGAAGATGAGATGATTTGGGGCACCTCGGGATGTTTGAAGCAGCAGGTGTGAGGGAACAAGTGGGCAGAGATGAGTCGAGAAGACAGCTGGGGACATATCTTGTGATGCCTCAGAAGCAGTGGTATGTTGGAGTCAGCTTTGACAGAGTCAACTGCTGACTATTCTAGAATTTTGCAAGCTATTGTTTAACACAGTTTTCACTAAAAATCCAATTATATAAACATGATTAAACTGTATTTTAAGAAGCTAATACTTAAGACCCATCACTTGCTAATTGCTACATTTTGCTATAATCTATGTTCTTGAGATTATGTCTATCGTTTCTGTCTGGTGGAAATTCTATACAATAGTGTTGTCAACCTTGAAGTAAAACAGCCAGTCATTTTACCAGCAAAATGGATTTATTTGGGAATAGCAGAGGAATCCTAATTTGGAACAAACAAGCCATGGCAAACTGTAGTCGAGTCTGGGAATCAAAGGAGAGGAATGTCACTTTATCAAGAAAAGGAGGAAGTTGGGAGGGGCTGCTTTGCAGGAAAGTGAGAGTTCAGGGTGGTGGTGATGGTTTCTCTCTGGATGAGTTGTGGTGTTTTCTTATCAGCTGAGCTTGTTGTTGGGCTTGAAGAAATTCTTCCTTCCTCCTTGCCAGAGCCGTAAAGTTGGCTCCTGTTGGGAATGCAATTCCTGTTGGGATCCACAATCAATGACAAGTGGTCAGGCATGAGACTCTCCCTCTTCTCTTCTCCCAAGGCCTATTTTTTTTTTTTAAGTAGGTTCCATGACCAGCGCAGAGCCCGTGTGGGGTTTGAACTCACGACCCTGAGATCAAGACCTGAGCTGAAATCAAGAGCCAGACACCTAACTGATTGAGCCACCCAGGCGCCCCGCCCAAGTCCCATTGTAAGTGACATTCCTTTTGTTCAGTGTCAGTGTACTACCGTACATCCCAATTTGTCTTCAGGGACATCACTTTGGTCGCTTGAAATTGGCCATAGTAGGACTATTCACACCACAGTGACAGGCAAGTGCGATAAGTCAGGGTCTTTGCCTCCTTCCAAGAGCTGATTGTTAAATACTTACAAGTATAGCGCTCCTCAGAACAATATTTTCCCAAGGACAAAAAGACATTGAGTTGGGAAGTGATATAATAAACTTTGTTCATTGGGAAGATCATTTTAGTTTTTGAGTGGAGGACAGATTTCCTAGACTAGCTCGAAGCTGTGACTTGGTCTTCCTTCATAAAGGTTCAAGAGGCCTTTTCTTGAATTGTTGACTAACCCTCACCCCCACCCTATGACTCTGATGTAGGTACTATTTTTTCTTTTCTTGAATTGTTGACTAACCCTCACCCCCACCCTATGACTCTGACGTAGGTACTATTATTACCCCCATATTAGGTTGAAGAAAGTGACAGAGAGCAAGTTAAGGAACTTGTACAAGGCTGTAGAGTTTGTAAGTACTGAAGCCAGGAGACACCAAATTCTTAGAGCTGTCTTGCAAAATCTGTCATGTGTCAAGGCACTGGGATGAACTATGGATTTAAAGACCACAGAAAGTAAAATGTGTTCTTCTTCATGATTGTATTCCGAGGAGTATTCTATATATACATAACATCTGCCATCTACAGGGCATTCACATAGAAATTACACCATTCAATCTTATTATTCTTAAGAAAATAATTCCAGGTGTTAGAATTGTTCCATTTCAGAAAGAGGCTGGTGCCCTTCTCATTCCACCCCAAAAGAGGAACTGGAATGTTAAACACAGTGTCAGAAATGATGTGTGTGTGTATATGTGTGTGTGTGTGTGTGTGTGTGTGTTGGTAGGGAGTAGAGGTGGGAAGTGGGCCAGAGAAAGGAAGAGACTGTTAGACAGGGTAAGGGCCCAGATTAAACAGATGCCATTCAGTTTGCAATACAGGACTCATGGAACAGACTTGATCTTTTGTCTTAATTCCAAGACTGTTACAAAGAGTTTCACTTGTGTCCTGTAAATTAGGCATTTCTATAAAACTTAATTTCTTTCCGTGCTCCCCACTCGCAACTATAATTAGAATAAGCACAGACAAAAAAAGAAATGGCTAGTCACATGCCTGACATATATATGTTTATTGAGTTTCTAACTAATTGTGGGTAACTGAAACATTTCATCTGTCCTCTTGATGCTGTCTGGGCAGCCCACACTCAAGCAATGAGCTTAGAGCTGGTATCTGGAAAACCAGAGGCTCTGAGCCTGCTTCATGTGTGGCCCAAAAGATAAAGCCACTGATTCCTCTGATTTTTCCTGAATAATGACCCTTAACATAGTTATTCTACTTGTTGGCATACTGTTTTTGATATATCAGAACTTTTTTAGATAAAGAACAGTGGCACTTTGGTTCTGTGCTATAAAGGATAATGGAGGGTTTTATTTAGGGTTTATTTTAAATAAAGAGATTTGCCATCCTGGGGTATGATTGTGGGGATTAAAAGCAATAGTGATAATTGCTTCCCTGATATTATGATATCTATTTGCTATGGTCCTGAAATATAGAACACTTTCTCTATTGTGGTATATTGTGGACAGGTGACTTAAAACAAACAAACAAACAAACAAACAAACAAACCAAAACCAAAACCCAAAACAACCTTCTCCATAGGTATTGTGCAATAGGAGGAATTCAATTCACTCCATTCATAAATCTAATTGTCTGCTCTCAGCGCTAGGAGAATATGCTGTCTTCCACTTTCTAAACCCAATGCCAACTGCTTTACCAAGACTTTCATCATTATCCCCTGGACTTTGGCCACAACCTTCTCACTAGTTTGGGCCCTTTTTATCTATTTCCCATCTCTTTTCCAAATCTCCCAAATACCCAGTATTCTCTCTGTGATCTCTTTAAAATGCAAATTTGACCTTATCTGTCCCTCCGCAAAGACTTTTAATTACTTGGTTCCCTGAAATATAAAGTCTCACCTTCTTAGCATTACACATACGACCTTCTATGATGTAACCTTTCCCCTTTCTGGAGCTTTTCTCCAGTAGTCTGTGGTCTAATTATTAAAGGGAAACCCACTCACTATGTATATGTAAGGTAACTTTCGCAGCAATCTTATGAGGTTGGGGATCCTGGACTTCAAAGGGAGTAAATTGTCCTAGTGACAGCCCTGGAATTCAAAACTTACTGACATGACAAATTTTTAATCACTTTCTTACATTGCCTAATGGTTCTGTTATCGAAACTTCAAAACTTACCTAACAAAACCAGTGTAAGAAAACTACCCCTTACTCTTCACTTCCACCGTATTTTGGTTGGTTCTTAGGCAAAACTAGGAGCATCTGGGCACAGCTGTGACGTGGCAAGTCTGCCACCAGGGCCCTTGGCCTCTGGTCAAGTGTCCTGCTCACTCCCTTTGGGTACCAGTGACCACGCAAGATTTCGTCTCCTTTAAGCTCGTTTTCAAGAAAGGCTCTACTTCCTTTCTAATCAAAGTATACAACATGCACAAGGAGTTAGAAAAGTTATTCTTTTCTGGAGCATATTTAGGGAAAAGGACTGAATAAATAGCCCGAACAAGCCTCCTTTCCCTAACAACATCGCTACCTTCTCGCTCTTCTAATGGCAATGACACCGAGAGTGTCCAGAGGAGTTCTCCGCCCCTCTACAGTGGGGGAGGGAACTACCACTAATGCCTCAAAGTGATGTGCCCTTCTAAAGACCACCCACGTAGTTTATGGTTCTGCTTTTGAGGGAGCAGAGAAGGGAAAGAGCAGAAATGTAATATCATCGGGAATTTTAGCGCATAACAGTAAAAACAAATTTATTGAGCACGTGTTCTCTGCCGGCACCATGCTAAGCATTTTATAGGTATTCTCTTTGTTGAGCTAGTGAGGACAGAGCCAGGATCCGACCTCAGATCTGGCTGGTCCCTAGATTCGGCTGCTGCTTCCTGCTCTGGGTAGATGCAGCCCTGTGGCTCCCAGCTGTGTGAGCAGAGGGCAGGCTGGATTTCAGCTCCCCAAGGCCCCTCTGCAAACACCTTTGCGTGCGGTCCAGACTGCACAACCCCAGCATCCCCGCCCAAAGCCACACTTCAACCTGACAAAGAGCATGGTTTGTAAGAGAGCTCAGGGATTGGATGACCTGGCTATGAATACAGGCTGTCTCACAACTGATCCTGAGACCTTTGACAAGCTGCTTTCATTTGATCTTGGTTTTCCATCAGTTCAATGCGAAAATAACTGCTTCATGAGTTTTTTGTGAGGCTGATTTTTAAAAAAAGATTTTATTTACTTATTTGAGAGAGAGAGCTGGAGCAAGCACAAGTGGGTGGAGGGTCTAAGGGAGAAGCAGGCCCCCCGCGGAGCAGGGAGCCCGATGCGGGGCTCGATCCCAGGACCCTGAGGTATGACCTGAGCCGAAGGCAGACGCTTAACTGACTAAGCCGCCCAGGCGCCCCGAGGCTATGTGATTTTTATTCATTTAGAGTGCTCAGACTTAGTGCATAGTAGGTACTTAATGAATAGATTCTGAAAAATTAGCATTTTAACCCCCACGCCATCAGTGAAGGACTAGCGGGAAAGGGATGGGATACGGAGGACAATTTTATGGAACAAGCCTTTTAGGTTTGGCATTGTTGGTGGCCTTAGAAGAGACGGGTAAGGAGTGGAGGATTCAGGAGGGTCACACATGGTTCCCAGGGGAGGTGAATTGGTAAGCATCCAGGGCAGAGTCTCTGTTCAGGAATAGTAGCTGTGCGTGTATCCCAGGTAGCATATTTCTCCAAGGTGCATGTTCTTCAGAAACCTGAAGCACAATGGCAGATTATGAGCAAAGAACAAAGGGAACCCCATTGTCTAGAAGTCTTATCCCCTAGTACCTTCCCCCACTGCTGAACTACGTGCTCTCTTGGGCCAACAGGTAACTGCTTTCACTAAAAATCCTTAAACTTTGACTCTTTGAGGGAGCAGTCAGTGACAATGACGGCTTCCAAGACAATGAGAGCACACAAATATCTGCATAGCACTGAGATCCATGATGAAAATACAGTTCACAATTAGTTGTGAACCAATGATTCCTGAAGCATGAAAGACCATTTTCAGAAGTATATAGATGCTGTAATCCTATCTCATGACTCAGGAATTTGCAGAAGTTTAGTGTCTGATGTCCTTGTTTTAGCCAAAGGTACTCGTTCTCTGAGATTGGATCTCTGAGATTCATGAAGAAGAGGGCTATGGTATCCGTGGAATATCTTGGTTCATATGCCTGTTTTATTTATTTATTTTAAGAATTTATTTATTTATTTGACAGAGAGAGAGAGAGACAGCAAGAGAGGGAACACAAGCAGGGCGAGCGGGAGAGGGAGAAGCAGGCTTCCCGCGGAGCAGGGAGCCCGACGGGGGGCACGATCCCAGGACCCTGGGATCACGACCCAAGCCGAAGGCAGCCGCTTAACAAACTGAGCCACCCAGCTATCCCGATTTGCCTGTTTTAAAAATTATGCATCAACTAGTAATCATGGCTAAGGATTAGAGGATAGAGGAGAAGGGGCGCCAGTGGGAGGAACTGAGAAATCATGCGTCAACGAGGAAAAGTTAGATGGCCTCCTTTCTTAAGGAAAGCATCCTAATAAAGTCCACTGCCACTTCATTCCTCCTGACTGAATATCCAGAAACTTTTATTGTCACCACCAATAATATATGTCTTTAGGGTCTTGCAGATGTCAAAGAAAAGAGTGAGGATTCCAATATAGATTATGCAAAAATAAATGGGATTTGAGGCATTCAGGAAGCTGGGGTCATTATCAGCTTCCTGGATGATAGAAAGGCAGCAGGCGAATCAAGACACTGACAAAGTGATGGTTATCCTTGGCTGGCTACTCAAGAGGGAAAGATGAGAGAAAGATAATCTCAATCCTGACCTCATTGCACAAAGGTTTCTGGCTAGGAAAGTCAAAGTCAAGGTAACTCTCATGTCTCCAGTGTGCTGGAAAAAGAGAAATATACCTTGTCTCTGACATACCATGTGCTTTTCATTTCATATGGGCTTTATATGTGGTTTGAAACTTTTATTGCCAGGTAACATGAGACATATTGCCAAGAGGCCCCTGTACATTTGGTTTGGAGCAATGGAAATAGTGTTGGACCAGGAGACAGAAGACCTGGGTCCTAATCCTGCCCCTGTTTATTAGTTGTGTGACCTGGCATAAGTTGTTTAATATTTCTATCTCTTTATTTATTTTTTCTCTTTTCAAATTTATATTTAAATTTTAGTTAGTGAACATACAGTGCAATATTGGTTTCAGGAGTGGAATTCAGTGATTCATCACTTACATTACAACACCCAGTGTTCATCATAACAAGGGCACTCCTTCACATCCCCCACCCATCTAGCCCGCGAATGAGGAAGCTAGTACCTGACCTCCTGGCCTTACAAAGTCTTTGTGAGAATAAAATTAGGTTATGCAAATTAAAGTACTTTGAACAAAAATGATGCAAGCAGCTAACATATTAAAGAGTTATAGTTGCAGATAAAATTGACCATGGGCTCTTCTTGTAACTCCATTTGGGGCATGCTGCCAAATTTCACAAAACCAGTCTATTCTCAAGCACCATTTTCTAATCGCATATTGACCTACTGACTCATTGCAATCTGCATTTGACCTCTCCTGTGTTCCAAAATTGTTTTCTTGAAGGTCATCTGTGATTTCCTAATCACTAAATTTCATGTTTATTTTTCATTGTTTTCATCCTCAATCCCTTGGAAGCTATGGTGCTGCTTATCATCTACTTCTTGAAATTTCCTTTTACTTGGGTGACCCTGAGCTCTTCACGTTTTCCTCTGATGTCTCTAGCTGCTTCTCCACTGATTTCTCTTCTTTTTTATACTTGTTAGGAATAGGCATCCACCAAGGTTCTGTCCTCATTCCCCTTCTCTACTTCCTTGGTGATTCTGTTCATCACAAGTCTTCTTCAGGTTTTCCCATGAAAACCTTAGAACCATTACGTTCATTTGTCTTTGGCATCAACATTCCTTCCATCTCTTTCCCCCATCAGCTTTTTTCTGACTTACAAACTTGATAATGACTTACTATTTTATGAGTTACACATGTGAGGAACTTAATTTATTTTGGGTTTATGCCCTTCCCCAACCAATGATCAGTCCTGCCAACTGTCCTCCAAAATGTTCTTACTGCCACCCTCAAATTTAGACCTTCATCGCCTCTCACCAGGATTCCTTTAAGAAACATCAAACCTATGGGGTAATCCTTGTAGAAGCAGAAGTCCAATCATTTCTGATTATTCTCTTATTCACAAGGATCCTCTGACTCTCCCATATGTGGGACCATAGCATAGTGGATACCATATGTCCTCCATACCTGGAGCCCAACATCCCTGTTCAGGGATGTATTCCTGACTTCCACACATGTTATATATTCCAACCAAACTAACAGTTCTTTGATCCCCAAATATCCAATATTTATCACATGAATGAATAAGTGAGGGAATGAATATATACTCAATCTTCATTTCTTGTTTCTGGCCCTATTTCTTTCAATTCATTTTTTTTTTTCCAGTCAACTACCTGCAGTCACTTCCATCTCTCAAAACCCTACTGACTCTTTGAGACTCTATAAATACTTCCTATTCCTTGAAGCTTTCCCTGATCACATCAACCAGCATAATCACTCTCCCTCTGAGATTAGAGAATTCACTGATGATCATATGGTACTGATTACAGTCCCTTGTATTCCTAAGTGATATACCTTTCCCTCTCTTAGATTTAGTGCATACTGGAAGGTGAAACTGTGCCTTCTTCATCCTTGTAATCCACACTGACTAGCATACTGCCTTATACGTAGTGGAATTACAATGAATGATATTGCTTGAAGAAGATCTCATTTTGGCTGATTTAAAACTAGCTCTCAAACTATTGGCTTAAAAACACAAGAGCATAATTACTGCTCTCCTGGGTCAGACTATTATCTGTCAGTATTCAATTGCTGTCCTTGGGTCTCTATTACTTAATTGAGGCTTACTGTGTACCAGGCACCATGGCACATATTTGCCAAGGGTCATATATAACCCTCATAGAAACTTTTAAAGTAGGTAAAATGTTATCTTCATTTTACAGATGTGGAAAGTGGAGCTCAGAGAGGTTAAATAAAATGCAAAGATCACATAGCTAGCAAATGGCACAGCTGAGACTTAAACTACTAAGGATGTGGTCTTAGCCTTGATTATATAATAAATCTTAAGGCCAGGGATTTTGCTTGGTACATCCTAGTTTTGCTCCCTAACCCACATTGACTTATTTATCCATGGTTCTTAATTTAGCTTCTTACAAATTAATTTCTATTTTTAACGTGTGCTAACTCTTGTGCACATGAGTTGAGTCTTGTCCTAATCTCCTTTGGCTTGGATATAACCCTTGGGAAAGTACTGCTATGTCTTAATGTACTCAGCTGTTAACTGAAGGGAATAAAGTCATAGATGTTTCTAGTGGCAGCTGTCTGCGAACCCCTGCCATGTTTAAAAACAAACTTAGAAAAGTAGGCTCCTGGGGCCAGAGAACCATGTGTAATTTATTGTAAGTTGGAAAATACTTCAGGAAGCCTAAGAGGGGAGAGAAATCCTTTCACCTACTTTCTGCAGGAGCTCCGAACAGCCAGCTATATATTTTTCCACTTATAATGGTAGATTTTTTTCCTTCTGAAATTCACAGAGGACTTTGTGGGGACTATAAAATGATGCAGAATCTCACTCAAATAACTTTCAAGATTGTAGTGCTTGTCTTCCACAAATCTGATGTGCAATGACCTCTAGCAATGACATTCTTTTTTTCAAAATAAAGCAGTCAAATCAATCAAACATTTATTGAGTTGCTACTATGTGCCCATCTCAGTTTATGTTGTGGCATACTTTGGGTTCCCTAGAATCAGGTTATCAAATACATGGCAAGTGCTCAGTTAAATTGAAATCAGTATGGCCTTGATACTGAAGTGTTTTCTCTGAAATAGCCTTTCTTTTTTCACATAAAAAATGAGAGAAGTAGACCAGGTAATCCTAAAGTCCCTTTCAAGTTTTAAACAATGCAACAACAAAAAAAATACTTTCAAAAATTATTCTATACTCTGGTGCCTTTCTCAAGGGGGCATATAGAATGCATAATTCTATGAATTGTATATATATCATGCAGGACGTTACTTAGCTATGAGGATGATTCCAATGTAGTAAATAAGGCTATATACAGGTTCTAGTCAAGAATATTTATGTTAAATAACCAGTAAGAATATACAATGGTAAACATATATCATTTACTATATAGTAATAAAAAGTACTAAAAAACTCAGGAAAAATTTATATAAAGCATGCACAATCTATATGGAGAAAACTATAAAGCTTTACTATGGGATATAAACAGGGCCAACAAATATATATATCTAATATGTTCTTAGATAAGAAGTCTCAATTTAGTTAAATAAATGGATAAGTTGAGCCCCATTTGGACTCTTTTTGGAAACATGATTAAAGTTAAGGTGACTTACAAGGATGATATGTATGAGAATACACCAGCATTTTTGAAAAGAAGAATAATGACAATGTTTTACTTCCCCAGCAAACATCATATCTTATTATGAAGCTACGAAAATCAGAAGTTTGGTATTGGTATCAGAAAGGACAGACAGATCAATAGAATAGAAAGGATATCCTAAAAAACATATATTCTTGTAGTAATTTAGTATATAATTTCAAATCAGCAGGTCTGTTAGCCTAGGCTGGGTCAAGTAACAAATTATTGTCAAATCTCACTAGACTAATACAATGTAAGTATATATCATGCCCACTCTGTGGTCCACTGCAGGTCACGGGATGAGGAGGGGAAAGAAATTTGCTCTACAGAGTCATTTATGGATCTAGGCTGACAGAGTCTCTACTATCTTGTAGGTGAAATATATCGTCTTCATGATTACAAAGCAAGATTACTAATAGAGGCCTCAAACCTGATCTTAAATGTTTTGCCTAGAAGTAACACATTTACAGAACTAATTACCTACCTAATTGCAAGGGAACCAAGAAATATGAGTAAGTCTTAGATATTTTGTGAGAAATAAATGTGTCTGCCACAATGGAGAATATATATAAACGATCCAGGCATCCCAAGATTTTATTTATTTATTTGAGAGAGAGAACACACAAGCAGGGCAGGGTGTAGGGGCAGAGGGAGAGGGAGAAGCAGATTTTCTGCTGAGCAGGGAGCTTGTTTCCTGGGCTCGATCCTAGGACCTTGAGATTATGACCCGAGCTGAAGGCAGATGCTTAACTGACAGAGCCACTTAGGCACCCCTAAAATCAATTTAATTAAGCAGTAAGAAGGAATAAAATCAGCAACAGAGGATGATCCGTAACAAAGACATGTTAAGTAGTAAAGAAAGACCAAAATGGTAGACTTAATCCCAATCATATCAATGATTACATTAAATATAGTGCCACATAAGAGACAGAGATGATCAAACTGGGTAAAAAAAATGCAAAACCCAACTCTATGCTATTGACAAGAGATACATATGAAATACAAAAATGCAGAGAGTTTGCACTTAAAAGGATAGAAAAAGATATACTATGCAACAATAAACATAAAGTTGGTGTGACTATGTTAATATTGACAAAGTAGGCTTGAAGATAAGAAATATTATGAGATAAAAAAGGACATTGTGCAATTAATAAACCAGTCAATTCATTGGGAAGACATAGTAATCCTAAATGTGTATACACCAAATAATAGAGATAAAAAATACATGAAGGGGGCACCTGGGTGGCTCAGTCATTAAGCGTCTGCCTTCAGCTCAGGTCATGATCCTAGGGTCCTGGAATCAAACCCCGCATCAGTCTCTCTGCTCGGCAGGAAAGCTGCTTCTCTCTCTCTCACTCCCCCTGCTTGTGGTCCCTCTCTGGCTGTCTCTTTCTCTCTGTCAAATAAATAAATAAAATCCAAAAAAAAAAAAAAAATACATAAAGCAAAAGCAACCACATCTGGAGGGAGAAGAAAGGCCTATGCAAATTACAGGTGGAGAATTTAAAATACCTCTCTCAGTAAGTTATATAATGAAAAAGAAATCAACAGGGTTATAGATAATTTGTACAACATTCCACAACTGCATATTAAACATTTTTGTTAAGTGCATATTGAATGTTTACTGAGATAGACCATATGCCACACTATGAAACAAGTCACATAAATTTAAAAAATTGAATTAATAAGAGTATGTTCTCTGATAACAACACAATTAAACCAGAAATATTAATAACAGCATGTCCAAAAAGCTCCAAATATTTAAATATTAAAAAACACATTTCTACATAACCCATGGTCAAGAAGGAAACCACCAGGGAAATGATAATAAGAAGAGATTATGTATTCAACAACTTTAGATGAAATTTAAAATATCTTAAAATGTAAATATTACCAACACATACACAGGAAGAAATAGAAAATATGTATATTTCTGTATCTGTTTTAAAAATGGAATTTATTTTTAAAACTTCCCAAAAGAATACTGCAGGCCCAGATGGTGTCAGTGTTAAATTTTATCAAATATTTAAAGAAATAATAATACTATTCTTATGCAAACTCTTTTTAGAGAAGAACACTTCTCTATTTTTTTGGGGGGGGTAGTATAACCCCATAGGAACCTGACAAAGATAGTACAAAAAATAACAGAATAATAAGTCTCATAAACAGAGATGTGAAAATCCTTGACAAACTATTGGCAAATCAAATACAAAAATATATGAAAAGGATAATATAGCATGACTAAGTAAGCTTTTTCCCAAGACTGCAAGACTTGAGCTACCACTCAAAAATCTATCAATGTAATTCATGACATTAACAGAATAATAGAACAAAGCCATATGATGAAATCAATACATGCAGGAAAAGCGTTTGTCAAAATTCAACATTAATTCATGAAGAAAACACCCTGTCAATATGCAAACAGAAGGGAACGTTCTCAATCTAATAAAAGGATCTACAGTGAGTCAAAACAAAACAAAACAGGCAACAATACACTTAGTGGTGAAAAGCTGAATGCTTCTTCCTAAGATGAGAAACTACACAAGAGTATCTGCTCTCACCATTTCTGTTCAATCTGGTACTGGAGAGACTAGCCAGTGCACCAAAGTAAGTTTTAAAAAGTAAAATCACAAGGATTGGAAGGAAGAAATAGCACTATCTCTACCAAGGAACATTAAAAAAGAAAGAAAGAGAGAGAGAGAGAGAGAGAGAGAGAGAGAGAGAGAAAGAAAGAAAGAAAGAAAGAAAGAAAGAAAGAAAGAAAGAAAGAAAGAAAGAAAGAAAGAAAGAAAGAAAGAAAGAAAGAAAGAAAAATAAAGAAAAAGAAAGAAACAATGAAACAAAGAAAGAAAGAAAACCCTACTAGAACTAGTAAGATAAGGTAGTAAGTTTCTAGGGTTCAAGACAAGTGTGCAAAAATCAAGTGGATTTCTATATATTAGCATAGAATTGAAAAATAAAATTAAGAAAAATCCATTTATAATAGCAATCAAGCAAAACATTTAGAAATTGAACAAAAATATATAAGATTTCTCTACTGATAACTACAAAATATTGCTGAGAGAAATAAAAGAAAATCTAAATAAATGAAGTGATACATCTTTTTTTGAATCAGAAGACTATATTTTTAAGATGCCTATTTTCTCTAAATTGACCTACAGATTCAATACAATCCAAATAAAAATCTCAACAGATTTTTCAGTAGAAATTGTACAAGTTGATTTAAAAATGTATATAGAAATCCACAGGATACAGCATAGTCAGAGCAATCAGTAGCTGATTTCAAGACTCACCATTAAGTCTACTGTAATCAAGATGACACAGTATGGATGAAAGAAGAGAAAAATACGTCAAAGGAGCACAATGGTGAATCCAGAAATAGACTTCCACATACATGGTCATTGATTTTCAAAAAGGCACCAAGATGATTCAGTGAAAAAAAAGGAAAAGTCTTTCCACAAATGACGCTGGAATAACCGGATATGGAACAAAAACTAACCTCATTCCCTACCTCACACCACACTAAAATATTAATTTGAGATGGATTACAGGCCTAGCGAGAAAGCTGTAACTCCAAAGTAAGGGAGAGGTAAGTGGTACTCAGGACTCATAACGAGGGCCTGTGGATTTGAGATACTGAAAGGACCCTATAATCAATTTTCTCTACATTATAGATGAGAAAACTAGCTTACAGAGATAAATAATTTGCCCAACACCACCCTGATAGTGTATCTTGGTGAGAATATCTTGTATTCTCATTTCAATTCCTCCTACATTTTAGGATTCTCCAGAAAGCTAATTTTAACACTGTCGGGGAGCCTGACGGTATCCCAAGTCCAATTGTGACAGTTTATTGTCTACATTCAAATCTAAGGCTACCACACATCAATCAAAATATGGAGTCAGGCTGTAAATTAACACTGCCAATCTGATATATGGGGGAAAAAAGAAGCTGAGAATAGGAGTGCTGGTGCCTCATATCTGATCCATGAGACATGATCTATCAATTAAAGGACCATTCAGCAAATGTATAATGAACATTCTTTTCAGGTCAGGGAATCACAGAGATAGAACAAGTGGTAAGACATTATTCTAATCCAGAATCTGTAGCTATTTCTTTAAAAAGTTATCAGTTGATGGCTTTATGCAAAACACTTTATGTACATGATTTAGTTTAATTTAATCTCCACAAAATTCTGGTTGGTAGGGATTTTTTTCCCCTTCATTTTATAGGAGAGAAAACTGACACACAGAAGAGTTAAATTGCTCTATTCACGGTGGCAAGATTGTTAGGTAGTGGGGTCAGGATTCAAAGTCAGGTTTGCTTGATTTCAGAACTCAAACTGTTAACTTCTCTCCAATATTGTCTCATGCTACTACTACTAATGGCTACTAGTTATTGATTTCCACTTATGCCAGGCACATTAAACGATGTCTTCTATATACATATATATATATATATACATATTTATGTGTTTATGTATTTATACATATATACACACACATATGTATAGACACACATCTATCTACCATACATATATTACAGATATACTACCCAACACCTCTGTTCCTTGCAGAATAGGTTTACTATTCCCAAAACAAATATGAAATGGAGGTTCAAAGAGATTAAGAAATTTTCCTGTAGTTGAATAGCTAGTAATTATATACCCAGGATTTGAAACTCGGTATGTTTAGAATCAAATACAACACCTTTGCAATGATGATGTCTTCCCAATATTTGAATCCACCAACTGTGATGGCACTGAAGGGAGTGCTTCGTGGGACGTGAACAACAGGAAAAGCAAATCGAGGCAAATTTTCCTGGATTTTAGAGGCAAACACGCCAATGCCACCACCTGGCTTTCAAGATTCAACTTTCTCTGGGAAATCAGCACAATGGTTCTCTCCACCTGTACGCTGCGAGGCACTCAGGCACGATAAGAAATATTCCTCTAATGTGAAAATACATTCACATATATATGGTAGTCTAAGGAGTTGAGATTACCAAATTGCTCACTCTATTTAGTTTTATCTAGCCATTTAGCAGACAAAAGTAAATGAATGCAGCATGCCTAGGCTATCAAACCAATCTGTTAATTCCAAAGCTCCCAAATGTGTGTTAGTTCTTTTTCCTTTCCTTTTTTAAAACAGGTCAGTGGCTTCAATAATGCCACCTGATAAAGAAGTCAAGGCCTTTTAAAATTAATGTGCACATGCCCTCAGAAATCCAGTTCTCATTTTAATTTAAAACAGAAATTCTTTTCTGTCTCTCTCTTCCTCTCTCTCTCTTCTCTTTTCTTTCAGGGACTTTTCCGATTTGAAAGCAGTCAAGTGTGTGTTATCATTATACTGGCAGCTTCTGAATGATTTCGGAAAAGATCAAAGTCCTTCGTTAATTGCTAAGTATAAGATATTTAATCATTTCATTGTGATTTATTGGGTGAAAATAGAATATGACAGCCTCCTCCAAAATTAATATAATGGTAATAAGTGAATGAAATAGCAAAATATAATAAGGTTTCCAAATGTTAAATCAACATAGATGGTGCAGGATCTTGTCAAACTCAGGGGTTTACTTTCCTTTTCCCTTTTGAGATTATGAAATTTGTTCAGTTGACCTGGAGAAGAAAACCTGTGCAAATACCTACCTCTTTGCTGGATCAATTGCATCACAATAAAGAGAGGATGCTGTTTTTCTCTTCACAGAATCAAGAGCTATTTTGTTGAACAACAAGAAGTTGTTTCGCTAGAAGTTCTTTCCCTCCTACTGTCAGCAGTCAGGAAACAGTTGGCTGGGAATGTTTTACACATCCTCTGCTTTCCTGTATTTTTAGTTTTGATATTTGAATCTATGGAACTGAAAGCACACTCACCATAGTGTACTCAGTCCCAAGTGGATTCCCAGTTTTCTTCACCAGAAATTTTCTGTGAAAGCTTCAACTAATGTCTTAAAAAATGTGTTTTCAGTTCACTTAGTTTTGTGGTTTGATGGGCCAAGGCTTGTGTTAGGATCTCTGTATGGTTTTATCTAGATCAGGCAAGGCTTGGCTCTTAGTACTTCTCCCATTGAGTTGATCCTGGAGCCCTAACAATACAAAGAAATGGACACGCATAAATAAACTGACCACTCATTTCCTACAGCCTTGCCTCCAGGGTTCAGACTCTCAGGCCTTTAGTCTTAATCCCCAGGGTTCCTTATGGTGATAATGATAGTATTTATCTCAGAGGGTGGTGTGAGGATTAAATAAAATAATGTATATAAAGCAGTTAGCTCAATACTTGGAATTTATTAAATACCCAGTAAAGGTTAAGTATTATTATTAATAATATTTTGAATAATACTTTTTTGTGTTACACCATCATTACAATTTACTGAATACTTTCGCATCTATTATTTCAGACACTTGAAGTTTAAGAAAAAAATGGTTCTCTGCTGGGATTATTTAATTGGTTCAGATTCAAATGTAGAAAAATGAGTTAAATGCTACAAAGTATTAATTAATGGAAATTAAAAAAAACTAGCATTTCAGTTTAACTGGAGTTTTCTGTTCTTAACCTACAGGAAAAAGAAAAAAAATGAGGAAGTATGCTCAAAATACTTATTTAAAAAAATAAATTTTAGAGAAATGTACTAGAGGCAAGACAAATTCATTCAATACTGCGTTATTTCATATCCTTATTCAGAATGCTAGTCAATGCAAGTCATTTTTAATAATAATGGAAAATCTCTTATCCACTCAAGCATCGCTCTTGAATCCTTACTATGTGCCCCATGTTGGAGGGTCCTAAATGATCAAAGACATATATAATTATGTCCATTTTTACTCAACTATTAAGTTAGGAGGGTGGAGTAATCCATTTCTTAACATGTTTCAATAATAAAAGCTAATCCAAAAGTATTTTAAAGATACTCTTATTTAATGAGAAATGAAATTCACAAGAATTCTCCTCTACCCTGAAAATTCTAAATGAAGTTTTATTATAACTAGGGTATTGAATAGCTTTTCCATTAAGTAAATATAGTCTACATTTTTCTAGAACAATCTCATTTAAATGAAGAAACAATTCTTTTAACACTGCAGAGTCATTTCATGAGGCCATAGTTACCTAAAATAATAACAGAACACTAAAAAAAAAAAAAAACCCACTGTGATAGAGAAACAGTAATTTCCTCAAATATGAAATGGTGAGGTTTGTGCAAACTATTTTGTGATTATTTTTTAAAATAGCCTTACTGATAATTATACATTTGAATAATTGTGTTCTCTTTCAAAGTAATCATCTTGGAAAATGCTAAATTCCAATGATAAAGATATTACTTTAAATAGTATGTGAAAATCTTTCAAAGAATTGAGCGTTGCACATTAAAAAAAATTTCATTGGTGGCAAATTTTCACTCTTTTAGCCCAGAGTATTCTGCAACTTTAAAAATAATGTATAACTATTATATATGCTTGAGGAATTCCTGGAAATATTTTTTGAAGATACACAGCATAGTACCATAAATCTGCAACTAATATTTTAAAATAATATGTAACTAATGTATGTGTTGTTATACTTAAGCAATGATTCAAAATACTTACAAAAATACAGATTAATATAAATATTCACCTGTTCTTTTCCTATATTTAAAAATCTTGTTTTAAATTTAATTTTTAATTTCCCTGTGGTTTATGATGCATGGCAAGGCTACATCATGTTCCTTCTAAATTGTTTTTTTCTCCTCCCAAAGAGTTTCGTGAATTAGTTATCCTTTATTGGTTTAAAATGATACCTATGCTAGTAGAGACTTAGGGAAGAAACTGCCCAGCTCACGACGATCCCATTTCTCTGGAAACTCTCCCCAAGCCATAGAGGTGAGCCACTGCATCCTCATGCCCTGAGCTAATCATATTTCTCTTGGAAATTTGGAATTGAGACTGAGAGGTGGTTCCTGTATGCGCCTGGAACTGAGAACATCTACGCGGGAACTGAGGATGCCTATGTGCACGGAGAAGGAGGCCTGTAGAGAGAAAATAAAAAAGCAGATGTGCACAGGAAGACAGTTGTGAGAGGCCAAATTGCCTGAGTTACAGGATGAGATAAAAGAGTCCCTCAGTGCCAGTCACTGTCCAGTTTCTGCCTTGGGTGTCAGAAGAGTAGCCTTATGGTGAAATTTCACTTCCTTACTCAAGTGTTAAGTTGGAATTACGTTTTCTGTATCTTCATGCAAGGAGTAGATTGACTAAGCATCTTGCTTGAATTGTGTTCTCCCAAATTCCTGTCCATCTGGAACCTGTGAATGGGATCTTTTTTGTAAGTAGGGTCTTTGGTAGATGTAATCAGTTTGAGAAGACGTCATACCAGAGTAGGGTATGACTACTAATCCAATGACTAGTGTCCTTATAAGAAGGGGGACATTTGGATACAGACACACAGGGAGAAAGCCATGTGACTATGGAGGCAGATAGTGCAGGGATGTGTTCACAAGCCAGTGAACACCAAGAATTGCCAGAAACCATCAGGAGCTCCAAAGAAGCAAGGAAATATCCCTGCCTATAGCCTTTAAAGAGAAAATGGCCCTGCTGACACCTTGATTTCAGATTTGTGATCTCCAGAACAGTGAGAGAGTAGATTTTTGTTGTTTTAGCCCCCCAGTTCATTGAAATTTGTTACAGAAACCTTAAGAAATTAATAAACTAAGAAATTACCTCTAACACACTAAACTCTAATTTTTAGTTCTGTTTAATTGATATGTCTGCTTATTCCTATGAGAAAATCACATTGCTTTAGTTGTTTTTGCTTTTTAGTATTTTAATATATTGTCATGCAAATTTCTCTCAGTGTTCTTCAATATTTCTTTGACTATTATCACTAGCTTGTTATTTTACAACATTAGACTCACTTGACAACGTCCAGAGGGCTTTTAGTGGCTTGATTAGTTTTTGTTTAGCTTTTTACTCTTAATTTATAAGATTATTTCATTGTGATCAGAGAGAATGACATGTATAGTTCCTACTTTGGGGGAATTTATTAAGGTTTCTTTATGGTCTGGTACTTGACAATGTTGGCATATGTTTTTTGAGTATTTGAAAAGAGGGTGTATCTTCTCTTGAAGGATACAAATCAGACTCATTATTGGTAAGCATATGATTTATTCAAATCCTGCATTGTACCCTCATTTCTTATTTCCCCAGTCTCTGGGTAAACATGTCTAAATATGACTGTGATTTGGCTAAGTATTTTTTATTTGGTTTATGTATTTGGATATTATGTTATTTAGTGAATAATATTTATTTATTTATTTTTAAAGATTTTATTTATTTGACAGAGAGACACAGCGAGAGAGGGAACACAAGCAGGGGGAGTGGGAGAGGGAGAAGCAGGCTTCCTGCTGAGCAGGGAGCCCGATACAGGGCTCGATCCCAGGACCCTGGGACCATGATCTAAGCTGAAGGCAGACGCCCAATGACTGAGCCACCCAGGTGCCCCTATTTAGTGAATAATATTTATAACATTCATTTTGAATTGTACTTTTTAGCACTAAAACATACTTATCTTTGCTTGAATAAATGCTCCTTGGCTTAAAGTCCACTTTGCTTTCTATTAATATCAGCAACATCCTTCTTTCTTTGTTAACTTGTTTACCTTTGTCCATTCTTTTATGTAGATTTTCCCATTTTATGTTATTTTTAATTACCAGAGAAATGAAACCTTCTTTTTAAAATTCAAACATCATGGCATATAGAGAGAAATCTGAAAATTCCCAATTCATCGACCATCATCCTCCACCACAGTGCTAATCATCTTTAGAATAACTAATATTAACAATTTGGTATGGGGCACCTGGGCTCAGTCGGTTAAGCGTCTGCCTTTGGCTCAGGTCATGATCCCAGAGTCCTGGGATCGAGCCCCACGTCCGGTTCCCTGATCAGCAGAGAGCCTGCTTCTCCCTTTCCCTCTGCCTGCCGCTCTGCCTACTTGTCCTCTCTGTCTCTCTGTCAAATAAATAAATAAAAAAAATCTTGAAAAAAAAACAACAATTTGGTGGATATCTTTTCAGATAATTTTCTATTTATCTACTACTATATACTTACCATTTTATCTCGGCAATTATAAAATAAAAATAAAATCAATAAAAATATCATATATGAAATATAAATTTACAAGTATACATTACAAACAATAAAGACACACATGAGCTCTTACATACATTTAATCATAATGCAGTCTGTGTACACATGCTATCACTTAACCTTTTGAACCAGAGACCCAAGAGGCCATGATCTATCACAGTTGAACATAGGATCTTCTTATAAGTAAACAAACAAACCCACTTGTCTTTATCTGTAGTTTTGCTCCCTTTCTCATTCCTATTATTTTCTTACTTTTTTCTGGTCCAATTTGCCATGCATTTTCTATTTTATTGGTTTTTTACAAGGAAACACATTTTGGATTGGTTAGAAATCTTTTTGTTTTCAATTTCATCAGTTTCTACTTTTATCTTCAAGAGCTGCTTCTTTCTATTTATATTCTTTTTAAAGCTATTTAAACAATTCATTTTTTTATTGTGGTAAAAAACCGTAATATAAAACTTACTGTCTTAACCATTTCTAAGTGTACAATAGTAGTGTTAACTATATGCCCATTGTTGTAAAACAGATTTCTAGAACTTTTTCTTGCAAAACTGAAACTCTGTACCCATTAAGTAACAACTCCCCACTTCTTCCTCCCCCCGTCCCTGATAATGACATTCTACTTTCTGTTTCCATGAGTTTGACTATTTTAGATACCTCATATAAGTGGAATCATGCAGTACTTGTCTTTTTGTGACTGGCTTATTTTACTTAGGATAATGTCCTCAAGATTCATCCATGGTGTAGTGTATGGAACAATTTCCATCTTTTTAAAGGCTGAATAATATTCTGTTGTATGTACATACCATCTATTTTTATATACATTCATCCATTGATGGACATTTAGGTTGCTTTCACACTTGGCTACTGTGAATATTGCTGCAGTGAACATGGGTGTGCAAATATCTCTTCAAGACCCTATTTTCAGTTCTCTGGTATATATACCAAGGAGTGGATTGTTTGATTCTATGATAATTTTATTTTAATTTTTTTGGATAAAACTCCATACTATTTGCCATAGTGACTGCTCCATTTTACATTTCCACCCACAATCACAAAGGTTCCAAGTTTTCCACATCCTCATACCATACTGTTTTGATTACTATAGATTTGTAATATGTTTTGAAATCAGGAAGTGTGCCATCCCCAGCTTTATTATGTTTTCTCAGGGTTGTTGTGACTATTTAGGATTCTTTGAAATTCCATATGAATTTTAGAATTTTATTTTCTATTTCTGCAAAAAATGTCACTGGAATTTAGATAAGGTTTTCCCTGAATTTGGAGATCGCTTTGGGTGGTCTGGGCATTTAGGCAATACTAAGTCTTCTAATCCATGACCATGGGATGCCTTCCATTTATTTGTACTTTCTTTAATTTTTTTAATTTAAAATTTTGGGGGGAGGTAGGGGGCTGGGGTAGGGGCAGAGGGAGAGAGAATCCTAGGCAGGTCTCATGTCCAGCATGAAGCCGGAGGCTGGTCTCAATCTCGCAACCCTGAGATCATGACCTGAGCCGAAATTAAGAATTGGATGCTTAACTGACTGAGCCACCTGGGCGCCCCTTTTGTATCTTCCTTAATTTTCATCAGCACTGTGCCCCTTTTGTATCTTCCTTAATTTTCATCAGCACTGTTTTGTAGTTTTCAGTACACAACTTTCATGTCCTTAAATTAATTCCTATGTCTTTTATATTTCTTTTTGATGATCTTATTGTAAGTGGGATTATTTTCTTAATTTCCCTTTCGGATTTTTCACTGTTAATGTATGGAAATAAAACTGATTTTTTGTGTGTTGATTTTGTATCCTGCAACTTTGCTGAAATATAATTCATTTAAAATAATTATTGTCTATATATTCATTTAATATAGGTATTTTAATTTATAAATTTTCTCTAAATACATCCTGGAGACTTCCTATAGATTTAGATAAACTGTGTTCTTGCTTTTATTAACTCCTTTTTTTCTCCTTATTTTTTTATTTTATTTTATTTTATTATGTTATGTTAGTCACCAGACATCTCCAGTTTTCGATGCAGTGATCCACGATTCATTGTTTTCATACAACCCCCAGTACTCCATGCAGTACATGCCCTCCTTAATACCCATCCCTGGGCTAACCCATCCCTCCACCCCCCCACTCAAAACCTTCAGTTTGTTTCTCAGAGTCCATAGTCTCTCATGGTTCATCTTTCCTTCCAATGTCCCCCCTTTCATTTTTCACTTCCTTCTCCTAATGTCCTCCATTCTATTCCTTATGGTCCACAAATAAGTGAAACCATATGATAATTGACTTTCTCTGCTTGACTTATTTCACTTAGCATAATCTCCTCCAGTCCCACCCATGTTGATGTAAAAGCTGGGTATTGATCCTTTCTGATGGCTGAATAATATTCCATTGTATATATGGACCACATCTTTATCCATTCATCTGTTGAAGGGCATCTCGGCTCCTTCCACAGTTTGGCTATGTGGACATTGCTGCTATGAACACTGGAGTATATATGGTCCATCTTTTCACTACATCTGTGTCTTTGGGGTAAATAGCCAGTAGTGTGATTGCTGGGTCATAGGTAGTTCTATTTTTAATTTTTTTGAGGAATCTCCACACTGTTTTCCGAAGTGGCTGCATTCCCACCAACAGTGTAAGAGGGTTCCCCTTTCTCCACAACCTCTCCAACATTTGTTGTTTCTTGCCTTGTCAATTTTTGCCATTCTAACTGGTATAAGGTGATATCTCAATGTGGTTATGATTTGAATTTCCCTGATGGCTAATGATAATGAACATTTTTTCATGTGTCTGTTAGCCATTTGTATGTCTTCTTTGGAGAAGTGTCTGTTCATGTCTTCTGCCCATTTTTTGACTTGATTATTTGTTTTTTGGGTGTTGAATTTGAGAAGTTCTTTATAGATCTTGGATACCAGCCTTTTATCTGTAGTGTCATTTGCAAATATCTTCTCCCATTCTGTGGGTTGCCTCTTTGTTTTGTTGACTGTTTCCTTTGCTGTGCAGAAGCTTTTTATCTTGATCAAGTCCCAAAAGTTCATTTTTGCTTTTGTTTCACTAGCCTTTGGAGGTGTATCTTGAAAGAAGTTGCTGTGGCCGATGTCAAAGAGGTTACTCCCTGTGTTCTCCTCTAGGATTTTGATGGATTCCTGTCTCACATTGAGGTCTTTCATCCATTTAGAGTTTATCTTTGTGTGTGGTGTTAGAAAATGGTCGAGTTTCATTCTTCTGTATATAGCTGTCCCGTTTTCCCAGCACCATTTATTGAAGAGACTGTCTTTTTTCCATTGCATATTTTTTCCTGCTTTGTCAAAGATTATTTAACCATAGAGTTGAGGGTTCCTATCTGGGCTCTCTATTCTGTTCCATTGGTCTCTATGCCTGTTTTTGTGCCAGTACCATGCTGTCTTGGTGATCACTGCTTCGTAATATAGCTTGAAATCGGGCAACATGATGCCCCCAGCTTTGTTTGTTTTTTTTTTTCCCAATATTTCCTTGGCGATTCGGGCTCTTTTCTGATTCCATACAAATTTTAGGATTGTTTGTTCCAGCACTTTGAAAAATGTCATTGGAATTTTGATCGGGATGGCATTGAAGGTATAGATTGCTCTGGGTAGCATAGACATTTTAACAATGTTTATTCTTCTGATCCATGAGCATGGAATGTTTTTTCATCTTTTTGTATCTTCAATTTCTTTCATGAGTGTTCTGTAATTCCTAGAGTATAGATCCTTTAACTCTTTGGTTAGGTTTATTATGAGGTATCTTATGGTTTTTGGTGCTATTGTAAATGGAATCATTTCTCTAATTTCTCTTTCTACAGTTGCATTGTTAGTGTATAAGAAAGCAGCTGATTTCTGTGCATTGATTTTGTATCCTGCCACATTACTGAATTGCTGCATGAGTTTTAGTAATTTGTGGGGAGTCTTTTGAGTTTTCCACATAAAGTATCATTTCATTTGCAAAAAGAGACAGTTTGACTTCTTTTTTGCCAATTTGAATAAATTTTATTTCTTTTTGTTGTCTGGTTGCTGTTGCTAGGACTTCTAGCAATATGCTGAACAATAGTGGAGAGAGTGGGCATCCTTGACGTGTTCCTGATCTTAAAGGAAAGGCTCTCAGCTTTTCCCCATTGAGGATGATATTCACTGTGGGTTTTTCATAGATGGATTTTATGAACTTGAGGAATGTTCCCTCTATCCCTATACTCTAAATAGTTTTAATCAGGAAAGGATTCTGTATTTTGTCAAATGCTTTTTCTGCATCAACTGAGAGGACCATATGGTTCTTCTCTCTCCTCTTATTAATGTGTTCTATCACATTGATTGATTTGCGAATGTTGAACCACCCTTGCATCCCAGGGATAAATCCCACTTGGTCGTGGTGGATGATCCTTTTAATGTACTGTTGGATCCTATTAGGATCTTGTTGAGAATTTTTACATCCATATTCATCAGGGATATTGGTCTGAAATTCTCCTTTTTGATGGGGTCTTTGCCTGGTTTGGGGATCAAGGTAATGCTGGCCTCATAGAATGAGTCTAGAAGCTTTCTTTCTGTCTCTATTTTTTGAAACAGCTGCAGGAGAATAGGTATTATTTCTTCTTTGAATATATGGTAGAATTCCCTAGGGAATCCATCAGGCCCTGGACTCTTGTTTTTTGGGAGGTTTTTGATCACTGCTTCAATCTTGTTACAGGTTATTGGTCTATTCAGGTTATCAATTTCTTCCTGTTTCAGTCTTGGTAGATAATAGGTTTCCAGAAATGCATCCATTTCTTCCAAGTTGCTTAATTTACTAACATATAGTTGATAATAATTTCTGATAATGTTTCTATTTCCTTGATGTTAGTCATGATCTCTCCCCTTTCATTCATAATTTTATTAATCTGGGTCCTTTCTCTTTCCTTTTGGATAAGTCTGGCCAGTGGTTTATTGGTCTTATTAATTCTTTCAAAGAACCAGCTTCTAGTTTCATTGATCTGCTCTACTGTATTTCTGGTTTCTAATTCACTGAATCTTTGCTCTAATCTTAATTATTTCTCTTCTAGTGCATGGCTTAGGCATCATTTGTTGTTTTTTCTCCAGTTCTTTAAGGTATAAAGTTAACTAGTGAATTCAGGATTTTTCTATTTTTTGAGTAAGGCTTGGATGGCTATATATGTCCCCCTTAGGACTGCCTTTGCAGTATCCCATAGGTTTTGGACCGATATGCTTTCATTCTCATTGTTTCCATGAATTGTTTAAGTTCTTTGATTTCCTGATTGACCATTCTTTTTTTTTAAATTTTATTATATTATGTTAATCATCATACATTACATCATAAGTTTTTGATGTGGTGTTCTATGATTCATTGTTTGCATATAACACCCAGTGCTCCATTCAATACGTGCCCTCTTTAATACCCATCACCAGGCTAACCCATCCCCCCACCCGCTCCCCTCTAGAACCCTCAGTTTGTTTCTCAGAGTCCATAGTATCTCATGGTTCGTCTCCCCCTCTGATTTTCCCCCCTTCATTCTTCCCCTCCTGCTATCTTCTTCTTCTTTTTTTTTTTTAACATATAAGGTATTATTTGTTTCAGAGTACAGGTCTGTGATTCAATAGTCTTACACAATTCACAGCCTTCACCATAGCACATACCCTCCCCAATGACTATCACCCAGCCACCCCATCCCTCCCACCCCCCACCATTCCAGCAACCCTCAGTTTGTTTCCTGAGATTAAGAATTCCTTATATCAGTGAGATCATATGATACATGTCTTTATCTGATTGACTTATTTCGCTCAGCATAACACCCTCCAGTTCCATCCACGTCATTGCAAATGGCCAGATTTCATTCCTTTTGATGGCTGCATTATATATATATATATATATATATATATATATATATATATATATATGGCCGTGTTGTAAATGCCCTTGGTAATGCCACTGATGGAAAAGGTCCAATTGGTTTCAAGACCCGTAGGTGAGTTGGCCTGAAAGCCCCTGGGATCATTCCTCAAATCTCTGTGCGTGAACCAGTGCAGACTGGTATTAAGGCTGTGGATAGCTTGGTGCCAATTGGTCGTGGTCAGCGTGAGCTGATTATTGGTGACCGACAGACTGGCAAAATATCAATTGCTATTGACACAATCATTAACCAGAAATGTTTCAATGATGGAACTGATGAAAAGAAGAAGCTATACTGTATCTATGTTGCTATTGGTCAGAAGAGATCCACTGTTGCCCAGTTGGTGAAGAGACTTACAGATGCAGATGCCATGAAGTACACCATTGTGGTTTCAGCTACTGCTTCTGATGCTGCTCCCCTTCAGTACCTGGCTCCTTATTCTGGCTGTTCTATGGGAGAATATTTTAGAGATAATGGCAAACATGCTTTGATCATCTATGATGACTTATCCAAACAGGCTGTTGCTTATCGTCAGATGTCTCTGCTGCTCCGCCAGCCCCCTGGTCGTGAGGCCTATCCTGGTGATGTGTTCTACCTACACTCCTGTCTGCTAGAGAGAGCAGCCAAAATGAACGATTCTTTTGGTGGTGGCTCCTTGACTGCTTTACCAGTCATAGAAACACAAGCTGGTGATGTGTTTGCTTACATTCCAACAAATGTCATTTCCATCACTGATGGACAGATCTTCTTGGAAACAGAATTGTTCTACAAAGGTATCCACCCTGCCATTAATGTTGGCTTGTCTGTGTCCCGTGTTGGATCTGCTGCCCAAACCAGGGCCATGAAGCAGGTGGCAGGGACCATGAAGCTGGAATTGGCTCAGTATCATAAGGTTGCTGCTTTTGCCCAGTTCGGTTCTGACCTTGATGCTGCCACTCAGCAACACTTGAGTTGTGGTGTGTGACTGACTGAGCTGCTGAAGCAAGGACAGTATTCTCCCATGGCTATTGAAGAACAAGTGGCTGTTATTTATGCTGGTGTGAGAGGGTATCTTGATAAATTGGAGCCCAGCAAGATCACAAAGTTTGAGCATGCTTTCCTGGCTCATGTTATCAGCCAGCACCAGGCCCTATTGGGCAATAGAAGGACTGATGGAAAGATCTCAGAACAGTCAGATGCTAAGCTGAAAGAGATTGTAACAAACTTCTTTGCTGGATTTGAAGCTTAAACTCCTGTGGATTCACATGAAATACCAGTTATGGTTTTGTCGT
Organism: Zalophus californianus; assembly: GCF_009762305.2. Classification (NCBI taxonomy): domain Eukaryota; kingdom Metazoa; phylum Chordata; class Mammalia; order Carnivora; family Otariidae; genus Zalophus; species Zalophus californianus. The sequence continues at coordinate 22,737,264 of NC_045609.1, forward strand.
CATTTATTCTAGTAATCAGTTCCATTTGTAAAAGGATTACTCTCATACTCCAGATGTACAGAAATTACCTTAAAAATAAAGGTTCCATATTGGTTGGTGGTTAAAAAAATTGGAGTACAGGGACTCTTCCCAACACCAGCCCTCTTCGTGGCCTCCCTGTCTCCCCCATTTCTTCAGCCCAGTGGGTTTATCCATCTTTATCCATTCATCTGTCGATGGACATCTTGGCTCTTTCCATAGTTTGGCTACTGTGGACATTGCTGCTATAAAAATTGGGGTGCACGTACCACTTTGGATCACTACATTTGTATCTTTGGGGTAAATACCCAGTAGTGCAATTGCTGGGTTGTATGGTAGCTCTATTTTCAACTTTTTGAGGAATCTCCATACTGTTTTCCAGAGTGGCTGCACCAGCTTGCATTCCCACCAGCAGGGTAGGAGGGTTCCCCTTTCTCCATACCCCTGCCAACATCCGTCGTTTCCTGACTTGTTAATTTTAGCCATTCTAACTGGTGTGAGGTGGTATCTCATTGAGGTTTTGATTTGGATTTCCCTGATGCCGAGTGATGTTGAACACTTTTTCACATGTCTGTTGGCCATTTGGATGTCTTCTTAGGGAAAATGCCTGTTCATGTCTTCTGCCCACTTCTTGATTGGGCTATTTGTTCTTTGGGTGTTGAGTTTAAGAAGTTCTTTATAGATTTTGGCTACTAGACCTTTAACTGATATGTCATTTACAAATATCTTCTCCCATTCTGTCGATTGTATTTTGGTTTTATTGACTGTTTCTTTTGCTGTGCAAAACTTTTTATCTGGATGAAGTCCCAATAGTTCATTTTGCCCTTGCTTCCCTTGCCTTTGGCAATGTTTCTGGGAAGACGTTGCTCTGGCTGAGGTTGATGAGGTTGCTGCCTGTGTTCTCCTCTAGGATGTTGATGGACTCCTGTCTCATATTTAGGTCTTTCATCCATTTTGAGTCTATTTTTGTGTGTGGTGTAAGGAAATGGTCCAGTTTCATTCTTCTGCATGTGGGTGCCCAGTTTTCCCAACACCATTTGTTGAAGAGACTGTCTTTTTTCCATTGGACATTCTTTCCTGCTTTGTCAAAGATTAGTTGATCATAGAGTTGAGGGTCCATTTCTGGGCTCTCTATTCTGTTCCATTGATCGATGTGTCTGTGTTTGTGCCAGTACCATACTGTCTTGATGATGACAGCTTTGTAATAGAGCTTGTAGTTGGGAATTGTGATGCCACCAGCTTTGCTTTTCTTTATCAACATTCCTCTGGCTATTCGGGGTCTCTTCTGGTTCTATGCAAATTTTAGGATACTTGTTCCATTTCTTTGAAAAAATTTAATGGTATTTGATAGGGATTGCATTTGATTGTAGATTGCTCTAAGTAGCATTGACATCTTCACAATATTTTTTCTTCCAATCCGTGAGCATGGAACATTTTTCCATTTCTTTATGTCTTCCCCAATTTCTTTCATGAGTATTTTATAGTTTTCTGAGTACAAATTCTTTGCCTCTTTGGTTAAATTTATTCCTAGGTATCTTATGGTTTTGGCTGCAATTGTAAATGGGATCAACTCCTTAATTTCTCTTTCTTCTGTCTTGTTGGTGTATAGGAATGCCACTGATTTCTGTGCATTGATTTGATATCCTGCCACTTTACTGAATTCCTGTATGAGTTCTAGCAGTTTTGGGGTGGAGTCTTTTGGGTTTTTCACATAAAGTATCATATCATCTGCAAAGAGTGGGAGTTTGACTTCTTCTTTGCTGATTTGGATGCCTTTTATTTCTTTTTGTTGTCTGATTGCTGTGATTAAGAGTTCTAGTACTATGTTGAATAGCAGTGGTGATAGTGGACATCCCTGCCGTGTTCCTGACCTTAGGGGGAAAGCTCTCAGTTTTCCCCCATTGAGAATGATATTTGCTGTAGGTTTTTCATAAATGGCTTTTATGATCTTGAGGTATGTACCCTCTATCCCTATACTCTGAAGAGTTTTGATCAAGAAAGGATGCTATACTTTGTCAAATGCTTTTTCTACATCTATTCAGAGGATCATATGGTTCTTGTTTTTTCTTTTATCAATGTAGTGTAGCACAAAGATTGATTTGAGGATGTTGAACCAACCTTGCAGCCCAGGAATAAATCCCACATGGTCGTGGTGAATAATCCTTTTAATGTACTGTTGGATACTATTGGCTAGTACTTTGGTGAGAATTTTTGCCTCCATGTTCATAAGGGATATTGCTCTGTAATTCTCCTTTTTGATGAGGTTTTTGTCTGGTTTTGCATCAAGATAATGGAGGCCTCATAAAACGAGTCTGGAAATTTCGCTTTCATTTCTATTGTTTTGGAACAGTTTCAGAAGAATGGGTATTAATTCTTCTTTAAATGTTTGGTAGAATTCCCTTGCGAAGCCATCTGGCCCTGGGTTTTTGTTTCTTGGGAGTTTTCTGATGACTGCTTCAATTTCCTTAGTGGTTATAGGTCTGTTCAGGTTTTCTATTTCTTCCTGGTTTAGTTTTGGTAGTTGATACGTCTCTAGGAATGCATCCATTTCTTCCAGATTATCTAATTTGCTGGCATAGAGTTGCTCATAATATGTTCTTATGATTGTTTCTATTTCTTTGGTGTTGGTTTTGATCTCTCCTCTTTCATTCATGATTTTATTTAATTGAGTCATTTCTCTTTTCTTTTTGATAAGTCTGGCCAGGGGTTTATCAATCTTATTAATTGTTTCAAAGAACAAGCTCCTAGTCTCTTTGATCTGTTCTACTGTTCTTTTGGTTTCTATTTCATTGATTTCTGCTCTGATCTTTATTATTTCTCTTCCCCTGCTGGGTGTAGGCTTTATTTGCTGTTCTTTCTCCAGCTCCTTTAGGTGTAGGGTTAGGTTGTGGATTAGAGACCTTTCTTGTTTCTTGAGAAAGGCTTGTATTGCTATATACTATCCTCTTAGGACCGCCTTTGCTGCATCTCAAAGATTTTGAACAGTTGTGTTTTCATTTTCATTGGTTTCCATGAATTTTTTAGATTCTTCTTTAATTTCCTGGTTGACCCAGTCATTCTTTAAGTGGATGCTCTTTAGCCTCCCTGTATTTGAGTTCTTTCCAACTTTCCTCTTGTGATTTAGTTCTAGTTTCAAAGCACTGTGGTCTGAAAACATGCAGGGAATGATCCCAATCTTTTGGTACCAGTTGAGACCTGATTTGTGACCAAGGCTGTGATCTATTCTGGAGAATGTTCCATGGGCACTGGAGAAGAATGTGTATTCTGTTGCTTTGGGATGGATTGTTCTGAATGTATCTGTGAAGTCCATTTGGTCCAGTGTGTCATTTAAAGTCTTTATTTCTTTGTTGATCTTTTGCTTAGATGATCTGTCCATCTCAGTGAGGGGGGTGTTAAAGTCCCTCACTATTATTATATTGTTGTTGATTGTTTCTTTGATTTTGTTATTAATTTTGGCTTATCTCATTGGCTGCTCCCATTTTAGGGGCATAGATATTTACAATTGTTAGATCTCCTTGTTGGATAGACCCTTTAAGTAAGATATAGTGTCCTTCCTCATCTCTTATTATAGTCTTCGGTTTAAAATCTGATTTGTCTGATATAAAGATTGCCACCCCAGATATCTTTTGGTGTCCATTAGCATGGTAAATGGTTTTCCACCTCCTCACTTTCAATCTGGAGTTGTCTTTGGGTCTATCCTGGGTCTCTTGCAGACAGCATATCAGTGGGTCTTGTTTTTTTATCCAATCTGATAGCCTGTGTCTTTTGATTGGGGCATTTAGGCCATTTACATTCAGGGTAACTATTGAAAGATACGAATTTAATGTCATTGTATTGCCTGTAAGGTGACTGTTACTCTATATTGTCTCTGTTCCTTTCTGGTCTATGTTATTTTTAGGCTCTCTCTTTGCTTAGAGGACCCCTTTCAATATTTCTTGTAGGGCTGGTTTTGTGTTTGCAAATTCCTTTAGTTTTTGTTTGTCCTTGAAGCTTTTTATCACTCTTTCTATTTTCAGTGACAGCCTAGCTGGATATAGTATTCTTGGCTGCATATTTTTCTCATTTAGTGTTCTGAATAGGTCATGCCAGTCCTTTCTGGCCTGCCAGGTCTCTATGGATAGGTCTGTTGCCAATCTAATGTTTCTACCATTGTAGGTTACAGACCTCTTGTCCTGAGCTGTTTCAGGATTTTCTGTTTTTTTCTGAGACTCTTAAGTTTTACTATTAGATGTCAGAGTGTTGACCTATTTTTATTGATTTTTGAGGTGGGGTTGTCTGTGCCTCCTGGATTTTGTTGCCCATTTCCTTCCCCAAATTTGGGAAGTTCTCTGCTATAATTTGCTCCAATATAACTTCTGCCCCTCTCTCTTTTTCTTCTTCTGGGAACCCAATTATTCTAATATTGTTTTGTCTTATGATATCACTTATCTCTCGAATTCTGCCCTCATGATCCAGTAGTTTATCTCTCTTTTTCTCAGCTTCTTTATTTTCCATCATCTGGTCTTCTATATCACTAATTCTCTCTTCTGCCTCATTTATTCTAGAGGTTAGAGCCTCCATTTTTTATTGCATCTCATTAATAGCCTTTTTGATTTTGACTTGGTTAGATTTTAGTTCTTTTATTTCTCCAGAAAGGGTTTCTCTAATAACTTCCAGGCTTTTTTCAAGCCCAGCTAGTATCTTTTTTTTTTTTTTTTTTAATTTTTTTTTTTAAATATTTTATTTATTTATTCATGAGAGACAGAGGAGGAGAGAGAGAGAGGGAGAGAGAGAAGCAGAGGGAGAAGCAGGCTTCCAAGGAGCAGGGAGCCCGATGCGGGACTCGATCCCAGGACCCTGGGATCATGACCTGAGCCGAAGGCAGACGCTTAACCATCTGAGCCACCCAGGCGCCCCAGCTAGTATCTTTATATGTCATTCTGAACTCTAATTTTGACATCTAACTAATGTCCATATTGATTAGGTCCCTGGCAGTCGGTACTGCCTCTTTTTCTTTTTTTTTTTGAGGTGATTTTTTCCATCTTTCCATTTTGTTCCGAGAATTGATGAATGAGAGAACAAAATGCTAACAGGGTAACAATGACCCCAGAAAAATATACACTAAACAATCAGAAGAGACCTGAAACCGGGGGAAAAGAAAGGGAAAGAAAGAAAAAAGAAAGGAAAAGAAAAGAAAAAGATAAAAAAAGAGAATCTGATCAAATAGAATCAGGCTGGTGAATAGTTCAGTGCTACACACTAGATTTGGGGGTATTTTTGTCTGGTAGAAGAAATTGCCTCCCAAAATTTTAAAGAAAGAAAAGCTTATATATGTACAAAAATAAGGGTAAATATGATGAAGGGATGGAATATGACTGTAAAGATGAAAATTAGAAAAGATTTTATAAAAGGAATTGATAAGTTAAGAAGTTGGTTGAAAAAAGAAAGAAGAGAAATTAAAAAAAATAAAGTGAGAGAATGTGATCAGGTAGGAGACTAGAACAAAGTCAATCGCTAGAGTTTTAGGGTATATTTTTGTCTGTTAGAGGAAACTATATCCCAAAATTTTAAGAGAGAAAAACTTATATATATATATTTACCAAAAATAAGGTTAACTACTATGAAGGGATAGAATATGACTCTAAAAATGAAAAATAAAAAAAGATTTTTAAAAATGGGATTGATAAGATGTTGGTTGAAAAGCGGAAAAAGAAAAATTCAAAAAAGAAAAAAAAGAAAATTAAAAAAATTAACTTTGAAAGACTAAAGAATTAGGGGGAAAAAAGCCATGAATTCTATGTGCAGTAGTCCCTTAGTGCTGGCGTTCTGCCGTTCTCATTGATCGGTAAACTCTGTCTTGGCTGGCTGTTCTTGTTGACCTTCTGGGGGAGGAGCCTGTTGCCGTGGTTCCCAAATGTCTTTGCCGGAGGCAGAATTGCCCCACCCTTGCTGGGTCCGGGCTAAGTAATCTGCTCGGGTTTGCTCTCAGTAGTTTTTGTCCCCTGCAAGCTTTCCATACAGCTTTGGAGGATGAGAGTGGAAATGGCAGCCTCCCAATCTCCACCTGGTGGAGCTGAGAACTAGGGTCCCCACTCCTCAGTGAGTCCCCAAGAAATGCAGTCAATCACTCCTGTCTGCCTGGTCTCCGGCCGCACTCCGTGTTCACCTGGCCTGTGACCGAGCATTTCTATCTCTGGCTCCCGACCCCGTGTGGAGTCTCCAAACCCAGCAGATTCCTGCGGTGCGCTCCCCTGCCGCTCCTTCTGGGGGAGGAAGGGGAGTCTCCCTGGATCTGCCGCTTGTTGGGTCCCTGCTGGAAGAGCAGTGGCCCGACTGTGCTGCGCTTGGATCACGGTTTACGGCAACCCTGAGCTGAGAGCCCATGCCTCGGCTCCGTCTCTGCAGCCAGATTCCCTGCTCTGATACCTGGGAGCTCTGCTGCACTCAGAGACCCCTGGTCTTTCTGTGACCCCGAGGGTCCTGAGATCACACTGTCCCAGCGAGGGTTCCACTCCCCTCTTAGCCACTGGAGCGATGTCCCTCAGCAGAGCAGACTTCTACAAGTTCCGATTTTGTGCTCCACGGCTCTATCACTTTCCTTAGCGGCTGACGGAGGCTCCCTCCCCCCACCGTCTATCTTCTGAAATATCGCCTGGGATTCACTTCTCCGCACGTCCTACCTTCCAGAAAGTGGTCGCTTTTCTGTTCAGAGAGTTGCTGCTATTCTTTTCTTCGATCTCCTGTTGAGTTCGTAGGTGTTCACAATGGTTTGATTCCTATCTAACTGAATTCCTGGGACCAGATGAAATTTAGGTCTCCTACTCCTCTGCCATCTTGCTCCTCCCCCTGACCCAAACAGTCTTGAGCAGAGTGGTCTTTAGCTTCCAAATGTTTGAATTTCTTCCAAATTTTTTCTTGTGATTGAGTTCCAGTTTTAAAGCATTATGGTCTGAGAATATGCAGGGAATGATTTCAATCTTTTGGTATAGGTTGAGACTTGATTTGTGACCCAGTACGTGGTCTATTCTGGAGAAAGTTCCATGTGTGCTCGAGAAGAATGAGTATTCTGTTGTTTTAGGGTGGAATGTTCTGTATATATCTATGAGGTCCCTCTGGTCCAGTGTGTCATTCAAAGCTCTTGTTTCTTTGTTGATTTTCTGCTTAGAGGGTCTGTCTATTGCTGAGAGTGGAGTATTTTGTCTCCTACAATTAACGTATTGTTATCAATATGACTATTTTGGTTAACAGTTGGCTTATATGGATGGCTGCTCCCATGTTGGGGGCATAGATATTTACAATTGTTAGATCTTCTTGTTGGATAGACCCTTTAAGAATGATATAGTGTCCTTCTGTGTCTCTAACTACAGTCTTTAGTTTAAAAATCTAATTTGTCTGATATAAGAATTGCTACCCCAGCTTTCTTTTGAGGTCCATTGGCATGGAAGATGGATCTCCATCCCTTCATTTTCAGTCTGGATGTATCTTTAGGTTCAAAATTAGCATCTTGTAGACAGCATATGGATGGGTCCTGTCTTTTCATCCAATATGCAACCCTGTGCCATTTTATGGAAGCATTTAGGCCATTCACGTTGAGAGTGATTATTGAAAGGAATGAATTTATTGTCATCATGTTGCCTGTGAAGACCTTGTTTTTATACGTTGTCCCTGTAAATTTCTGTTGTATATCACTCTTGGGGTCTTTCTGCTTTTATAGAACCCCCCTTAATAATTCTTGCAGGGCCAGCTTAGTGGTCACATATTCTTTCAGTTTCTGCCAGTCTTAGAAGCTGTGCATCACTGCATCCATTCTAAATGACAGCCGTGCCAGATAAAGTATTCTTGCCTGCATGTTCTTCTCATTTAGTACCCTGAATATGTTTGCCAGGCCTTTCTGGGTCCCCCTACTCCTCCGCCATCTTTTCCCCCTCCCTGTTCTCCTTATTTTGCCAGCCCTTTTATTAACTTATTAAATAGCTTATAATTTTAATTCTATTACTGTTTAACTCAAGAGTTATTCAAAGACTATTTTACACCTTCAAAATGGTATAAGTGTGTAAATATGAGGGTTATTCTTTGAACGTGGTTATTGTATTACCTTATTGTTAAATGGATATAGTTTGTTGATTCCACTTTGTTTCTTGACATTTTTTAAAAAAGGTTTTATTTATTTATTTGAGAGAGAGAGTGAGCGAGAGAGAGCACAAGCAGGGGGGAGAGGCAGACTCCCCACTGAGCAGGGAGCCTGATGTGGGACTTGATCCCAGGACCCTGGGATCATGACCTGAGCTAAAGGCAGATGCTTAACCAACTGAGCCACCCAGGCGCCCCTGTTTCTTGCCTTTTAAATGGTCTAATTATTGCCAAATTTTGAATCTCCACTTATGTAGCAGCTTTCATAGTTGTCACTTTGTTTCCCTAATTGAACACTTGTTGCTTTGCAAGCAGATTTCCACTATTTCTACAGCTTAGTTCTCATGGCTCTCACATGGGGTGAAGGCCTAAGGTTGCTAAATTCTGTATACTAAGAGGACATGATTTGCTTAGTGATATTTTATAAGTGATCCTTTATCATTAAAAAATCTGATTTTTTTTCTTCCTGTACTTGTTGACATTTTGCTTCCAGGTTCTTAAAAACTTCATGGGGAAAATATCTTCTTCTTGTGAGCCTGACCTCTTCTGCATGTGTATTGGGATGCATATTTCTCTGTTCTGTTTTCTCTATCAATGTGATATATATTATATTCCCTAGTTGGAAAAAAATATGTAGGGTGGCATTTTTTTCTGATTTCTAATACTCTAATAAAGGTCTTCTTTTTTTCTAATCTCCTTGTCTTTAAAAAAAAACTTTTCCATTAATTTATTTGGAGTGTGTCTATTATAAATAATAGCTAGATTTTATTTTTTAATATGTATGGAAAATTTTGTCAGTTAATAAAATAAATTTATTGCAATTATATTTATTATGAAATCTGACATTTTCTGTCTTTATTTTTTATATATTATTTTAAAAATAATTCCTTTCTATTCCTGAGCCAACCAGGTGTCCCAATATATACCACATCTTCCTTATCCATTCATCTGTTGGTGGACACTTGGGCTGCTTTCATGATTTGGCTATTGTAAATAATGCTGCAGGAATAGGGGTGCATATATCCCTTCAAATCAGTGTTTTCACATTCTTTGGGTGAATACCCAGTAGTATGATTACTGGATCATATGGTAGCTCTGTTTTTGTTATTTGTTTTATGGTTGTTTTTGTAGTTCTTCTCTGTTCCTTTCTTCTCTTGCTCTCTTCTCTCATAGTAAGTTGGCTTTCTTTAGTGATATGCATGGATTCCTTTCTCTTTATTTTTTACCTATTACTGGTTTTTGATTTGTGGTTACCATTAGGTTTATACATAACATCTTATATATAAATAGCAGTCTATATTAAGTTGATGGTTGCTTAAGTTTGAACCCATTCTTTACTTCTGTCCCTGCCATATTTTAGCTAGATAGTGTCATATTTTACATCCTTTTATTTTGTGAGTCCCTTGCCTGATATGTACAAATATACTAATTTTTACCGATTTTTTGCTTCCTACTTTTCTTATTCTTACTTATGGTCTTTGCTTTCCACTCAGAGAGTTCTCTTTAATATTACTTGTAAGACTGGTTTAGTGGTCATGAACTTCTTTAACTTTTGTTTGTTTGGGAAATTCTTTATTTCTCCTATTCTGAATGAAAGCTTTGCTGAATAAAATATTCTTGGCTGCAGATTTTTTCCATTCAGCACTTTGAATATATCATGCTACTCTCTTCTGGCCTGCAAAGTTTCTGCTGAAAAATCCTCAGCCTTATGGAGTTTCCCTTGTTTGTAACTGTTTTCTTTTCTCTTGCTGCTTTTAGATTTCTCTATCACTATTTTTGCCATTTTAATTACAGTGTGTCTTGTGGCTCTCCTTGGGTTGATTTTGTTAGGTGATCACTGTGCCTCCTAGATCTGGATGTCTGTTTCCTTCCCCCCAGATTCAGGAAGTTTTCAGCTATTATTGCTTCACATAAATTTTGTGCCCCCTTTACTCTCTGTTCTCCTGAGCTCTCTATAATGTGAATGTTATTACACTTGATAGAGTTACTGAATTCCCTAAGTCTATTCTCATTTTGCATATTTTTTCTCACCTGCTGGGTTTAATTACTTTCCATTACTCTGTCCTCTGGTTGCTGATTTGTTATTCTGCTTCTTCAAGTCTGCTATTTATTTCTAGTGTATTTTTAATTTCAAATTTGTGTTCATTTCTGATTGATTCTTTTATATGTCTTTGTTAAGGTCTCACTGAGGTCTTTTATCAAGTCCAGTGAGTATCTGTATAACCATTACCTTAAATTCCCTATGAGGCATATTACTTATCTTCATTTCACTTAGGTCTCTTGCTATGATTTCATTCTGTTCTTTCATTTGGGACATATTCCTGTCTTCTCATTTTGTCTAACTCTCTGATTTTCTGTGTTAGGAGAGTCAGCTATATCTCCTACTCTTGAAAGTAGTGGCCTTATAAAGAAGAGATCCTCTGGCACCCTGCAGAACAGTGTTTCCTGTTTACTGGAATCTGCTACTTCAGGGCTATTTCCTATGTGTGTTCTGTGCATGGTGCTGTTGTGGCTGAGCAACTTTTTCCTTCAGTCCAGTCATCTGCAGAGGCTCTCTTTTCCTGTTGTGGGCAGTGTCTATTCCCTGTGGTGTTGGTGGGCCAATCTGCAGATGCCTTGGGCTTGAGTTGTATCAGACCAGGCATTTGCCTGAGATGCAGTAGCACCAAACTGCAGGGTGCTGTCTCTGTGTTGTTTTCTGAGAAGCTTTTGTTGGTGGACCAGGCCTACGATCAGACCAGTTGTCTGCCCCCAGCCCACTGCTGGGGCTGCAGTCTGACTGGTGTGTGTGGTGATCTTTCTCTCTCCCAAGGACAGGAGTCACTGCAGAGTGGTGCTGGCCCCTCTCAGGTCTGTTTGCAGGTTGTGGCCCAGGTTTGAAATGGCTCTGGCCAAGGCTGTATTGGTGGGAGTGAATCCACACATGCTTGAGGTTAGGTTGCACAGTTTTAACACATTTTTGCCTGGGTCCCCCATGAGGGGACTTACAGCTGCTGCCAGGACCAAGGTCCTGCAAAGCACACTGATCAGGAGATGTGGTATTGGAAAGATTTTTGCAGGTTTTCTGTGGGAGGGGACCTATAGCATGAGGACTGAGGCAAGCTTGGCTGCAGGGATTGGATCCCCAAAGCCTGAGGGTGGCGGTGGGATATATTGTTAGATAAGTGAATGTTGGCACAACACTGATTTTGGCAGGTGGCCCTGTGTTTATGCTGGATGTGGGGGAGGGTGCCTGCCAGCTCCATTTTGAAAATGCATTTTCTTCACATTAGAATATCTTTGAAATCAGGATTCATCTTGGACTCTATAACTCTTGATATTCATGTGATGGTCATGACAAACCTGTGTGAGAATCTGATATTTTGGTAAATTTAAGAAAGCATTATATTTAAATGTATTAAATAATAACTGGTCAGGGGGGCGGAGCAAGATGGCGGAGGAGTAGGAGACCTAGATTTCGTCTGGTCTCAGGAATTCAGCTGAATAGGGATCAAACCATTCTGAACACCTACGAACTCAACAGGAGATCGAAGAGGAGAGTAGCAACAACTCTCTGAACAGAGAAGCGACCACTTACTGGAAACAGGGACCCAACAAGCGGCAGAGCTGGGGAGACTCCCCTTTCTCCCCTGAGAGGAACGGTGCGGGAGCGCACCGCAGGGATCTGCTGGGTTTGGAGACTCCACACGGGGTCGGGTGCCAGAGATAGAAACGCTCGGTCACAGGCCGAGTGAGCATGGAGTGCGGCCAGAGACCATGGAGACGGGAGTGACTGCTTTTCTCTGGGGGCGCACTGAGGAGCGGGGCCCCGAGTTCTCAGCTCCTCCGGGTGGAGATTGGGAGGCCACCATTTTCGCCCTGGTCCTCCAAAGCTGTACCAAGAGCTTGCAGGGAACAAAAGCTCCTGAGAGCAAACCCGAGCAGCTTGCTTAGCCCAGACCGACAAGGGCGGGGCAATTCCACCTCCGGCAAAGACATTTGGAAACCACGGAAAGAGGCCCCTCCCCCAGAAGATCAGCACGAACAGCCAGCAAGCCAAGACCAAGTTTACCGATCAAGGAGAACGAGAAAACTCCAGCGCTAAGGGGATACTGCACATAGAATTCATGGCTTTTTTTTTACCATGATTCATTAGTTCATCAAAGTTAATTTTTTTAACTTTTTTTTTAATTTTTCTTTTTCCCTTTTTCAACCAACATCTTATCAATTCCTTTTTTTAAAAAAAATTTTTTTATTTTTCATTTTTAGAGTCATATTTTATCCCTTCATAGTAGTTACCCTTATTTTTGGCATATATGTGTAAGTTGTTCTCTCTTTAAAATTTTGAGATACAGTTTCTTCTAACAGATCAAAATATACCCTAAATCACTAGTGTATAGCTTTGTTCTAGTCTCCTGCCAGATCACATTCTCTCCCTTTTTTCTTTCTTTTTTTTAAATCTTCTTCTTTCTTTTTTCAAACAACTTATCTTATCAATTGCTTTTATAAAATCTTTTATAATTTTCATCTTTACAGTCATCTTCCATCCCTTCATTGTATCAACCCTTAATTTGTACATATATGTCTTTCTTCCTTTAAAATTTTAGGAGGCACTTTTTTCTAACAGACCAAAATACGCCCAAAATCTAGTGTGTGGCAATGATCTATGCACTAGCCTGATCATATTTGATCATATTCTGCTTTTTTTGTATTGTTCTGTTTTTGTTTTTATCTTTTTTTTCTTTTTCTTTTTTCTCTTTCTTTCCCTTTCTTTTCCCCTGGTTTCAGGTCTTTTCCGATTTGTATACAGTATATTTGCTGGGGACGTTGTTAATCTGTCAGCATTTTGTTCTCTCATTCATCTATTCTCCTCTGGACAAAATGACAAGATGAAAAAGATCACCTCAGCAAAAAGAACAAGAGGTAGTACCGTCAGCCAGGGACCTACTCAATACGGACATTAGTACGATGTCGGACCTAGAGTTCAGAATCATGACTTTAAAGATACTAGCTGAGCTTGAAAAAAGCGTGGAAGTTATTAGAGAAACGCTTTTTGGAGAAATAAAGAACTAAAATCTAACCAAGTGGAAATCAAAAAAGGCTATTGATGAGGTGCAATCAAAAATGGGGGCACTAACTGCTAGGATAAATGAGGCAGAAGAGAGAATCAGTGATATAGAAGACCAAATGATGGAAAATAAAGAGGCTGAGAAAAAGAGAGATAAACAACTACTGGATCACGAGGGCAGATTTCGAGAGATAAGTGATACCATAAGACAAAACAATATTAGAATAATTGGGAACCCAGAAAAAGAAGAAAGAGAGAGAGGGGCAGAAGGTATATTGGAGCAAATAATAGCAGAGAACTTCCCTAAAGTGAGGAAGGAAACAGGGTTCAAAATCCAGGAGGCACAGAGAACCCCTCTCAAAATCAATAATAATAGGTCAACACCACGACATCTAATAGTAAAACTTACGAGTCTCAGAGACAAAGAGAAAATCCTGAAAGCAGCTCGGGAGAAGAGATATGTAACCTACAATGGTAGAAATATTAGATTGGCAACAGACCTATCCACAGAGACCTGGCAGGCCAGAAAGGACTGGCAAGATATCTTCAGAGCACTCAATGAGAAAAATATGCAGCCAAGAATACTATATCCAGCTAGGCTGTCATTGAAAATAGAAGGAGAGATAAAAAGCTTCCAGAACAAACAAAAACTAAAGGAATTTGCAAACACGAAACCAGCTTTCCAAGAAATATTGAAAGGGGTCCTCTAAGCAAAGAGAGAGCCTAAAAGCACCATAGATCAGAAAGGAACAAAGACAATATACAGTCACAGTCACCTTACAGGCAATACAATGGCACTAAATTCATACCTTTCAATAGTTACCCTGAATGTAAATGGGCTAATGCCCCAATCAAAAGACACAGGCTATCAGATTGGATTAAAAAACAAGACCCATCGATATATTGTCTGCAAGAGACTCATTTTAGACCCAAAGACACCCCCATATTGAAAGTGAGGGGGTGGAAAACCATTTACCATGCTAATGGACACCAAAAGAAAGCTGGGGTGGCAACCCTTATATCAGACAAATTAGATTTTAAACCAAAGACTGTAATAAGAGATGAGGAAGGACACTATATGCTACTTAAAGGGTCTATCCAACAAGAAGATCTAACAATTGTAAATATCTATGCCCCGAACGTGGGAGCAGCCAATTATATAAGGCAATTAATAACAAAAGCAAAGAAACACATTGACAACAATACAATAATAGTGGGGGACTTTAACACCCCCCTCACTGAAATGGACAGATCATCTAAGCAAAAGATCAACAAGGAAATAAAGACTTTAAATGACACACTGGACCAAATGGACTTCACAGACACAGTCAGAACATTCCATCCCAAAGCAACGGAATACACATTCTTCTCTAGTGCCCATGGAACATTCTCCAGAATTGATCACATCCTAGGTCACAAATCAGGTCTCAAACAGTACCAAAAGATTGGGATTATTCCCTGCCTATTTTCAGACCACAATGCTTTGAAACTAGAACTCAATCACAAGAGGAAAGTCAGAAAGAACTCAAATACATGGAGGCTAAAGAGCATCCTACTAAAGAATGAATGGGTCAACCAGGAAATTAAAAAAGAATTTTAAAAATTCATGGAAACCAATGAAAATGAAAACACAACTGTTCAAAATCTTTGGGATACAGCAAAGGCAGTCCTGAGAGGAAAGTATATAGCAATACAAGCCTTTCTCAAGAAATAAGAAAGGTCTCAAATACACAACCTAACCCTACACCTAAAGGGGCTGGAGAAAGAACAGCAAATAAAGCCTAAACCCACCAGGAAAAGATAAATAATAAAGATCAGAGCAGAAATCAGTGAACTAGAAACCAAAAGAACAGTAGAACAGATCAAGGAAACTAGGAGCTGGTTCTTTGAAAGAATTAACAAGATTGATAAACCCCTGGCCAGACTTATCAAAAAGAAAAGAGAAATGACCCAAATCAACAAAATCATGAATGAAAGAGGAGAGATCACAACCAACACCAAAGAAATACAAACAATTATAAGAACATATTATGAACAACTCTATGCCAGCAAATTAGATAACCTGGAAGAAATGGGTGCATTCCTAGAGATGTATCAACTACCAAAACTGAACCAGGAAGAAATAGAAAACGTGAACAGACCTATAGCCACTAAGGAAATTGAAGCAGTCATCAAAAATCTCCCAAGAAACAAGAGCCCAGGGCCAGATGGCTTCCCAGGGGAATTCTATCAGACATTCAAAGAAGAATTAATACCTATTCTCCTGAAACTGTTCCAAAACATAGAAATGGAAGGAAAGCTTCCAAACTCATTTGATGAGGCCAGCATTACCTTGATCCCCAAACTAGACAAAGACCCCATCAAAAAGGAGAATTACAGACCAATATCCTTGATCAACATGGATGCAAAAATTCTCACCAAAATACTAGCCAATAGGATCCAACAGTACATTAAAAGGATTATTCACCACGACCAAGTGGGATTTATCCCTGGGCTGCAAGGATGGTTCAACATCCGCAAATCAATCAACGTGATAAAAATACATTAACAAAAGAAAGAACAGGAATCATATGATCCTCTCAATAGATGCACAAAAAAAATTTGACAAAGTACAGCATCCATTCTGGATCAAAACTCTTCAGAGTATAGGGATAGAGGGTACATACCTCAATATCATAAAAGCCATCTATGAAAACCCTACAGTGAATATCATTCTCAATGGGGAAAAGCTGAGAGCTTTTCCCCTAAAGTCAGGAACGCGGCAGGGATGTCCACTCTCACCACTGCTATTCAACATCGTATTACAAGTCCTAGCCACAGCAATCAGACAACAAAAAGAAATCAGAGGCATCCAAATCATCAAAGAGGAAGTCAAACTCTCACTCTTTGCAGATGATATGATACTGTATGTGGAAAACCCAAAAGACTCCACCCCAAAACTGCTAGAACTCATACAGGAATTCAGTAAAGTACCAGGATATAAAATCAATGCACAGAAATCAGTGGCATTCCTATATACCAACAAGACAGAAGAGAGACAAATCAAGGAGTTGATCCCATTTACAATTGCACCCAAAACCATAAGATACCTAGGAATAAATCTAACCAAAGAGGCAAAGGATCTGTACTCAGAAAACTATAAAATACTCATGAAAGAAATTGAAGAAGACACAAAGAAATGGAAAAATGTTCCATGTTCATTGATTGGGAGAACCAACATTGTGAAGATGTCAATGCTACCTAGAGCAATCTACACATTTAATGCAATCTCCATCAAAATACCATCTACTTTTTTCAAAGAAAAAGAACAGATAATCCTAAAATTTGTATGGAACCATAAGAGACCCCGAATAGCTAGAGGAGTATTGAAAAAAGAAAAGCAAAACTGGTGGCATCACAATTTCGGGCTTCCAGCTCTATTACATAGCTGTCATCATCAAGACAGTATGGTACTGGCAACAAAACAGACACATAGATCAATGGAACAGAATAGAGAGCCCAGAAATGGACCCTCAACTCTATGGTCAACTTATCTTTGACAAAGCAGGAAAGAATGTCCAATGGCAAAAAGACAGTCTCTTCAAAAAATGGTGTTGGGAAAATTGGACAGCCACATGCAGAAGAATGAAACTGGACCATTTCCTTACACCACACACAAAAATAGACTCCAAATGGTTGAAAGACCTAAACGTGAGACAGGAGTCCATCAAAATCCTAATGGAGAACACAGGTAGCAACCTCTTCGACTTCAGCTGCAGCAACTTCTTCCTAGAAACATTGCCAAAGGCAAGGGAAGCAAGGGCAAAAATGAACTATTGGGATTTCATCACGATAAAAAGCTTTTGCACAGCAAAAGAAACAGTCCACAAAACCAAAAGACAACCGACAGAATGGGAGAAAATATTTGCAAATGACATATCAGATAAAGGGCTAGTATCCAAAATCTATAAAGAACTTATCAAACTCAACACCCAAAGAACAAATAATCCCATCAAGAAATGGGCAGAAGACATGAACAGACATTTTTCCAAAGGAGACATCCAAATGGCCAACAGACACATGAAAAAGTGCTCAACATCGCTCGGCATCAGGGAAATCCAAATCAAAACCTCAGTGAGATACCACCTCACACCAGTCAGAATGGCTAGAATTAACAAGTCAGGAAATGACAGATGTTAGTGGGGATGCGAAGAAAGGGGCACCCTCCTACATTGTTGGTGGGAATGCAAGCTGGTGCAACCCCTCTGGAAAACAGTATGAAGGTTCCTCAAACAGTTGAAAATGGGGCTACCATACGATCCAGCAATTGCACTACTGGGTATTCACCATAAAGATAGAAATGTAGGGATCCGAAGGGGTACCTGCACCCCAGTGTTTATAGCAGCAATGTCCACAATAGCAAAACTATGGAAAGAGCCAAGATGTCCATCGACAGATGAATGGATAAAGAAGAAGTGGTATATATACACAATGGAATATTATGCAGCCATCAAAAGGAATGAGATCTTGCCATTTGCAACGACATGGATGGAACTGGAGGCTGTTCTGCTGAGTGAAATAAGTCAATCAGAGAAAGACATGTATCATATTACCTCACTGATATGAGGAATTCTTAATCTCAGGAAACAAACTGAGGGTTGCTGGAGTGGTGGGGGGTGGGAGGGATGGGGTGGCTGGGTGATAGACATTGGGTAGGGTATGTGCTATGGTGAGCGCTGTGAATTGTGCAAGACTGTTGAATCACAGATCTGTACTTCTGAAACAAATAATGCAACATATGTTAAGAAAAAAGAAAAAGAAGATAGCAGGAGGGGAAGAATGAAGGGGAGTAAGTCAGAGGGGGAGACGCACCATGAAAGACGATGGACTCTGAAAAACAAATTGAGGGTTCTAGAGGGGAGGCGGTAGGGGGATGGGTTAGCCTGGTGATGGGTATTAAAGAGGGTACATTCTGCATGGAGCACTGGGTGTTATGCACAAACAATGAATCATGGAACACTACATCCAAAAACTAATGATGTAATATATGGTGATTAACATACAAATAAAAAAATTAAAAGAAACTGGTCAAGTTCCTCTTTTTTTTCTCTTTTACTTTCAATTTTTTTCCTATTCTTAGTTACGATAATTTTATTTCTTATTTTTAATTAAAGTTTTGAGACTTTTTCTCCCTTTTTAAGGAAATGTGTGTTTATGGAATACAAAGAAAATGCTTTTATGTCTGAGAAAGTCTTTCTTTCCTCATTTATAAGTGGTTTGACTGAGTACCAAAATCTTGGGTCATAATCTTTATTTTCAAATTTTTATAGATTTCACATATTGTCGTTTTATGTCGAGGAGATCTTGGTGCCAATAAGGGTTTTTCTCCAACATCATGTAAGGTATGATTTCTTCTCCCTAGCTCCCAATTATTTTCCTTATACATGAAATGTATATGAGAAACATTTAGACTCCTGATGAATGTGTATTTAATAATTTTACCTCATACCTGGAACAAGTCCTTAGATCTAGAGAATTAGTCTTTTCTTAGCTCAAGGACCTTTTCTTCTGTTACTGCTTCTATGGTTGCTTTCATCCACTTACTCTCTTCTTATTGTATGTATATTATCTTTTCGGGTGTGTCAACCATTCTTTTCCTTTTGCTCGTTTTCTTATTATCTGCAACTCTTCTGAGTTAATGGGAAAAATGATCATCTTCTAATTCTGTCTTCTGAAACTTGCAATTCTCTGTTGTCTTTCATCACTGTAATTTTAATGACTACAGTCATGTAATCTTAAAATCTGAAAGTAAAATTTGCTGATCTCATGTTGTTTTCATTACTTAGATGGAATGTTTTTCTGAAATTTTTTGACATAACTGAGAGAGGTATATGTTTTTTTTTCTTTTTCTTGCAGTAAATCTATTTCTTTAGAAAAATTTCACATTATATATATATATTGCATATATACATATCCATAACATATATATGTGTCTCTATCTCTCCCCTTTCTTTATAACTACTGAGTATTTTTTTAAATATACTTGGAGACTTTTGTCTGTTTATTCATTCTTAGGGGAAGAAGAAAATTTCTACATTTTCCAAATATTAGGAATCTAGGTGAGTTTTGTGGAAGATTATGTGGATAAGCGCTCAGAATATTGCAGACCCAGCTGATGGGTTAAGGAAGAGTTTAAATTTGCTGTGGTTTTATTTTGGCAGATCACAGGTCCACTTTACCCTTATAGAGATCGAGGAGCAGGAACAGTCAGAAACAGTTATTTGGCAGAGTCTCTATTACATACCAAAGTGGTTGTTAAATTTGTTGTTTTTACATATTTGTCCTTGTGGCCATGTTAGTTGGAGCCAGCTCCTCCCAAACTCCAACTGCTAAAATTCCCTTATGAGAACTGTCTGCCATGGTAGGCCCTGGGTCACCTTCCAAGATATTCAGATAGGATTTGATTCACTGGATTCCCTCCTGCCACGCTATCCTTTGATCCCTGCTTTTATGAAAGCAGTTTCACTTGAGATAATCCCACAATGCTTGAAAACATGGTATCATTGTTGAAATGATAGCGTAACCTCTTAATATACTAATTTAAGGATAATATTCATTCTGATAAGTTGATTTGGAGTGTTCATTCAAAAGGCATCTCATTATATTGTGGTCACTTTTTTTGTACCCATAGAGAAAACAATGATCTATTATCAGATTAGATTATTGTCTATTATTATGGCCAATGAATTTCCTACTGATTCTTATTGGATACCAAGCAGCCAGAAAAATGGAGATAACTAAACAATGACAAGGCTTTTGCTCTTTTACATGTATTTTCCAAATGCCATACAAAGTTCTCTGTCATTCTTTCATTCAATAAATATTGTTTATATTTCTTATATATAAGGCTTGCATGACATAGGACAGATTCATTTTCAACCCATTATATAGATGTTTGATATGATTCTCTTAATCTGATTTTCCATGATATAGTCATAACAGCTTAGAAAACAGGGAGAGTTTTTCAATACATCTTCAGAAATTGTGCATTTATAGAAATTACTTTAAAGTAAAATGGCAATGTCTGGCATCCTCTGCCATTTAGCAAAAAGAAATTCAGTATCTTAAAAGAGAAATACTCTTTGAGATAGCAAAATATGATAGTTGTTCATTGACATATCTTAGGAAATGGTATTTTTGTTTGGAAATAGTTCAGAAATTACGACATGTCACCATGGATTCTTTCAGTCAATTTGGAGGAGATAAACAGAAGATGCAGTAGGCAAAGGGCAGGTGTTAGAACCAGGAAGGCCAGGGTCAAACTCTTCATCCATCATTTTCTGCTGTGTCCTTGGATAAGCCTCTCAATCTCTCAATTTTCCTATCTGTAAAATGGGAGTGATACTATCTCCATCCCAGAGCTCTGGAGCTGAAGCATAGCTTTAGAGGCTCCAGTAGGATTTTTCTCACCAACAGCAGCATTTGATGGAAGTCTGTCTTCCAAATCCTACTTTTTTCCTCCCTGATAAGTCAACATTCACTTAATTACTCACCAATGTGCCTGGAACCTCCAGCAAGTGAACTGTCCCTGTGATACTTGAATTTCATATTTAATGACTATGGCCATCTTAGTACTTAGTCCCTTGCTATGTCAGGCCATTGATAGAGCTTTGACAATATTTCTTCCCTGTGTAGGTGAGCCAGTGTCTATT
The DNA here is from genome assembly GCF_009762305.2 of Zalophus californianus. NCBI lineage: Eukaryota > Metazoa > Chordata > Mammalia > Carnivora > Otariidae > Zalophus > Zalophus californianus. Next base: position 22,758,129 of record NC_045609.1, read on the forward strand.
TATATTAATGGTAATTCTTTCATAAGCACCTCATCCTATAACAGTCAGTCTTATAATAACTGTGCACATACACCCAATTATGTGAAGGCTGTGACTTGGACATATGACATATGCTGAAATTAATGTAAAGGATTATTATGAGTCATCAGTCACTTGAAAGTCCATTTATGTAATATCTCTCCTAGTCTCTTGTGCTAATAAGTGTTCTTGGCATATTTAGTAACACCCTTGTCAAGGAAGCAAAAAGAGAGCTCTGTATACCAAACTGATGAACTGACATGCTCATGTTCTTCCCATTATACTGTGGTCTTAGACTTTTAAGAAAGGCTTGTTCTTTGACCAGAAAGCATCGTTTTACAGAGATGAGAAACCTTAAATGCTGGTGCACCTTCATTGTTTATTCATTTCTAGGAGACTTTGCTCTCTCATTCTGTAATTTAGGAAGTATAGTCTTGTTTCTTTTTGAAGTTGAGAAATAGGTTAATGCCCATTAATTCAGGATTCTCAGTTCCAAGGTAAAAATATAAACTCTCCTCTCCATGGGAAATTTGTTTGACAGTTTGAAGGACAGACCCAACCTGGGGTCTGGGGCCAAGGTTTTCTCCGAATTTTTCTGACTTCAATTCAGATTCCAGTTCCTTCTATAGCAGAGACTAGTCACCTATATGATGTTCTCATATGGCATACACCTAGACTACATTACTCAGAGTTTTCTGTAGTAAAGGACGGCCATATAACTGAGTTCTAGGGAATAGAATGTGAGAAGAAGTGCAGCACACCACTCCCAAGTTCTGGCTCTTTACTGTGAGAATCCAGAAGATGACTTGAGGCCGTAAGGGGATGTTGGAAGCATATGATACAAGAATCCTGGGCCCTTAAATTACCAAATTGAATTGTCACATGAGTTATAAATCAACTTCTTTTGTGTAAGTCCATTGAGATTTTGGGGGATGTTCCACCAGTCTATGAGGACTAAAATGCAGTCCAGATGCACTGTAATTTCACTTTACTCAATCCAGGTTCCCAGTGGAATCTAAATTTTATGATCTGAATCCAACCATCAGTGTTCCCTTTTCTTCTCTTTCTGTGCACTGATTACATTCACATTTCCCAAAATGTGTTCCGTGGAACCCTAATATCTAAGATTATAGATAGGTATACATTTGATAACACTGGCTCAAACAAAGACTAACTTGTTCATTTACTATGGGACCTCTCAGAGGCTTTATATTTTTGAGTTTCTAAGAAAGACTACAACAAGTAATATTTTTCAAGCATATTTTGGAATTATATCACATCCTATCTTCTTTTTATTAACTTCTTATGAAGTATACTTTAAAACATTTTTTAATTTAATTTTATTATGTTATGTTAATCACCATACATTACATCATTAGTTTTTGATGTAGTGTTCCATGATTCATTGTTTGCTTATGAAGTATACTTTAAGACAATTCTAGACAATTAGATTCATGGCATAGCTCTTTCTACATGAGGTTTCATGCCTCTTCATTTTTCTATTACATCTCACAGTGGTTAGCACTCACACTGTTTGATATATGCGAAGAGGCACATATAGACAGTTGGCACCCAAATTGTATAGCAATGTCTTTAAAAATCATAGGTAGAAAAAGTACTTCCCATATGTGTTATTAAGATGATGAAGGGATGCTCTTTCATTTCTCAATGCTAAACCCCAAACTAAGATATTTCTTTCTCTGATTAGTCTTGATTTCTGAAATTCCCTTGGTACCATTTACAGACTCTTATGTATCTAACTTGAATAAACGGCAGTATGTTTTTGTGGAGAGGCAAGAATTAAATAGCTTACATTTTAGTTGGGACAAACTGCTGTGACTAATTCATTGCCACACCACCAATCAAGGTTTTGGGCAATAGGACATAGCATAGAGAAGCTTTGATTATAGGTAGAAGAAAGAAAGGAATGCAGAGTTAGGTCTACTGTTACTTTAGTGTGAGGTCCAGGTAGCGAGGAGAGAGGCAGGCTATGAATGTAGACATATTCAAGTTGTTTCATCACTTAGTATTTAGGTCTTGAGTAAGTTGTTTTATTTCTTCAAGCTTTTGTTTTTGAACTGTGAAAGAAAGACAATAAAACTATCTTACCCCATAGAGGTATTTTTTGTTTAGTTTTGTTTCTTTGCAGTATGTGCCCTCTTTAATACCCATCACCAGGCTAACCCATCTCCCCACACCCTCCCCTCTAGAACCTTCAGTTTGTTTCTCAGAGTCCATAGTCTCTCATGGTTCGTCTCCCCCTCCGATTTCCCCCCATTCATTATTTCCTTCCTCCTATCTACTTGTTCTTTTTTTTTTTTTTTAACATATAAGGTATTATTTGTTTCAGAGGTACAGGTCTGTGATTCAACAGGCTTACACAATTCACAGCACTCACCATAGCACATACCCCCTAGTGTCTATCACCCAGCCACCCCATCCCTCCCACCTGTCACCACTCCAGCAACCCTCAATTTGTTTCCTGAGATTAAGAATTCCTCTTATCAGTGAGGTCATATGATACATGTCTTTCTCTGATTGACTTATTTCACTCAGCATAACACCCTCCAGTTCCATCCACATCATTGCAAATGGCAAGATCTCATTCCTTTTGATGGCTGCATAATATTCCATTGTATATTATTACCACTTCTTTATCCATTCATCTGTCAATGGACATCTTGGCTCTTTCCATAGTTTGGCTATTGTGGACATTGCTGCTATAAACATTGGGGTGCATGTACCCCTTCTGATCCCTACATTTCTATCTTTGTGGTAACTATGCAGTAGTGCAATTGCTGGATTGTATGGTAGCTCTATTTTCAACTTTTTGAGGAATCTCCATACTGTTTTCCAGAGTGGCTGCACCAGCTTGCATTCCCACCAGCAGTGTAGGAGGGTTCCCTTTTCTCCACACCCCCACCAACATCTGTCATTTCCTGACTTGTTAATTTTAGCCATTCTGACTGGTGTGAGGTGGTATCTCATTGAGGTTTTGATTTGGATTTCCCTGATGCCGAGCGATGTTGAACACTTTTTCACATGTCTGCTGGCCATTTGGATGTCTTCTTAGGAAAAATGCCTGTTCATGTCTTCTGCCCATTTCTTGATTGGATTATTTGTTCTTTGGGTGTTGAGTTTAAGAAGTTCTTTACAGATTTTGGATACTAGCCCTTTATCTGATATGTCATTTGGAGATATCTTCTCCCATTCTGTCAGTTGTTTTTTGCTTTTGTTGACTGTTTCCTTTGCTGTGCAAAAGCTTTTTATCTTGGTGAAGTCCCAATAGTTCATTTTTGCCCTTGCTTCCCTTGCCTTTGGAGATGTGTCTAGGAAGAAGTTGCTGCAGCTGAGGTTGAAGAGGTTGCTGCCTGTGTTCTCCTTTAGGATTTTGATGGACTCCTGTCTCACATTGAGGTGTGTGTGGTGTAAGGAAATGGTCCAGTTTCATTCTTCTGCATGTGGCTGTCCAATTTTCCCAACACCATTTGTTGAAAAGACTGTCTTTTTGCCATTGGACATTCTTTCCTGCTTTGTCAAAGATTAGTTGACCATAGTGTTGAGGGCCCATTTCTGGGCTCGCTATTCTGTTCCTTTGAACTATGTGTCTGTTTTTGTGCCAGTACCATACCGTCTCGATGATTACAGCTTTGTAACAGAGGTTGAAGTCGGGAATTGTGATGCCACCAGTTTTGCTTTTCTTTTTTCAATACTCCTCTAGCTATTTCGGGTCTTTTCTGGTTCCAAACAAATTTTAGGATTATTTGTTCCATTTCTTTGGAAAAAGTGGATGGTATTTTGACAGGGATTGCATTAAATGTGTAGATTGCTCTAGGTAGCATTGACATCTTCACAATATTTTTTCTTCCAATCCATGAGCATGGAACGTTTTTCCATTTCTTTGTGTCTTCCTCAATTTCTTTCATGAGTATTTTATGGTTTTCTGAGTACAGATCCTTTGCCTCTTTGGTTAGATTTACTCCTAGGTATCTTATGGTTTTGGCTGCAATTGTAAATGGGATCAACTCCTTAATTTCTCTCTCTTCTGTCTTGTTGTTGGTGTATAGGAATGCCACTGATTTCTGTGCATTGATTTGATATCCTGCCACTTTACTGAATTCCTGTATGAGTTCTAGCAGTTTTGGGGTGGAGTCTTTTGGGTTTTTCACATAAAGTATCATATCATCTGCAGAGAGTGAGAGTTTGACTTCCTCTTTGCCGATTTGGATGCCTTTGATTTCTTTTTGTTGTCTGATTGCTGTGGCTAGGACTTCTAGTACTATTTTGAATAGCAGTGGTGAGAGTGGACATCCCTGCCATGTTCCTGACTTTAGGGGGAAAGCTCTCAGTTTTCCCCCACTGAGAATGATATTCGCTGTGCGTTTTTCATAATGGCCTTTATGATCTTGAGGTATGTACCCTCTATCCCTATACTCTGAAGAGTTTTGATCAAGAAAGGATGCTGTACTTTGTCAAATGCATTTTCTGCATCTATTGAGAGGATCGTATGGTTCTTGTTCTTTCTTTTGTTAATGTATTGTATCACATTGATTGATTTGCAGATGTTGAACCAACCTTGCAGCCCAGGGATAAATTCCACTTGGTTATGGTGAATAATCCTTTTAATGTACTGTTGGATACTATTGGCTAGTATTTTGGTGAGAATTTTTGCATCCATGTTGATCAAGGATATTGGTCTCTAATTCTCCTTTTTGATGGGGTCTTTGGTTTCGGGATCAATGTAATGGTGGCCTCATAAAACGTGTTTGGATGTTTTCCTTCCATTTCTATTTTTTGGAACGGTTTCAGAATAGGCATTAATTCTTCTTTAAATATTTGGTAGAATTCCCTTGGGAAACCGTCTGGCCTGGGCTTTTGTTTCTTGGGAGATTTTTGATGACTGCTTCAATTTCCTTAGTGGTTACAGGTCTGTTCAGGTTTTCTATTTCTTCCTGGTTCAGTTTTGGTAGTTGATACATCTCTAGGAATGCATCCATTTCTTCCAGATTATCTAATTTGCTGGCATAGAGTTGCTCATAATATGTTCTTATGATTGTTTCTATTTCTTTGGTGTTGGTTGTGATCTCTCCTCTTTCATTTATGATTTTATTTATTTGGGTCCCTTCTCTTTTCTTTTTGATAAGTCTGACCAGGGGTTTATCAGTCTTGTTAATTCTTTCAAAGATCGAGCTCCTAGTCTCTTTGATCTGTTCTACTGTTCTTTTGGTTTCTATTTCATTGATTTCTGCTCTGATCTTCATTATTTCTCTTCTCCTGCTGGGTGTAGGCTTTATTTGCTGTTCTTTCTCCAGCTCCTTTAGGTGTAGGGTTAGGTTGTGGATTGGAGACCTTTCTTGTTTCTTGAGAAAGGCTTGTATTGCTATGTACTTTCTTCTTAGGACTGCATTCGCTGCATCCCAAAATTTTGAACAGTTGTGTTTTCATTTTAATTTGTTTCCACGAATTTTTAAAATTCTTCTTTAATTTCCTGGTTGACCCATTCATTCTTTAGTAGGATGCTCTTTAGCCTCCATGTATTTGAGTTCTTTCTGACTTTCTTCTTGTGATTGAGTTCTAGTTTCAAAGCACTGTGGTCTCAAAACATGCAGAGAATGATCCTAATCTTTTGGTACTAGTTGAGACCTGATTTGTGACGTAGGATGTGATCTATTCTGGAGAATATTCCATGGGTACTGGAGAAGAATGTGTATTCTGTTGCTTTGGGATGGATTGTTCTGAATGTATCTGTGAAGTCCATTTGGTCCAGTGTGTCATTTAAAGTCTTTATTTCTTTGTTGATCTTTTGCTTAAATGGTCTGTCCATTTCAGTCAGGGGGGTGTTAAAGTCCCCCACTATTATTATATTGTTGTCGATGTGTTTCTTTGCTTTGTTATTAATTGGCTTATCTAATTGGCTGCTCCCATGTTAGGGGCATAGATATTTACAATTGTTAGTTCTTCTTGTTGGATAGACCTTTTAAGTAGTATATAGTGTCCTTCCTCATCTCTTATTATAGTCTTTGGTTTAAAATCTAATTTGTCTGATATAAAGATTGCCACCCCAGCTTTCTTTGGTTGTCCATTAGCATGGTAAATGGTTTTCCACCCCCTCACTTTCAATCTGGAGTTGTCTTTCGGTCTAACATGAGTCTCTTGCAGACAGCATATCGATGGGTCTTGTTTTGTTATTCAATCTGATAGCCTGTGTCTTTTGATTGGGGCATTTAGCCCATTTACATTCAGGGTAACTTTTGAAAGATATAAATTTAGTGCCATTGTATTGCTTGTAAGATGACTGTTACTGTATATTGTCTCTGTTCCTTTCTGGTCTATGTTACTTTTAGGCTCTCTCTTTGCTTAGAGGACCCCTTTCAATATTTCTTGTAGGGCTGGTTTTGTGTTTGCAAATTCCTTTAGTTTTTGTTTGTCCTTGAACTTTTTATCTCTCTATTTTCAGTGACAGCCTAGCTGGATATGGTATTCTTGCCTGCATATTTTTCTCATTTCGTGTTCTGAATAGGTCATGCCAGTCCTTTCTGGCCTGCCAGGTCTCTGTGGATAGGTCTGTTGCCAATCTAATATTTCTACCATTGTAGATTACAGTCCTCTTGTCCCGAGTTGCTTTCAGGATTTTCTCTTTGTCTCTGAGAGTGATAAGTTTTACTATTAGATGTTGGAGTGTTGGCCTATTTTTACTGATTTTGAGGGGGGTTGTCTGTGCCTCCTGAATTTTGATGCCCATTTCCTTCCCCAAATTAGGAAAGTTCTTTGCTATAATTTGCTCCAATATACCTTCTGCCCCCCTCTCTCTTTCTTCTTCTTCTGGGTTCCCAATTATTCTAATATTGTTTTGTCTTATGGTATCACTTATCTCTCGAATTCTGCCCTCGTGATCCAGTAGTTGTTTATCTCTCTTTTTCTCAGCTTCTTTATTTTACATCATTTGTTCTTCAATATCACTAATTCTCTCTTCTGCCTCATTTATCCTAGCAGTTAGACCCTCCATTTTTGAATACACCTCATTAATAGCCTTTTTGATTTCGACTTGTTTAGATTTTAGTTTTTTGTTTCTCCAGGAAGGGTTTTTCTAATATCTTCCATGCTTTTTCAAGCCCAGCTAGTATCTTTAAAATCATCATTCTGAACTCTAGTTCCAACATCTTACTAATGTCTGTATCGATTAGGTCCCTGGCAGTCGGTACTGCCTCTTGTTCTTTTTGTTGGTGTGATTTTTTTCTATCTTGTCATTTTGTCCAGAGGCGAATATATGAATGAAAGAACAAAATGCTAACAGGGTAAGAACGACCCCAGAAAAATATACACTAAACAAATCAGAAGAGATCTGAAACTGTGGGAAAAGAAGGGGAAAGAAAAAAAAAGAAAAAAAGAAAAAGATAAAAACAAACAACAAAACAACAGCAACAATAAAAAAACAGAGTATGATCAAGTATGATCAGGCTGCTGCATGAATCAGTGCCACACACTAGATTTTGGGCGTATTTTGGTTCATTAGAAGAAACTCCCTCCCCAAATTTTAAAGAAAGAAAAAACATATATGTACAAAAATAATGGTTAATATAATGAAGGGGTGGAAATGATTGTAAGATCAAAATTATAAATGATTTTATAAAATGAATTGATAAGAAGTTGGTTGAAAAAAGAAAGAAGACGATTTAAAAAAAAATTAAAAAAAGGGAGAGAATGTGATCAGGCAGGAGACTAGAACAAATCCATATACTAGTGATTTAGGGTATATTTTGGTATGTTAGAAGAAACTGTATCCCAAAATTTTAAAGAGAGAACAATTTATATATATATATATATATATATATATACCAAAAATAACGTTAACTATTATGAAGGGATATAATATGACTCTAAAAATGAAAAATAAGAAAAGATTTTTTAAAAAAGGTATTTATAAAATGTTGGTTGAAAAGGGGGAAAAAAAAAGACAGTTAAAAATATTAACTTTGAAAGACTAAAGAATCATGGTAAAAAAGCCATGCATTCTATGTGCAGTATTCCCCTAGTGCTGGAGTTCTGCCGTTCTCATTGATCAGTAAACTTGGTGTTGGCTGGCTGTTCTTGCTGATCTTCTGGGGGAGGGGCCTGTTGCCATGGTTCCCAAATGTTTTTGCCGGAGGTGGAATTGCCCCGCCCTTGCCGGGTGGGTAAGTAATCTGTTCGGGTTTGCTCTCGGGAGCTTCTTTTCCCTGCAAGCTTTCCGTACAGCAGAGTGAAAATGGTGGCCTCCCAATCTCTGCCCCAGAGGAGCCGAGAACTCAATGTGCCCCCAGAGAAAAGCAGTCAGTCACTCCCATCTCCCCGGTCTCCGGCCGCACTCTGTGCTCACCCGGCCTGTGACCGAGCGTTTCTATGTCTGGCAAATGACCCGGTGTGGAGTCTCCAAACCCAGCAGATCCCTGAGGTGCGCTCCTGTGCTGCTCCTCCCGGGGGAGGGAGGGGAGTCTCCCCGGATCTGCCGCTTGTTGGGTCCCTGCTGGAAGAGCAGTGGTCCGACTGTGCCACCGATCACAGTTTATGGCAACCCCGAGCTGAGAGCCCACGCCTCAGTTCTGTCTCTGCAGCCAGCTTCCCCGCTCCGATACCTGGGAGCTCTGCTGCACTCACGCACCCCTGGTCTTTCTGTGACCCCGAGGGTCCTGAGACCACACTGTCTGTCCCAGTGAGAGTTCCACCCCCCCTCCATCCCCCACTTAGCCACTGGAGTGATGTCCCTCAGGAGAGCCGACTTCTAAAAGTTCCGATTTTGTGCTCTGCTGCTCTATCACTTGCCGGAAGTGGCTGATGGAGACCCCATCCCCCCATTGTTTATCTTCCCAAATATCATCGCAGATTCTCTTCTCCACAAGTCCTACCTTCCAGAAAGTGGTCACTTTTCTGTTCAGAGAGTTGCTGCTATTCTTTTCTTCAAACTCCTGTTGAGTTCGTAGGTGTTCAGAATGGTTTGATTCCTATCCAGCTGAATTCCTGGGACCAGATGAAATTTAGGTGTCCTACTCCTCCGCCATCTTTCTCCGCCTCTCATTACCCCATAGAGTTTTGAGAACTAAGTGGGAAAATACATAATTAACATTAGCTATTATTTTTGTTATTAATTCAGTCTTTTGGATAGTACACCAAAAATAAGACAGTGAGTTATTTACCAATGGATCATATGCTTATGCTGAACAAAGGAGACTCAAGGGGAAATTGTTGGGAGATGAAAATGAATTCTTTGTCATTGACATTCAATTTTCATGCCACTCAAAAATTGTGGTCTAAGCATCCTCACTTTTGAATATATCACATCATTCAAAGGAAATAATAGGATTCTTTCCCTTGCCTAAAAAATTGATGGATCTTGTGATCGATATACTTGTATAACCTCTTCAATTTGGAGCAGTTCAACTTTGACCCTCTCTTTTTGGAGTTTAGGAAAGATAAGTATCACTTACATTGTGCTTCCTAGGTTTTGTTATTAGTCAATATTTAATTCAATGAAATGTTACCCCATCAGTGATCTTTGAAACAAGGCACTTCCAAACTGGGATTCAGAATTGTTCTTTAAAAATTCATCCCTTCACTTGTTAGCACAGCTGTTGTGTTCCATCAAGGAGTTCCTGGTGAGTACATTTTCCTTGTGAGGCTAATTTGTCTTCTTTTTAGCTTTACTTTAAAGTTATTAGGAAAAGAATCTAGCTGACATTTACTCCTGATATATAAATACACTGAGGTAGAAAAAAGTTCTTTTGGGACAAAGGTGTGGATGAAAATGTCTCTCCAGACAGTTTGCTGAAAAATAGGATTATTTTTATTGCTGTGTCAAATAGAAGGCCATTTTGAAAATATTCCCTTATTTGTTTATTTTTCCAACCATTCTTCTGTTATATGAATATTTAAAAATCATCAACAATTACTTACTAAGCACCTAACACATGAAACGTTCACTGTTTAACCTCAAGTTTTTTGTTTTATTTTTTAAGATGTTTAAAATATAGATCTGTCTGGTTGGGGAGTTAAAACAGAGAAAAACATACAAGCAATGTATAAAAACCAAAACAGTTAATACATAACCAAAATAATATTTAACATTTATTGAGTACCTACTATGTGCCAAGTATTTTTCTGTGATTTACAATTATTAGCTTATTTAAATCTCACACTTTTTACATCTATTATGTAGATGGGGGAATCAAAGCATATGGGTTTAGTGACTTTACTAGCAATTTATTGTTAGAAATATTGCAAATAGGATTTAAACCACTCTTTCCTCTGAATCTTCTTTTTTTTTTTAGAAAGGTTTTATTTATTTATTTATTTATTTATTTATTTATTATTTATTCATTTATTTCAAAGAGAGAGAGAGAGAGCACAAGCAAGAGGAGTGGCAGACAGGGGGGGAGGGAGAAGCAGGCTCCCTGCAGAGTAGGGGAAGCCCGATATGGGACTTGATCCCAGGACCCGGGGATCATGACCTGAGCCAAAGGTAGTCACTTAACCAACTGAGCCACCTAGGTGCCCTCCTCTGAATCTTCTTAATAACCACATCACACATGTAATAAATGTATTAATAATTAATTATTATATACTTAGTAGATATCACACATTTAAGACTTATATCCAGAAGGTAACCACACAGGCTCCTGATTATCTATCTGTCTATCTATCTATCTATCTATCTATCTATCTATCTATCTATCTATATCATCTATCATCTATCTATCATCTATCATCTCACACACACAGACACACATATACACATATATATAAATATAAAATCAATTGTATTTTAAAAATATTTTTCAGGGGCGCCTGGGTGGGTCAGTTGTCAAGCGTCTGCCTTCAGCTCAGGTCATGGTCCCAGCGTCCTGGGATCGAGCCCCGCATCAGGCTCCCTGCTCTGCAGAAAGTCTGCTTCTCCCTCTCCCACTCCCCCTGCTTGTGTTCCCTCTCTCACTGTGTCTCTCTGTCAAATAAATAAATAAAATCTTTAAAATAAAATATTTTTCGGACAATTTTAGGTTATAACAAAATTGATCAGAAAGTACAGAAAACTTCCTTGTTTCTCCCCTTCTTCATCCTTCTCCCCCTCCACACTTTCCTCTATTATTAATACCTTGTGGTAGTGTGGTACATTTGTTACAATTGATGAACAAAAAAATACATTATTAGGGTGCCTGGTGGCTCAGTTGGTGGGGCATCTGCTTTCAGCTTGGGTCAATATCCCAGGGTGTGGTATCGAGTCCCATACCGGGCTTCCTGCTCAGCGGAAGGCTGCTTCTCCGTCTCCTTCTCCCCCTGCTCATGCTTTCCCTCTCTCTGTCAAATAAAAAAATAAAATCTTAAAAAAATACATTATTATTAACCAAAGCCATGGTTTACTTAGTGCTCACTCTATGTTATACATTCTATGGGTTTTGACAAATGTATAATGTCATGTATCCACTGTTAGAGTATTATACAGGATAGTCTCACCACCCTAAACCCCTCTGTGCTCCACTTGTTCATTCCTCTCTTCTTTTCTCCAAACCCTTGGCCATCACTGATCTTTCTACTGTCTTTTTCTGTTTTGCCTTTTTTCCAGAATATCATATCATTCACATATGACACATACAGTTTATAGCCTTTTCAGACTTTTTTCACTTAGTAATATGCATTTAAGATTCCTCTATGTATTTCCATAGCTTGATAACTTCTTTATTTTCATTGCTGAATAATATTCCATTGCATAGATGTACCAAAGTTTGTTCATCCATTCACCTATTGAAGGTCATCCTTGGTGTTTCCACATTTTGACAGTTATGAATAAAGCTGTATGAACATTCACTTGTAGGTTTTTGTGTGGACATAAGTTTTCACATCATTTGGATAAATACCAAGGAGCATGATTGTTGAATTGTGTGGTGAGACTATGTTTAGTTTTGTAAGAAACTGCTAAACTGTCTTCCAAAGTGGATGTGCCCTGCTTCATTCTCACCCACAAGAAATGAGAGTTCTTGTACTCCACATTCTCACCAGTATTTGGTATTATCAGTGTTTTGGGTTTTGGCCATTCTTATTTTTTTTTAAGATTTTATTTATTTATTTATTTATTTATTTATTTATTTATTTATTTATTTAGAGAGCATGAGCGGGGGGTGGACATAGGGAGAGGGAGAGGGAGTGAGAATCTCAAGCAGACACCACACTGAGCACACGGAGCCTGATGTGGGGCTCGATCTCAAGACCCTGAGATCATGAACCTGAGCCAAAATCAAGAGTTGGATGCTCAACTGAGCCACCCAGGCACCCCAGGTTTTGGCCATTCTAATAGGTGTGTAGTTGTATCTCATTGTTTTAATTTGCAACTGCCTAAAGATATACGATATGGAGCATCTTTTCATATGCTTATTTGCCATCTATGTATCTTCTCTGGTAAAATATCTGTTCAGATATTTTGTTCATTTTTAAATTGTTTGTTTTCTTACTGTTTTAAGAATTCTTTGTATATTTTGAATTAGTCCTTTATCGGACATGTGTTTTGCAAACATTTTCTGCCACTCTGTGGATTGTCTGTTCTAACTCTTAATAGTGTCTTTCAAAGAGCAGAAGTTTTAAATTTAATAAAGTTTAACTTATCAATGACTTCTATTATGAATCAGGCCCTGTTGTACTAAAATTCATCTCCACACTCAAGGTCATCTGTATTTTCTCCTATGTTATCTTCTGGGAGTTTTATAGTGTTGCAATTTACATTTAGGTCTGTGATATATGTTGAGTTCATTTTTGTGAGAGATGTAAAATCTAAATTATTTTTTGCATGTAGATGTTCAGTCATTCCACACCATGTGTTGAAAAGGCTACCATTCTCCATTGTGTTGTCTTTGCCTCTTTGTCAAAGATTAGTTGACTAATTCTGTGTGTGTCTATTTTTGGACTCTCTATTCTGTTTAATTGATCTGTCTATTCTTTCACCAATATCACACTGTTTTGATTATTGTAGCTTTATAGTAAGTCTTGAAGTCAGGCAATGTCAGTCTTCTCACTTTGCTCTTCTTCAATATCTTGTTGGTTATACTGAGTATTTTGCTTTTCCATATATACTTTTGAATCAATTTGTTGATAGTCACAAAATAAATTGCTGGAATTTTGATTGGGATTTTGTTGAATCTATAGATCGATTTTGGAAGACTGGTACCTTAGCAATATTGTCTTCCTACCTCTAAACCTGCTGTCTCTCTCCTCTCTCTCTAGTTTTTTTTTCTTTGATTGCTATATATATATATATATATATATAAATACATACATTTATGTATATAAATATACATTTATGTATATAAATTTATATTCTTTGATTTCTTCACCAGAATTTTGTGACTTTTATATTTTTATACACACATATACACTGCTTACACAGTATAGATCCTAAAAAAAATATAAAATTATATATTAAAAATATCAGCTAATCTAATCCAAAAATGGAGAAACAGAAGCCCAGAACAGAAATGAGATTTGCACAGACATCAACTGGTTAGTGACAGAGGCAGGACTAGTGCTCAAGTTTTCTCACCTATAGACCTTTTTTGGGGGGTGGGGGCAGTTAACTTTTATCATAACATTTCATAGATCCTTGTATTAGTTAACTAGTGATGCCTAACAAATTACCTCAAAATTTAACAATTTAAAACAACAGTTATTAACTCACAGTTTCTGGGCCAAGAATCTGAGCATGGCTTAGCTGGGTGCCTTTGTTCAAAATCTCTTATGAAGTCCCTGTAAGAGGTGGTCCCATCTGAAGAGTCAAATGCAGGAGGATCCATTCTCAAGCTCATTCATATGTTTGTTGGTCAGCCTCAGGTCCTTGCCACAAACGGCTCCAAAGGACTCCTGGTTTCCTCTAGGGTAAATGACCAGAGAGAGAGAGAGAGAGAGAGAGAGAGAGAGAGAAAACACAAGGCCAGAAGCTAGTCTTTTCATAACTTCAAACGTGACATCTTGTCACTCTACCATATTTCATTCATAGCAGTGGGTGACTAAATCCAACCCACACACTCAAGGGAGGGGATTCCACAAGTGTGTGAATGCCAGAAGACAGGAATTACCAGGGGGCATCTTCAAGGCTTCTAATTCTGGCATCAGTCTTTTGGGGCAAATATTCAAGAAATAGGATAAATTGATGGGGGAATTACTCCCTGCTAGCATCCTTTCTTTACTTCTTTACTCAGAGAGGAAGAGGCTATTGATCATAGAAGGGGTGGAGACTCATTTTTTTGCATAATAAGACACTTTGGTCTTCTATAAAATTGCCACCAAGCTATAATCTTAGGACATAGCAACACAATCAAGTCTCTTCTCTCCACATCTAGCTGTCATACCTGGTGATTTTTTTTAAAGGGAAAAAGAAACTGGCCCCAGATGAGAGAAGACTTAAAAATTTTTTAACTTAATTTTTAATTTTTTTTTTTGAGAGAGAGAGAGGGAGAGAGAGAGAGCAAACAGGGGCAGAGGGACAGAGGGAGAGGAGGAGAGAGAATCTCAAGCAGACTCTATGCCTAGCATGGAGCCCCATGCAGGGCTGAAATCACGACGTGAACCAAAATCAAGAGTTGGAGGCTTACCCCACTGAGCCACCCAGGCACCCTGACTTAAAAATTTTAAAGCTCTTACATCTGAAATGGTTTTCTGATACACTTTTTCACATGGTTCTTAGAACATACATATGCAGAGAATATATGTATATCACACTGAATAAAATGAAATTAGGAACACCATAAAAAACAGAGATATATGTTTATCTTTTTTGTCTCTTTAAAAAATAATCTGATGTTATTTCAAAATGACCCCATGAGCTATGCAATACTGTTACTCTGTACATGAGAAAGAGAGATCTGAATATTTGCTCAATATCATGCATCTACAGTTGTGATTCCCAACCTTGATTACTTGGCAGTGTAATTAGATCCAGGTAATGTATATATCTCTGAACCAAACAACAGAATCAAGGAGAAAGCCTGAGGGAGTGGGAGAAACTTTCATATGACTCCATCTCATAACTGGACAGCCTTTCTTAGGTCACTAACTTTGAAAAGATTCCCTTTTGTAGAGAGTGCTGTAGGAATGGGGGCAGAAATGTAATTTTACCCAGGGATTAGAATAAACTCTGTGAATCTCCAAAACTGATGGAGATATTAGATTCTGAAAGAACTACAACTTAAAAGCATCAGGCTTTTCTCTGATTCTCCTTTTATATGGTTCATGGACATAAAGTCATTATGCAGATGTTCTTTGCACTAAAAGACCACTTTGATACACCTTGAAGTTTTCTAGAGATAAAGCAAAATTTGAAAATAGAGAAATTTAAGACAATGTGGACCCAAAAGCTGAACAGTTCTCCATAATAATGGAAAAAACCTGTTTCCATTTTAGCTAACATCTCATACAATCATATTATGTTTTCCTTAAGAAAAAAATGTATTTTTATGTTAAGATTTTGATCAATTCATTTCTGAAAAATATTGACCATATTAGGAAGATGGGTATGAGTTCTTTTCTATAAATTGGGCAGAGGTAAAAAAGAAATACCCAGAATATTGAAAGTATGTGTATGCTGTTGGTGGGATCCTGAAAGGAATTGGATTGACTTTGTTATAGAAGTATTACATGCAGTATTTTCCGGAATAAATAAACCGGACTTTGGAAAATATATTGATGTTGTCTCTTGTGCTAATGTCGAGATGAGGAGATGCAGATATTAAGATCGAATTTCTGTGGGATCCAGTCAAGTCCTGAAATGAATGGACTTACCTCTTGTCAGTCACTCCTGGAAGGAAGGCTGCCTTCCCATGAGGCAGTAAAATGGTCCAGATATATCTAGATATAACCTCTCATTATTTTTTTCAATGTAAATATTAAATATTTAATAGGTAAATATTAAACAACACACTACTGCATAAACAGTGGGACAAATAAGAAATAAAATGGCAAATCAAATATGTCTCAAAACAACTGAAAAAAAAACCATTCCAAAACCTATGAGATGCAGCAAAGCAGATGTTAGATGAAATTTATGCTATAAATACTTGTATTAAGAAAAAAAGTTCAAATAAACAACTTAACATAACACCACAAGGAACTAAAGAAAGAAACAGCTAAAAATTAGTAGAGGAAGGAAATAACAAAGAAAAATTGGAAATAAATATAATAGAGACCAGAATAAACCATAACATAACATTGAAAGTAATCACTAGTTTTTGCAAGAAAAGATACAAAATTGGCAATGCTTTAATTACATTAACTAAGAAAAAAAAGGAAGACTCAAAAACCAAAATGAGAAGTGGAAGAGAAAACAATACAATCGATACCAGAGAAATACATAGTGTGATAACAGATTACTATAAACAATTATATACTAACAAATTGGTTAACAGGAAAAAAAAGACCCAGATAATTCCTAAGAACACACAAGTTACCATGATTGAATCATGAATCTTAAATCCAAAAAAATAGGAAAATCTTCTTAGAAATAGGAAATCTTCTTAGACCAATAACAAGAATGAAAGTTGAATTGGGAATCAAAAATGTCCCAGCACAGAAAAGCCTAAGATGACATGGTTTCTTTGGTGAATTCTACCAAATATTTAAAAAAATAATTAATGACAGGTTTTATAAAACTCTTACAAATAATGGAATAGAGGGAAAATATTCAAAATCATTCCATGAAGGCAGTATTACCCTGAAACCAAAGCAGGATAAAAACAATACAAGAACAAAAAAGTCTAGTTTGTGTAATATAAGTATTGCTACTCTGGCTTTCTTTTGACATCCATTTACATGATAAATATTTCTCCACCCCCTGACTTTCAATCTGTCTTTAGATCTAAAATGAGTCTCCTGTAGGCAGCAAATAGATGGTCTTTTTTCCTTTTTAATCCGTTCTGACACCCTATGTCTTTTGATTGGAACATTTAGTGCATTTACATTCAAAGTAATTATTGATCAGTATGTATTTATTGCCATTTTATTACTGTTTTGTCATTGTTTCTGTAGATTTTGCTGATCCTTTCTTGTCTTTGTCATTTTTGGTCTCTCCTTTATACACAGAGTCCCCTTTAATATTTCTAGCAGGGCTGGTTTAGTAGTCATGAACTCCTTTAGTTTTTGTTTGTCTGGGAAACTATCTCTCCTTCTATTCTGAATGATAACCTTGCTGGATACAGTATTCTTGGCTGCAGATTTTTCCCATTCAGCCGTTGAATAGATCACGCCACTCCCTTCTGTTGTCCTAGGTTTCTGTTGAGAAATCTCCAGCTAGCCTTGTGGGTTTTCCCTTGTAAGTTAAGGACTTCTTTTGTCTTGCTACTTTTAAGATTTTTTTTCTTTATCACTATATTTTGCAAATTTAGTTATAATATGTCTTAGTGTTGGCCTACTTTTGTTGATTTTGATGAGTTCTCTGTGCCTCCTGGATCTGGATGTCTGTTTCCTTCCCCAGATTGGGAAGTTTTCTGCTATTATTTCCTAAAATAAATTTTCTGTCCCCTTCTCTCTCTCTTCTTCTGGGACCCCTATAATACAAATGTTATTACATGTGATAGAGTTACTGAGTTCCCTAAATCTGTTCTTGTGTTGCATAGTTCTTTCTCTCTTTATTCATCCTCACTATTTTCCATTATTTTTTTTCTAGGTCAGTAATTATTCTTCTGCTTCTTCCAGCCTGCTGTTCATTGCATCAAGCCTGTTCCCAGTCTCATTTATTGCATTCTTCATCTTTGATTTTTTTAAAAATCTTTTATCTCTGTTTTAAGGGTCTCGTTTATGTCTTCTATTCTTTTCTCAAGCTCAGAAAATATTCTTGATTATTGTTCTAAATTCTCCATCAGGCATGCTACTTATATCTGTTTCTCTTAGATCTCTGGTCATGACCTCATCTTGTTCTTTCATTTGGAATAAATTCCTCCATCTTGGCATTTTGTCTAAGTCTCTGCCTACTTCTGTGTATTAGAAAAGCCAGTTATGTCTCTTGCTCCTGAAAGTAATGGCCTTATGAAGATGAGGTCATTTTAATTGTGGGACAGTTCAAAAAGGTGTAATATATGTGTAATGAGAATACCAGAAGAAGAAAGAGAAAAAGGGACAGAAGAAATAGTTGAAGTGATAATGATTGAGAATTTTCCAAACTTAATGACATACACCAAAGTAGATCCAGGAATTTAGGAGAACATCAAGCAGGACAAATATTAAAAAATGAAAACCTGGGTATTTCATTTTCAAACTTCAGAAACCCAAAGACAAAGGAAAAACTCCTCTTTTTTCCACAGGAAAAAATATATTACCTGTAGAGGGGCAAAAATAAAATTATGTAAGATTTCTCCTCAGCAACCAGAAAAGCAAGAGAATGGAGTGAAATAAAGTGTTGAAAGAAAAAAAAAATGACCAAATGATACAAGAATGTTATAGCCAGTGAAATTATTCTTCAAAAGTAAAGGAGAAATAAAAACTTTCTCAGCCAAGCAAAAATTGGGGGAAATCCAACACCTGCCTTAATAGAAATGTTGAAATTCTTCGGAAAGAAGGAAAGTACTATAGGTCAGAAATTAGGATCTATATAAAGAAAGGAAAAGTGTTAAAAAAGGAAAAAAATAAAAGTAAAATAAAATCTTATATTTTTCTTATTTTTAATTGACCTAACAAATAACAGTTTGTACAAAATAATGATAGCACCAATATGTTCAGTGATTATAGTTTATAGATAAGTGAAGTGAATGATAGCAATGTTTTGAAAGAGGAATTAGATATACTCTAATAAGGTAATTATACTACACATGAAAATTTTGAAAGAGGACTTGGATTAGTTGTAAATGTACACTGCAAATTCAACATCAGCCACTAAAAAAGTGAAAAAGGAAATATAAGTGATATTGGCAATGGATATTGTGGAGTTGATATTCTATGGGAGAAACAGAAACAATAAGCAAATAAATAAGTAAAATATGTAGTATTTTGAATGGTGATACTGTTCTGTGTATACTTTGTTTGGGTCTTTATTCAAAGATACTAGCTGTACCAAGACACCTCTAAGTCAAATGGGAAATTAGAAAATGGACTGATAATATATGATATTGTTAATTTTGTTAGATTTGATGATGGTGTTGTGGCTGTGTTTCCAAAGAAGTAAAAGTATTTGTCATTTAAAGATGTAGACTGAAGTATTTGTGGATAAGATAAAATCAGATTGCAAAAATTTGATAATCCTTGTTGTTGGATGATAAATACATGAGGAGGATCTTTATACTATTTTATCTAATTTTGAGTTATTTGAAAAATATAATACAATTTTTTTTTAATGGAAAGCAATGGATGGGGATAGTGGATAGGTTGTGCAGGGAGAGTTGCAAGACCAAATAGAGACAGCACTTAAGAAAGTGGCATTTCAACCAAGGTTGAAGGAGGTGGGGGAAGGAGTTTTGTGGCTCTCTGAGGAAAGAGACCTGGGCAGAACTGGGAGTTAGTGCAGAGGCCTGAGGTAGGAGTGTAATAAGGGAGGAACCTACTCCAAAGAAAGCTAGGCAAAGCTGTAAATAATTAAAACATGGTGAAAGTTAGCTTCCACTCAGTTTTATAGATAGTAATAATGTACCTTATTGTGTCTTATGCAACAGAACATTTTTGTATAGCATCATGATGCCAATTAAGTTGTGGCATTATTTTGAGACCAATTATTCAGAGTTTAAAGAAAAAGGAATTGAATTTGTAATTGAAATTGTCGACATTATGAATTCTTAAAATCCCCAAATTTTTGCAACTTTTCATATTAGAAATGAAAAGGCTACTGAAGCATCCTATAGGTTTTTATTTCTAATAAGTTAAATATCAAAAGCCATTTCCCACAATTTTGAGTCCTCAATAATTTTTTAAAAGAGGGCACCTGGGTGGCTCAGTCGGTTAAGCAACTGCCTTCGGCTCAGGTCATGATCCTGGAGTCCCGGGATCGAGTCCCGCATCAGGCTCCCCGCTCGGCGGGGAGTCTGCTTCTCCCTCCGATCCTCCCCCCGTCTCATGTACTCTCTCTCTCTCAAATAAATAAATAAAAATCTTTAAAAAAATAATAATTTTTTAAAAGAGTGAAGGTTTGTATGGCCAAAAAGTGAGCCCAATTCTAAGAATTGTGACCAGTTTTATTGAAGTAAAATTAACAACAATGTTATATACTTTCAGGAATACAACATATCAATTCAACCATTCCGTTACTCTGTGCTCACCATGATAAGTATTGTCACCATCTGTCAGCATGCAGCATTATTAAAATATTACTGACTATATTCCCTATACTGTACTTTTTTTTTAAATCTCTGTGACATTTATTTCATAACTGGAAGTTTCTAACTCTTAACCTCCTTTGTCTTTTTCACCCATCCTCCTCCACTTACCCTCTGACACCCAGCAGTTTATTCTCTGTATTTAAGTCTATTTGATTTTTCATTTTTTTAAAATTCCACATAAAATCGAAATCCTATGGTATTTGTCTTTCTTTGTCTGATTTATTTCACTTAGCATAATACCCTCTAGCTCCATCCATGTTGTTGCAGATGTCAAGATCTCATTCTTTTTTATGGTTGAGCAATATTCCATTTTATATATATATATATATATATATATATATATATAAATCACATCTTCTTTATCCATTCTTCTATCAATGGATACTTGGTTTGCTTCCATAGCTTATAAATAATGCTGTAATAAACATAGGGATGCATATATCTTTTCAAATTAGTGTTTTCATATTTTTTTCAGTAAGTGCCCTGTAGTGGAATTACTGGGTTGAATGGCATTTCCATTTTGCATTTTTTGAGGAACTTCCATAATTTTTTCCACAGTGGCTACACCAATTTGCATTCCCGCCAACAGTGCCTAAGAGTTTCTTTTTCTCCACATCCTCACCAACATTTATTATTTCCTGTCTTTTTTAATCTAGCCATTTTAACAGGTGTAAGGCAATCTCATTGTGGTTTGGTGTGCATTTCCCTGATGATGAGTGATCTTGTGTACCTTTTCATGTGTCTGTTGGCCATTTGTATGTCTTTGGAAAAATGTTCATTCAGGTCCTGTGCCCAGTTTTTGTATCTTGCAACTTTTTTAATAAAAGATTTTATTTATTAGAGAACGCGGGAGAGGAGCAGAGGGATAGGGAGAAGGAGACTCCCCGCTGAACAGGGAGCCCAATGCCAGGCTCAATCCCAGGATGCTGAGATCATGACCTGAGCCAAAGACAAATGTTTAACCAACTGAGCCACCCAGGCACCCTGTATCTTGCAACTTTACTGAATTTATTTATCAGTTATAATATCTTTTGGTGTAGTCTTTAGGGCTTTCTATATATGGTATCATGTCATCTACAAATAATAATAGTTCTACTTCTTCTTTACCAATTTGGAGGCTATTTATTTATTTATTTTTCTTGTCTGATTGCTGCAGCTAGGACTTCCAGAACTGTATTGAATAAAAGTGGGGAGAATACACATCCTTATTTTGTTCCTGATCTTAGAGGAAAAACTCAGTTTTTCACCATCGAGTATGATGTTTGCTGTGGGTTTTTCATATATGGTCTTTATTATGTTGAGATATGTTCTCTTTAAACCAACTTGTCCAGAGTTTTTATCATGAATGGATGTTGCATTTTGTCAAATACTTTTATGCGTCTATTGAGATGATCATATCTTTTGATAATGTGATTTATTACATTGGATAATTTGCAAATACTGAACCACACTTGCATCCCTGGAATAAATCCTACTTGATTGTGGTGAATGATTTTTTTTTTCTATCATATTATTATTTTTATTTTTTATTTTTTTTTCTTCCTTTTTTATTGTTATGTTAATCACCATATATTACATCATTAGTTTTTGGTGCAGTGTTCCATGATTCATTGTTTGTTCATAACACCCAGTGCTCCATGCAGAACGTGCCCTCCTCAATACCCATCACGAGGCTAACCCATCCCCCTACCCCCCTCCCCTCTAGAACCCTCAGTTTGTTTTTCAGAGTCCATCATCTCTCATGGTTCGTCTCCCCCTCTGACATACTCCCCTTTTCTTCCTCTCCTGTTCTTCTTTTTCTTTTTTCTTAAAATATGTTGCCTTATTTGTTTCAGAAGTACAGAACTGTGATTCAACAGTCTTGCACAATTCACAGTGCTCACCGTAGCACATACCCTCCCCAATGTCTATCACCCAGCCACCCCATCCCTCCCACCCCCAACCACTCCAGTAACACTGTTTCTTTCCTGAGATTAAGAATTCCTCATATCAGTGAGGTCATGTGATACATGTCTTTTTCTGATTGACTTATTTCACTCAGCATAACACCCTCCAGCTCCATCCACGTCGTTGCAAATGGCAAGATCTCATTCCTTTTGATGGCTGCATAATATTCCATTGTGTATATATACCACCTCTTCTTTATCCATTCATCTGTCGATGGGCATCTTGGCTCTTTCCACAGTTTGGCTATGGTGGACATTGCTGCTATAAACATTGGGGTACACGTACCCCTTCGGGTCCCTACATTTGTATCTTTGTGGTAAATACCCAGTAGTGCAATTGCTGGATCGAACGGTAGCTCTAATTTCAACTGTTTGAGGAACCTCCATACTGTTTTCCAGAGGGGTTGCACCAGCTTGCATTCCCACCAACAGTGTAGGAGGGTTCCCCTTTCTCCACATCCCCGCCAACATCTGTCGTTCCCTGACTTGTTAATTTTAGCCATTCTGACGGGTGTGAGGTGGTATCTCATGGAGGTTTTGATTTGGATTTCCCTGATGTCGAGCGATGTTGAGCACTTTTTCATGTGCCTGTTGGCCATTTGGATGTCTTCTTTGGAGAAATGTCTGTTCATGTCTTCTGCCCATTTCTTGATTGGATTATTTGTTCTTTGGGTGTTGAGTTTGATAAGTTCTTTATAGATTTTGGATACTAGCCCTTTATCTGATATGTCATTTGCAAATATTTTCTCCCATTCTGTCGGTTGTCTTTTGGTTTTGTGGACTGTTTCTTTTGCTGTGCAGAAGCTTTTTATCTTGATGAAATCCCAATAGTTCATTTTTGCCCTGGCTTCCCGTGCCTTTGGCGATGTTTCTAGGAAGAAGTTGCTGCGGCTAAGGTCGAAAAGGTTGTTACCTGTGTTCTCCTTTAGGATTTGGATGGACTCCTGTCTCACGTTTAGGTCTTTCAACCATTTGAAGTCTATTTTTGTGTGTGGTGTAAGGAAATGGTCCAGTTTCATTCTTCTGCATGTGGCTGTCCAATTTTCCCAACACCATTTGTTGAAGAGACTGTCTCTTTTCCATTGGACATTCTTTCCTGCTTTGTCAAAGTTGACCATAGAGTTGAGGGTCCATTTCTGGGCTCTCGATTCTGTTCCATTGATCGATGTGTCTGTTTTTGTGCCAGTACCATACTGTCTTGATGATGACAGCTTTGTAATAGAGCTGGAAGTCCGGAATTGTGATGCCGCCAGCTTTGATTTTCTTTTTCAGTATTCCTCTGGCTATTCTGGGTCTCTTCTGGTTCCATACAAATTTTAGGATTATTTGTTCCATTTCTTTGAAAAAAGTGGATGGTATTTTGATGGGGATTGCATTGAATGTGTAGATTGCTCTAGGTAGCATTGACATCTTCACAATGTTGATTCTCCCAATCCATGAGCATGGAACGTTTTTCCATTTCTTTGTGTCTTCTTCAATTTCTTTCATGAGTATTTTATAGTTTTCTGAGTACAGATCCTTTGCCTCTTTGGTTAGATTTATTCCTAGGTATCTAATGGTTTTGGGTGCAATTGTAAATGGGATCGACTCCTTGATTTGTCTCTTTTCTGTCTTGTTGTTGGTGTATAGGAATGCCACTGATTTCTGTGCATTGATTTTATATCCTGCTACTTTACTGAATTCCTGTATGAGTTCTAGCAGTTTTGGGGTGGAGTCTTTTGGGTTTTCCACATACAGTATCATATCATCTGCAAAGAGTGAGAGTTTGACTTCCTCTTTGCCGATTTGGATGCCTTTGATTTCTTTTTGTTGTCTAATTGCTGTGGCTAGGACTTCTAATACTATGTTGAATAGCAGTGGTGAGCGTGGACATCCCTGCCGTGTTCCTGACCTTAGGGGAAAAGCTCTCAGCCTTTCCCCATTGAGAATGATATTCGCTGTAGGTTTTTCATAGATGGCTTTTATGATATTGAGGTATGTACCCTCTATCCCTATACTCTGAAGAGTTTTGATCAAGAAAGGATGCTGTACTTTGTCAAATGCTTTTTCTGCATCTATTGAGAGGATCATATGATTCTTGTTCTTTCTTTTGTTAATGTATTGTATCACGTTGATTGATTTGCGGATGTTGAACCATCCTTGCAGCCCAGGGATAAATCCCACTTGGTCGTGGTGAATAATCCTTTTAATGTACTGTTGGATCCTATTGGCTAGTATTTTGGTGAGAATTTTTGCATCCATGTTCATCAAGGATATTGGTCTGTAATTCTCTTTTTTGATGGGGTCTTTGTCTGGTTTTGGGATCAAGGTAATGCTGGCCTCATAAAATGAGTTTGGAAGTTTCCCTTCCATTTCTATTTTTTGGAACAGTTTCAGGAGAATAGGTATTAATTCTTCTTGAAATGTCTGATAGAATTCCCCTGGGAAGCCATCTGGCCCTGGGCTTTTGTTTCTTGGGAGATTTTTGATGACTGTTTCAATTTCCTTAGTGGTTATAGGTCTGTTCAGGTTTTCTATTTCTTCCTGGTTCAATTTTGGTAGTTGATACATCTCTAGGAATGCACCCATTTCTTCCAGGTTATCTAATTTGCTGGCATAGAGTTGCTCATAATATGTTCTTATAATTGTTTGTATTTCTTTGGTGTTGCTTGTGATCTCTCCTCTTTCATTCATGATTTTGTTGATTTGGGTCATTTCTCTTTTCTTTTTGATCAGTCTGGCCAGGGGTTTATCAATCTTGTTAATTCTTTCAAAGAACCAGCTCCTAGTTTCGTTGATCTGTTCTACTGTTCTTTTGGTTTCTAGTTCATTGATTTCTGCTCTGATCTTTATGATTTCTCTTCTCCTGCTGGGTTTAGGCTTTCTTTGCTGTTCTTTCTCCAGCTCCTTTAGGTGTAGGGTTAGGTTGTGTATTTGAGACCTTTCTTGTTTCTTGAGAAAGGCTTGTATTGCTATATACTTTCCTCTCAGGACTGCCTTTGCTGTATCCCAAAGATTTTGAACAGTTGTGTTTTCATTTTCATTGGTTTCCATGAATTTTTTAAATTCTTCTTTAATTTCTTGGTTGACCCATTCATTCTTTAGTAGGATGCTCTTTAGCCTCCATGTATTTGAGTTCTTTCCGACTTTCCTCTTGTGGTTGAGTTCTAGTTTCCAAGCATTGTGGTCTGAAAATATGCAGGGAATGATCCCAATCTTTTGGTACCGATTGAGACCTGATTTGTGCCCTAGGATGTGATCAATTCTGGAGAATGTTGCATGGGCACTAGAGAAGAATGTGTATTCCTTTGCTTTGGGATGGAATGTTCTGAGTATGTCTGTGAAGTCCATTTGGTCCAGTGTGTCATTTAAAGTCTTTATTTCCTTGTTGATCTTTTGCTTAGATGATCTGTCCATTTCAGTCAGAGGGGTGTTAAAGTCCCCCACTATTATTGTATTGTTGTCAATGTGTTTCTTTGCTTTTGTTATTAATTGCCTTATATAATTGGCTGCTCCCATGTTCGGGGCATAGATATTTACAATTGTTAGATCTTCTTTTTGGATAGACCCTTTAAGTAGGATATAGTGTCCTTCCTCATCTCTTATTACAGTCTTTGTTTTAAAATCTAGTTTGTCTGATATAAGGATTGCCACCCCAGCTTTCTTTTGGTGTCCATTAGCATGGTAAATGGTTTTCCACCCCCTCACTTTCAATCTGGGGGTGTCTTTGGGTCTAAAATGAGTCTCTTGCAGACAGCATATTGATGGGTCTTGTTTTTTAATCCAATCTGATAGCCTGTGTCTTTTGATTGGGGCATTTAGCCCATTTACATTCAGGGTAACTATTGAAATGTATGAATTTAGTGCCATTGTATTACCTGTAAGGTGACTGTTAACTGTCTGTTGTCTGTGTTCGTTTCTGCTCTTTGCTGCTTTTAGGTTCTCTCTTTGCTTAGAGGACCCCTCTCAATATTTCTTGGAGGGCTGGTTTCATGTTTGCAAATTCCTTTAGTTTTTGTTTGTTCTGGAAGCTTTTTATGTCTCCTTCTATTTTCAATGATAGCCTAGCTGGATATAGTATTCTTGGCTGCATATTTTTCTCGTTTAGTGCTCTGAAGATATCTTGCCAGTCCTTTCTGGCCTGCCAGGTCTCTGTGGATAGGTCTGTTGCCAATCTAATGTTTCTACCATTGTAGGTTACATATCTCTTCTCCTGAGCTGCTTTCAGGATTTTCTCTTTGTCTCTGAGACTCGTAAGTTTTACTATTAGATGTCGGGGTGTTGACCTATTATTATTGATTTTGAGACGGGGTTCTCTGTGCCTCCTGGATTTTAATGCCTGTTTCCTTCCTCACATTAGGGAAGTTCTCTGCTATAATTTGCTCCAATATACCTTCTGCCCCTCTCTCTCTCTTCTTCTTCTTCTGGGATCCCAATTATTCTAATGTTGTTTCGTCTTATCATATCACTTATCTCTCGAATTCTGCCCTCGTGATCCTGTAGTTGTTTCTCTCTCTTTTTCTCAGCCTCTTTATTTTCCATCATTTGGTCTTCTATATCGCTGATTCTCTCTTCTGCCTCATTTATCCTAGCATTTAGTGCCCCTATTTTTGATTGCACCTCATCAATAGCCTTTTTGATTTCGATTTGGTTAGATTTTAGTTCTTTCATTTCTCCAGAAAGGGTTTCTCTAATAACTTCCACGCTTTTTTCAAGCCCAGCTAGTATCTTTAAAGTCATGATTCTGAACTCTAGGTCCGACATCGTGCTAATGTCCGTATTGAGTAGGTCCCTGGCTGACGGTACTACCTCTTGTTCTTTTTGCTGAGGTGATTTCTTTCGTCTTGTCATTTTGTCCAGAGGAGAATAGATGAATGAGAGAACAAAATGCTGACAGGTTTACAACGTCCCCAGCAAATATACTGTATACAAATCAGAAAAGACCTGAAACCAGGGGAAAAGAAAGGGAAAGAAAGAAAAAAGAAAGAGAAAAAGAAAAAATAAAAGATAAAAACAAAAACAAAACAATACAAAAAAGGCAGAATATGATCAAATATGATCAGGCTAGTGCATAGATCAGTGCCACACACTAGATTTTGGGCGTATTTTGGTCTGTTAGAAAAAAGTGCCTCCTAAAATTTTAAAGGAAGAAAGACATATATGTACAAAATAAGGGTTGATACAATGAAGGGATGGAAGATGACTGTAAAGATGAAAATTATAAAAGACTTTATAAAAGGACTTGGTAAGATAAGTTGTTTGAAAGAAGAAAGAAGTTTTAAGAAAAAAAAAGGAAAAAGGGAGAGAATGTGATCAGGCGGGAGACTAGAACAAAGCCATACACTAGTGATTTAGGGTATATTTTGATCTGTTAGAAGAAACTGTACCTCAAAATTTTAAAGAGAGAACAACTTATATATATATATATATGCCAAAAATAAGGGTAACTACTATGAAGGGATAAAATATGACTCTAAAAATGAAAAATAAAAAATGTTTTTTTTTTTTAAAAAAGGGATTTATAAGATGTTGGTTGAAAAAGGGAAAAAGAAAAATAAAAAAAACAGTCAACAAAAATTAACTTTGATGAAATAATGAATCATGGTAAAAAAAAAAAAAAAAAGTCATCAATCTATGTGCAGTATTCCCCTAGCGCTGGAGTTCTCCTATTCTCCTTGATCGATCAACTTGGTCTTGCCTTGCTGGCTGTTTGTGTTGATCTTCTGGGGGAGGGGCCTGTTGCTGTGGTTTCCAAATGTCTTTGCCGGAGGCGGAATTGCCCCGCCCTTGTCGGTCCGGGCTAAGGAAGCTGCTCCGGTTTGCTCTCAGGAGCTTTTGTTCCCTGCAAGCTCTCGGTATAGCTTTGGAGGCCCAGGGCAGAAATGGTGGCCTCCCAATCTCCACTCGGAGGAGCTGAGAACTCGGGGCCCCGCTCCTCAGTGTGCCCCCAGAGAAAAGCAGTCACTTCCGTGTCCCCGGTCTCCGGCCGCACTCCGTGCTCACCCGGCCTGTGATCAAGCGTTGCTATCTCTGGGACCCGACCCTGCACGGAGTCTCCAAACCCAGCAGATCCCTGCAGTGCGTTCCTGCACCGCTCCTCCCCAGGAAGGAAGGGGAGTCTCCCCGGATCTGCTGCTTGTTGGGTCCCTGCTGGGGGAGCCGTGCCCCGACCGGGCCGCAGATCACAGTTTATGGCAACCCCGAGCTGAGAGCCCGCGACTCTGCTCCGTATCTGCAGCCGGCCTCCCTGCTGATACCTGGGAGCTCTGGCGCACTCAGGCACCCCCGGTCTCTCTGTGACCCCAAGGGTCCTGAGACCACACTGTCCCGGGAGGATTCCACCCCCCGCTTAGCCACTGCAGCGACGTCCCTCCGCTGAGCCAACTTCTAAAAGGTCCGATTTTGTGCTCCGCGGCTCTATCACTTGCCAGAAGCGGCCGGGGAGGCCCCTCCCCCGCCGTCTATCCTCCCGAATATCGCCTCGGATTCACTTTTCCGCACGCCCTACCTTCCAGTAAGTGGTCGCTTCTCTGTTCAGAGAGTTGTTGCTACTCTCCTGTTCGATCTCCTGTTGAGTTCGTAGGTGTTCAGAATGGTTTGATCCCTATTCAGCTGAATTCCTGAGACCACACGAAATCTAGGTCTCCTACTCCTCCGCCATCTTGCTCCGCCTCTCCGTGGTGAATGATTTTTTAATGTATAGTTGATAATTTGCTAATATTTTGTTGAGGATTTTGAATCTATGTTCAGAGATATTGGCCTGTAGTTTTTGTTTGTTGTTATTTTTGTTTTTGTTTTTAGTATTTTTTTCTGAAACTATTTTCTCTGCTTTTCTTTTTCCTTTTCTTTTAAGATTTTATTTATTTATTTGAGAGATAGCAAAAGAGAGCATGAGCAGAGGCAGGGAAGAGGGAGAAGCAGGCTCTTGGCTAAGCAGGGAGCCAGATGTGGGGCTCGATTCCGGATATCATGACCTGAACTGAAGGCAGACACTTAACCAACTGAGCCACCTAGGCATCCCTGTTTTTAGTATCTTTGTCTGGTTTTGGAATCAGGATAATGATAACCTCATAGAATGAATTTGGAAGTTTTCCTTCCTCTTCTTTTTTTTGGTAATAGCTTGACAATTGGTACTCTTTTTTTTTAAAGATTTTATTTATTTATTTGACAGAGAGAGACGCAGCGAGAGAGGAACACAAGCAGTGGGAGTGGGAGAGGGAGAAGCAGACTTCCTGTGGAGCAGGGAGCCTGATGCGGTGCTCGATCCCAGGACCCTGGGATCATGACCCGAGCCGAAGGCAGACACTTAACGACTTAGCCACCCAGGCGTCCCTGAATTAACTCGTTTTTAAATATTTGGTAGAATTAACCTGTGAAGGCATCTAACCCTGATACTTGTTTGTTAGTTTTTTTGTTTACTGATTCAATTTCATCACTAGTAATTGGTCTGTTCAAATTTTCTATTTCTTCTTGTTTCAGTTTTGGAAGATTATTTGTTTCTAGGAATTTGTCCATTTCTTCTAGGTTGTTGAATTTATTGGCATATAATTTTTATAATATTTATAGTTATACATTATATATAATACTTTATATTTCTGTGCTATCAGTTGTTATTTCTCTGTGTCACTGACCTTTTAAATTGCTTTTTATTTTCTATTTTATTTATTTCTGCTTTAATCTTTATTATTGTCTTCCTTCTGCTAGCTTTGGGCTTTGTTCTTTTTCTAGCCTTTTTAGATGTAAGTTTAAGGTGTTTATTTAAGATTTTTCTCATTTCTTGATGTAGGTCTGTATTGTTATATTCCCTCTTAGAACTCCTTTTGCTGTGTCCCAAAGACTTTGGACCATTGTATTTTCATTTTCATTTGTTTCCATATATTTTTTAATTTCCTCTTTGATTTCTCAGTTGACCCATTCATTATATAGTAGCATGTTACTTATCCTCCATATATTTGTGTCCTTTCCAGATTTTTTCCTTGTAATTGATTTCTAGTTTCATATCATGTGGCTGGAAAATATGCTTGATATGATTTTAATCTTTTGACCTGGGTTTTTGATCCTTCCAGTCCAAGAAGATGGTTTTCAGTGACTTGCGGGACTTTGACCAAATTTAGCTTTCTTCCTTGTCATTGTGGATTTTTAAAATGTATTTGTTTGTTGTTAATATTTCTTTTTCATTCATTCTTCATTTTCTCATTTTTTTCTTTTTTCCTTTCTTTTTTTCTACTTATATTTTTTCTCAGTCTTTCTTTTTACATTTGGTTTGTATTTATTTTGTTTATTTTTATTTTTGTTTGGCATTGTGTTTTGATTCCATTAAAAGATCAGTTTGTTAGATGGCCTTTAGAAGTGATTTTCTTTTTAAGTGAATTGGAAAAAGCCTCTAATCAACTTATCTCAATTTTAAGTTGATTTTTGGATACCTTAACTCCAAGCTTAGCAGTAAATCCATAATATTGCCAGGCCTCTCTGCCATCTCTGCTGAGGAGGAGAACCACACTGTAACTGCTGACTCTTTGAGACCATCAGCAATGGTAACTTGGTAAAGGCTAAGTTCGTCTAAGACATCCTGACTGGAAAAGAATTGGATGAGAAGATCACTTATGAAACTCAAGAGAACTCCTTCAGCAGTGTGTAAGAGAAAGAGGCCTGAAGGAAACTTTGTTAGTGTCTGATATACAGAACTGCCACCAAAAGGATATTATTTGTAGAGACTTAAAGGTAAAAAACTTGCTCTGGATACTCACATGGACATCAAGATTGCAAAGTTTTGCTTCAGAAACGAATTTTGCAGTAAGTTAGATACCGTCTGTGACAGCCTCCCCCCCTTCCCCATGCTGCCCTAGAACTCTTCCAGGTTCAAAAGTACACCATGGACCGGAGGCATATGTGTGGAGCCCAAGAGTCATCCTATACATACTGTTCAGTGGAGTGTGTATAGGGATCCTTTTGATGGACAGAACTTCAAGGAGCTGTGGGAGTGGGCACTGAGCAGAAAATATCATATTCCCTTTTACTTGTCCATAGAATATGAAAACCTGATCAATCTCATTCTCAATCCCAGTAAGAGAGGCACTTTAAAACAAATCATGAAAGCTCAGTTGATGAATGTGTGGGACATGAAGAAGAGGAACTACTAACTTATATGGAAACACTCCCTGACTACAGAGATCCCTAGTTGGTGGTGTTCATGAATTAGATATATGAAGAGATGCAGGACTCACTGTTGGGCCAAAAGTACTATAAGATAATGGCCTTCTGTCTCCTGGCCTGCAAGAGATATGATTTGGAGGCCTATATCATCACTTTAATAGATGAGGGGCTTTGACATCTCTGTATCCTGAATTCTTTGCCCTTTTTTTTTTCTTCCCAGAGCTGGGCATTGCTCCACAAGCTGCTGTGAAAAGGATATTTGTACCCCTTTTCAAGAGTTTGTTTCTTCCATGTTTGTGGGGGAGGAGAGATTGTTCTATAGAAATAAAAAATCCAAATGAGAAAAAATCAGTAAAAAATTAAAGACACAAAAATGACAGAAATGCTGAAATTACCAGACAAGGACATTAAAATGCCCACTATAAATATGTCCAATACGTTCAAGTATTTAGAGGAAACGTGGGGCATGGCCAGATGATGAAAGGAAGATATAAAGGAGAAACCAATAGGACTTTTTATGGTGAAAAATATCTGAAGTGAAAATTTCACTGGATGGTATTACCACTTTATTAAGTACTGCAGAAGAAATGATCAATGAATGTGAAGATGTAGCAACAGATATTAGGCAAAGGAAAACACAGAAAGAAAGAAGTATGAAAGCAGTAAACAGAGCTTCAGAACTGATGGGCCAACAAGTGCTCTAACAAAATTATTAGAGTCTCAGAAGAAGAGAAGAGAAGGAAAGAACAAAACTATTTTAAAGAAATAATGACAAAATATGTTCTATATTTGGTGCAACTTATTCACTCACAGATTCAAGAAGGTAAATAAACACCACTCAGGAAACACACACATACACACACCTCAGTACATCCATAATTGAATTGCAAAGAATCAGTGATAAAGAGAAATCTTAAAAGCAGCCAGAGAAGAGAGACACATTATATAAAGGAAGTAATGATAAGAAATATCACTGACTTTTTGTGAGAAATGAAGTAAGCCAGAGGGCAGTGGTACAACATCTTTAAAGTGCTGAAATTAAACAGTGTCAATGTAGAATTTTATATTCGCTAAAACTGTTCTTCACAAATAAAGGGAAAATAAAGACCTTTCCAGAAACACCAAAGCTTAACATACTTATTGCCAGAAAACCTTAACTATAAGAAATGTTAAAGTATGTTCTTCAGGCTGAAATAATATACCAGATAAAATCTGGATCCATACAAAATAATGAAAATGTTGAAAGTAGTAAATATGTGAATATACATATGGATTTTACCCCCATTGTTTCAAAATTTTTAATGGGAACATACTGTTTAGAGCTAAATTAACAACAACGTATTGTGGGGTTTATAGTTTTTGTGGAAGTAAAATGATTTACAACAATAGAACAGAGTAGTCAGTGGGCATTTAAAAGTATACTGTTGTAAGGTTTTTACATTATATTTGAAGAAGTATGATATTTGAAGGTACACTGTGGTGAGTTAAAGATGCATTTGTAAACTATAGAGCCAACCAGCCTAAAACATAAAAATAAAATGTGGAGCTAATTAACAAATTAGTGGAGATAAAGTGGAGATAAAGTCATAAAACCTACCCAACCTGAAAGATGGCAGCAAAAGGGGAAAAGATACAAGGCACAGAAGGGATAAGTGCAAAACAAATAGGAACATGGTAGATTTATACCAAACCTATCGATAGCTACATTCAACCTAAATGTTCTGAACACTCCAATTTAAAGGCAGAAATTGTCAAACTGGATAAAAGTTAGACCCCAAAAAATGCCGTCTAAAAGAAACACCATAACTATATAAAAAGAGATTAGTTAAGAGGCACCTGGGTGGCTCAGTGGGTTAAGCATCTGCTTTTGGCTCAGATCATGATCTTGGGGTCCTGGGATAGAGCCTGGTGTTGGGCTCCTTGCTCAGTGGGGAGTCTGCTTCTCCCTCTTCCTCTGCCCCTCCCACTCATGCTCTCTCTCAGATAAATGAATCTTTTTTAAAAAAGAGAGAGATTGGTTAAAAGTGAAAGAACACAAGAAGATATAGTATGCAAGCAGTATAGGAAATATAAATTAGGTATATTATTAGACAAAGATAACTTCAGAACAAAGAATCATAAGAGATAAAGAGGAATTTTTAATAATAAACAAATGCATTTATGAGGAAAGCTTAATAATCCTAAATATATGTGGACCTAATAACAGATATTCTAAAATATATGGAGTAAAAAGTCATAGAACTGGAAGGAGTAAATTGACAAATCTAAAATAGTAGTAGGAGATTTCAAAACTCTCTTCTTATTAGAACAATTGGACAGAAACATTGATAGTTATTTAGAACACAATGCTATCAGCTAACTTTACCTGATCGAATATATGGAACACGTATGGAACACTTCACCCAGCTACAGGAGAATGCATATTCTTTGAAAGTGAACATTGAACATTCAACAAGATAGACTCTATTCTGGACCATAGAATAAACCTCAACTAATTTAAAAGATTTTGAAATTAAACTAGAAATAAATAACAAAAAAGATATCTGGAAAATCCCCAAATACTTGAAAATGAAGCTACACATTTCTAATTAACTTATAAAGGAAGAAATCACAAGAGAAATTAGAAAATATTTTTAACTGAATGAAAATGCAGCATATCAAAATTAGTGAGATGCAGTTAAAAGCACTGCTTAAAGGGAAATTTATGTCTTTAAAAGCTTATATTGGAAAAGAGGTCTAAAATCAATTATTTAAGCTTTCAGTTGAAGAAGGTAGAAAAAGAATAAAGCAAACCCAATGTAAGCAAAAAGAAGGAAATTGTAAAGAGAAGAAATCAATGAGGGTTCCAGAGAAAGACTTTGTGAATTCTGAGAGTAACCATAACTTATATTGCCTTTAAGTTCTTTATTGTTGCTATTCTTGTTTACTCTCTCCTGTCTCCAGCACATGCTAAGAGCTACATCTTGGTCTCCACAATCATGGAGACCTGAAAGAAAGGTCTGTTAACAAAGTAGAGGCAAAGTGTCTCAGGGCTCGGCACTGCAGCCAGACAGAAAATGATTTCAAGATGATAAGAGGAAATCTGTGGAGGAACAGAACAGTAGCATGAGGCCAGCTGGTGGCTGCAGTAGCGAGCCTCAGGTAGGATACATATGAGAATCATACAAAGTTTTTCTGGAGATTCCTAGAGACATGTGGACAAGGAAACCTGGAAAAATATTGGGCTTTCTTTTTTTTTTTAAGATTTTATGTATTTGACAGAGAGAGACACAGGGAGAGAGGGAACACAAGCAGGGGGAGTGGGAGAGGGAGAAGCAGGCTTCCCGCTGAGCAGGGAGCCCAATGCAGGGCTTGATCCCAGGACCCTGGGATCATGACCTGAGCTGAAGGCAGATGCTTAACAACTGAGCCACCCAGGCACCCCAATATTGGGCTTTCTACAGTCAGCTAGGATTAGGACTCAGATTTAGGGATCAGGGAAATATGTTACCTCATGGGCTAGTTAAGTGTGTAATATTTGAGCCAATGATTTGGTAAAGCTATTTTTTCTTTTCTCTATGGTTAAGAACGGGCATCATTAGAATTTTTCACTGTGAGGAAAGGGTAATGTGCTTAATTTAGGAGGAGAATTGGTTGATGAGACATGAGAGTTCAAAGGGGGAGCTACAAGTAATGATGCAGGTGGCCTAGGATGTTTCAACCATATGCTGCCATATAGGAACCAATATGTCAGGCCATGGCCACTTTTAAATAGTGGGGACTCCTACTAGAGCCCATCTTCTGATTTCTCATACAACACCTTTCCCATTTATTGTGATTTTTTTTAACTGATTAAAGTGTACAGTAAGTCAAGTTATTGGGAAGTCATTTATTTAGCAAATATTTATTGAATACTTTCAAAGTGCCATGCACTATTTTAAGTTTTGGAGACCCAGGAATGAACATGAGAGACATCCTCTTGGCTTTCATGGTACATTCCTTCTAGTAGGAGGGAAGATAGAAAACATACACCTGTGGTTAAAAAGTAAATAGAGAAGATAATATCAGCGCTATCAAGAGGAAAATATCTTGCAATTGAGTGATTGGCAGAGAAACAGGAGCAACATTAGACAGAATGATCACGAAAGACCTCTTTGCACAGTGACATCTGAGTTGATGTTGAATGATGCAAAGACAGCCCTCCATGTGAAGAACCTTCCAGGTAAAGAAAAGGACAAGTCTCCAAGCTGGAATATGCTGACTGTTTGCAGCTGGATTGGTCTAGGAAAGGCAGCCACAAATAGCAAAGGAGATCTATGGGGTGATTCAGGAGAACTATTTCTGGCTCTCCTTCCACCACCATTTAACTCTGGTCTTCAACTTTTTTCACGTGATAAAGGGGTGTAATCAGTGCCTCTTCTGTTCCCCAAACTTACAGGACAGCCAGAAACATTGGATAATATCACTTATATAAAAGCAACCCAAAAATCTAAAAGGAATCCTCCAGCGAGCTGGAAGTTAGGATTAGAACAACACTGAAAGCTGGAGAGCTGCCTGATCTCCCACAGAGGCCAAAGGATTCCCCCACTAAAGTTTTCTTCACTCTGGCTCATTTGCTTACATGTGCTGGAAAATTAAAAAACAAAAAAACAGAAAAACCCTAAATGGGTTGTCCTCTGCCTTCCCCCGGGATAAAGGTATTAGGGTTAGTTTAAGAAAACAGGTTAGGACCTGTGAAAGGAAAATGCTAGGGGAGAGTAGAATGTGTCTCAATATTACATTGTTCCTTGGAACAGTAGGGAGTAAGAGACCTTCTTACCTGTCAATATTGTTTAGCACCAAACCATGCTGTACTTAGGCTTGTGCCCAATCCCAGAACCATGTTCTGCCTGAAATGGGGCGAATGCTTTAGGGATATATTCAAATTACTTCCATCAGGGCAAAGCCAATAAATGCATTAGGGAGCTTTAAAAAAGCTTTCCTCTTGTTTAAGAGGAAGATAAATAATTACATTTGAGTTTATGACCCTGGTTTTTAGAACAAGTTTTAAAACCAGTTTCCTGCCCCACAGTGATGGCTGCAACATGCGTGCGTGCGCGCGCGCACACACACACACACACACACACACACACACACACACACACACACACACACACAGGTATTTTGAAGATACCAGCCCATTATTCATCCAGGATGATTCCAGTTAAATGAAACAGAACAGGAAGGAAACAGTTTCCAGAAGACAGAGGTACACTAAAAGGAATCCACCGCTTTGGGAGAATTGAAGAAAGGTTAGTGAAATTTCACAGACGGTCTACAACTCTTCATGAATAATCTATGAAAGAACTAAAAATAGGACAACCTTCCACAATGCTGAGTATTTATGAGGTAATAATAGAACATGCATGTAGATCGCTTACTGGGGACATCTCAGGCAGTCTGAAGGGTTATCTCATTAAGGGAAGTACTTGGTATCTGTAGATATATAGGTGGGGGTGTAGTTCTCACTGGATGATGTAATTTATGGAATTTAATGTAGCCTTCTTAATCTAAATCTGTTAGAAGGATGGTAGCAATTCTATCTCCCCACCATCTATGAAATGTCCTAGGGCCACATTTAGACTGGTGACAGGCAGCAAGCTGAGTTATAAAACTAGTTCCTTTCCTCAAAATTCTCCATGCCTATTTAGGGCAAAGGTGACAAATCTGTGGAAAAGCCTTTGATGAACATTTCTGTTGCTTTTGACCCCTCTCCACTCCCATTTAAGAAGATTGGATTCATAGCCAACATTTTAAAACTGAGATATCACTTGAATTTCCAATTTCTCTTAAGAAATAGGAGGACCCTTGGGGTGCCTGGGTGGCTCAGTTGGTTAAGCGTCTGCCTTCGGCTCAGGTCATGATCCTAGGGTCCTGGGATCAAGTCCCACATCGGGCTCCCTGCTCAGTGGGGAGTCTGCTTCTCCCTCTGCCTCTCCCCCGCCCAACTTGTGCTTTCTCTCTCTCATGCTCTCTCTCAAATAAAAATAAATGAAATCTTAAAAAACAAAAAATAAATAGGAGGACCCAATAACACTAGGCTTGTGTTCTTGCATGGCTACGATTATTTGGCATTGAGTGGCAACTCCCCCCTTAGACTGGACATGTTGGTCTTTTTCCCTAGGTCCTCACCTGGCCCCCTTATGTCCTCCTTCATTTGATTTTTAACCCTTGATTTGGAGACATTATGTGTGCTTCTTCCCTTACCACCACTCTTGTTGCTTTATGAGGCAAGGTTTGGCACATACAGCATATTTCTATCTTGTAAGTAGATGTGTTCTAAAATTCAGTTGTAGGTAAGTTTTCTTGAACTAAACCCATTTAGCCACAGGAAAAATATTGATTCAATTTTACAAATATTAACTGAAGTCCTACCAAATGCAAATCACTATACAAGGCACATGGGAAGGAGGGCACATGGAACAAAAGATATGGTTCTTGCTCCCAAAAGGTCCAAGAAAGGTCATTAATGTTTATTTAACATATAGATGCGTTTGAAATGAAAACATAGTGGAAATATAATTTGCAATTACTTGCTAGATTACAGAAAAAAGAGTTTCATGTTGCATGTTTTATCCTGAAACCTGTTTCCTGTGGATACGCAAAGATATTAAGAAGTGGATGTTGACAGTTGTCAGTATTCTGAAGGAAAACAATGAGAAACTGTTAGGAATTTAGAGGTGAATGGTACTTGTTTACTTGGCAATTTGAGAAGATTTTGAACTATTAAATAATTTTTCTATTTAGGGAGATGCAAAATGTAGAGTAAAGGAGAAGAGAGAGGCGGATAGGGAAATAGAAAAGGGAAAGGATAGAAAGAGAGAAAGATGATTTTTCATCTTTGCAAGGGCTATGAAAGCTAGATTGCTGAGTTGGAACTAATGAGGATGGGAGATGCACTTGTATGTATTCCTGATCTGACTATTGACGAAGAATGACGAAGACACTTCTCTTACCAAGCCAATGTCTTTCACATTGGGAATTCTAAGGATCAGTTGTCAGTCTTCATGTTATACTTGATTTATCAGAGCCATTTGACACAGGTGATCATTCCATTCTTCTAGAAATACTTTGGCTTTCAGGACACCACACACCCTTGGTTTTCCTACCTTACTGGCTGCTCCTTTTCAGCTTCTTCTACAGATTATTCCTGATTCCCCCAATATTAATGGTAGAGTGATCCCAAGGCTCAATTCTTGAGCTCCTTTGCTTTTCTACCTACTTGTACTACCTTAGGGGTCTCATTTGCCTCATGGCTTTAAATACCATCTGCATGCTAATGATCCTTGAATATATACTTCAGCCAAATGCATACCTCAGATACATACTCCAGACTGGTTGAGTCTTAACATAGTCATTTGGTATCTAATAAATAGAGATCTCAGTTTTAACATGCACAAAAGCAAATTCCTCATTTTTCTTCTCCAAGTTGCTTCTCTCTCAGTTTTCTCCTTCTCAGATAATGGAAAGGCCATTCACTTTGGTTCAGGCCAAAAATATTTAGCCTTGTCTCTTTCCCTCATCCTACATTTAATCTGGTTGCAAATTATTTTTGACCTGAAAAATCCAAATTCATACAACTTCTTATCACTTTCATCATGATCATCTTGGTATAAGCCATCATCATCTCCCTCCTGTGTTATGGCACTTTAGGGCTCCCATTATTATCTCACCAATAGTCTATCTTTAACACAGAGACAAGATAAATTATTTTCATATATAAAATCATGTCCATTCTCTGCTCAGAATCCTCCAATGGCTCTCCATCTCACTAAGAGCGGAAGTCCAAGTCCTTACAATGGCCTCTAAACCCACAAAATCTGGTAGCTCATTACTTTCTGAGCTCACCTCCAACACTAGAACGTTCTCCTTCCTCACTAGATTGTGGCTCTACTTGCCTTTTTGCTATTTGAATATTTCAGGGATGCCCACTGACTCTGGTCCTTTACATTTGCTTTTTTCCTGCTTAGAATGCTAATACCAAAGATAAGTGCTTCAGCCCCTTGCTCAAAAGTTAAAACTTCTCATGGAGGCCTTTCCAAATCATCTTATTCAAAACTGGACCTCTGTGTACAAGCCAGACACCTCCAATCCCTCTAACTTCTCTATTTTTCTCCATAGAAATTATCACCTTACATACAATATCTTCTACTTGTTTGTGTTTTATGTACCCTACACTTAAATGTAAGTAGACATTTGTTTGGCTATATTTCTTAGGCTCTACTTTTCATTCTTGTGACTTATTTATTTTATAACTGGAAGCTTCTTAATCCCCTTTACTTATTTCACCCTTTCTTTCATCCGCCTTCCCTCTGGCAACCACCAGTTTGTTCTCTGTATTTATGAATGTTTCTATTTTTTGTTTGCTTGTTCTTTTGTTTTGTTTTTTAGATTCCACATGTAAGTAAAAGCATATGGCCTTTTCTCCGTCTGACTTATATCACTTAGCATAATACCTTCTAGGTCCATTCATGTTGTTGTGAATGGCAATATTTCATTCCTTTTTATGGCTGAATAATATTCCATCACTATGCATATGCATGGTACATCTTTCTCCATTCATCTATAGGGACACTCCGGTTGATTCTGTATCTTGGCTATTGTAAATAATGCTTCAATAAACATAGGAATGCATATATCTTTTCAAATTAGTGTTTTCATTTCTTTTTGGTAAGTACCCAGTAGTGGAATTACTGGATCATATGGTATTTCTATTTAAAAGTTTTAGGAACCCCCATACTGTTTTCCATAATGTCTGCATCAATTTGCATTCCCACCAACAATGCACAAGGGTTCCCTTTTCTCCACATCCTTGCCAACACTTGTTACTTCTTGTTTTTTGATTCTAACTATTCTTACTGGTGTGAGGTGATATTTCATTGTGGTTTTGATTAACATTTCCCTGATATTGAGTGATGTTGAGCAACTTACCATGTGTTTGATGGTTATCTGTATGTCTTCTTTGGGAAAATGTCTATACAGGTCCTCTCCCCATTTTTAATTGGATTATTTGTGGGTTGTGTGTGTGTGTGTGTGTGTGTGTGTGTGTGTGTGTGTTGAGTTGTATAAGTTCTTTGCATATTTTGGTTATTAACCCCTTATTGGATATATCTCTTGCAAATATCTCTCCCATTCGGTAGGTTACCTTTTCATTTTGTTGATGATTTCCTTCTCGGTGCAAAAGCTTTTTGTTTTTGTTCCCTTTGCCTTGGGAGACAGATCCAGAAAAATACTGCTAAGGCCAGTGTCCAAGAGTTTACTGCCCATGTTTTCTTTGAGAAGCTTTATAGTTTCAGGCCTTACATTTAGGTCTTCAGTCCATTTTGAGTTTATATTTGTGTGTGGTATAAGAAAGTGTTCCAGATTCATTGTTTTGCATGTAGCTACTCAGTTTTTGAAGGAAGAGATTTTTGTCTGTTTTACTTATTGCTGTACTCCTCGTACCCAGAATAATACAGAGTATGGGCTCAATAAGTAGCTATTGAATGAATGAATAAAAAGAAGTGGTGCACCTAATTATCTTATCAGATAGAAACCTGGTTTAAACACCAGGTGGCATCTGGCACCACAGTTCCAAGATAGTTTCCTAGATCATCATTTAGGAGAGGAGGTGAGAAGTACAGGGCAACTTGTGATGTGTCATCAAATAGAAACCATTTGGTCTTTTTCCTTCTTTATCACCAAGTCATATGCCATCTTCCATTCATTCCCTCCCCACCTCTACCATGGAGCCATATGTATAAGTTGGAGGGAGGGGTACTGACAAAATAGTGGGAGTCTGGCCACCTGCCCATGTAGCTTACTTGTGCCTTATGGACTTTCTCATGCCTGATACCAATAGTAACTCTTCCATCTTAGGATGGATTGCTGCTGAGTCCTCTGAACCTTATGCCTTAATGGGTCTGGAAATCCAGCTTCTGATGGGAAGCTCTGGCCACATGTTCAATTGGTGTTCCATGATCTGATATTCCATTTCAGCTAGGAATGAGTAGCATATGAAGGAGCTCTTTTTAAGTGGCCCAGCAATCTCTGAAGTAGATAGAATGAACCTTGCTACAAATATAGACCTAGAAGTCTATATTATCATTCTCCTATTAGAGCTCACCATAAACTCTACACAACTATTGTCAACACAGATACCTCTAATACCATAAGGTTGGTTAGGTCTGATGCCCCAAGTGGAAGGGCTGCTTGTACTATACTTTGGACCTGTTGCAGATCTCTTTCCTGCTCTGGGATCCATTCAAAGATCTAAGACTTCCATGTCTCTCAGTAAATGAGTGGAAGCAGTATTCCGAAGTATGGAATATGCTGCCCTTCATAGTGGTGGGAGTTATGAGATGCTATAATTTTTCCTTCACTTTGGAGAGGATGTTCCAGCATACAGTCTTGCTGGAGAGGGGAATGAGAAAGCAGTTTCTTTGTTTTCCATTTGTTTTTTTTCACTATAAAAGCTCTTAACCTACAGACTAAAAAAGCTATGGTCTTAACAACTACCAAGTATATTTATTCCAATTATACACTCAGAGACTGAGGAAATTATGATAGCGTAGGTCCATGGACCCAAGTGGACCCATAGTAAGCAGGGTGTGGGCCAGAGCTCCATTTATTGCATGTACCCATATTAGCCCCACTAAAACAGAGGTCCATTATGATGTTTTGATATAAATGTTAATTTGGACTCTGTCCTACAATTCTCATTCAAATATTTGGATATTTCTTTTTCTCAAGTGTAAAGTTATTTGAGTAAATGGACAGAGGTCCCTTATGGAAGAATCATTACCAAGTAACTTTTCATGGTGTCATGGAATTCTTTTTCCTGTGGACATGACATTTCTATCAGTCAGTGTATTCCAGGTCTGAGAAAGGCTCAGATCTGGATATTGAACAAGTTTGTGAATTTTTTTTGAGGTATCCACCTCCAGCCTCTTGATCATTCATCCTTAATTTCTTTTCATTGTACAGCTTGAGCAACTTTCAAAGGCTGCCAATTTATCGTGACATTTGGAGTGCCGTGTTCTATTAACCATCTCCATGGTTCTTTGCAGGTCAGCTTCCTTGATTACTACTCTGACCTTACTATTTATTATGATAATTGTGTTCACCTTGCTTTTTTCGGTTAAGTGGGTTCTTTTCAGTGGGTTCAGTTACCTGGATTCTTTTATTTGAGGATCCTCTCATGTCCATTGTTATCTGGGAGCCTAGTTCTTTAGCAGGATCTCTTTTTGCCCCGGACAACAAAAGACAGCTATCACTGAGCTTCTTACTGATGGTAGTGCCCCTCTTACTGGCATGTTACTTAACACTTTGGTAAATGGATTGTTCTCTAGGCCTTTTCTTAGAACATTGTAGATGGGTGGATTTTCTGGCTTCATGTATTATATCTAATCCAGCAGCCTCACTTCTCTGAATCTTTTGATTACTGTCGCTACCATCTGTCCCATTTCTACTTCATTAGGTGTGGGTTATTGCTTTGTCCAAGCTTCCAAGAACCATCCTAGCAGCATATTAGCACTGTCTCCTGGGGTCCTTGATGAGGTGTAAATTTTGGATCACAGGAGACTGCTCACATATTGATAAACTTATTCCTTTTCAGCTTCACATTCTGTTCTCCTTGATACATCATACTCAGGATGCAATCCCATGTAAACTCTCCTGGTTCCTGCTGAGAAATGTTGGCTAGGTAGTGCAGCTTCTTTGACATATAGTTTTTAACTTATTTTAGCAGGCCTAGAACTAACCCAGATGGATTATAACTTTCTTCATGATCTGGTGGCCAGGAGAAAATGTGGGGCACATCATCATAAGATGTGTGTTATTTTGCAAGTACAAAAGCTTCTGTACCATCTTCAAACAAAAGTGGGATGGAGAGTGTAAGCCTTTAAAGAGAGAGGGGTGGACCACTTTTGAATAGCTAGAGGATTCAGGGGAGTCTAAATGTATCCAAAGATTCAAGATTTTCTATTTCACTGACCAATATATTCCCAACTCAAGTCTCCATGTCCCACTCCTTCCCAACCAGAACCCTGCCTGTACTATAAAAGACATGCTGACATGGAGAATCCAACCTCCTCTATAGCTCTTCCTAGGTCCAACCTGCAGTTTCTCTGCCCTCTGGTTGCAGGATATGAGAGTCTTTTTTATATTACTGTGGAGGGTCTCCACCATCTTATGTTGGTAGTATTTTACCTTCAGGCTTTCATTTCCATCTCAGTTCTCCATTAGTGGGATTTTTTTAAATAGTTGTACCATAACTGCACACTAGTGATGGGATTCTCATTTTGGAGCTAGATGATCCAGCTCATGAATTCCATTTTATAGTTGTCTTCCTAGAATCATATTTGGCATGTCATGGTGTCATGGAATTCTTTTCCTAGGTTAGCTTCCTCAGGTGACTATGAGATTTGCATGCAGGAGGTTAATTGAAGAGTGCTTTTAGTAACAACACCTGTGATGAGTGAGAGTTGCTGCACTGGGCAAAGGGAGAAATTCAATTGTGGTGTAGTTGCAGGAGAGGCCTCAGTTGATTCTATGTTGAGATCTGGAGCTGTGATGTTCTTCACGGTTGTCCTAATTGAGTCAAGAGGCTTTGTACTCAGGCACCACCAGTCAGTGGTTGCAGATGCCTCCAGGAAGGGGGATGTGTATTCTTTTAGCCTAGACTAATTCCTGGGGAGGAACTCAGTTGTGAACTATCAGCAGCCTGCACTCCTGGCAGCTGGAGAAATGGGTGTCTCAGTCTTAGAGGAGGATTTGGGCAATGTACCACAAAG
Organism: Zalophus californianus; assembly: GCF_009762305.2. Classification (NCBI taxonomy): domain Eukaryota; kingdom Metazoa; phylum Chordata; class Mammalia; order Carnivora; family Otariidae; genus Zalophus; species Zalophus californianus. Next base: position 22,802,319 of record NC_045609.1, read on the forward strand.
TTCACCACAGTTCCCAGTAGAGATATGTTGAATGGTCTTTTGTATTTACACGACTCTGGAATGTAGATTCCTTTTGGGTTATTATATAGCAATTAGCATAGTACCTTCCATATAATAGTTGATTGATCAGTATGTGTTCAGTGAATAGATGAAAGAATAAATTTTAGGGCTCTTGTCCATCAGTGACTATTCTAGGTCCCAGTCAATACTTTGGGGGTTTTAACTATAATCCTTCTGCATTATAGTTTTATAAATTTGCCACTCCAACAAAGAAGGATGATGTGGGTTTACTATTTGTGTGGAACAGTGACTGGGAAGGTCACTTTGAAATGTGGTGATGTGAGTGGGTACTACCTTAGCCCAATTGAATTGCAGCTCTGACTTTCAATCATGATGTAGAACCCACTAGGGCCTGGTGGATGTCAATTCACTGGCATGGATGGGCTTAGACAGAGGCTGAGTCTTGTGTGCTATGGAAATGCCTATTAGCTTCATTCTGAATACTTAAGAGCATACCAGACATGCTTAAAAATTCTTTCTTGGAAACAGATTGTTGGTAAGTGCTTTATTTCCTCTCTAAATACATAGTTTGTCACCACATGCATTAATTCTTCAATTAAACGATGTCAACATTCTACTCGGTAGAAATAATTGTACCCTTTTCTTAGGTGCAATTATCCTGATGAAAGTAATTAGTCAACACAGCTACTTAAGAAGGAGCCCTGCATTTGGAAGAGATTCAACTTACATGTACCATGTGGTAGGGATTTAGCTTAGCACTGGATTCAACTTGGCAACACGCACAACTTCACAGAGGGCTCCTTGGTTGTTTTTTTCTTCCCCCACATAAAGGTGATGTCCCAAGAAAATCCGATGCAAAGAAAACATACTTACATGTATTAAGACCCAAAGCATACCTGTTATTCTGACAAAAATTATTTGTATACGTTATTTTTAAATCCACATAAGAAAATAGGATCCTAATTTTGCTTTATTCTCTCCTGCCTGTTTGCCAACTCACTGGACCTTCAGCTATTATTGTACATACACATAAATCTCTCCCTTAGTATCAACTATGCATTTGGAGTTTGGATTTTGCTAAAACAAATAGAGGAAAGCAACTCTTTAATGGTGTGAGATCTGAAGCAGTTTGTGAGGGTGGACAGTTCCTATCAAATTTTAAACTCTTTAGGTTATTCTCAGTCTCTTTCTGGGTAAAGAGGTAAAGAAATCATTTCAAAGAATTCCAAATCTCCACTGCTAAATTTTCTGGGGGTGATGCTAATCTTGATAAGGATTTGTGTTACACAGGTGTTTGCAGTTGTTAAAATTTAGAATGATCATTTTATTTCAAAGGAAAAGCCTTGAAACAAATATTGAATTCTAATGATATGTATCCAAAGTATTTATGGAGAAAGTTACCAATGCCTGCAATTTAATTTGAAATGCATAAAAAAATACTATGAGTTAGCTTTCTGTTCATCCCCATTCCACAGATAGCTGCATCTTCTGGTGCAGTGCCAGGCACATCCCCAAGACACAATGGTGAAGGTTGGAGTGAACCGATCTGGCTGTATTGGTTACCTGCTCACCAGGGCTGCTTTTAAGTGGATATTGTCACCATAAGTGACACTTTCATTGACCTCAACTACATGGTCTACATGTTCCAGTATGATGCCACCCACAGCAAATTCAATGGCATTGTCAAGGTTGAGAAGAGGAAACTTGTCATCAATGGAAAGCCTATCTCTATCTTCCAGGAACGAGTTTCTGCCAACATCAAATAGGGTGATGCTGGTGCTGACTATGTTGTGGAGCCCACTGGAGTTTTCACCACCATGGAGAAGGCTGGTGCTCACTTGAAGGGTGGGACCAAGAGGGTCATTATCTCTGCCAACTTCTGCTGATGCCCCCTTGTTTGTGATGGTTGTGAGCCATAAGTATGACAACTCCTCAAGATCGTCAGCAATGCCTCCTGCACCACCAACTGCTTGGCCACTCTGGCAAAGGTCATCCATGACAAATCTGACATCATGGAGAGACCCATGACCACAGTGCCATTACTGCCATACTGCTACTATGCCATTACTGCCACCCAGAAGATGTGGATGGCCTCTCTGGGAACCTGTGGCATTATGGCCAAGGGGCTGCCCAAAACATCATCCCTGCTTCTACTGGAGCCACCAAGGCTGTAGCAAGATCATTCCTGAGCTGAATGGGAAGCTCACTGGCATGGCTTTCTGTGTCCCCATCCCCAATATGTCAGTCGTGGATCTAACCTGCTTCATGGAGAAAGCTGCCAAATACAATAACATCAAGAAGGTGCTGAAGAAGGCATCAGAGGGCCCCTAAAGTGCACCCTTGGCACCAAGGGCCAGGTTGTCTCTTGCAACTTTAACAATGACACCTGCTTTTCTACTTTTAATGCTGGAGCTGGTTTTGCTCTCAATGACCACTTTGTCAAGCTCATTTTCTGGTATGACAATTAATTTGGCTACAGCAACTGGGTGGCAGACCTTATAGTCCACATGGCCTCTAAGGAGTAAGAGTTCCCTGGACCACCAACTCCAGCAATAGAAAGAGGAAGAGAGAGTTCCTTAGCTGCTGGGGAGCCCTTGCCCCAACTTATCCTCCAAAACCCTGAGAATCTCCCAACTCTAGACAGTTTCCATCCCAGACCCTCTGAAGAAGGGGAAGGGTTTGGGGAGCCCCACATTGTCATGTACCATCAATAAAATATACTGTATCCAGCCAAAAAAATAATGTGAGTTGTTGAATGAATATAGGATGGATAGATAGTTATGTGATAAATCAAGTTAGATGTTAATGGTAGAATCCAGGTCATAGATATAGGGGTGTTCCATGAAAAATTACTCAAACTTTTCTATAGGTTGGAAATTTTCATAATAAAACACTGGAAATAATCACCATTAGCACTCCTCTTGCAGTGTCCTTGAGGCAAACTTTGATCAAAATGGGGTGAAAATTCAATTTATCCACTATTTATTGAGTATCTGCCTTGGCAAAATTTGGTGCTGGGTATGAGATTTCATTGAGATTCCATGCTTAGTAGTCTTCCTCTACTCTTAAGTATGGCTAGTGCAGCAGCTCCAACCTCTCCCTTTAACTCCAATTTCAGCAGGAAGAATATAGGCAAATGTATCCCAACACTTTAGGATTCATGGATTGATTTAAGACTTCCTTCCTTCCTTCCTTCCTTCTTTCCTTCCTTCCTTCCTTTTTTCCATCCATCCATCTATCCATCCATCCAGCCAGCCAGCCATCCATCCATCTATCAGTGTGTACTCTATTTCTCTGTTTGGTGTGAAACACTGAAATAGTGTTTAAGACAGAGTTCTACAATCAAGAAGCTTTAAGTGTAATGGGGATCTGAGCATGAAGTCACTATTCTGCAAGTTCCACTCTGACCTTGTTTATTCATAGTTTCAGACAAAATCGCTTCAAAATGAGGGATGTGATGTAAGATATATGAAAATATACTTATGTGCATCTGGAAAACTTAAAAATTGCATTTTTTAATTTTCCTGGTAATTTCTAAAGCCACAAAATATTCCAGTCACAAATAAAAAACCAAGGCTTTCCTGTGGGAAACTTTAGAGAAAACCTAACAAAACTTTCCCCAATTGGAGTAAACCATTAAATACTTAAAAGCATTTTAGTAGCATATAAAACCAAACAAAGTCCTCTGAAAATCATGGTGCCAAATCAAATGCTAAGATTTAAAAAGTCCCAACTGAATGCATCTCGCCCAGGTCCTGCCAAGGGAGTTACTGCTCCCTCTAGAGCTGTCTCTCTCTTTTTTTTTTTATTGGTTTTAATTAAGTTTTACAGAATAAATTAGTTCACCATATTTGAATCACATTTGCACACACAGATGAAAAATTCTTCTTTCTCCCTTCCAAATCAGGGCTTTACTGTGGAAAAAGCAATCTGTGTGATGCAACCACTATTGAAGCTCCAGTCAATAAAAAAAGCCCAGTGAAGTGGGAAGGAGAGGAAATGGGAAAAGGAACCAAAGAGGAAGAAGCAGAAGCAAAGGAAGCAAATGGAGAACAGAGAGGAAAAAACTAGGGAAAGTAGATGAAGCCACAGGCAACAAATGACTTGGCACTCTTAGAGCCGAATACTAAAAACTTACTGTGAGATTCTAATATGTCTCTGGTTCCCTTTGCCTCTACTTCAAAATCAGTAAACTGCTAGTTGAAAGTCTTCATATCCCATTGTTTGCTATCAGAAACAAGAGTGCCAGGTACTCTGTGATCCTAAGAATCAGTGATCCAGATCTCAGGTTCTTGGCTTTTTAAAGAGGGGCAAGTTGGGGCGGGGGGGGGGTCGGGGGAGGGAGGGGGAGTGGGAAAGGAAGAGAGGGAATCTCAGGCAGACTCCATGCTGAGCCCAGAACCTGACATTGGGCTCAGTTTCATGACACTGAGATAATGACCTGAGCTGAAATCAAAAGTTGGATGCTCAACTGACTGAACCACTCAGGCATCCCTATGACTTTTTAGTATCATCTACAACAGGAAAAATATTTCTCTCACCTATTTCTGTTTTGGTACTAGAATTTCCAGATGTTTTTCTTTACCTGCTTTTGCCTTAGTTTAAGCATATAATGAAAAACAAAGAAACAAAAAGCCCATGTTAGACTAAAGAGAGAGCTTGAAACTTAAGAGTGGCAGGTCCTTCCAAAGATGGTGCTTGTCTTTTTCTGTTTTTATGTTCCATCTTGAGAATTGGAATGGCTGTGACTTGGGTTTCAAAATGATTTGGTTGATTATACATAGACATTTCTGAAAGTATCATAGGATTTTATTCATTGGGATATTTAAATTACCTGGTACATTATGGAAGTGGGAAATGAAGGGAGTCTTGGGTATTCCTGGAAACAGACTCTGAGATAGAGATTAACATGCAGGGAATTATGAAATGCTTATGGGATTGACACCTGCATAAGCAAATGGAAGGAAGTAGGATTGGGCATAGGGTGAGTTTAGACTGTGATGGAGTCTCAATGCAGGGGGCTAACTTAGCTAACTCATGGGGCTCTGAAGCTGGGATGAACTTCCATTGTTGTTCCTTTTGGGGATCAGAGGCTAGGCCATTATACTTCTGTATTGACCAGTCACCTGATGTGGGCGGCTCCATGAGACAGCATACTGTTTGGTGAGACTCTTTAGCAGAGGGACCTCCTGAAGAGCACTGGCTGCTGAGACAGTGGTCACCAGCCGCGTTCCCAGCAACTGTGGGAATAAATCCTGCCTTCCTGGAGAGAGATTACTGCATCCACTATAAGGGGCATTTTTTTTTTTTTCTTTTCCTTCTCTTATTCTATGTCTCCTAATATATGGCAGCCATAATCCCATATGGTTCTTTAGGTCTCTCCATAGGCATGTGGTTAGCCTGGGCTACTCCTTCTCAGTTTTTTTTTCTGTTTCAGGTTGGTTCCCTAAGCAGCTAAAGCTGTGGTTTCAGTTTTCCTACCAGCTTATCTTTGGTTTGGTTTCAAACCTTTGGTTTGAAATTGGAAAGACCAATGTGCCTCGATGGAGAAATTCCACTGACTCAGATTGCCAGGCTGGGGAAGAGCAAAGCATGACCCATCAGTGAGAAATGTACAGGTACAGGATTGGTTTCTGCTAATTTTTCTGATCTGTTTGCTAGTGCAGAAATGGATGGTGGTTGTTTTTCTATTTCTTGCTCGTAAGGAATGTTAATATGAGTTTCAAGTCAATCCACTGGTGGATCTATATATTTTCCTTGGAGAGCTTAAGAAGGGCTCACTAAATAATATTCTTTTCCACCCATCAATCTGTGTTAGGAAGATGTATGACTGGTATCTAAGGCGCTGTCAGTGTGTTATTTTCCATGTTCCTCTCACATGTCAAATATAAAAATACAGCCTGTCAGTGTAAATGTGATATGGGGCATTGTTCAGAGAGACTGTGAAAAATCCTGCAGTGCTCCCTGATTCATCATTTCAACAGCATAATCATTTCATAGCCCAGTCTAAACAAAACAGTTAAGAGCATTCCGACTTAGGGGGTATTGAATCAGAGTTGATTCAGAAAGGTCTGAGAGATCCCATGAGAAAAAATGTTTTGGAGAAAATAAGAGAAGCCTTGTCTTTGTCTTCAATTTCATAGTTACTAATCTTTTTTGGAACGTTGTTTATCAGTTAATTATTCTCCACCACACCCTGCACCCTGACATTTTGCCGAAGTGGCCAGGAGGCCTCGTTAAATCAGAATTTCTAATTTCAGTTCACCTGTCACAGCTAAAGGCTCCCTCAAATGCATTGACATCGATTAATATTTAATGATTGAATAGTAGAAATATTGGCTCAGCACTTTTTACTTTTTCTTCCTTTAAATTAAAAAAAAAAAACCCTTTAGAATGGACTCTGCTTCATGTGCACCCAGCTCTAGATTTCTACAATGTGAAATTTATGTGGGTGTCAAGAAGGGTAAAAGACCATCGCCCTATAGAAGGCAATATGTGCTCCAGGAAAAAGCTAGGCTGTGATGGAGAGAGAGAACTAACATTTAATTAGCACTCACTCTGCCAGGCACTATATATAAATTCCATAATTCATCTCCAGTAGTCACAACACATCTATAAGGTAGGTATCTTTATTTCATTTACAAATGAGGAAACAGCCTCAAAGAAGGTAGAAAACTTGCCTGAGGTCACATACTCAAATGGCAGCATCAGTATTTGAATCCTGCAGCACGGTCCATACTCTTTCCAAACACATGTTGCCTCCCTGGGAACAGGAAGCCTGAGCCTAACTGAGCCATGCCTTATTTGATTTTGTGTCTTTGTGTTTCCATATTTCCATCGGTGACCTAGGCTATAAGACAGATCTTGGGTTAATTTGGGTTCTTTTAAGAAACTGAGATTCTGGTTTTAAATCAGGTTAGCTCTTAGTTTATATGAGCAATACCTTACAGGTAATTTTTTATGGCATGTAGGTAGAAAAGGAGACTAAACATTTTCTTCCAGGGTAAGTAATGACATATATAAACATGCTAAAACAATCCTTAAATTATGTGTGGTGTGCATTTTTAGGGAGATTGATCATCATAATAATGACAGTGGAGAAGAGGCATGCTCAGGTAGAAATAGAATAGGCTTTGGATCAGACAGGTAAGTTAAATTCTGCTTCTGGTTCCCATTAGCTCTGAAACTGGGGCAAGTTTTGTAACCCCTATAAGCCATGGTTTCCTCATAAATAAAGTAGGGATAATAATAATTACTTCACAGAATTTTTGTGAAGAAGGGAAGAGGTATACATTTAAGGGGCCTTGAATGGTGTTTGGCACATAGTGGGCACCTGTTAAATAAGTGATTGGTATTATTAACATTAAAGAAGAAATGTCAGTCATTATTAACTTAACTCAGCCTGAGGGTCAGAAGAGGCCTCCTGAAGGAGATACCTGACCTGAGTTTTAAGACATACAGAAGGTTTGCCAGGAGTTGTGGGTTGCTGGCTGTCCCACAAAGTCTGTTCTCTCCTCTGTAGAACTAGAGGTACAGCTTTGCATATGGTGCCCAGTTTGAGACAATGTTACCCAGCCTCCTTTGCCACTTGGGTGTGGCCTTTCGACTAGTTTATCATAATGCTTAATGTGTGTACAATCTGCCTCCACTGCTTAAAAGAAATGGCGTATTCACTCACCTGTGTATGGACATTTTGGTTGTTACAAATACAACAAAACTTTTCAAATTGCATACCTTAAATATGTGCAGTTTAATGTATATAAAGTATACTCCAATAAAGTATAAACCAAATAATGAGGGAAAAAAAGAAAATAGTTTGCCCTTTAGTTTTTCTTTTTCTCCTTCCTGTGGGCTGGACTACAGATGTGGTAGTGACTCAGATTTGAAAATGCAGTCAGAGACAACATCCTAAGGATGTCAGAGCAACAAGATAGTAGGCGTCTGAGTCATGCTAGCATTATGGCACAGAGCTGCCATGTCAGCTTGGAATTATTCCTTGGATTGGCAGATGAAAGAGATACTGCCATCTATCTTACTTAAGCCATGTGTTTTGGGTTATTTTTGTTATAGCAGCATAGTCTATATACTACCTCAGGCAACAATACCAACATAATCACTTAGTATTTCTCAAAGGATTGTCCATGTGCCACCTTGGACATGGTGGCATATTAAAATGCAAATTTCAGGCATCATGAAGCCAAATTCTGGAGGGATAGTAGTGCAGGGAATCTGCATTTTAAAACATGCTCTTGAGTGATGCCTGTACGAACGGAAGATACAATTATCCTGGATTATTACCTTTCTGCTTCTTTTAGGGCCTGTGGAAAATGTTTCATGACAGTAGACAGCATTGACCCTTTGGTGTCTGCGAGTAAGGTTATATGTAAGAGGTCATGAGAGTAAAATCAGGAGAATTTTTCCAGTTAAGCTTAGAAATCTGTGTGGGAATCGTTGTTAATACTCTTTTAGCTTTACTACTTCAAACTCTGGTCTGTGGATAGCAGCCTCAACATCATATTGGAGCTTTTTAGAAATGCAAAATATCAGGCCCCAGCCCAGATTCTGCATTTTAACAATATCAATATCAATTAATATACAGGTGATTCATTTTTCCAGTTAAGCTTAGAAATCTGTGTGGGAATCGTTGTTAATACTCTTTTAGCTTTACTACTTCAAACTCTGGTCTGTGGATAGCAGCCTCAACATCATATTGGAGCTTTTTAGAAATGCAAAATATCAGGCCCCAGCCCAGATTCTGCATTTTAACAATATCAATATCAATTAATATACAGGTGATTCATATGTATATTAAAGTTTGAAAAGCAGAGTTTTGTAATCTCCTTCCTTGGAAATAAGTCTCTGAATGAGTCCGACATTTAAACAAGTGGCACCCATAGTTAAGAATAATCCAAAACACATGGCTTAAATAAGATAGATGGCAGTATCTCCTTCATGGGCAACCTCCAAAATGGTACAGACAGTCTAGAAGTCGATGGGTATACAGTTGACCCAGAAGTGGAATTCCTGAATCATATGGTAATTTATTTCTTATTTTCTAAGGAACCTCCATACTTTTTCCACAGTGGTTGTACTAACTTATGTTACCACCAGTAGTTCACAAATTCTACACAACCTTCCCAGCACTTGTTATGTCTTGTCTTTTTGACAACAGTAATCCGACGGTTTGGAGGTGATATCTCATTGTAGTTTTGATTTGCTTTTCTCTGATGATTAATGAGATTAAGCCCCCTTTTCATGTACCTACCTGTTGGCCATTTGTATATTGGAAAAATATCTATTCCAGTTCTTTGTCCATTTGTCAGATTAATTGGATTATTTGATCTTTTTGCTATTGAGTTGTATGAGTTCCTTGTATATTTTGAATATTAACCCTTGACTGGATAAGTGGTTTGTAAATATTTAATTTCATTCCTTAGGTTGCCTTCTCATTTTGTTGATGGTTTCTTTTGCTGTGTAGAAGCTTTTTAGTTTAATGTGATTCCCCTTGTTTATTTTTGCTTCTGTTGTTTGTGCTTTTGGTGTCATATCCAAAAAAATATTACCAAGACCAATGTCAAAGAGCTTTCCCCTATGTTTTCTTTTAGGAATTTTAAGTCTTATGTTTGTTATTAATCCATTTTGAATTAATTTTTGTGATTAGTGTAAGATAGGGGTTCAATTACATTTTTTTGCATGTGAATAATCTATTTTCTTAGTACTGTTTATTGAAGAAACTATTTTTCCCTCTTGAAAAAATGCATTTCCCTTTTCAAATATTATTTGACTGAATATGCATGGGTTTATTTCTGGACTCTTGATTCTATGCCATTGGTCTATGTGTCTGCCTTTATGCCAGCACCATACTCTTTTAATTCCTATAACTTTGTAACATAGTTTGAAATCAGGATGTGTGATGCCTCCAGCTTTATTCTTCTTTCTCAAGATTGCTTTGGCTATTTAGGGTCTTTCATGGTTCCATATGAACTTTAGGATTTTTTTTATTTCTGTAAAAAAAAAGCCATTGTAATATTGATAGGAATTGCACTGAATCTATAGATGGTTTTGGGTAGTATGGACATTTAAGAATATTCATTCTTCTGATACCTGAATATGGGATATCTTTTCATTTATTTTTGTCTTCTTCAATTTCTTTCACAATGTCTTATAGCCTTCAGTGTACAGATTTTTCACCTTTTTGGTTAAATTTATTCTTAAGTATTTTATTGTTTTTGATGCTATTGTAAATGGGATTGTTCTCTTTATTTCTTTTTTGGAAAGCTTGTTGTTAGTATACAGAAATACAACATATTTTTGTATGCTGATTGTGTATTCTATAACTTTCCTGAATTTTTTTAATTAGTTCTAAAGTTTTTCTGGTAGAGCCTCTAGGGTTTTCAACATATAAGATCATATCATCTGCAAACAGATAATTTTACTTCTTCTTTTCTCATTTGGATGCCTTTTATTTCTTTTTCTTGACTGATTGCTCTAGCTAGGATTTCTTTCTTTTTTTTTAAGATTTTTATTTATTTATTTGACACAGAGAGAGAGAGAGCATGAGAGTAGAAGAGGGAGAAGCAGGCTCCCTGCTGAGCAGGGAGCCCAGTGTGGGGCTCCATTCCAGGACCATGAGATCATGACCCGAGCTGAAGGCAGACACTTAATGACTGAGCCAGCCAGGTGCCCTCTGGCTAGGATTTCTAATACTATGTTAAATAAGAAAGCTGAGGGTGGGCACCCTTGTCTTGCTCCTGATCTTAGAGGAAAAGTTTTTGATGTTTCACCAATGAGTATGATCTTAACTGTGGGATTGTCATATATGGCCTTTATTATAATGAAGTACAGTCTTCTATACCCAATTTTGTTCAGAGTCTTTATCATGAAAAGTATGTTGAATTTTGTCAAATACTTTTTCTGCATCTATTGAGATGGTCATATGATTTTAATCTTTCATAATATTAATGTGATGTATCACATTTATTGATTCACAATTGTTGACACAACCTTGCATCCTAGGGATGAATCTCACTTGATCAAAGTGTATAATATTTTCAATGTGCTGTTGGATTTGGTTTGCCAGTATTTTGTTGAGAATTTTTGCAACTATATCCATCAAGGATATTGGCCCGTAATTTTCTTATAGTGTCCTTATCTGGCTGTGTTTTCAGGGTAAAGCTATCCTCATAAAAATGACTTTGAGAGTGTTTCTTCTTCAGTTTTGAAGAAGGGTTCAGAAAGGAATGGTTTTAATTCTCCAGTGAAACCATCCAGTTCTGAACTTTTCTTCATTGGGAGGATTTTTTATTACCGATTCCATTTCTTTACTCATTTTTGGTCCGTTCAGATTTTCTACTTCTTCATGTTTCAGTCTTTGTAGTTGTATGTTTCCAAATATTTATCCATTTTTTTCTAGGTTGTCCAATTTGTAGGCATATAATTGTTTCTATTAGTCTCTTATGATCCTTTGTATTTATGTGGAGTTATTTGTAATGTCTTCTCTTTCACTTATAATTTTATTCATTTTAGTCTTTTCTCTTTTTTCTTAAAGGTTTTTTAATTTTGTTTATCTTTTCAAAGGATCAACCCTTAGTTTTGTTAATCTTTTCTATTGCTTTCCTATTCTCTATTTATTTCTGCTCTAATCTTTATTATTTCCTTCCTTCTGCTAACTTTGTTAGTTCTTTTTCTAATCCCTTGTGGTATAATGGTAGGTAGTTTATTTGAGATTTTTCTTTTTTCTTAGTGTATGTATTTATAACTGTAAGCTTTCCTCTTGGAACTGCTTTTGCTGCATCCCATAAGTTTTGATATGTTATGCCTCCCTTGTGTTTTATATCAAGATATTTTTTCATTTTCCCTTTGATTTATTCTTTGATCTACTTGTTATTAAAGATAATGTTGTTTAATTTCCACATATTTGTCATTTTCCAGATTTCCTTCTGTTATTGATTTCTAGATATGAATCTAGAAACCATATCATTATGGTCAGAAGATATACTTGATATAATTTCTATCTTCTTGATTCTATTGAGACTTGTTTTGTGGCCTAACATATGATCTGTTCTAGAAAATGTTCTGTTCCATGTGTACTTTAGAAAAATCCACCTATTTTTTCAATTAAACAATTTTAATTGCATTTTTTTCCATTGATATTTGGAATTTGTCTTGCATGTTGCCTGTACTTATGACAAACAAATGTGAACAACACCATAATGTGTCAATGGATATTTCAAGTACAATACATTAATTTTACATTAATTTGGGCAGAGTTACTGTCCCTATCCCAGGAATAAATGTTCATGAAAGGTCCTTTAAGCAGGTCACTTGGTGGTTTATCCATAATTGCTTTGACTGTTAGTTTGATTTCTTGAATGGGACTAAAAGTCCTTAAAGAATGTGCTGCCTTTAGTAGACCTATCAGGGGCCAATTGGCTTATTACTCACTGGGGATGAGGTTTGTATGTTTGGGGAATGATTATTGGGATTCTCTCTTCCCATTGTTGAGGGTTGATGGTATCAGAGAATTAATTTAGAAGTTCTGTCTGGGTTGAGATAGAGAATAACAGGTCAATATGAATTAGTCAATTGTTAATGGTAATAATAACAATTTACACAACTATAACCATAGTATTAACACAATAGATTATTTATTGAATATTTTCTGAGTCTTACATATATTACCCCTATTAAATTCTCCAAAAAATTATGATAAATTAGGAAACTGAGGCTTAGAAAAACTAAGTGATTTGTCCAAGATCATATAGCTAGGTGAGGGGAGCAGCTGGTGCTTGACTTCAGATTCATCTGATTCTGCTGATAACCAGTTTTGAGGTATAAAGCCAAAAAAATCCAGCTAATTAAGATGTGAGAAGAAATTAAATGAACAAGATATAAGGTCATATGGATGAAATCTGAAGGTACAGGCTAATTTTTATTTGATGGACATTCACGGGAGTTTGACTCCCCAGGGCCCATTTCTCCTTCTTACCAGCACCTTGGTTTTTGTGGGGGTTTACCTCTTTCCCTCAGGGTTACGTATGGTGGGATCCTAATCAGGAGCCTTGCTGTCACTAATAAAAGGAATAGACTTGTGATCTAAACCCTACTGGACACTCATTCCCTGAAGTTTGAACCTTAAACAGAGTTGCAAGCAGATGGTGCATAATCAGAGTTTAATAACCTGGATGGTAGCTAGACTCTTCCTTCTTTGAGTTCATTCCTCTAGTTCCTACAGTCCTTGATTCCAGGTTTCCAGGTTGCCATTTCTCCTGTCTCTTTCAAACTTGGTCTCCAACTTACCTGTCAACTCTCTGATTTCCTAGAATATTTTCAACATATTTCCTTTGGCTTAAATCAGCCAAAGTGCAATTGATTGATTGCAGCAAAAGAACCCTGATTGCCACACCTTTATGCCCTCGTGGATAAGCCAGGAATATTTAAGATCTGATTGAGACATAGAAGTGATACTTCTCTCCACAATACTGAAAAATAATTATTAAAATATTATCACTTTATAAACAATAAATAAAAGTAAATTAATTTCTAGGGAATAGGCATGAACTTTTTTTTATTATGTTATGTTAATCACTATACATTACATCATTAGTTTTTGATGTAGTGTTCCATGATTCATTGTTTGCGTATAACACCCAGTGCTCCATGCAGTATGTGCCCTCTTTAATACTCGTCACCAGGCTAACCCATCCCCCCAAACCCCTCCCCTCTAAAACCCTCAGTTTGTTCCTCAGAGTCCATAGTCTTTCATGGTTCATCTCCCCCTCCGATTTCCCCCCTTTCATTTTTCCCTTCCTGCTATCTTCTTCTTCTTCTTCTTTTTTTTTTTTAACATATAATGTATTATTTGCTTCAGAGGTACAGGTCTGTGATTCATCAGTCTTACACAATTCACAACGCTCACCATAGCACGTACCCTCCCTGATGTCTGTCACCCAGCCACCCCATCCCTCCCACCCCCCCACCACTCCAGCAACCCTCAATTTGCTTCCTGAGATTAAGAATTCCTCATATCAGTGAAGTCATATGATACATGTCTTTCTCTGATTGACTTATTTCGCTCAGCATAATACCCTCCAGTTCCATCCACGTCATTGCAAATGGCAAGATTTCATTCTTTTTGATGGCTGCATAATATTCCATTGTATATATATACTACATCTTCTTTATCCATTCATCCGTCGATGGACATCTTGGCTCTTTCCATAGTTTGGCTATTGTGGACATAGGCATGAACTTTTGAAAAGACAGCATAAGTTGAAACCAGGGACCATCAGTTTGAATAGCAGAACTTTCCTACCTATCATTCAATGACACAGTCTTTAATTCAGTACATATGTACTTAAAATTTCCTGCTAAGCAAAATTTCATTTAAAAAAATCAAAGCAAACACTTAGAAGATATTTCAGTGATCTGCAGGTCTCTGACCATCAAAATAATAAAAATGGAATTTCTGACATGGGTCCACATTATGCACTTCTTCTTCCATTTGGTGACCTGAACCAGGAGGTCAGTCTTTAAAATAATGAATATAGAGAGTCAGAATACCATGCAGTGGGGGAGAGGAGCACTTTCCTCTTAGGTAGCAGAGTCACTAGGTAAAGTGGGGGCTAAGGACTACTGGACTCTGGCAGTTAAAACTAGAATCTGTACCTGCCAATGAGTATGTCAGCTGAGGTATAAGATGGGTATTCAGCCTACACCCAAGTCCACAAAGAAAGGAATTGAGGAAAATTCACATTTTTTGGTCTATTGGGGAAAAATCGATAAAGATCTTTCCTTGTTGATGGAAAAATAAACAGAAGAACAAAATAAACTATGGGGAAATATTAGTAACTGTGCGTCGCTAAAGAAGAGAGCACTAGCCTAAAGACTTAGAAGAGGAGCATACGTCAGAGGATGCTTTGTTATAGTAAACCCAAGAGATTTTTAGAAAATTGGATCATCAGTAGTGGAATGCAAGACATCTTGTCCCATGAAACAGTACTAGAAGTCATAATGAGAGACATTGGATGAGATAAAAATGAAGATTTCTGAGTGAAGAAAGGATTTTTAGAACACCAAAAACTAAACTGCAGGATAAAATTGAATAGCAGTAAAGAATAATATGGCACTGATACAAAACAGACACATAGATCAATGGAACAAAATAGAGAGCCCAGAAATAAACCCACAATTATATGTCAATTAATCTATGACAAAGAAGGCAAGAATATACAATGGGGAAAAGACAGTCTCTTCAATAAATGGTGTTGGGAACACTGGACAGCTACATGTAAAAGAATGAAACTGGACCACCTTTTAACACCTCGAAATGGATGAAAGACCTAAATGTGAGACCTGAAACCATAAAAATCCTAGAAGAGAACACAGGCAGTAATTTCTCTGACACTGGTCATAGCAACATTTTTTTCTAGGTGTGTCTCCTGAGGCAAGGGAGATAAAAGCAAAAATAAACTATTGGGCTGCATCAAAATAAACAACTTTTGCACAGCAAAGGAAACCATTAACAAAACAAAAGGACAACCTACTGAATGGGAGAAGATATTTATAAATGATATATCCAGTAAGGATTAATATCCACACTATATAAAAAAAACTTATACAACTCAACACCAAAAAAACCAATATGGTTAAAAAATGGGCAGAGGACCTGAATAGACATTTTTCCAAAGAAGATATACAGATGGCAGATACATGAAAAGATGCTCAATGTCATTAATCATCAGGGAAATGCAAATTAAAACCAGAGATTAAGAGATAATCACTTTATACCTGTTAGAATGGCTAAAATAAAAAAGACAAGAAATAACAAGTGTTGACAAAGATGTGGAGAAAAAGGAACACTTGTACACTGTTTTGGGAATGTAAACTGGTACAGCCACTATGGAAAACAGTCTGGAATTAAAATTAAAATAGAAAAAAATTTAAAATAGAAATACCATATGATCCAATATTGGGTGTTTAGCCAAAGAAAATGAAAACACTAATTTGAGGGGGGCCTGGGTGGCTCAGTTGGTTAAGCATCTGCCTTCGGCTCAGGTCATGATCTCAGGGTTCTGGGATCAAGCCCTGCATCAGCCTTCCTGCTCAGTGGGGAGTCTGCTTCTTCTTCTCCCTCTGTACTTCCCTCCTGCTCATGCTCTTTCTCTCCTCTCTCAAATAAATAAAATCTTAAAAAATAACTCCAAAAAAAACCCCTAATTTGAAAAGATACATCCTCCCCTATGTTTATTGCAACATTATTTACAATAGTCTGGATATGGAGACAAACTGAGTGTCCATCAATAGACAAATAGATAAGGAAGATGTGTATGTGTGTACACACACACACACACACACACACACACACACACACACAATGGAGTATTACTCAACCATAAAAAAGCATGAGATCTTGCCATTTGAGACAACATGGATGGACCTAGAGGGTATGCTAAGTGAAATAAGTCCGACTGATAAAGACAAATGCCATATGATTCTACTCATAAGTGGAATATAAAACAAATGAACAGTAAGCAGAATCAGACCTATAAATACAGAGAACAAATTGATGGTTTCAAGGGGGGTGGAGGGGATGGGCAACATGCATGAAGGGGAGTGGGAGGCATAGGCTTCCAGTTATGGAATGAGTAAGTCACAGCAAGAGAAAGTACAAGGTAAGGAATATAGTGAATGATATTATAACAGCAATGTTTTGGGACAGATGTTAGCTATATTTGTGGTGGGTGAACATAGGATAATGTATAAATTTCTCAAATCACTATGCTGTACACCTGAAACTAATGTAACATTGTGTGTCAATTATACCAAAAAAAAAATAGCTCAGACACTATAGAAAATGAAATCAGTGACTCATTGAGCAAGCTCTAGAACTCTTACAAAATGCAGAGGAAAAAAGGATAAAAAGATGAAAATAATGAAGAAGGTTGTGGCTCTACAAAGCAGAGACTGCAGATGAAACTGAATGACTTTAGGTGTTAAAGAAGAGGAAACAAGCACAACTAGAGATGAAACAATAATCAAAAACATATGTTAAGTCAAAAGCAGCCTCTCCCAGTCCTCCAAAGACAAGTATCAAGAATAGGATTCACTGTATGCTGGACAGAATCAAAGAAAAGAGAAACACACTTGAACATGACTGGCCAAAATGTTTGAATGAGAATAAAAATAAATCCTACATTTGCCCAGGCAGAAAGAAAAATGTTGCCTACAAAGACCGACCTTAACCTTTCTGTAATAGCAAATGTCAAAATTTGAGAAAAAGTGCTTTTGGATGGAAAGTTTGTAACTCAAGAATTTTAAAAGCATCCAGATTGTCTTTCATGTGTGACAGCCACAGAAAGACCTTCACCATTATTCAAAGGCTCAGAAACTGCTCATTGATATGATCCTTCTATTTAAAAATATCATTTAAAAATATACTAAAACCATGCAGGAGATAAAAAAGAAAATGAGCAAGAAGAGTTCTAGGCATTGTGTTGATTAAGTCACACTTTGCATTCTAAAATCAATAATAAATTGGATTTTGTAATTTGAAGCCTGAAGGCATACGTGGCTTAGCTTAGCCTTGTGGCATTTCTCTCTCCGCGCTCTTACCTTTTCCACTTTCTTGGTGGCGGATGTAACTTGTGAGATGTATCATCTGGTCCACTGTACTCCCTTTCAGGTGAAACCCCTTGTGGTATTCATGATATTCTTCTCTACAAGTGCTTGTTAACAATGGATTACCTATGTGCAACATGGAGTAAGAAAGCCCAGAAAATGACTAAACAAAAAATTTGTCTTTATTCTACACAAAAGTAAAGCAAATATCTATATTCTGGCCATTTATAGTGCCAGAAGTCTTGAAAGACAGTGTTCTGTATTTTTCAAACACATATTGAATGACTCTTTTTCTTGGGATTTAATCTGGAAAAGATTATAAATGACGCAGTGGAAAATTCTGTCACCAAGGCCTTCTTCCCAGCTGTTCCTCACTTTAACTATATAAAACATTTAAGTGTATTAAAACACTATAAGAAAAATGCAGCTAAATGTTAATAATATTCTCCAGCAAATGGTAGGATTTGAGGGAGTCCATGTGAATTTAAACACCACAATATTCAAAGGATATGAACAGGCAACTCACAAAAGCAGACACCTGAGTGACCAGGAAACATGAAAAAATATTCTGCCTCAGAAATAATCAGGGAAATTCAAAATAAAACCTCAGTATATATTTTCATATCCATAAGAATGGTCAATCATTTAAAAAGTTTGGCTAGGGCGCCTGGGTGGCTCAGATGGTTAAGTGTCTGCCTTTGGCTCAGGTCATGATCCCAGGGTCCTAGGATCGAGTCCCGCATCGGGCTCCCTGCTCCTTGGGAGACTGCTTCTCCCTCTGCTTCTCTCTCTCTCTCTTTCCCTCTGTCTCTCATGAATAAATAAATAAAATCTTTAAAAAAAAAAAGTTTGGCTATACCTTTGTTGGTGAGGATATGGTGTGGAACTCTTACACCCTACTGTGAAAATATAAATAAGTACAAGCTTTTAGAGGTTAATATGATGGTATCTAGGAAAGTTAACAACGTACATATCCATGATCCAGCAGTTATACTTTTAGTTTGTCATAGCATTGCTTATAATGACAAAAATGTGGATACAAAATCCATCAGAAGGAAAAAAAAATGGATAAAAAATTTGTGGCATATTCTGCATTGTAATTAAAATAATTGAACATGAGCTACAAAGAACACAATATGGAATAAGCCTGAAAAATATAATATTGAGAGAGGAAACGCAAGTTACAAATGAATATTTATAGCATGATCTCAATTTTATAGGTTTAAAAACATAAAAATCAAACCCTTTTGTTTATGGATATAACATGTAGTCAAATTATAAAAGTATACCAGGAAATTATAAATTCAAGGTGGTGGTTATCTTTGGGGAGGCGGGGAAGGGATATAAAATCAGGGAGGGAAACACAAGGGGCATTGACCATTCTACAGTGTTTTTTCTTTCTTCTTGACAAAACATAAAAATCTGAGGCATGAATATGAAGATGTTAATATCTGGCAAAGCTGATTCAGTAGGTAGATACATCTTATTTATTGAAATAGGTATAATTTTATTTGCTTGAAATATAGCATAGTAAAAATAAAAATGAAATATTAATATATTTTGTTTTTATCTTTTTATAAATATAAACATAAAGTTTGTTTTTATAATTTTAGTGTGCCATATGATCACAAGCAGACAAAACATTTATAACATAAAGCTTGGTAGGAAATAAAATAGAAATCAAATATTGGTTACATCTGGAGGATGAGGCTATATATAATTTTTAAACTTTTTATTTTATTTTTCTGTATTTTTTTTTGTTCATGTTCACTGAGATTATGTTATTTTTACAGTTTAAAACATAAAAAAATATAAAAATGTATGTTTGGGCCCTGTGTAGGATCTTTAATATCATGCTAGGTTTTTGGCTTTATACTATGGACTACTATTTCCCAAATTGTGATCCCTGAGATGTTAATTAGTGTTCCTGGGAAATACAAGTGTTCTAAGGTCAATAAGTTTAAAAATGAGGTCTCTCAGGCTTCCTGCTTAAAGAAGCATAATGCACATTTATATAGTAAAGGTTCTGAGAATTTCTGCCATTAAAACAACAAGAACAACAAAAAAAAACCCAACACCACACAGCAAAAACTTCATATTATTTCAACCTTGAGTTTCCTAAATACATATGATTACAGATCCTTTTATCAAGGAGTTGTTTTTTTTTTATCATTTGAGGGATATTAGTTTTCAGGAGACACAAGCTCCTTATCTTGATCTAACCTTACAAAACCAGCTCTTAATCACAAAGATACCCAAAACCTCATATAGAAAGTAGCATTACTGGGGCATCTGGGAGGCTCAGTCGGCTAAGTGCCTACCTTCGCCTCAGATCATGATCGCAGCATCCTAGGTTCCATCCCGTGTAGGGCTCCCTGCTCAGCAGAGAGCCTGTTTTTCCCTCTCCCTCCGCTGCTCCCCCTCCTTGTGTTTTTCTCTCTCTCTGTCAAATAAATAAATAAAAATATTTTTTAAAAAATTAGCATGATTACAAGAGAGATTCTGGACATTGAAGGTGGCAGCGTTGGGCAAGATAAATTGGAAGTAATGAAGACTGGAATCAGAGAGGCCAAACTGCAGTAGATAAGTAGCATGTTATAAGAGGTTCGGTACATTACTGCTGGCCTTAGCCAATCATCACCACAATAACGCACAATAAACACTTCTTTCTCATATATCTAGGTCGGCTGGGATTTGGCTTATCTGGCCCCACACTGTAGGTTAGATCAAGATCTGTTTCACATATCTCATTGTCCTTAATCAGGAGATTACCCAAGATATGTTCCTCCTATGGCAGACTACACGCCTATTTCAAGTCTTGTGTCACATTAGCTCACATCCCATTGGCCAAAGCAAATCCTGTGGGTGGCCAAACTCAGATCAACAGGCAGGGCATTACACTCTGCTTACCCTGAGGCCAAAGCAAGTCACAGGGCCAAGTTTAACATCAGAGGGCTGGGGAAATAATTCCTCCCGGGAAACGGAGTTGGGGGAAGAAGTGAGTATTTGCTGAACAATAATCTCATCTATGGCCCTGTTTGTTTACAAAATGAAGAAATCACAGCCATTTGCTAGATAGCGGAACTCTGAATATATTGAGGCCATCAGTGTGGGCTCCATTTCTGAAAGAGGCCAGCGACACCATGAAAGGGTGGTTTCAGCATGGCACAAACCTAAAGACAGTCGTGTGATACCAGAACCCTACCTATACCTCGTTTGTTCTCCAGGTGTGATAATAAGTGAGTTAGAGCATAACATGTCCAGGAATTACTGAGAAGAAAATTGCTAAGAAATTACACCAGGATCATGAGCGTTTAGCCCAAATCATTGTGCCTGGCAGAGGTGACTGGATGTGTAAGATGTTCTTCTTTCACATTCCATGCAGCTTTCTTCTTTTAACGTTAATTGATATTTAGTATTCAGAGACATGACAAAGTCTAGATCTCAGAGAATAATTTCAATCCCCAAGGGAAAAAAAAGGAGTGATCTTGAATATTTTGAAATAATGTGGATGAAAAATGTAGGAGCAAACAACCTGTTGCATTTTTAGGTCCTTAATAGTTTTCTCAAAAATGGTTTGATGCTGTGTTCTACATTTAATACCCACAAAACACATAAAATAGGGATTTTTTTTCAGTTGCCATCTCCACATACTAATTGTGTAAATATGACAGCTTCCTACATGGAGGCACGGCCCCTTTCTTGCTCTAAAGAGTGATAATAAAATATATTTTGAGGTTCTATTTTCTGGTCAGAAAAATTTTTAAAGCACAGGGATCATGTCAAGCTGTGTTGCAGAAGAAGCTGGAAAATGAAGAAATGACTAGAAGGAAACAGAGAAGTGCCTGGTCTGTGGCCAAATTATGAAACCAGCAAAATGTGTCCATGGTACCTGGTTCTCATAAACATCCTGACCTTTTCCTCACTGTCATAGTTCAGTGACCTCATGGTCCTGGCTCTGGTTCTGGGTGCAGGGAATCTGAAACTCATTCCCATTATGGGATAAATGACTTTATAAGGATTCCTGCTTTAAACATCAAAGTGAAAAATCTATAATGAGCAGAGAAGACCAGGAATGGCAGGTGGGGAGCATTTTGGAGGGTGGGGATTCTTTCAGTATGCATAACATCCTATCAGGAAAGCACCAGATATGTCATACCCACGGGAATACATGTGTATATGACATGTTTAGTGTCTCACTGAGTCTATAAAGAGCACTTAATATGTAGTACTAAAAAAAAAAAAAAGAAAGTGTGCACAGGATAAGATAGTCTAGATGTATAGCATGTTTCTTGTATGGAGTGTAATCCTATTATTTTAAAAAATATAACTTAAAATAAAAACAAAATACATACAGTGGTAGAGATATGAAGCTTTGAGAGATGGAGAATCAAGAAATTATTATTAATATTTAGTATTCATTTTTATATCTGGTTAATCACTTGTTGAGCCTCCACCTGAATGACTATCTGCCTAGAAATTCTTCTAAGTACCAGTAGCTGTGTTACCTAAGTTAGATTGTTCATTGGTGTCCATTCAGCAAGCAGTCCCAGATTAGTAATTATCAACCATAATAATGATGATGATTATAGCATTATTTATACAAAATGGTCTTAGGAACCTATTATGTAATTTTGTTTTAGCGTCATCTGATCTTAGCCACTGACCGGAGCGGTGAATTGTGGGTGGTCACATTACCTTTAGGACTGGGTTCTGTTCATTTGTTTATTCAACAAGTAGTATTGAGCATTTACTCTATATAAGTCTATGCTAGGTGCTATGGGTAACACCAAGAGGAAACCTACACAATCTCCACTCACAGTGAAATTACAATATCTAGGATGTGTGTGTGTGTGTGTGTGTGTGTGTGCATGTATGTATATATGTAAAATGTAAATGCTATAAGACAAGTGTATCCAAAATATTAAGACATCCAAAAGAGAGAAGGGCATTTTTGGTTGAAGTGTGTAGGGGAGAAAGAGCAGGAGTGGTAGGGATTGGGGGATTTTGTGTGAAAGGGAGCTTTGGGCCTGGGGCTAGGGGTGGATGGTAAGGCACTACAGATTAATACAAGGGTCCTAATGAAGAATTGAGAAAAAAAGAGACATATTTGTCAAATGGTGAAGAGTTCCACTTGACTGTGTCG
The DNA here is from genome assembly GCF_009762305.2 of Zalophus californianus. Classification (NCBI taxonomy): domain Eukaryota; kingdom Metazoa; phylum Chordata; class Mammalia; order Carnivora; family Otariidae; genus Zalophus; species Zalophus californianus. The sequence continues at coordinate 22,825,105 of NC_045609.1, forward strand.
AAGTTTAGGTATAGGAGTGGAAGGAGTAAAAGTTGGGAAGATAAACTTGGGACAGAGCACAGAAAACTTAAAATTTTCAGATAATGGGTTTGAACTTTATTTACAAGATACTGGTGAGTCACTGGATCTCTTTGAGCAGATGTTTGGCATGATATGAGCTGTGCTTTGGGAGGATTACTCTGGCATCATGGATAAGATGATTTGGATTGGAGGGAAGGGAGAATGGCTTCAGGCAGGCCAATTAGGAAACTGCTGTTCAGGTCCTGAGGTCTGAAGGTCCTGAGTACCAGAGCACCCCATATCACTAAGAGGTACTCAGTGGCAAATGTAGCTGATTGGGGAGGTAGTTTTATAGATTTCAGTCACTGTGGGAGCAAGGGGACTGCATTTGATAAGATCTAATGGTATTGGCACAATCTGGACCTTATAAGCCACTGATAGTAATAAGCCAGTGTTACTTTCCAGCACAGAGATTGTGAACTGAGCAGACCAGGGACAAGAGAGGCAAAAAATCCGGGTGAAAATGGAACTGGGAAGTGGAAAAGGGAGATGTCACAAAATACAAGACCATATTTTAAAAAATTATTTTGAGAAAAAAATAGCTGGAGTTTAGAATCATGAATCTAGAAATTATTGTGGCCCCTCCTTCCTCATAAAAGTAGACAGAAACTCATTTACTTACATGTGAGCAAAGGAAAAAGTATGCAGCTAATAAAGAGAATGAGAACAGGATAAATTCCCCATGGCCTGGGAGGCACATGGAAAGACATGCCCACAAAACAGATGAAAACTGAAACCCAGAATTTCAAAGTGAGCTAAAAGAAACCAAGTAAATGGTGGAAGCTGTGGCAATAAATTGCAAATGGAAGAACTCAGAAGTGAGGTGATTAAGGAAGATTTTAAGAGAGAGCTTTTTCTCAAAAATAGAGGGGAAAAAAACTAGAAATAAAATAGTAAGATCATTTTTGTAATGAAATTGAGCCAAGAGGAACACAAAGCAAATAAACAGAAACAATAATGCAATGAAAGAAATAGAATGTGTGAAATAAAGTTTTAAAAATCAAAAAGTATTAAAAAATTTAAAGAAAGCATCTGAGAGAAAGGGATGGTTCGGAAGAGTTAAGATATGTTTAATACAGGGGTTTGTTACCTAGAATGAAGGACTGCAGGGTTTGTGGATAAAATTCATGTGTCTATGGACTTCGTTGGGAAAATATGTCTCCATTTTTGCTAACCTCTAGCTGAATTTAATATTTTTCTTTAATTAATATGCATGCACCAATACACAGTGGTAGTAACAGTACCTGTGACTTTGTCACCAAAATGAATCATAAATGTCATAATATCAAATTACAGTTTTAAAAAATATTTCCAAATATCATTTATGTTCATCACTTTTTCAAACTTATAGTGGCTTTCATACCTATCACTAGGTCTAATTATTTAATATGGTAATAAAGAAGTAAATAGGTCACTGCATCACAATTTAAAAATACTTAGAGAACTATATTTCAATATAATGAGTTTCCTTTGCTGTAATATGTATTCCATTTTAGGCATTTAAAAATATTATTCTGAGAAAGGGTCCATTGGTTTTACCAGACTGCTAAAAGTTTCCACGTTATAACAAATTTTGTGATCTCTATTATATAATAGGAGTCTCTGAAGGGAAATTATAATTCAAAAAACTTTCTTGAAATAAAAGAAAATTTGAAATTACATATTGAGAGGACTAGAAATTGCCCCATAATAGCCAACACTATCCTGTAAAGAAAAATCATTTGGACATCCCAGCAAAAAGACCAATAGAAACAAAATTAGATTGCCACCAGTATCTTTAAAAGCAACACTTTTATGACCAAGGAAGATACAGTGACATATTTAAGAAAGCTAAGGAAAGAAAATGTGGGCCAAGATTCTGATGTTCAGCCAAATTGACCTTTAAGGATAAAAAGCCTCTAGTAAACTGATGTAAACATGCAAGAACATGGAGAATATTGTTCTCATGTGCCTTTTCTAAGGAATCTACCAGACCACAATGAAATAAGAATGGAATTTAAGAGTAAGCGTTTTCAAACTTTTATAGCGTTTTGACATTGCCATGACATCCAAGCACATGAATCATTTCTCTAGCAATTTATACTCATTGTACTTTACAAAAGTATTGGTCCATAGAAGGTTGGGAAAAAAATTAACTCTTTATACTAAAAAAAAAAAAAGAGCTTTATATAATCAAATTTATTATAAGGATGGGTAGAAAACATTAAATATAAATTTATCTATACAATTAAGATCCCAAAATCACTATAAGGAGATAGTGTAGTATGCCATGTCTATATGCTCTCACAGTGTAGATAATGTGACAGTTTTAAAAATGGGGGAATTGGGAATAGGGAGATTATATAAAAGCTGCCTTCTAGTTCTGCCCACTGAAAAGACTTAGAAACAGTGACCAAATTATTAGTAATGAGCATTTCTCATATGCAGGAGCAGTCTTGAAATACAGTTTCCTGCTAGGTGAATCTGGGTGATTCTGAGGGTCCTAGAGAGCAAGGAAGTTATCAAAGATGACCAAGGTGGTGTCAAAAACACTCAGTAGCTAACTTGGGCTGCTTCTGTATCTTGACTATTATAAAAAATGCTGCAATGTTTATAGGGGTGCTCATATCTTTTAGAATTAGTGTTTTTGTTTTCTTTGGGTAAATACCCAGTAGTGGAATTACTGGATCATATAGTATATCTATTTTCAATTTTTGAGGAATCTCCATACTGTTTTCCACAGTGGTTGCACCAATTTGCATCCCCCCCAACAGTACAGGAGGATTCCCTAATTCTCCACATTCTTGCCCAAATGTCTCCACTGATAGATGAGTGGGTAAAAATGTGGTATATATACACAATGGATTATTACTCAGCCATAAAAAAGGATGAGATCTTGCTATTTGCAATGACATGGATGGACCTCGATGATATTACGCTAAGTGAAAGAAATCAGAGAAAGACAAATACCACATGATTTCACTTATATGTGGAACCTAAAAAGAGAAGAATAAACAAACAAAAAGAATCAGATCTATAAAGACAGAGAAGAAACTGATGGTTGCCAGAGGGAAGGGGCCTAGGGGGATGGGCAACATGGTGAAAGGGGAGTAGGAGGTACAGGCTTCCAGTTATGGGATAAATAAGTCATGGCAATAAAAGGCACAGCCTAGGCAATATAGTCAATGAAATCATAACAGTGCCGTACGGTGATAGAGGGCAGCTGCACTTGTGGTGAGCACAGCATAACTTAGAGTTGTCAAATCACTATGTTGTACACCTGAAACTAATGTAACATTGCGTGTCAACTACACTCAAACAATTAACAACAACAACAAAAACCCTCCAACACCTGGAAGAACAGCAACAATAAAAGACTCAGTGGCTAACTTGAAGAGGCTCCTAGTGGTCAAATATGGGAGAAGCAGAGTTAAGAACTTGGAGGCCTGAGAATGTTCCCAGGCAGAGGGGCAGGCCTGAGTAGAGTAGATATGTAAGGGGGAGGAAATGATGGGTGGAGAATAATTTGTAAAGAAGGGAGCTGAGCTAAAAGATCTTCACAACGCCTTCACACTGTGACGTATAATTCTGTCCTTGCAAACTTTTCTGGCCACTTGGCCAGTGTGACTGAGGCCTTCGGCATTTGTGGGGTGACAGAAGGAGAGGGAGAGACCCCATACCGTCTGGAGTGACTGGAAGGGATGGCGGTCATCCATGGGTGATGTCCGTGGTAGTTCTCTTGAAGGTACAGCAGCCCCCAGTCCCCATCACTCAGCTTCAACTGTTTTCAGAATGGCTTTCTTCATGATTACTGCCATAGATTATGAGAGTGTTAAATCAGCTTGAATGATGGTTTACCTATATTTGTTTATGAACTGTTTTCCTCTTGTGATTTACAGCACAGAAGAGAAGACTGTCTCTAGCTTTTGAATAGGTTAATAGGCTTGGGAAAGAAGATAGCAATTCTAAGGGCTCTTGAAAGACTCAAATCATGTACCATTGAGTCCTACTGCTGAGGAAAGAAACACGACTCTTCTTTGATACTATGAGATTCATAATTATTCTTCTCTGAACAGATATTAAGGTGTATCTAAACACATAATGTGTATTTTATGTTCTGAGGCCTTCTTTTCATGCACTGCTTCTTTGAATATTCTACTATTTTAAATCAAGATTAAAACAGGACTTAGAATAACTAGAGAGCATTGCCCTTAAGTAAAAGGACCTCGAGACAAAAAAAAAAAAAATCATCTCCCATTTGCGTAATGCTTTTAATTTTTTTCAAAGCCTTTTTCATATCTATTATTTCACTTGATCTCCACAACAACCATGTGAGGCTGTTCATTTTACAGAAATGAACTTGAAAGCAGCGAACATTTAAAACGTTTCCCCAAAATGTAGTAAAACCAGAAAGAAAATTCCCAGAGCATCTATACCATCACTCTAACTTAAACTGTATTTACTGCAAATTGTATTGAGTCAGAAGAGATGGTGGCTTATAAATACAGTTTCTCTGTCCTGAACCACATTCAAACTGCAGTTGTTATGAATACAAAAGAGCTTGCCGAGTACATAACTGTAGTTTTGCTGCATTAAAGCAAAAAGCTGGCATTTGGACTAGAAAACAGGCTGTAACTGTGTCTGTTCTGCATGGCAAGCATCTCAGTGCCTGCCAGCAATAGGGATGGATTTACATATATTGACTCAATCCAGCATATGAGTAACGATCAATTTTCTTGATCTATTCTATTCTGTCAATCTGTGATTTTGCTAGCAAATGAGGAGACATTGCTGTCAGCCAGAAATAGAGTTTCCTAGGCTTATGTGAGCTTTTAAGATTTCTTTTCTACTTAATTAAAAGATACATATGGTGGTTGGCAGAGAGCAGCCAGCAAGTCAAAGTAACAAAATTTGCTATGTATAGACGGGTTCCTGGAAGAAAAATCATGAAAGATGGCTAAATAAATGTAAAGACAGACTTCCGTTTCTGAGGATAGTATATGTTTATGTCAATTCTATTAATGGTAAAATAAATACAAAGGGACAAAAATACAATTTGTCTGTCAGGAGTAACCAGCAAAAGCATCCTTTTCAGGAGCCACAAATTATGCTTCCAGGTAACAATATGTAAGACAAAATGCTTTTCTATTTGGTCTCCCCTATTAATGTATCATGTTAGACTGATTCATTTGGTTTGGGCCCAGGTAATCTCTGCCCCTAACTTGTACTGGAAGTTTAAGTTGGATCAAATACTATATACAAAGTGGGCAAGGATGTTCTCATAAGGGATGCTAAAAAAAGCTTGACACATTGAACTCCTTAAGGTCCCCTTTGACCTCCAATGTGCCGGTGATCCCAATGAACCTGTGAGGTCCTCAGGCAATATCTGACTACTTTTTGGAGAGCTAGTTTTATTTCTCAGTAGGTAAGTGACCAAATGTTTCTGCTAGGGGGCATGGTGTTGTGGTCTTAAAGTTTCTACTCTGACTTCTTACAGGTGTTTTGGGGGATGGAGATTCAGAATCTATACCAAAAGTAGGATATCATTCTTTATACATCTATTGTCTTTAACTAAGTAATGGCCTGATCGGGTTTGGCTTCTGTTTGTTCCCTAAGACCTTCCTGAATGCTTGTATCAAGTTCCTCTGGAAATGTCTAGACATGCCACAGGACAGATTTTAGGAATCACATGCATTAGGAAGGAGCAAATTCTGTGCTCTGGTGAAGATAGCCATGCCCTGAACCAGCATCAGGAAACCCTGGTTCTGGTCTGGCTCCTTCACGAGTTCCACGGTCATGAGAAAGTGATTGTCCTTTATCGTTACTCAGCTTTCCTATCTTTAAAAGGAAGATATTGTAGTAGATGCATGATTTTCAAACTGAATTTAGGGAATCTTCTCAGCACCTATCACTGGGATAGAGTAGGTGGGACTCTGGGACCTCCATTCCTGGGGGGACAGTGTTATCAGCTGTGCTTGTAACCATTTTATATAATAAGCTTCCAACAAGATTTTTGTCAAACCACGGCTAAAAAGGGTTTGAAATTATGGTACCAGAGCATCCGGAAAGTTCCTTACACCTCTAACAATCTATGCTCAGTTTGAGAACATCTTAGCTTTTTTGTCCATTGGGTTTATGATTAAGAATTCTGTTTTCCAAGTTGCAGGAATGGGTTTAAGTGAAGTTACCTCCAACTCTTATTGGTCCTATCTGACAGCAATAGCCCCCATTTGGTTAGCTCACTGGTACAGCATCCGGCACATAGAATCAATGCAATAAATAGGTATCAAATGGCTGTCTGGTCCCTATGAGTCATACCTCCTGATTTTAGACTAAGGAACTAGTGAGAATGACCAAAAAGAGAATGGGTTCCTGCAAGGGCAAGCATTTAGTGCAGGTGAGACTGAAAAGAGGATAAAAATAAAATTAAGGTGGCTGATACTTAAGAATCAAGAAATTGACACAAATTCTATGTTTATTCCCTACCTATCTCATTTGGTTTGGAAATGAAAACAGATACATGGTGCTCTTTGAAAAAGCTGTGTCTCCTTTTTGGTGTCCACCTCCACTGCCTCCCCCTTGACACGTGGCATTAAATATCTGATGCTGAGCATTTGCCCTATGGAGACAGTAGGATGAAAGACTTCAACCCAATCAACACCACAAGGGCTTGCCCCAATAGGAACTGAGGTTACTATTGAGGAAAGGAGGGCAAGCACTTCTGGTTAGATGTCTTTCATGAGGATCTATAGCCATGGTGGACTGTGAGCCAACATGTATACTGCCTTAGGACAAGGCTCTCTTTTTCCCAGTTATGTCAGGGTTCTAATACTCACACTCAGCTCTAACATGTTCTAACTACACTAAGAGTGTTCCCTTCTAATCCATTCTTTTTTAATCTGCTTCTTTTAGAACTAGGGAAATTGAGACCCAGGCTAGGTATAGGACTTGTCCAAGGGCACACCTTTAGGGTGTAGGGCCAGACAGATATGCTTGCACTTATGAATGTTCCTTGATGAAATGATCATTATCTTTAGATTTTTCATGGCTCATAGGTGTGAGATGGTCTATGAGTCAATCAGTCAGCCTATATTTGTTGAGCATCTACTATGTATAAGGGATGGTGCTAGGTACTCAAGATATAGTTATAAGAAGACACTTTCTACTTTCACAAAACTTACAATCTTATGGGAAGGACTCTCAATAAATTTCATCTGAGCAAAGGCTGAAAAGTTATGCAAAATATTGTAAGCCTGAAGCAGTAAAGAAGAGGAGTTAACCCTGTTTGGAGGACCAGGAAGGGAGAGCTGAGCGGTAAAAAGGAGACAGATAAGCCATAGTTTTTCTAAAACTTCCAGATAGAAATCACAGGGCATTTGTTTGAAATCGTGTATTTCCAGGCTCTTTCTCTTGGAGATTCTGAATCATCAGATCAAGGAGTGAGATCTAGGAATCCATATTTGTAACTTTGCCACATTGTTCTGGTAATCCACAAGGTTTGGGAAATCCTGAATGAGCATTCTAGGCAGAGGGAGTGTGCATACCAAGGCATCACACTGAGGGTAGAGAGAACCTAGGAGAAACGATTTTGGATAGAGGTTAGAGTGTGATGTCTGGTGAGGATCAGGAAGGATTTGCTAAGAAAAATTTGTAAGACATTGAAACTTTGCACGTGGCAGAGCAGAATCTTGAGTATTGGGATGCAGGGAGAGTAGGAAATTGGTGACTGCTCTACAAAAGGACCCGGACCTGCTAATTCCTCAGAGGTACCACTCAAACAAAGTTTGCTTTCCTTTGTTTTAAGCATTATTTTAACACTAAGGAGAATAAGGGGTAGTTTGTGGAGGAGCTTAGAAAGACTCCAGCCTTCTAAAATACTTCTTATAAACAATGCATACAATTCTGCAGGGAATTACTTTTAGGCTTACATTTCAATAAAATGTAAGCAGTCATGGCAAGGGGGCTCTTCATCAACCACAAATCTGGGTGTCTTCTTTTATGTGAGACACTATGCTTGAACCTTCCCAGCTGTTTATATGACTATGCAAATGGATTTTGGGAGAGATTATGTGCACAGGAACACGAAAGATTAGGCTTGCTTTCTTTACATTTCAGGATAAGGTGTACCCTACCCTTAGGTTTTAGAATCCCTGGCAGTGGTTTGCTGGAGCCAGTTCATACTGGCTCGTGAGAACCTATCATTACCATCTTTTCCCATTTTTGTGTTTAGTGACTTCACATCGGTAGCTTAAAATTAGCTATTGTAGGAGCATTTGCACTGTGGAAATCAGCAATTGGCTTTTTTTTTTTTTTTCATTGCTGAGAACCCGTTGTTGTTAAGCACTTACCAGCACACCACTGCCTGACAGGTATTCACATTTTTGAAATTGTGGCTCTTTCTACGTGAGAGTATTCACTGAGCTGAATCTCCTATTAATGAAGGCTCCTTTCTCCCCCACTCTCTTTTTTATTAGGGAGGAAAGTCTCCCAGAATCTTTAGTATACTGCTATTATTTCTCCTTGGTTAGACCTGCGTCCCATGGCTATTCAAGGGAGGCTGGGATAGTGAGTATCTGGCAAAGGGGGTGAGGCTACCACATTTGGTCTAAGACAATCCTGACTTAAACTGAGGAGCTGGACACAATAATCCTGAACAAAAATGAAGCTCTATTAGGAAGACTTCATCCTTGTCCAGAGAATGAATATTCCCCACATTAGTAAAACAAGAAAAGGATGAATGTGATCTCTATGATCCAGAAGCCTGAACCGTAATAGAAATAAGTTCTCCCTACTTTGTTTAATAGCTGGTGGCATCGTATGCTCAACATCTTACAGCACTGGGTCTCCAAGTGTGGTGCTCAGATCAGTGACATCAGCATCATCTGGAAATTTGTTAGAAATGCAGATTCTTAGGCCCCACCCACATCTCCTGAATCAGAAGCTGGGGAGGGAAAAAGTAATGATGAAGGGTGTGGTCTAGCAATCTGTGTTTAATATGTGCTCTAGATCATTCTGATGGCTGCTAAAGCTTGAGAACCATTATCTTAAGAGTGTTACTAATGCTATCAATGTGATAAAATGAATTTCAATGAATCATAAGCACCTCGCTGGTGTTAGCCACAATGGGCATAGTTGTTCATTCATTCATTTAATATACATATAGTGAGCACTTGCTGTTATTATCCTGTGTCATATAATCCATTGCCCACTGGCAGCCAGAATGATCTTTTAAAAATGTAAATCATATGTGCTGTTTGCTTGCTTAAAACCTTTCAGTGACTCACATAACAAGATAAAATACAAACTTGAAGTCCCCCTTAGACTCAGTTGCTGACCCTCCCAACTCCTTTCTTACCACCGTCCCCTTCCCTCTTGTTGCTTCTACCATGCTGACCTTCTTTCTGTGGTCTATTCTATCTTATTCTAGTTCCAGCTCAAATTTCACCTATTCAGAGAAGACTTCTAACCACCTTATCAAATGCACCCCCGCTTAACCCCACTTGTCTTCACCATGTTAGCCACTGATTTCCTTCATGGCATCTAAAATTATTGTATCTATTCATTTGCTTTTGTCTGACTTTTACACTGGAATATAAACTCCACAAGGGATACCCACTGCCCCCTAGTATCTAAGTGGGCCCTGGAATGCTGGTCCTGACATAAGTTTGTTAAATGGATTTCTAGGCATTACCCTAGATGTGCCAGAACTGAGATTGAATTGCTAGAGGAAATGAACAGCTGGAGTCAGCACTTTGGCAGAGGCATATCATGCTTTTTCATTTGAAATTATAATCTATTTCATTTGTAGAAACTTAAATTTACTTACAGGAAGCTCTTCAAAGAATCACGAAACGCACTTGTCTGGACAAGATCAGTTTGCTTCAGGTTGAGTTGGCATTATGTTCATTTATTGACGGAAGACTGCCAGTAACTTGAAAAAGAATATCAAAATGTCTTATACCTTGCACCACATCAGATAAGCAAGTAACTGACTCAGAAAATCTATGATAGTCTTACAGTTGTTTTTCCCAGAGATGGTTCTGGAAATAGAAGACGAAATCAGACTCCATTGCCATCTAGTGGTCATATTTAGTTCCTTTAGAAATAAAATCCAATATACTCTAATTATTGATTTTTCACTTATTTGGGAGGGGTGTGTGTGTGTGTGTGTTGTGTGTGAGTGTCTTTCTAGTCTTAAGAATTACTTTAGTCATACTTTAGTCAATGCATATTGATTAAATTCTAGGAAATTCATGAGGAACATTAATCCTTTATGTTGTCATATGATAGAAATATATTTTATAAAATAATTGTATTAGGTGACCAATAATTATAAGCTATGGAATACCTCTGAGACTGAAACCATTTGATGTCCCCTGTGGTGGTAGACAGTGGTGGTCTCTCAGGCAAACAGAGAATCCCAGACTTCTGATCTCCAGGAACCAGCTTTCACCCTGCTTTATTGTAAATTCAGAAATCCCATCCTATCTTTGTTTTTCATCTCCTCCATTGACTCATAGGGAGGCCTTTTGCAAAAGAAATAAAATGGAGAAATAAAATGGAGAGATGATTTTTAAACCAAAATTAAGACCCACAAAAAGTTTGTGTTCTTTTTATAAAATCATTTTCTTTCCTTTTTTTTTAAAAGATTTTATTTATTTATTTGAGACAGAGAGAACACATGAGAGGGGGGAGGGTCAGAGGGAGAAGCAGACTCCCTGCTGAGCAGGGAGCCCGATGCGGGACTCGATCCAGGGACTCCAGGATCATGACCTGAGCCGAAGGCAGTTGCTTAACCAACTGAGCCACCCAGGCGCCCTTCATTTTCATCTTCTATAGCCATAATGTGACTTATAGGGTCTACAGAAACTAATGGGAATTACTATTCTGGGTGCAAATAAAATAGACTTTGCCCCATGTTAAGCATTTTATGTATATATATCTTTATAAACTGAACAATCCTGTATAATATGGATGATTACTCCCTGTTTTTAAAAGAAGGACAGACAGTAAGACTAATAGAATGGTTATTTGTTGAGGCCCTAATACATCCAGATGTTTTTCATGTATTCTTTTATTTAATCCTACAAACTTTTCAGAAGTAATATAATCACCCGTTCAGATGAAGAAATGAAAGCTCAGAGTTATTTGCCCCAGATCTTATATCTGGAGACTGGAATTGGAGTCCTTCTGGCTGGCTCTATGCTGTGCTATTTCTACTCCCTCTCCAGCATTTTAGAAAGAAGTTTATTTATATAAAAAATATTTTTCCCTCCACCCTACAACTCATCAGATGATCAGCAGTATGAGGGCAGGGACCACATCTGATGCCTGGCGTGTAAGAACTCAGTAAGCATTTGTTGAATGAGTTATAGGAGGGATACTTGGGAAGGTTCCATTTCTTTAATCGGCCACTTTGTTAACATTTGCATGAGTTATTTATTGCTGCATTAAAGATTACACCAAAATTTAATGGCTGAAAATGACACACATTTGTTATCTCCCAGTTCCTGTGGGTCAGGAATCCAGGAGAGGTTATGTGGGTCTCTCACAAGGCTGCAATCAGGATTTTGGCCAAGGCTACACACAGTTATCCCACTGCTCAGCTGGGGCAAGATCTGCCTCTACAGTCATTCACATGGCTGTTGGCAGGTCCCGGAAGACCTGTATCATTCATGTGACCACTAGCAGACCTCTCATCTCACTACAAGGCTGCCTTGCCTCACAACATGGCAGATGGCTTTCCCCCAGAGTGAAGTGATCTGAGAAAGAGTGAGAGAGAATGCCTAAGATGGAAGCCACAGTCTTTTCATAACTTAATCTTGGAAATGACATCTTTTCATTTGTGTTGTACTTAAGAGGAAGACATTACAAAAGGGCATGAATATTAAGAAGTGGAGACCATTGGAGCCACTTCAGAGGCTATAAGCCATGACATTAGTGGCTTATTCATTGAGTACTGATCCTTGAAACCACTCTGAAATATTACAGATCAATGCCTTTTCCCATATTAACCCAGAATGTTTTATAATCTATCTGGGGCTAGATAATACGTAGAAGAGCTAGTTCTGGTGCTAGACAAACTAGATCCAAATATGAACTTCTTCACTTCACTATGATCCTGTTGATGCCTCCATTCCTTATCCATGAACGAGACACTATAACAGTGCTTACCTCCTAAGTCTGTCATGAGGATTAAATGACATAGTATCAGTAAATTACTAAATACAGTACCTGACACATGAAAACAGCAATATATTCCAGCTAGTACAGATTAAATATACCTGTGAATATATTTTTAATTCTCTAGAGTGGTTTCTTTTGTATTTTGTATTTTATTTTTCTCAGTGGTCCTAGTAAGGTGGTAGATTTTATATACTTGTTCCCATTTTAAATATTTAACATTTGAGACACATAAAAATTGAATGACTTGCCAGTACATGTTGAAGACAGGCCTGTCATCCAGTTTTTCTTTTGCCCAACTAATTTCTCTTTCCCAATTCTTTTCTTTTCTTTTTTCTTTTCTCTTCTTTTCTGTTTTCATTTCTTTTTCTTCTTTCTTCTTTCTTTCTTTCTTTCTTTCTTTCTTTCTTTCTTTCTTTCTTTCTTTCTTTCTTTCTTTCTTTCTTTCTTTCTCTCTTTCTTTCTCTCTTCTTCTTTCTTTCTTTCCTTCCTTCCTTTCTTTCTTTTTCTTTCTTTCTTTCTTTCTTTCTTTCTTTCTTTCTTTCTTTCTTTCTTTCTTTCTTTCTTTCTTCCTTCCTTCCTTCCTTCCTTCCTTCCTTCCTTCCTTCCTTCCTTCCTTCCTTCCTTCCTTCCTTCCTTCCTTCCTTCCTTCCTTTCTTTCTTTCTTTCTTTCTTTCTTTCTTTCTTTCTTTCTTTCTTGTATTCTTGTATCTTAGAGGCATGGTCATGGGACATCCTCACTACCCATGACTATATATTTTTGGTATTTGTTGTCACAGAGATGTAAGAATCACCTAAATAATGAAACCAAACGTTGTTTTAGAACAGACAGAGTCATATTTTGAATGTCATAAAAGAACCATCTATAAACTAACTGTAATACATGCACCGCATTCTAAACTGCACAGTTATGGTAGCTTAAGAAACCCACATCCTGGCTTTGGTTCCTCATTCTACCAGTATGGTTTTTCTGTTAAGTTAATGAAACACAACCTCACGAGACTCAGATTCTATCCTTTAATTTGAGAATGGTCTACCAAAAGACCTAGGAGATTTTCTTATGATAAATTCCAAATATTTTACCTAAGCCAACAATAAAACTCTGTAATAGAGACATTGAACCACAAATACATTCCCATTTAATTCATATTATTCTCCAAGTCCTCAACCCTTTCTCTCTGTTTCCCGCCCAGAAAACTCCAAATTCAGGCCAAATAATCATGAAGAAAAACATTGTTGACTGTGTGTCATAATCACATCTGTCTTCAGAAACAGAGGACTGTATTCCCCAGATATTAGACAGAGCCCTGAATCATTTTAACTTACGAAGCTCATCTATTCAGAAGAAAGGTCATTTTATTATTGAAACTTAATGTTTCCTTCTGTCCATTCCCTCTTTACAAATAAATAAATAGCGACTTCTCTGAGCAGGCTATGCCAACCTGTGCGGCTGATCTCTCCTAAGTGATTACAGCCTTCTAAGCCCTCATTGTTGGGCCTCACGTATGCATGTGAACTACCTAGCTTTTACGACTTTTACTTGTTGGAGTTTACAATGTGCTTTGGAGGGATTAGAAGGAGGAAAGTGAGAGAAAGCAGGAGAGAGAGGTCATTACAAATGAAGAATGGGTAAAAACAATGTTTGAAGGATTTATGTCTTTTTTTTTAATTATTGGAAATCTGTCTAAGAGAAAAGAAAGTCCTTAACACCTCTGTGGGGTATCAAACGAAATATTCAATACCACATAAATGTTCAAAAGAGGGAAACCTTTCAAAGTCAGGCTTTGTAAGTTCTTTATGTCCCTTCCCCTGTTTAACAGACTTAGCTCTTCTGGGAGGCCTCCAAAGGCAATAGGTCATCACCACCCCTGGTGTCCACGTCCAGCCCCACAGCAGAGTGAGAGAATCATGTCACCACTATGACCTTTCCTGGGGGCTGACCTAATAGAACACTATGTTCTTCAGAGCTGTTGAAGACTGAAGAGCATGTACATCAAAACACCAGTGTCACCATTAAAAAAGTGTCTGTATGTGTGTGTACCTGTTAAGTCCATATATACACAAAGATACACAGAGAAGCTTATGTATGTATACATGTAAATATCTGTTTATCTGTCTGTAATCAATAATCTTTAAGCATTGGTCCATGGTCAGGCCACATCTGAATACTGTATACAGCCCTGGGTCATACATTTTATAAGGGTCTTAAACAAGTTAAAATATACCCAGAGAAGCAATCTAGGCTAAAGAAATATCTGGAACTACTAGGTAGAATGTACAGAGGAAGAAAGTAGGTATTATGGCCTTGGAGAAATGAAGATATAACAAGAGCAGAGTCCAGAGTCACTTTCTTTTTTTTTTTATTTTTTTTTATTTTTAAATTTTATTTTTTTATTTTTTAATTAATTTTTTTATTGTTATGTTAATCACCATATATTACATAGTTTGTTTTGGTATACTGTTCCATGATTCATTGTTTGTTCATAACACCCAGTGCTCCATGCACAATGTGCCCTCTTTAACACCCATCACCAGGCTAACCCATCCCCCCACCCTCCTCCCCTCCAGAAACCTCAGTTTGTTTTTCAGAGTCCATCATCTCTCCTGGTTCGTCTCCCCCTCTGACTTACTCCCCTTCATTCTTCCTCTCCTGCTATCTTCTTCTTTTTCTTTTTTCTTAAAATATGTTGCCTTATTTGTTTCAGAAGTACAGATCTGTGATTCAACAGTCTTACACAATTCACAGCACTCACCGTAGCACATATCTTCCCCAATGTCCATCACCCAGCCACCCCATCCCTCCCACCCCCGACCACTCCAGCAACCCTCAGTTTGTTCCTGAGATTAAGAATTCCTCATATCAGTGAGGTCATATGATACATGTCTTTCTCTGATTGACTTATTTCACTCAGCATAACACCCTCCAGTTCCATCCACATCGTTGCAAATGGCAAGATCTCATTCCTTTTGATGGCTGCATAATATTCCATTGTGTCTAAATACCACCTCTTCTTTATCCATTCATCTGTCGATGGACATCTTGGCTCTTTCCACAGTTTGGCTATTGTGGACATTGCTGCTATAAACATTGGGGTGCACGTACCCCTTCGGGTCCCTACATTTGTATCTTTGGGGTAAATACCCAGTACTGCAATTGCTGGATCGAATGGTAGCTCTAATTTCAACTGTTTGAGGAACCTCCATACTGTTTTCCAGAGGGGTTGCACCAGCTTGCATTCCCACCAACAATGTAGGAGGGTTCCCCTTTCTCCACATCCCCGCCAACATCTGTCGTTCCCTGACTTGTTAATTTTAGCCATTCTGACGGGTGTGAGGTGGTATCTCATGGAGGTTTTGATTTGGATTTCCCTGATGCCGAGCGATGTTGAGCACTTTTTCATGTGCCTGTTGGCCATTTGGATGTCTTCTTGGAAAAATGTCTGTTCATGTCTTCTGCCCATTTCTTGATTGGATTATTTGTTCTTTGGGTGTTGAGTTTGATAAGTTCTTTATAGATTTTGGATACTGGCCCTTTATCTGATATGTCATTTGCAAATATCTTCTCCCATTCTGTCGGTTGTCTTTTGGTTTTGTGGACTGTTTCTTTTGCTGTGCAAAAGCTTTTTATCTTGATGAAATCCCAACAGTTCATTTTTGCCCTGGATTCCTGTGCCTTTGGTGATGTTTCTAGGAAGAAGTTGCTGCAGCTGAGGTCGAAGAGGTTGCTACCTGTGTTCTCCTTTAGGATTTGGATGGACTCCTGTCTCACGTTTAGGTCTTTCAACCATTTGGAGTCTATTTTTGTGTGTGGTGTAAGGAAATGGTCCAGTTTCATTCTTCTGCATGTGGCTGTCCAATTTTCCCAACACCATTTGTTGAAGAGACTGTCTTTTTTCCACTGGACATTCTTTCCTGCTTTGTCAAAGATAAGTTGACCATAGAGTTGAGGGTCCACTTCTGGGCTCTCGATTCTGTTCCATTGATCTATGTGTCTGTTTTTGTGCCAGTACCATACTGTCTTGATGATGACAGCTTTGTAATAGAGCTGGAAGTCCGGAATTGTGATGCCTCCAGCTTTGCTTTTCTTTTTCAATATTCCTCTGGCTATTCGGGGTCTCTTCTGGTTCCATACAAATTTTAGGATTATTTGTTCCATTTCTTTGAAAAAAGTGGATGGTATTTTGATGGGGATTGCATTGAATGTGTAGATTGCTCTAGGTAGCATTGACATCTTCACAATGTTGGTTCTTCCAATCCATGAGCATGGAACGTTTTTCCATTTCTTTGTGTCTTCTTCAATTTCTTTCCTGAGTATTTTATAGTTTTCTGAGTACAGATCCTTTGCCTCTTTGGTTAAATATGTTCCTAGGTATCTTATGGTTTTGGGTGCAATTGTGAATGGGATCGACTCCTTGATTTGTCTCTCTTCTGTCTTGTTGTTGGTGTATAGGAATGCCACTGATTTCTGTGCATTGATTTTATAGCCTGCTACTTGACTGAATTCCTGTATGAGTTCTAGCAGTTTTGGGGTGGAGTCTTTTGGGTTTTCCACATAGAGTATCATATCATCTGCAAAGAGTGAGAGTTTGACTTCCTCTTTGCCGATTTGGATGCCTTTGATTTCTTTTTGTTGTCTGATTGCTGTGGCTAGGACTTCTAATACTATGTTGAATAGCAGTGGTGAGAGTGGACATCCCTGCCGCGTTCCTGACCTTAGGGGAAAAGCTCTCAGCTTTTCCCCATTGAGAATGATATTCGCTGTAGGTTTTTCGTAGATGGCTTTTATGATATTGAGGTATGTACCCTCTAACCCTATACTCTGAAGAGTTTTGATCAAGAAAGGATGCTGTACTTTGTCAAATGCTTTTTCTGCATCTATTGAGAGGATCATATGATTCTTGTTCTTTCTTTTGTTAATGTATTGTATCACGTTGATTGATTTGCGGATGTTGAACCAGCCTTGCAGCCCAGGGATAAATCCCACTTGGTCGTGGTGAATAATCCTTTTAATGTACTGTTGGATCCTATTGGCTAGGATTTTGGTGAGAATTTTTGCATCCATGTTCATCAAGGATATTGGTCTGTAATTCTCCTTTTTGATGGGATCTTTGTCTGGTTTTGGGATCAAGGTAATGGTGGCCTCATAAAATGAATTTGGAAGTTTTCCTTCCATTTCTATTTTTTGGAACAGTTTCAGGAGAATAGGTATGAATTCTTCTTTAAATGTCTGATAGAATTCCCCTGGGAAGCCATCTGGCCCTGGGCTTTTGTTTCTTGGGAGATTTTTGATGACTGCTTCAATTTCCTTAGTGGTTATAGGTCTGTTCAGGTTTTCTATTTCTTCCTGGTTCAGTTTTGGTAGTTGATACATCTCTAGGAATGCAACCATTTCTTCCAGGTTATCTAATTTGCTGGCATAGAGTTGCTCATAATATGTTCTTATAATTGTTTGTATTTCTTTGGTGTTGGTTTTGATCTCTCCTCTTTCATTCATGATTTTGTTGATTTGGGTCATTTCTCTTTTCTTTTTGATCAGTCTGGCCAGGGGTTTATCAATCTTGTTAATTCTTTCAAAGAACCAGCTCCTAGTTTCGTTGATCTGTTCTACTGTTCTTTTGGTTTCTACTTCATTGATTTCTGCTCTGATCTTTATGATTTCTCTTCTCCTGCTGGGTTTAGGCTTTCTTTGCTGTTCTTTCTCCAGCTCCTTTAGGTGTAGGGTTAGATTGTGTATTTGAGACCTTTCTTGTTTCTTGAGAAAGGCTTGTATTGCTATATACTTTCCTCTCAGGACTGCCTTTGCTGTATCCCAAAGATTTTGGACAGTTGTGTTTTCATTTTCATTGGTTTCCATGAATTTTTTTAATTCTTCTTTAATTTCCTGGTTGACCCATTCATTCTTTAGTAGGATGTTCTTTAGCCTCCATGTATTTGAGTTCTTTCCGACTTTCCTCTTGTGATTGAGTTCTAGTTTCAAAGCATTGTAGTCTGAAAATATGCAGGGAGTGATCCCAATCTTTTGGTACCGGTTGAGACCTGATTTGTGACCTAGGATGTGATCAATTCTGGAGAATGTTCCATGGGCACTAGGGAAGAATGTGTATTCCGTTGCTTTGGGATGGAATGTTCTGACTATGTCTGTGAAGTCCATTTGGTCCAGTGTGTCATTTAAAGTCTTTACTTCCTTGTTGATCTTTTGCTTAGATGATCTGTCCATTTCAGTCAGGGGGGTGTTAAAGTCCCCCACTATTATTGTATTGTTGTCAATGTGTTTCTTTGCTTTTGTTATTAATTGCCTTATATAATTGGCTGCTCCCATGTTCGGGGCATAGATATTTACAATTGTTAGATCTTCTTGTTGGATAGACCCTTTAAGTAGGATATAGTGTCCTTCCTCATCTCTTATTACAGTCTTTGTTTTAAAGTCTAGTTTGTCTGATATAAGGATTGCCACCCCAGCTCTCTTTTGGTGTCCATTAGCATGGTAAATGGTTTTCCACCCCCTCACTTTCAATCTGGGGGTGTCTTTGGGTCTAAAATGAGTCTCTTGCAGACAGCATATGGATGGGTCTTTTTTTTTTTAATCCAATCTGATAGCCTGTGTCTTTTGATTGGGGCATTTAGCCCATTTACATTCAGGGTAACTATTGAAAGGTATGAATTTAGTGCCATTGTATTGCCTGTAAGGTGACTGTTACTGTTTGTTGTCTGTGTTCCTTTCTGATCTTTGCTGCTTTTAGGTTCTCTCTTTGCTTAGAGGACCCCTTTCAATATTTCTTGGAGGGCTGGTTTCATGTTTGCAAATTCCTTTAGTTTTTGTTTGTTCTGGAAGCTTTTTATCTCTCCTTCTATTTTCAATGACAGCCTAGCTGGATATAGTATTCTTGGCTGCATATTTTTCTCGTTTAGTGCTCTGAAGATATCATGCCAGTCCTTTCTGGCCTGCCAGGTCTCTGTGGATAGGTCTGTTGCCAATCTAATATTTTTACCATTGTAGGTTACATATCTCTTCTCCCGAGCTGCTTTCAGGATTTTCTCTTTGTCTCCGAGACTCGTAAGTTTTACTATTAGATGTCGGGGTGTTGACCTATTTTTATTGATTTTGAGAGGGGTTCTCTGTGCCTCCTGGATTTTGATGCCTGTTTCCTTCCTCACATTAGTGAAGTTCTCTGCTATGATTTGCTCCAATATACCTTCTGCCCCTCTCTCTCTTCTTCTTCTGGGATCCCAATTATTCTAATGTTGTTTCGTCTTATCGAATCACTTATCTCTCGAATTCTGCCCTCGTGATCCTGTAGTTGTTTCTCCCTCTTTTTCTCAGCCTCTTTACTTTCCATCATTTGGTCTTCTATATCACTGATTCTCTCTTCTGCCTCATTTATCCTAGCAGTTAGTGCCCCCATTTTTGATTGCACCCCATCAATAGCCTTTTTGATTTTGACTTGTTAGATTTTAGTTCTTTTATTGCTCCAGAAAGGGTTTCTCTAATAACTTCCACGCTTTTTTCAAGCCCAGCTAGTATCTTTAAAGTCATGATTCTGAACTCTAGGTCCGACATCGTGCTAATGTCCGTATTGAGTAGGTCCCTGGCTGACGGTACTCCCTCTTGTTCTTTTTGCTGAGGTGATTTCTTTCGTCTTGTCATTTTGTCCAGAGGAGAATGGATGAATGAGAGAACAAAATGCTAACAGGTTTACAACGTCCCCAGCAAATATACTGTATACAAATCAGAAAAGACCTGAAACCAGGGGAAAAGAAAGGGAAAGAAAGAAAAAAGAAAGAGAAAAAAAAAAAAGAAAAAAAGATAAAAACAAAAACAGAACAATACAAAAAAAGCAGAACGTGATCAAATATGATCAGGCTAGTGCATAGATCAGTGCCACACACTAGATTTTGGGCGTATTTTGGTCTGTTAGAAAAAAGTGCCTCCTAAAATTTTAAAGGAAGAAAGACATATATGTACAAATTAAGGGTTGATACAATGAAGGGATAGAAGATGACTGTAAAGATGAAAATTATAAAAGATTTTATAAAAGGACTTGATAAGATAAGAAGTTGTTTGAAAAAAGAAAGAAGATTTAAAAAAAAAAAAGAAAAAAGGGAAAGAATGTGATCAGGCAGGAGACTAGAACAGAACCATACACTAGTGATTTAGGGTATATTTTTATCTGTTAGAAGAAACTGTATCTCAAAATTTTAAAGAGACGACAACTTATATATATATGCCGAAAATAAGGGTAACTACTATGAAGGGATAAAATATGACTCTAAAAATGAAAAATAAAAAATGTTTTTTTTTTTTTTTTTAAAAAGAGATTGATAAGATGTTGGTTGAAAAAGGGAAAAAGAAAAAGAAAAAAAAAACAGTTAACAAAAATTAACTTTGATGAACTAATGAATCATGGTAAAAAAAAAAAGCCATGAATTCTATGTGCAGTATTCCCGTAGCGCTGGAGTTCTCCCGTTCTCCTTGATCGGTAAACTTGGTCTTGGCTTGCTGGCTGTTCGTGCTGATCTTCTGGGGGAGGGGCCTGTTGCTGTGGTTTCCAAATGTCTTTGCCGGAGGCGGAATTGCCCCGCCCTTGTCGGTCCGGGCTAAGCAAGGTGCTCGGGTTTGATCTCAGGAGCTTTTGTTCCCTGCAAGCTCTCCGTACAGCCTTGGAGGACCAGGGCAAAAATGGTGGCCTCCCAATCTCCGCCCGGAGGAGCTGAGAACTCGGGGCCCCGCTCCTCAGTGCGCCCCCAGAGAAAAGCAGTCACTCCCTTGTCCCCGGTCTCCGGGCGCACTCCGTGCTCACCCGGCCTGTGACCGAGCGTTTGTATCTCTGGCACCTGA
The DNA here is from genome assembly GCF_009762305.2 of Zalophus californianus. Lineage (NCBI taxonomy): Eukaryota > Metazoa > Chordata > Mammalia > Carnivora > Otariidae > Zalophus > Zalophus californianus. The sequence continues at coordinate 22,846,163 of NC_045609.1, forward strand.
CCCTGTGTGGAGTCTCCAAACCCAGCAGATCCCTGCGGTGCACTCCTGCACTGCTCCTCCCCGGGAAGGAAGGGGAGTCTCCCCGGATCTGCCGCCTGTTGGGTCCCTGCTGGAGGAGCAGTGGCCCGACTGGGCCGCGGATCACAGTTTATGGCAACCCCGAGCTGAGAGCCCACGCCTCAGCTCCGTCTCTGCAGCCGGCTTCCCCGCTCCGATACCTGGGAGCTCTGGTGCACTCAGGCTCCCCCGGTCTTTCTGTGACCCCAAGGGTCCTGAGACCCCACTGTCCCGCGAGGGTTCCACCCCCCTGCTTAGCCACTGGAGCGACGTCCCTCAGCGGAGCCGACTTCTAAAAGTTCCGATTTTGTGCTCCGCGGCTCTATCACTAGCCAGAAGCGGCCGGTGGAGGCCCCTCCCCGCCATCTATCCTCCCGAATATCGCCTCAGATTCACTTCTCCGCACGTCCTACCTTCCAGAAAGTGGTCGCTTCTCTGTTCAGAGAGTTGTTGCTACTCTCCTCTTTGATCTCCTGTTGAGTTTGTAGGTGTTCAGAATGGTTTGATCCCTATTCAGCTGAATTCCTGAGACCAGACGAAATCTAGGTCTCCTACTCCTCCGCCATCTTTCTCCGCCCCCCCAGAGTCACTTTCAAACACTAGATCAGTGTCATCTGAGGAGAGAAAAGACTGGGTATGTGTCACTCTCGGGGTAGAGCTAGGACAACTGACAGAAGTCCCAGACAGGAAGATTGGTCCTTAAAACCTTATGGGATTTCTATCAACTTGAGAATACAGCTCCAACAATCATACCAGTCAACTCAGCTGTCCCACCAGTCCCACTAACTGGAGCACTTTGCCCATGTGGCTAATCTAAGGAACAATGCTGGATGTACTTTCAGAAATCCGTGCTCAGGCCATCTATAACGTACTGCTGATCTAGCAGACTAATAACAGTAATGGTAATAATAATAATAATAACAACAGCAAACAGTTATATAGCATGCTTACTCTGTGCCAAGCCCTATGCATTTACTTTACCTATCAAAAGATAACAGTTTCATAAGGGTATTTAACTCTTGATGTGGGGCAGGAAATAGGAAAGTAATTCCATTTTTTGTCAATGAAGGGTAAGTGGAGTGGCAGAGAATTCAATCAGGCAAAATAATATGTCTCATTTTTTTTAGTTATTTAAAAATTGTCTCTTTAAACAAAGTGTATATGTATATATATATACACAATGGAATATAATCTAGACATAAAGAAGAATGAAGTTCTGATACATACTACAATAATGATGAACCTTGAATTCATTATGCTAAATGAAATAAACTAGACATAAGAGGACAAATACTGTATGATTCTATTTGTGAAATATCTAGAATAGGCAGATTCATAAAGACAGAGAGGAGATTAAAGGTAATTGGGTTGGGGAGAGGAGAGAATGGGGAGTTATTGCTTAATGAATACAGAGTTTCTGTTTGGGGTGATGAAAATATTCTGGAAATAGATAATGATGAAGGTTGCACAACATTGTGGTTATGTTTAATGCCAGTGAATTATACACTTAAAAATGGTTAAGATGCTAAATTTTATGTTATGCATATTTTACCAGAATAAAAAATGTGAAATCAGATCAGATTTTTTAAAAGTGATATCCACCCAGAAATATTATCTCTTACTTTCTGCTCACTCAGAGAAGAACTTCGTTTAAACTGGCAAATTTCTAAGGGTACCTGGTTGGCTCAGTTGGTTAAACGTCCAACTCTTGATTTCAGCTCGGGTCATGGTCTCAGGGTTGTGAGATCAAGCCCTGTGTCAGGCTCTGTGCTCTGGGGGAGTCTGCTTGAGATTCTTCTCCTCTCCCTCTGCCCCACCCCCCACTCACGCTCTCTCTCTCAAGTAAATAAATCTTTAAAATAATAATTAATAATAAATTGGCAAATTTCTAAAAAGAAGAATCAGTGCTCCACATGGCAAGGCCTGGGCCCCTGTTTGAAGGTCATTTTCAGAAGGGTCTCACTGGGAGGTATATCCAGGCTTCGGCCAACAGTGGTTCTCAGGAGTAATACCTTCCTCCTTAGTCATGGTCAAGAGGAACTTGTGTCCTGAGCCCTCTGCGGAGAGGAGCACTCACAGAGCTCTCTGCGGTGACAGAAATGTTGCAAAGCACTTCAATAGTCAGTAGCCACATGTGGCTATTGAACATCTGGAATATTCTCATTATGACTGATTTTTAAGTTTTACTGGATTTTAATTGATTTAAATTTAAATGGCCACGTGTGAGTAATGGCTATTGGATTGGACAGCATAATTTCAGAGATTTCCACTCTGGCCCTCCTCTGGCAATGCCCCCTCCCCAAGGAGTGAGTGGTAAAAGGGGCCAAAGGATCTTAAATTGTCCTCTCCCTCTTGGTTTCTCATGTGGTGGGAGCAGGCCCAGTGAGGGACAGGTGGGTGCCAGGGCTGTGAAAAAGATCTGACTCATTTTAAGGGAAATTGGAATTAGGGTCATAATAAGGAATGAGGAGGTGTGTAAGAAGTCCAGAGGAGTTGCCTTTGATCCTTGGAAGTGCAGGCATGAGCACAGATCATGGTGAGAGGGCTCAGAGGCTGAATGAAGTTTTGTGCTTGTGTGGTCATAAGGATGGCATATTTCCTTTTGGGGATTTGGGAGAGAAAGGGACTCTTTCCAAACCCTTTCAATTATGAAGGAAGAATGTTACCTTCTAGTGGAAGATGAGACCTTCCTGGTTCCAGGTCTGGCTGCAGCTTAGTCTGTCAGGGCAGGCTTTGATTGTACTTGTATTGTACATAGCTGTGCTGGAATCCATAACTGATTTGGAGGAGATGGTCGTGTGCAACTAGAACTAGAATAATATGGCCCAGATAAAACTGTCTGGCTTTGAAATTTTTACATTTCAGTATTTCTCTAAGGAGATCACATTCACCATCCTCTTTTCCAAACTGTGGAACTGAAGACATAGGTCAAAATCAGGGAAACCTCTAAGTGTGGCAGAAAGGAAGCCCCAGTGAATTTGGAGATGAAAGGATGAATTATCAGTTCTCTTGTTGCTGATTCTTTTCTGTGAAAAAGCCCTTTATTTACTCTGTCTTGGCAATCACTTGCCTGATTCTGAAAAATTCCACTTTTAATTCAATTTTCCTTTGGAAATATTTGCAACGATGAAGAGGTGAATTTACTCTCCTGAAGTCCAAGGGCTGCCTTGATGTGTCTGTACGCTAATGCAATTAGTCAGCCACTGAGAAGCCGCCACTGGAACTGGCTCCTGTGGGAGGTTGAGTGAGAAAAAGTTGTACTTCTCTTTCCTTGACATCTCACCAGATCCAAAGAGGAACGGGTGTAGTTGTTCTAAAGCACACGGCTAGCCCTAGATAAAACTGTGAGATAAGCATACAATGATTACAAAAATACCGTGGAAAAACATGGAGCTGGAACAGCCAAATTCAAGCTAGTGTATATTGAGCACCTACTCCATTCCAGGCACCTGTCATGCATTCATACTCTAAGGTCCATTATAACTGTGCCAAGAGATTTGAGGCGCAGAGTGGGGAAGTCACTTGCCAAAGGATGCAGACCTAAGATGTGGATTTAATTCTGTCTGATGCCAAAGGTCATAAATGAGGTGATGCTTGTCTTTCCCCTTCTTAGTCCCACTTTTCTCAGGCCCATGGGTACTGATTCTATCCTAAACCCATGCTCTCTCAAGGCTTCCCTAGTATTGCTCTCTTGGGTCTTCCCTGACCCCACAGACCTCATGCTCCTGACCTGACCTATCTCTTTTTCCCTATTCCCAAAATCTGACTTGTTTTTTTATTTGCTTAACACCTCGCTAACCAGGTGCTTTCACTAATTGATATGAAAAGATTCATATACTAGTCATCACAGCAATACTTGCATTTTAAAAAAGGCCTTCTATGGACAGTATTACCATGACCCAAATGAGTGATTCTCTAATACGGAAAAGTTCAGGCACCAAGACAGGCTGATCAAGAAATAATTTAATACATCTGAGGGTGGTGTTTGAGTGTGCACGTGTTTGCCTGTTTGGGGAGGGAGTTGCTGCTAGGGAAAGGCTTCCATAGTATTCTGCTAACATACCTCATAGACCAGTGTTTTTCTATCCTTTTCCGTGATTGCTCCCCTAAGGACAATTTTTTTCTTAATTGCCCCTTCCCATGATGTACTGTTATCTGTTTATATACTAATATAATCTGTGCTTTATACATAAAAAGAGTAAGGATTTTTTAGACTCCCAAGAATCGATTATGGGTGGTATGGCTCTGGTTGAGAATGCGTGCTGATAGACCAGTGCTTTCCGACCTTTTGGAGAGACAGGATAGCTGAGTGTGAAGAGTGTACTGTGAGTTAAAATCCCAACTCCAGTATTTCTGCATTGTGTTACCAGGGCAGTTACCTAACCTGTCTGTGCTTCAGTTCGCCCATGAGTAAAAGGGCATGCCTTGGATATTTAGAGAGTTAAATGCAGGGGTGCCTGGGTGGCTCAGCTGGTTAAGTATCTGCCTTTGGCTCAGGTCATGATCCCAGGATCCTGGGATAGAGCCCTGCATTGGGCTCCTTGCTCAGCAGGGAGTCTGCTTCTCCCTCTCCCTCTGCTGCTTATACCCTGCTTATTCTCTCTTTCTCTGTCAAGTAAATAAATAAATAAATATTTAAAAAAGAGACAGTTAAAGTGCTTCCACAGTGCTATAAAGCACTTAGAACGGGTCTGGATACAGAGCTGGAATTAAGCGTTAGATTTTATTTTCATTTCAAGGTGCACAGAAAGCAACATTACTTGTACTGCACATGAGAGTAAACTGAGGAGAGTGACTTTGGGTGTTTTTATAGGGCTTGTTGAAAAATAAGTTTTTTTTTTTTTAAGATCTTTATTTATTTATCTGACCGAGAGAGAGCAAGCACACAAGCAAGGGGGGAGCAGCAGAGGGAGAGGGAGAAGCAGGCTCTCTGCTGAGCAGGGAGCCCAACGCGGGGCTCGATCCCAGGATCCTGGGATCATGACCTGAGCTGAAGGCAGACGCTTAACCCACTGAGCCACCCAGGCCCCTGGAAAAAAGTAAGTTTTGATATTATATTGTTACTATAGGAAAAATACAAACAAGAAAAACATAATTTAAACAATTGGATATAACTTTCAAATGAAATAATTTCAACAAGTGTAATGAGAAAGTTGAACTTATTTGTCATCATTGGCAGAAATCTTTGTCTATGCAGGTGGTGACAAATGGTCCAGGGGAGATGATTAAGGGCCTTAAGTGTCAAAGTAACAATTCTGAATTCAGAAAGTTTATAGAGTGAGGCATTCAAATCATGTCTAAAGATAATCTTAATTTGTGTAACTTTGTTGAATGGTTGCTTTATTTACTTAAAAGATTTTATTTATTTATTTACTTGAGAGGGGTGGAGGGGCAGAGGGAGAGGGCGAGGGAGAAAGGCACGCAGACTCCACACTGAGCATGGAGCCGGAAGGGGGCTCCGTCTCACCTCCCTGAGATCATGACCTGAGCCAACACCAAGAGTCGGATGCTCAGCTTACGGTGCCACCCAGGCGTCCCTTGAGTGGTTACTTTAAAAAAGGTTGGACATTTTGAGCCCGAAGAAGAGTTATAACCCCTCGTATCTCCTGGCCGACCTCAGCTTGGCGTGCAGCAGTATTGCCATGTCCCAGTGGTTGGGAAGCCCCGTGTCACCCGTCGCCTCCCCAATTTTGTGTAGGCCCGGCCCAGAACAAATATGAGCCAAATGAATTTTTCCTCATAGAAATCTTTTTCAGAAGCACTTTACTAAATTGTCCTAGGCTGAAAGAGAAGACCCAACCTGGGCCTCTTAGAGAGGGAGCACTTGGGCTCTGTTCTGGTCAGTGGCCCCCAGCTTCGTAAATGGGAGGGCCACGGGAGGGAAGATGTGGCTCCAGCTCCGAACAGGAGCTGCAGGATCGCAGCCAAGGACGGTCCACAGGACGTGCCGCTGGCCCGCGTCTGAGCGGTTGCGGCAGGAGGCTAATCTGAGGCTCTGCCATCCGAGGCTGAGCTGGTTTCCCGCAGCCGGTCCAAGTACAGGATTACCTTGTGCTCGTTCGCCAGCCCCTTCCTCGCTAGGCCTTGTGGAGAGCCGCTGGTAGATTTCTAAAAATACAGAATTAAATCTCCTCTAGCCTCTATTAGAATAATTCCGTGCTTTTTATTATTGTTTCCCAGCAGTGAACTGAGAGAAGAACTGCATGTTCTAGCCAAGCCTAATGATTGTTTTATAAATATTTATAAATCAGATACGAGCCTCTTTTCTTTTTCCTCACTGCCCAGCTGTACATTCTTTGGAGGCCCATTCTTCCCTTCCTTGCAGCTCCTGTGACGTTTTTCTGGGCTGGGAGGGCATTTGGAGTTTGACATTTTTCTTTAATTTGCTTGCCTGTACTTTTGGAGTCTTTGTTAAGAAGCTTCATTCTGAAGTATTTAAAGGTGGCCTCCTGAGGTTGCCTCATTGTTCACATGTGCCAGAACCAAACTGAAGCTTGCTAGTAGAGATTTATGTTCTTTTGCAGAAGAGAGAACCCATTTAGGGAATTCATTTGTCAACAGAGGATACGTCTCTCTGGTTGGGACAATGTCTTTTGCTTATCCTAAAAAGCATCAGAAATAGAGTGGCAGAGGGAGGAGGAAGACATACTTGGAGGAGAAAAGTCAAGAACTGAAATCAGGAACCAGTTCGGTAGATCAGGTCTCATTCCCGGGAAAACTGCTGCCCATTTTCTGGGTGGATGGCACTCCATCTATGGTGTTTGGAAATCTTCCTCAATGGCCATGGCTTTCAGAAAGTGGTGCCAGACTAATTAGATTAAGTTAACTGTGCCTGAGCTGTTATATTGGATTTATCTTATTTTTCATGCTAAGCATGGAATCACTATGGAAGCTAATTGCTAAATAAATGCAGATCCCCCGTCTGATACCAATAGGTTCTGCTGATCTTCACTGACAGTGATGGAACAATGTCACAGCACAGGGACACAGCAAGACTGACAGGCCCCTCCCAGTGGGCATCGCCTTCATCAGAACTTGTTTCCTCATTTCTCAGATGTGCCCAGAGCCAAGGTCATCAAATTAATCTTCCAGGAAACTAAACATAATGAGAAAGGGAGAAGTGCTTGTCCAGACTGCTTCTCTGGGGAGCAAGGGTATTATAACCACCTCTACTACCACCCCCAGATGGAACAAAAATATGTCAAGTTTCTATTTTGTACCAGCACAGGCTTTATACAGAGCACTTGTCTCACCTCCTCTTATTTTGCAATGATACTGAGGAAATAGTGCATTTAAAAGCATTTGGGACAACTCTATGGTGTAGGCTGTATTATTCCCAACCGTCTGAAAAATGATGAGACCAAGGCTTAATAACTGAGGTTCTAAGCCCAAGGTCCAGGAGCTACCCAGCCAGGATGCTCCTGAGACTATCTGACCCCACAGTTGGTGCTCTGAAGCCCTATACTCCATCCCATAATAAGAAATTGGACCTTGGGGTGCAGTAGAAAGAGCTCTTTACTGACCTCCACTTTGTCATGTGATAAAGAACTCGTAGAAGTATTTTCCAGTTTCTTCAATGATCCTGTAAAGCCCTCTCTAGATGGAATTTTTTGCTCTTCAAGATATCTCCAATAGGGACCAAGACAAGAATTAGTCCCTATAAATATACTTTGGAGAAAGGGACAAGTTCATCTTGTGTAGCTGCCCAAGGTGCTAATTTGGGGTGGGGAGTCATATCTGGAGACACTCAGGTGGTTGCTGACCTATTGCTAGTTAACAGAAATAGTCATGGTGTGATACATACCAGACCATACAGAAGGCTAGCTGAAAGCGAGCTGCCACCCACAAACCACAAACCCAGCAAAGCACCAAAATGCAGCTTTCCCTGGCCTCTGTGAGAAGGCACAGGAAAAGGGGCTTGGGGATTCAACTTAACCAATTAAAATGAGGGTAGCCAATTAAAATGAGGGCAACTTGGAACAATGAAGGACTTCACCAAATTAGGTCTAGTAGATCAGTTCCATCCAGGTTAAGCAGCATGGCCTACAGCAGTGGTTTTCCCACTTTTATATTTTGAAACAGTGGGACCCTTTATGAAAACAAAGTCTTATGGAGCTCTGCACTTCACTAAAGAGTTTTAAGTAGGAGTTTTGCAGATTGTAGCTCAGTTTCGGGTGAAGGGACAGGAACCACCTGATCACCTGCTCTGTTCACAGTGCTGCTGAAGCCCCTCCAGAGCCCCCTGAGGATTTGTAAACTGTCCTCTGCTACATTGAGGGACTCTACATTTATATTAACTCTGAGTATATTTTACAAACAAAGGCAAATTTGAGTTTAACCAAATTAGTATATTGTGCTAATGATCACAGAATTTAAATTGGCAAATTCCAAATTAATGAAGTTTGTCTGAATTTACGTATTTCAAGCAACATAGAATTTAAAAATAGAACTGTCTGTAGTAGAACTTTTCAAACATATGTAGAATAGGTAGACTATATAATGAACCTCCATGTATTAATCATAAAGGTTCACCAATTACCAACATTGTGCCTATCTTTTATCTGTCTTACATCCCTCTTCTCCCCTGGAGTATTTTAAAGAAAATCTCAGATTTCATATCATTTCACCCACAAATACTTCAGTATGTATCGCTAAACAACAGGACGTTAAAAAAAATAAAACAAAAGAACAAAATCACATGTCTTTATGACACTTACCAAAATTAAAACTCTTTAGTTTTTAGCATTTTAACCTTGGAATTATAACCCAACCAGTGTTTGTCCAAATGTATTTTGAGGAGTAACATCAAAATGTTAGTATCCATTAGATATTTACAATGGATATTTTTAGACAAAGGGTTTCATGGTCAAATTATTTTGGGGGAATTTCTGGTTTAAATAAAGTTAAATTGTTCATCTATGAGATTTCATAAAATTTTTAAGACTCTAATTTTCATAAGACTCTCAAAGAGGGAAATAGAATATGCAGAAGTTTTGAAATTTACTTGACCATTGAAACATTTTTTCATGGAGCACAAGACAGGATAATATTGCACACAACACATAAGAGTGGAAAGCCGGGGCGCCTGGGTGGCTCAGATGGTTGGGCGTCTGCCTTCGGCTCAGGTCACGATCCCAGAGTCCTGGGATCGAGTCCCGCATCGGGCTTCTCCCTCTGCTTCTCTCTCGCTCTCTCTCTCCGTGTCTCTCATGAATAAATAAATAAAATCTTTAAAAAAAAAAAAGAGTGGAAAGCCAATCTCCGTCCTAGGACTCAAGGGTCTTTGTGTTTGTATTTCTGAGAGAGTTAAGGAAGCAGCCTTGCTCTTAGTGGGATGTTGGATGAACATCAGTTGTTATCATACCAAACAATGTAGATGCTGCTCAGGAGAGGTCTAAAACTAAAATCTAATCATGGAGAAAGACAAATGCTGTTCTAACAACTCGAAATCACATGATGTGGTGCTACATTGAATGTTATGAACATAAATTCAACAGGATTCCAGAGAAGAGCAGATCTTTTGGCCCTGTAGTGCTCCTCTGTCCAGAAGGCACTTGATGAAGTTGAAGCCCTCCTTGAACTAGGCCTGGGAAGATGAGTAGCAGAAAGGAAGATTCTGAATATGACTGAATAACATGAATAAGAATACAGAAATTTAAAAAATTATGGTGTGCTCAGGTAATAGTGAGGTGGCCAGCCAGGCTAGGGAGTGGTGGGAAATGGGGTCTGACAATGAGTAGAGTGTCACAATGTTGACTTGATAGTAGATTTAGATTATGATCCAGGTGGCATGGTGATGAACTTCTTCAGAGCAGATATTGTATCTTTTATGGCATCCTTTCCAGTAGAATACTTAAACAGCAGGCTCAAATAAACAGATGTTTATATATGGAATTCCACTGAATGGAGTGAGCCATGACTTTATATACCTCAGCCTAAACTCCCTGATTGATGTAACTAGCTTGTCAGTCACTACAGACAAGACCCCAAGAGGATGGGCTGCAGGATGGGTATATTTTTATGGAATTGAGGAAGGAAAGGAAAGATTAGATATGTGAGATGTCTGGGGACAGAAGTTACTAAACAGGGTTCGGTAGTGAAGATGAAGAATACAGAGGTTAGATGAGGGGCTCGCTTGGGAAAACAAGAAGAGCCTAAGGGCATTGGGCCTCTGGGGCAACAAAGAGAGAAGAAAAAAGGATTATCAAAGGGCAATAAAAAGTCCTCATTTGAGTAGAAAATGGAGTCCTATTTTAAAGAGGGTTTGGGGTTTTAGAATTAGCACTGACATTAGTGTTTGTCCTCTAGAGCAGTGCTACTCACAGGATGGTTCCTGAGCCAGTACAAGTCAATGAATTGTTTGTTTCTGGTCAGCAAGGAGATAAGTATTAAAATTGAGAGTAAGCCAGATGGCATGGCTGGACATCCAAGCAAGTGGTTATTTTCCAGTAATTAATTTTTATTGTATTTTACAAAAGTATTAGTTTAAAAAGTGTTGTGAAAAAATAGTGCTTCACCACAGATGGTTTGAGAAGCACAATCGAGATTATTCTTGAAAATGCTCTGAGGAATATGTCTTCTCTCACAGCCAGTTTTTCGTTATGCATTAAAACAAGTGGCTGTTTGTTGGAGAGCCAGATGGCTTGCATTTATAGGCCATCTTATTAGAAAATTATGCAGCTAATCCCTAGAAGCTAAACCCAGCACAGGGAGATGCTCACACTTGGAGAAGCACAAAAGAACTGGGAGGGACTGAGTCCCTTTTACTGGAGGTTTATTCTCATTAGGTAGAATAACAGGAGGAATCTCTGGCCCAGTTCAGATTATTTTCTGTAACTCCTTTTTTCCCCTCCCATTTTCCCTCTTTCCCTCCTTGTGCTGCCCACACACACGTGTTGTATTTTAGAACTATACAATGTGACTCTCTCATATAGGTGACCACCCTGTTCATACATATAATTGTGTTCTCCACTAATATTTTATTATCTGACATACTGCCCCTATCTGAAAAGTGAGGTAGGCAGGGACTGTTTTATTATCCCATTTTACAGGTAAAGAAACTGAGAGTGCAGAGAGGATTTGTGACCTGCCCTATTCTCATGGCTAGAACTCAATTTTCTGATTACTTGCCAAATGGTCTTGACTTTCAGCTATGATAGGAGGCAGCTGAGTGGAGTCAGAGAGCTTCTATGTGTTTAGAAAAATTTAAATGAAACAGCATGTGCAAAGGGTCAGCATGGAAACTGGTAGAATGTAACTGCTCAATAAGTGTAGTTTCCTTTCCTTAAAAAAATTAAAAAATGCCAGAAGGTGGCATGGAATGAAGGAAAGAGGTTGTGCCTTTCATCAAGACATAGCCCATGCTCTTTATTTATTTACTTTTATTATGTTATGTTAATCACCATACATTACATCATTAGTTTTTGATGTAGTGTTCCATGATTCATTGTTTGCGTATAACTCCGAGTGCTCCATTCTGTATGTGCCCTCTTTAATACCCATCACCAGGCTAACCCACCCCCCCATGCCCCTTCCCTCTAGAGTCCTCAGTTTGTTTCTCAGAGTCCATAGTCTCTCATGGTTCATCTCCCCCTCTGATTCCCCCCCCTTCATTTTTCCCTTCCTGCTATCTTCTTAATTTTTTTTTAACATATAAGGTATTATTTGTTTCAGAGGCACAGGTCTGTGATTCAACAGTCTTACACAATTCACAGCACTCACCATAGCACATACCCCCCCCCAATGTCTACCACCCAGCCACCCCATCCCTCCTAACCCCCACCACTCCAGCAACCCTCAGTTTGTTTCCTGAGATTAAGAATTCCTCATATCAGTGAGGTCATATGATACATGTCTTTCTCTTATTGATTTATTTCGCTCAGCATAATACCCTCCAGTTCTATTCATGTCATTGCAACTGGCAAGATCTCATTCCTTTATATACCACTTCTTCTTTATCCATTCATCTGCCGATGAACATCTTGGCTCTTTCCACAGTTTGGCTATTGTGGACATTGCTGCTATAAACATCGGGGTGAATGTGCCCCTTCGGATCCCTACATTTGTATTTTTGGGGTAAATACCCAGTAATGCAATTGCTGGATTGTATGGTAGCTCTATTTGCAACTTTTTGAGGAACCTCCATACTGTTTTCCAGAGTGGCTGCACCAGCTTGCATGGCCACCAACAGTGTAGGAGGGTTCCCCTTTCTCCGCATCCCTGCCAACATATGTCATTTCCTGACTTGTTAATTTTAGCCATTCTGACTTGTGTGAGGTGGTATCTCATTGAGGTTTTGATTTGGATTTCCCTGATGCCGAGCGATGTTGAGCACTTTTTCATGTGTCTGTTGGCCATTTGGATGTCTTCTTTGGAGAAATGTCTGTTCATGTCTTCTGCCCATTTCTTGATTGGATTATTTGTTCTTTGGGTGTTGAGTTTGGTAAGTTCTTTATAGATTTTGGATACTAGCCCTTTATCTGATATGTCATTTGCAAATATCTTCTCCCATTCTGTTGATTGTCTTTTGGTTTTGTTGACTGTTTCTTTTGCTGTGCAAATCTTCTTATCTTGGTGAAGTCCCAATAGTTCATTTTTGCCCTTGCTTCCCTTGCCTTTGGCGATGTTTCTAGGAAAAATTTGCTGCGGCTGAGGTCGAAGAGGTTGCTGCCTGTGTTCTCCTTTAGGATGTTGATGGACTCCTGTCTCACATTGAGGTCTTTCAACCATTTGGAGTCTGTTTTTGTGTGTGGTGTAAGGAAATGGTCCAGTTTCATTTTCTGCATGTGGCTGTCCAAATTTCCCAACACCATTTGTTGAAGAGACTGTCTTTTTTCCATTGGACATTCTTTCCTGCTTTGTCAAAGATTAGTTGACCATACAATTGAGGGTCCATTTCTGGGCTCTCGATTCTGTTCCATTGATCTATGTGTCTGTTTTTGTGCCAGTACCATACTGTCTTGATGATGACAGCTTTGTCATAGAGCTTGAAGTTGGGAACTGGGAGGCCACCAGCTTTGCTCTTCTTTTTCAGTACTCCTCTGGCTATACAGGGTCTTTTCTGGTTCCATAAAAATTCTAGGATTATTTGTTCCATATCTTTCAAAAAAGTGGATGGTATTTTGATGGGGATTGCATTGAATGTGTAGATTGCTCTAGGTAACATTGACATCTTCACAATATTTGTTCTTCCAATCCATGAGCATGGAACATTTTTCCATTTCTTTGTGTCTTCCTCAATTTCTTTCATGCGTATTTTATAGTTTTCTGAGTACAGATCCTTTGCCTCTTTGGTTAGATTTATTCCTGGGTATCTTATGGTTTTGGGTGCAATTATAAATGGGATTGACTCCTTAATTTCTCTTTCTTCTGTCTTGTTGTTGGTGTTTAGAAATGCAACTGATTTCTGTGCATTGATTTTATATCCTGCCACTTTACTGAATTCCTGTATGAGTTCTAGCAGTTTTGGGGTGGAGTCTTTTGGGTTTTCCACATAAACTATCATATCATCTGCAAAGAGTGAGAGTTTGACTTCTTCTTTGCCGATTTGGATGCCTTTTATTTCTTTTTGTTCTATGATTGCTGTGGCTAGGACTTCTAATACTATGTTGAATAACAGTGGTGATAGTGGACATCCCTGCCATGTTCCTGACCTTAGGGGGAAAGCTTTCAGGTTTTCCCCATTGTGAATGATATTCACTGTGGGTTTTTCATAAATGGCTTTTATGATCTTGAGGTATGTACCCTCTATCCCTACACTGTGAAGAGTTTTGATCAAGAAAGGATGCTGTGCTTTGTCAAATGCTTTTTCTGCATCTATTGAGAGGATCATATGATTCTTGTTCTTTCTTTTATTAAAGTATCACATTGATTGATTTGCAGCTGTTGAACCAACCTTGCAGCCCAGGGATAAATCCCACTTGGTCATGGTGAATAATCCTTTTAATGTACTGTTGGAGCCTATTGGCTGGTATTTTGGTGAGAATTTTTGCATCCATGTTCATCAGGAATATTCATCTGTAATACTCATTTTTGATGGGGTCTTTGGTTTTGGATCAAGGTAATGGTGGCCTCATAAAACGAGTTTGGAAGTTTTCCTTCCATTTCTATTTTTTTGGAAGAGTTTCAGAAGTATAGTATGAATTCTTCTTTAAATGTTTGGTAGAATTCCCCTGGGAAGCCATCTGGCCCTGGGCTCTTGTTTGTTGGGAGATTTTTGATGACTGCTTCAATTTCCTTAGTGGTTATAGTTCTGTTCAGGGATTCTATTTCTTCCTGGTTCAGTTTTGGTAGTTTATACCTCTCTAGGAATGCATCCATTTCTTCCAGATTATCTAATTTGCTGGCATAGAGTTGCTCATAATATGTTCTTATGATTGTTTGTATTTCTTTGGTCTTGGTTGTGATCTCTCCTCTTTCAAAATGATTTTATTTATTTGGGTCCCTTCTCTTTTCTTTTTGATAAGTCTGACCAGGGGTTTATCAATCTTATTAATTCTTTCAAGGAACCAGCTCCTAGTATTGTTGGTCTGTTCTACTGTTCTTTTGGTTTCTATTTCATTGATTTCTGCTCTGATCTTTATTATTTCTCTTCTCCTGCTGGGTTTAGGCTTTATTTGCTCTTCTTTCTCCAGCTCCTTTAGGTGTAGGATTAGGTTGTGTATTTGAGACCTTTCTTGTTTCTTGAGAAAGGCTTGTATTGCTATATACTTTCCTCTCAGTACCGCCTTTGTTGCATCTCAAAGATTTTGAACAGTTGTGTTTTCATTTTCATTGGTTTCCATGAATTTTTTAAATTCTTCCTAATTTCCTGGTTGACCCATTCATTCTTTAGTAGGATGCTTATTTGCCTCCATGTATTTGAGTTCTTTCTGACTTTCCTCTTGTGATTGGGTTCTAGTTTCAAAGCACTGTGGTCTGAAAATATGCAGGGAATGATCCTAGTCTTTTGGTACCAGTTGAGACCTGATTTGTGACCTAGGATGTGATCAATTCTGGAGAATGTTCCATGGGCACTAGAGAAGAATGTGTATTCCGTTGCTTTGGGATGGAATGTTCTGAATGTATCTGTGAAGTTCATTTGGTCCAGTGTGTCATTTAAAGTCTTTATTTCCTTGTTGATCTTTTGCTTAGATGATCTGTCCATTTCAGTGAGGGGGGTGTTAATGTCACCCACTATTATTATATTGTTGTCGATGTGTTTCTTTGCGTTTGTTATTAATTGGCTTATATAATTGGCTGCTCCCATGTTAGGGGAATAGATATTTACAATTATTAGTTCTTCTTGTTAGATAGACCCTTTAAGTAGGATATAGTGTCCTTCCTCATCTCTTATTACAGTCTTTGGTTTAAAATCTAATTTGTCTGATAAAAGGATTGCCACCCCAGCTTTCTTTTTGTGTCCATTAGCATGGTAAATGGTTTTTCACCCCCTCACTTTCAATCTGGAGTTGTCTTTGGGTCTAACATGAGTCTCTTGCAGACAGCATATCGATGGGTCTTGTTTTCTTATCCAATCTGATAGCTTGTGTCTTTTGATTGGGGCATTGAGCCCATTTACATTCAGGGTAACTATTGAAAGATATGAATTTAGTGCCATTTTATTGCCTGTAAGGTGACTGTGACTGTATATTGTCTGTGTTCCTTTCTGGTCTATGTTACTTTTAGGCTCTCTTTGCTTAGAGGATCACTTTCAATATTTCTTGTAGGGCTGGTTTTGTGTTTGCAAATTCCTTTAGTTTTTGTTTGTCCTGGAAGCTTTTTATCTCTCCTTCTATTTTCAATGACAGCCTAGCTGGATATAGTATTCTTGGCTGCATATTTTTCTCATTTAGTGCTCTGAATAGGTCATGCCAGTCCTTTCTGGCCTGCCAGGTCTCTGTGTATAGGTGTGTTGCCAGTCTAATGTTTCTACCATTGTAGGTTACAGATCTCTTCTCCTGAGGTGTTTTCAGGGTTTTCTCTTTGTCTCTGAGACTCGTAAGTTTTACTATTAGATGTTGGGGTGTTTACCTATTTTTATCAATTTTGAGGGGGCTCTTCTGTGCCTCCTGGATTTTGATACCTGTTTCGTTCCCCAAATTAGGGAAGTTCTCTGCTATAATTTGCTCCAATATGCCTTCTGCCCCTCTCTCTTTTCTTCTTCTGGGATCCCAATTATTCTAATATTGTTTCATCTTATGGTATCACTTATCTCTCGAATTCTGCCCTCCTGATCCAGTAGTTGTTTATCTTTTTCTCAGCTTTTTTATTTTTCATCATTTGGTCTTCTGTATTACTAATTCTCTCTTCTGCCTCATTTATCCTAGCAGTTAGACCCTCTATTTTTGATTGCACCTCATTAATAGCCTTTTTGATTTCAACTTGGTTAGATTTTAGTTCTTTTATTTTTCTAGAAAGGGTTTTTTTAATATCTCCCATGCTTTTTTCAAGCCCAGCTAGTATCTTTAAAATCATCATTCTGAACTCTAGTTCCAACATCTTACTAATGTCCATATTAATTAGGTCCTTGGCAGTTGGTTCTGCCTCTTGTTCCTTTTTTTGAGGTGATTTTTTCCATCTTGTCATTTTGTCCAGAAAAGAATAGATAAATGAAGAAACAAAATGCTAACAGGGTAAAAATGAGACCAGAAAAATATACACTAAACAAATCAGAAGAGACCTGAAACTGGGGGAAATGAAAAGGAAAGAAAGAAAAAAGAGAGAGCAAAAAAAAGAGAAAAAGATAAAAACAAACAAAAACAGAATATGATCAAATATGATCAGGCTGGTGCATAGATCAGTGCCACACACTAGATTATGGGCATATTTTTGTCTGTTAGAATAAACTGCCTCCCAAAATTTTAAAAAAAGAAAAACTTACATATGCACAAAAAAAAGGGTTAATATGATGAAAGGGTGGAATATGGGTGTAAAGATGAAAATTATAAAAGATTTTATAAAAGGAATTGATAAGATAAGAAGTAGGTTGAAAATAGAAAGAAGAGGATTTTAAAAAAATTTAAAAAAAGGGAGAGAATGTGATCAGGCAGGAGACTAGTACAAAGCCATAAACTAGAGATTTAGATTATATTTTGGTCTGTTATAAGAAACTGTACCCCAAAATTTTAAAGAGAGAACAACGTATATATATATATATATATATATACCAAAAATAAGCTTAACTACTATGAAGGGATAGAATAGGACTCTAAAAATGAAAAATAAAAAAAGATTTTAAAAAAGGCATTGATAAGGTGTTGGTTGAAACAGGGAAAAAGAAAAAGTTAAAAAAAATTAACTTTGAAAAACTTAAGAATCATGAGGAAAAAGCCATGAATTCTATGTGCAGTATTCCCCTAACGAAGGAGTTCTGCCGTTCTCATTGATTGGTAAACTTGGTCTTGCCTGGCTGTTCTTGCTGATCTTCTGGGGGAGGGTTCTGTTGCCATGGTTCCCAAATGTCTTTGCGGGAGGCGGAATTGCCCCGCCCTTTCCTGTCCGGGCAAGTAATTTGCTCCGGTTTGTTCTTGGGAGCTTTTGTTCCCTGCAAGCTCTCGGTACAGCTTTGGAGGACGAGAGAGAAAATGGCGGCCTCCCAATCTCCGCCCCTGAGGAGCCGAGAACTCAGGGCCCCACTCCTCAGTGCGCCCCCAGAGAAAGACAGTCAATCACTCCTGTCTCCCCATCTCCAGCCGCACTTCTTGCTCACCCAGCCTGTGACCGAGCGTTTTTATCTCTGGCACACGACCCCATGTGGAGTCTCCAAACCCAGCAGATCCCTGCGGTGCGCTCCCACGCCGCTCCTCCCCGGGGGAGGAAGGGGAGTCTCCCCGGATCTGCCACTTGTTGGGTCCTTGCTGCAGGAGCAGTGGCCCAACTGTGCTACGGATCACAGTTTATGGCAATCCCGAGCTGCAAGCCCGCTCCTCTGCTCCTTCTCTGCAGCTGGCTTCCCCGCTCCGATACCTGGGAGCTCTGGCGCACTCAGGCACCCCCGGTCTTTCTGTGACCCTGAGGGTCCTGAGACCACATTCTCCTGTGATGGCTCCCCCCCAGCCCCCCCCCCCTCCCCCCGCTTAGCTACTGGAGCGACGTCCCTCAGTGGAGCCGACTTCTAAAAGTTCCAATTTTGTGCTCCCTGGCTCTATCACTTGCCAGAAACAGCCGACAGAGGCCCCTTCCTCCACTGTCTATCCTCCCGAGTATCGCCTCAGATTTACTTCTCCACACGTCCTACCCTCCAGAAAGTGGTTGCTTTTCTGTTCAGAGAGTTGTTGCTACTCTTTTCTTTGATCTCCTATTGAGTTTATAAGTGTTCAGAATGGTTTGATTCCTATCTAGCTGAATTCCTGGGACCAGAAGAAATTTAGATCTCCTACTCCTCCACCATCTTGCTCCTCCGCACCACCCATGCTCTTTAAAATGAAGAATTGCAGGGTTGGCATTGTACAAATTATTTAGGTCAACCTTTCCCAAAGTCTTTTCCAGCCCATGTTAATTAGGTCCCAATCTCTGCCACTTACTGTTTGACCTCCTTCAATTGTTTAAACTCTCTCAGCCCCTAGAGTTTTTTCATCTAATAAAAAGTGTTGATACAACTTATTTTGCCGAGAGGCTGCGAGTTTTACAGATGATAGGCCTAGCATACAATGGGCATTTGATAATTGGTGCTGTTATGTCTACTCAATTTTTCATTGACTTAATCCAGCATAAAATAGTCAAATCAGCCGATAGATACTGAGCACCACCTTGACGGAGCCTTATGCAGAATGACCTGTTGTTAACTATCTATTCTTTAATTCAAAAGCCAGGCAATTAAATCCAAGTGCCAACAATATGTAGTCATGTGTACAAATACAATATGCCTATATGTGTTCACTTAAAGAAATGTGTTATCCTTCCCAAATTTCTCTTCTATGGCACAGTATTTGAGGCCTGCAGGGATGATTTATTATGGTCGGACAGCACCAGGTCTTGGAAACTGAATAGCTGGAGGAAGATTAAGAGGGAAGACGGAACCATTTGACAGTATAATTACACACACAACTTTTAATGTTATTGTGTATGTATCAAAGATATTGTATCAAAATTTAAAGAGATAAATATTTTAAATTTAGAAAATGAGAACACTTTCTGCTGGTAGAAAAGAAAAAAAGGAATTTAACAATATGCCATTCAAACTTGCTTTAAATTATTATGTTATTTCAGATCTACAAGATAAACAGTCCACACCACAGAACAGGGCATGGGCTATAATTTAATAAACACATGTCCCACAAGAGTGATGAAGAATATGGCCAAAGGCTGAAATTGGATGCATACATGATCTGGGGGTGTAACTTCATTTGTAAAATGAATCACAGTCTAAACTTGGACTCGGTTGACTTATTGAAATCATACTTTTGCATGAAATGTTGTTTTTCCTATAGGGGCACTTTTCCCAGCTTATTTTTAGTTATGAGTTCTTTTGAACAAAGCACTCCAGTGTTCACCAGGGGCCAGCTAAGGACACTTTTTAGGACTTTTCTCTCCATATTTGACTCTCTTTGACCCACCTCCAAAGCTTCCTTAGCCTTCCTGACTCTAACTCCCTCACTTTCACTTCTTTCAAATAAACTGCAGAAAACAAACATGGGAGTTTTTGAAATTTATGTCCATGGATTCTGTAATCACTCTTTTCCCCCAAGAAGCAGGAGGCAGTGTAGTATGGCAGAAAAAATACAGGAGCAGGCTAATAGGGAAGTAGGGCTCTAAGTTTGGCACTGCCATTAATGATCTGAGGACCTTGGGCAAGTCACTGTATTGGACTTGGCCTCAGCTGTTTTTGTTTATTTGTTTGTTTGTTTTTATCCATACAGAGTAGAATGAACCACAGAATCTTAAACCAAGGAATTCAACTATGACATCCTATGATCTAAGTTTTCTGCCTTCACTCAGTCCCTGAAAGCCATTGAGCTAGTTCTTTCTCCATTCCCACTATTTATCACCTATATGATCATAGACAAATTCATTAGTCTTTTGCAAGATCAGTTTCCATATTTATAAAATAGGCAGGTAATAGTATTTTTCTGAAAAAGTTGCTGTAATGATTAATTGAGATTATCTAAAGCCAATTTAGCAGGATGGCTGCCATAAAGTAGGTATTCAATAAATGTCATCTATTATTTGGCTTTCAAGAAGTACAATTTTGATTAATTTTGATAAGAAGGCAATAGATGTTGGAAGTTATTCAGAAGACATTGTTTCTAGCAATCTTATTTTTCATGTCAGCTTTCCTGTTTGAGTCCCACCCGACCTTCCTCTATTTAAAGGAAGCCAGGGAGAGAACAGTCTATCCCATCACAGGGCCATTATATAATAGTGGCACTCCACTTTCTGGGGACATATTTCATGGTTTTCTCTTGCTGAGAACCATTTAGCTTCCTTTCTTTTGTATTGTCTTTTTCAATCCTAGGTTCAAAGGGTGAGAGTCTTGAGACAGACATCATCTTGGATTAAATTCTGGAGTTAAATTAACATAAAGTGATGGGTATTCTAGCATAATGATTTCAGATAGAGGCTCTGGGTTTGACTCTTGTCTCTGCTAACACCTGCTGTGTGTAAACTGGGCAAGTAACTTCAACTCTTCCTTCCTTATTCTCTACATCTGTTGAATGCAGATAGGAGCACATATCTCCTAGGGTTGATGGGAAAAAGAAATGCATTACTAATTAGGACAATGCTAGCACATATTAAGCACTATTTATTTTGTAGCTATTATTTCTAATTGTCAGATTTCCTAGAGAGAGAGAACGTATGAGCAAATGAGCTCCAGATATATGAACCATTTTTTTTTTTCAAGATTATACACCTGGTAGACCAGAGTGGAAAGACAGATTAAAGAATAATGGTGTTTAGATATATTGGGTGTGAAAAGGACATAGCACAGTTCTACATAAAATAGAAGTGAAGAAAAATGGATCAGATGAAGAACATTTTACTGTTTCCCAAAGTGCCTACTACATGCCAGTTGTGTTCATAAATTATCTCATTTAGTCCTTATAGCTGCCCTTCCTGAAGCATCACCAACCTCATTTTACTGACAAGTAAATTGAGGTCCAGAGAGGTTAGTGGTTGGCCCAAATTCACACTGTAAGTGATAGAGCTGGGATTTGAATCTGTATTTGACTGACTTCAGAATCCATTTTATTTATTCAGGATGTCACGTTGCCTTGCAGTTGGGATGAAGGTAAGGGGCAGGGAACAATCTGAGGAGTAAGGAAGGTATGTCTGAGAAATTTATTTATTTATGTGTATCAAAATTATATTATTTATGTGTATTAAAAGTTTACCTATGTCATTTTACACTCTCAGAGATCTATTTTTAAGAGCCTCAGATGTACTGATACCAACTCTCAAGATACTTCCCCATGAAGGAAACTTTTAAAAGAATGTTGGAAGCTGGGTAATATTTTTTCCTTGCTTGATAGTAAAGACTCTCTTTTTCAGGTGGAGAGAGGTGAAAGAACATTGGCTGCTAGAAGCTGACCAGTCTTACATAATTTTTTAAAAAGTTATAGCTATTCTTAGGTGAATATTAATTCAAGGCATAGCAAAATTTTGCAAGGTGGTATGCCAAAACTACTCATAGATGCTCTGGAAATAGTTAAGGAGCTCCAAATTGGTCATTTTTCTCCAAAGCACTGTCTTATTTATCTTCTTTTTTTTAAAGCTGAAAATTTAACAAACCCAACTATTATTGAAATGTGGAGATTTTCTTTCTTGCTGGAGTGATTATTCTTGAAAGAAAATGAGTCTTTTAAGAGTGAGACTATAAAAATGGTGAAAGAAGGAAAAAAATCATCAGAAAAACTTATTGAAAAACTCTAAAAAGATCAGAGAGTCACTTTCTGGTCTGGCTACAGCAATGTTTTTATTATGAGTTTGACATCTGACCTTACTGTCCTTAACCAAAGATGTTCAACTTTTTATTGTATTAATTTCAAATTTATATGTGCATAAAGAAGTAACCTACTTTCTCAGGAACATGTTCCATTATATATTATAAATAACACACTGAATCCATTATTTTCAAGCATATTTTTGTTCCCTCACTTCAGTTCATTTTGAGTATCAAACCAAAAGATGGTCCCTTGGAACAACACAGAACTTTTTATTTTTCTTTTAATAAAACCACTCTTCTTTTTTATCACACTTTCATTAAACATTTTATGAATGTACTAAAAAATATTGAAGCCAACATTAAAATGCTCTACTCTCACAGCAGAATTATGCGCTTTTCCTTCTTTTCACTGTGCGAGGCATGGAACATTCCAGCCAGGCTGTGACATGTGGCCTCTATGTGCCCCTGAAGGTCTAAGTGTGGACTCCAGTGAGAAAAATACCAATGCTGATTGAAATACTATAATGGCTTTTTCTGTGAAGTCATCTTTAAACTTTATTTATTTGTTTAATTCATCTGGCTAATATTTATCAAGGGCTTGCCACATGCCAGACACTGTTATAGACATGATAGAACAATGAGCAAATAAGTTACAAATCCCTGCCCACAAAGCTCACATCGTAGAAAGTAAGTAAGTAAGTAAAATACACAATTTATTTGAAGGTCATGGTTGGTATAGAGAATATGCAGGGAAAGGGATCAGAGAGTGTTGGATGGTATTGGGGATTGCTCTGCACAAGGATTAATAGAAATAATGACGATGGGTACCATTGTCCACTCATCTCAGGTGGAAATCCTTCAGCCAGTGACTATTAAATGCAGTATTTGAAGCAAGTGTTTTAGAGATTCTCTTAACAGATTAAGATAATTTCCTTCTTTTCCTAATGTACTAAGATTGTCATAAATGGGTATTAATTTTTTTACCAGTCACTGCATTTTTTTGATTAATCATGATTTTTCTCTTATTCTGTGAACATAGTGAATTATATTAAGTGGTCAAGGTGAACCAACCTTATATTTGTAGAACACTTCTACCTTAGTTTTGATTTAGTGAGTAATAATTTTAAGACACACATCTAAATTCTTGAGAGAAAGTGATTTTATTTTCTTGGAATGCCCTTGTCAGGTTTTGTGTCAAAGTTATGACAACCTCATAAAATGAGTTTCTAAGTTTACATTTTCTATTTTTTGGAAGGGTTTGTGTAAGATTTGTGTTATCTTTGCTTTAAATGGTTGGAAAAATTCAACAGGGAAATCTGTGTATAGTGTTCTCTTGCAAGTTTTCTAATTACAGAACCAAATTCTTTGGCAGATATAGGACTATTCAGATTTCTTATCTCTTCTTGGTCAGATCTGGCGATTTGTGTTTTTCAAGGAATGTGTGCATTGTATCTAAATTTTCAAATTTATTAGAATACTGTTGTTTACAATATCTTCTTAACTTTTTAAGGCCTGTAGGATTTGAAGTTATAAGCCCCCTATTGTTTCTATATTGGCAATTTGTGACTTCTCTCTACTATTGATACTCAGTTTATTTAAGGAATAATTCTAAAAATTTACTTTTGTCTTTTTACATTACATTGTGTTATTTCTTCCTTGTACTATTTCCTTCTTTAAATTTATTTAGCTTTAATTTGTTCTTCTTTTTGCAAGTTCTGAGATGAATAATTAGAAACCTGACTTTCAGCTTCTTTTCTTTCCTAATATTTATTCTTAAGACTATCATTTTTCCTCAAAGCAGCCATAGCTGCATCACCCAAGTTTTGACATACCGTAGTTTCATGCCATTTGGTTCAAAATAGTTTTTATTTCATTGTGATTCATTGTTTGATATGTGTGTTTTTACAAGTGTATTGGTTACTTTGCATATTTGTAGATTTTTTCATGTTGTCTTTTGGGGATTAATTTTAGCTTTATTCCACTCTAGTTTGGGAATCTATTCCATGTGACATCAACCTTTTTTTTTATTTTTAATTTAATTTTATTGTATTATGTGTTTTTTTAAAGATTTTATTTATTTGAGAGAGAGAGAATGAGAGAGAGAGAGAGAGTGCACATGAGAGGGGGGAGGGTCAGAGGGAGAAGCAGACTCCAGGGATTCCAGGATCATGACCTGAGCTGAAGGCAGTCGCTTAACCAACTGAGCCACCCGGGCATCCCTGTATTATGTTATGTTAATCACCATACAATACATCATTAGTTTTTGATGTAGTGATCCATGATTCATTGTTTTTGTCTAACACCCAGTGCTCCATGCTGTACATGCCCTCCTAATACCCATCACTGGGCCAACCCATCCCCTTACACTCCTCCCCTCCAAAACCTTCAGTCTGTTTCTCGGAGTCCATAGTCTCTCATGGTTTGTCTTCCCCCCCGATTTCCCTTCCTTCATTTTTCCCTTCCTTCCCCTAATGTCCTCCATGCTATTCTTTATGTTCCACAAATAAGTGAAACCATATGATAATTGACTTTCTCTGCTTGACTTATTTCACTTAGCATAATCTCCTCCAGTCCCATCCATGTTGAGTATTCATCATTTCTGATGGCTGAGTAATATTCCATTGTATATAGGGACCACATCTTCTTTATCCATTCATCTGTTGAAGGGCATCTTGGCTCTTTCCACAGTTTGGCAATTGCGGACATTGCTGCTATGAACATTGGGGTACGTATGGCTCTTCTTTTCCCTCAATCTTTTGAAAATTTGTTAAGATTTGCTTTATGGTCCAGTGTCTTGTTAATTTTGGTAAATGTTCTCTATTCTTTTGAAAAAAAAGCAGTCTTTGAATGCAGAGTTCTATAGAGGTCAAGCATATTAATCATGTGGTTCATATCATTATATTCTTATTGTGTTTTTTTGTTGTTTTAGTCTACTTATTGTTTTAGTCTACTGTATTAGAGAAAGTTGTGTTAAAACTTTCACCTATAATTGTTGATTTTTCTCTCACTTTATTTCTGTCAACTTTTTTTCAATATATTTTGGGGATATTTTTTTAAGGGCATATACTTTGTTTTTATTCAATTTCCTATTAATAGACCATTTTATAATTATGAAACAAATCCCAGTTTTATCTCTAGCTATACTTCCAGCCTGTTTTCCAATAGTGACATAACTATCCCAGCTTTGTTTTGATTCATTTTGCATTGTGTATTTCCCCATTATTTTATTTTCCTTATATTTATTTCCTTATATTTAAAGTACATCCCTTTAAGCAGTCTGTGTTTTTTTTTTTTAATACTATTTGGTGATTAAAAAAATTACAGTGTTCAGTATGCTTACATTTTGTGCTATTAGTATGTTTGGATTTAAATTTGTTCTCTAATTTGTCATCTACTTGTCCCTCCCTTTTCTTTCCTTTCTTGGCTTCTTTTGAAGCACTAGTTACTATTTTTATCATAACTTTTTATTATTCCTTTTTGTTATTCTTTCAGTGGCTACTCTAAGACATCACTGTAAATATCTTTGACATATTAAATTTAAATTTAAATTATTTTTGCCACTACCCAAGACATGTAAGGGTCTTAGAACACTTTAATAGCCTTTTTCCTTCTTTCTTTTGTGCTTTTGTTGTCATGTATTTTAATCCTATGTGTGTGTGTGTATATATTAGCTCTACAAGACATTATGGGTATTCTTGTGTATGGTCAATATTCATCTAGGTTTTCCCTGTATGTTTATCTTTTTTCCTTGTTCTTCATTTCTTCCAGCATTTCAGTGCGTTCATCAGGGATCATCTCACTTTGGACTAAAGAAGGGTTTTCCTGTATTTCCTTCAGTGTGATAAAATCTCCATTTTGGTCTGAGAGCATCTCATTTTTCTTTTCCCTTTTGAAGGATTACCATCAGACAAACAAATCGAAGTTGGAATATTTTCCATTTTTTCTTTTCCTTTGCAATTTGAAAATATAATCCCATTATCTTCTGGCTTCATATGTTTCTGTTGAGACTTTAGCTACTATCTTACTCCTGTCCCTTTTTTTTTTCTTGGAAAGCTCCTGAAATACCTCAGTATGGTTGTTTCTTCATGGGTAGTGTTTGTAGCACTTCCTCAACCTAGGACTTGGTATATTTTCATCCATTTGGGAGGTTCTCAGCCCTTATCTTTTTGAGTATTACTTTTACCTTATTCTTCTTCTTCTCCTAGGATTCCAATTATACATGTACTCTACCTTTTACCATGTCCTATATGTCTACCACACTTTTAAAAATGTGGTATTCACTATTTCTCTCCCTCTGATTCAGCTTGAATATTTTATTCTGACACAAATTTTAGTTTAGTAATATTTTCTTTAGTTCTATCTAATTTGCTCTTGAAGCTATTAAGATGTAATTTCGGGCGCCTGGGTGGCTCAGATGGCTAAGCGTCTGCCTTCGGCTCAGGTCATGATCCCAGGGTCCTGGGATCGAGTCCCGCATCGGGCTCCCTGCTCCTTGGGAGCCTGCTTCTCCCTCTGCCTCTCTCTCTCTCTCTCTCTGTCTGTCTCTCATGAATAAATAAATAAAACATTAAAAAAAAAAAAAAAAAAAAAAAAAAAAAAAAAGATGTAATTTCAATTATATTTTTCAATTCTGTAGTTCCCATTTGATTCCTTTTTATAGTTTCCATTTCTCTTCTGAAATCTTTCTTTTTGTCTTTTTATTTTTTGAATTATATTAATCGCATATATTTTAATATCCAAGTCTGATGATAATATCTGGATCTTGTATAGGTCTGTGTCTGTTTTCTTCTTTTTGTCTTGAATTTGGGGCATTTATTCTTGTCTCTTGGATATTGGCTAATTTTTTACTGAATCCTGTACACAGTGTATGAAAATTTGTAAAGTGTTATCTTCCTCCAAAAAGGATTTACTTTTTCTACTGGAAGGCATTTAGTGTTGGGCAGATTGTCTTAATTGAATCTTGGATAGAGTCAATTAGAGGTGGGCTTTATTCTATGTGAGGGATGGTGAATTTCTAAAATGTAGTCATTTGTGATCCCAGCTGAAAGTATAGATTATTTACTAAGGCCTCTCCTTGATAGACTCTGAATTCCAATTTCTTACCCCGAGTCCCACTACGACTTCCAGAAGCTTTGTAAAGTCTCTTCAAAACTGACAAATGCTGCACAGGCAAAGGGCATTAATGTTAAGTTTACCTAGGAGCTTCACTTTACTCTGGGATCTTGTCTCTTGAGGTCTTTGCTAATTTGGTAAGCTTTCTGATACCTTAAAACAAATGGTTTGAGACATTTTCTGCATTTTATAATTGTCCTTGGCAGGGGTGTTGGTCTGCAATAAGCTTACCTACCATTACTGGTAGAAATCTCTTACCATAGCATTTTGTTTTTCTCTGATATGCTAACAGTATTTTCTATTTCCTTCTCTGTTTAATTCCTTTTAATCATCTTTGACTTTGTCTTCCTTGTTTCAGATCTATTTTATTGAGATTCTGTCTTAGGGTGTTTTTATTCCTTTAGCCTTACTCTTCTAGTGAATTCATTTGCACAAATAAGTCTCAAATCTATTTCTGTAAGGCATGCTTTTCGTTTGATCACTCTACATGTTTACCTACTTTTCTCTTAAAAACAGTGCATTGATGAAGAGTAGGGGCATTGGAATCATATGAGCTGGAGTCAAATCTTGATTTCATAAATTACCAGCTGTGTCTCTTTGGTCAAGCTATTCAGTCTCTTTGAATCTCAGCTTCTCCATAAAAAATATGGAAATGATATGAATATGACTATTATGAGGATTATATAAGACCATATATATATAAATATAAATATATATAAATGCTTGATGTATATAAAAATGCCTGACATAAGCCTGACACAAGGTAAGCACTTAAAAATGTTAGCTATTATTATTCTAAATACCTACTAAAAGGACATACAGAGGTAGGTATTTGGAGTTCAAAAATATAATATCTATCTTTAGTATAATATCCCCCATTCCTACTGGAGATATTTCCATTAACATGTCTCAATAATTCTTAAGCTAAATATGTCAAAACTGAAATATGTGCTTTCTTGACACAGAATCAATCATTCCTGATATTACCAGTGACACCTCTATATATTCAGCTCTCTGAAGTACCAAACAGAATAATTTTACACTTTCCCCAACCTTCTGTTGTGTCTATCACCATCTCTAGCCAATTATTTTTCTCTAATATTTCTGCTTCTTCCTTTTCTTTCTTCTTCCTACACTTTTATTCTACTACCAGGCCTCTGTCACTCAGTGCAAAGGTAACCTTACCTAGTTTTTCTTAATCATCCAGGCATTTGCCCACTCACCTGTTATATCCTGCACCTGAGTATTAGAATTGTCCTGTAACACAATTCCATCACTTACTCCCTTGCTTAGCTTTACACAATTTCTCTCTACTGTCAATGATATCAAATCCCAAATCTTTAGGTTTGCATGTAAAATACTTTAAAGGCTTACCCAGTGGTTCTCTTCATTCCCAAATCACCAAGATTAGTTCTCATAAATGAGAAAGAAAAATCTGAAGATGGTAATAAAATCTAATCTGAGCATACCTAGCACCTAAATCTTAGTCTCTAATCGCTGTTCTTCAATAGAAGGAATCATATCTTTTTTTTTTTGCACACCCAACATCACCAAATAATTTATTTGGAATCAGAATTAAAAGAACACTTGACAGCTGAGAAATGTATGTTTATTCTGATACAGTTGTACACCTAATCTAGGACAAATTACCAAATAAATTTTACATTCTTTCTTCAGGACCGGGGTTTTTCGATGACTTCAAATTTAGGATCTTCAAATTTGAAGTCCAGCAACGTATTCATGCCTGCTTTACCATACATTTGCTTAAGCTTAAAAAGCTCCCTCTTTAGGTCTTGCTGGTACTCTGGGCCAGTATCAATGGGTCCTCCAGATGCCTGTCACTTAGTTCTGTATTCTCTAATCTTGTCCACGAAGAGTTTCTGTACAGGATCAAGTTCCTTATTAAATGCCACTTCTGTAACACCAATGTTCCTCCTCAAATGAACTGAGACTGCAGACCGAATGAGAGAGGAGAACCTGAAGAGCCTCTGAAGAATCATGGTGACTTTGTTACTTGCACTCAGTCCCGAGCTGCCAGAGCCTCCGTGGCTGCCACCATTCTCAGGAATCATATCTTCTTGAAGAAGTGTTTGATTCCAGGGCTAGGGCAAGAAATATACAAGATGAACCTAGAATAGCATGTTATGCCAGAAAACAAGGAAATTATTTAAATAAATGAACGTTGTCAAAAGAATACAGGATCCAACCTGAGGGATCTCCCAGTGGTCAAAGGTGGAATAATTCAAGCCACAAAATTAATAATAATAATAATAATATTGGATTTAACCCATGGAATAAACCAATATCCATAATCCATGCGTATATACATAAATAAATAAATAAAGGAGAAAAGACAGCTCTTTCTCACAATGGTATTCCAATCAACAAATGTAGAAGAAAAGAGAGAAATAGAGAACCATCATTAGGCAAACACTGCACCAATAATGTCAGACAAGATCTACCAATGGATACTAAAATTAGGGGGCAATTATTTGAGAAAAATAATTGCCTAGTCTCAAGCAATCTCCCCCACCCCCAAATACTTATTAACTACAAAGGAAAAGATAGTAATTTTACAGTGGGTAAACCTAGCAGACACCAGTAATAAGATACATTGATATTTTCAACCTCGAGATATTTAACCTCTGATTAATTTGTAAATCATCTCTTACTCTGTGTTCCCTAAGTATACACCAATTTAATTCATACCATTTAAATTTGTATTTGATATTTAATAAGGACAGAAACATCATTGTTGTGATACTCTAGACAAAAATGTATAGCCTCATTCCATTATGGGAAAATACTGAACAAATGCAAATTGGGAGATAGTCTACAAAAATAACAGATCGGTAGTTTTCAAAAGTGTCAAAACCATGAAAGACCAGGAAAGACCGGAGGACTGTGATGGACAAGAGGAGCCTAAGGAGAAATGGCAGCTAAGTGCAATATGGGATCCTGGATAGGGTCCTGGAGCAGAAAAAGAACACTAATGGGAAAATTGGAATTTTAAATAAGACCTAAAGTCTCGTTAGTTATATTGTGCCAATGTTAATTGCTTGTTCTTGAACATTGTTGTGTAAGATGTTAACAGCCAGGGAAAGGAAGTTGAGGCATACAAGAGAACTCTTCTTACTGTTTTTGTAACTTGTTTGTAAGTTTAAAGTTACTTCAAAGGTTAAAAAAAAAAAAAGCTGATCTATCTCTGGTCTTCCACATGATACCTGCCTTTGTGCTTGTGCTGTTCTCTAAGAATGTACTCATCTCTCTTTGTCCATCTCTTCAGAGCCAACATCCACCTTTGTGCAGTTTCTTTATTTTTTTTAAAGATTTTATTTATTTATTTGAGAGAGAGAATGAGAGAGAGAGAGCACATCAGAGGGGATAGAGTCAGAGGGAGAAGCAGACTCCCTGCCGAGCAGGGAGCCCGATGCAGGACTCGATCCTGGGACTCCAGGATCATGACCTGAGCCGAAGGCAGTCGCTTAACCAACTGAGCCACCCAGGCGCCCCGTGCAG
Source organism: Zalophus californianus (assembly GCF_009762305.2). Lineage (NCBI taxonomy): Eukaryota > Metazoa > Chordata > Mammalia > Carnivora > Otariidae > Zalophus > Zalophus californianus. The sequence goes on from NC_045609.1 coordinate 22,876,713, forward strand.
TTTCTTTAAATACAGTACACATAATGGTTAGCACATCAACTTCAGTGTCAGACCGACTTGGGTTTAAATCCTGACCCAGTTAGCTGGGTGACATTAGGTATGTTGTCTTGGCTTTCTAGTACTTGGTTTCCTCATCTTTATTTTTTAAATGGGAGCAAAACCAATGCTTTGTTAAAAGGTGTTGTGAAGATAAAATGAGATACTGCTTGGGCAGGGCTAAAGCATAGAGGCTTGCACACAGTAGTATTCAAGAGGAGTTACGACTTTTAGAGCACATGTAATTTCCTTAAAACTGGTCTCTGATTAATTTGTAAATCGTCTCTTACTCTGTGTTCCCTAAGTATACACCAATTTAATTCATACCATTTAAATTTGTATTTGATATTTAATAAGCTGCTCTTAAGTTTAGATAATTTTCTCAATTAAATTATAAAATCATTTGATGCAGTCTTCTACTTCTTTTATTGTGCCCCAACTGCCTCATTCAGTATTCTGCACATGACACAAGATGAATGTTCACTGGCTGATGATTATAAGTTGGCAACGCGGTATTCTTTCAGCCTCCTAATGAACTGAAGCTTTCATACATTGATAATATTTAATAAACTGAAAATTCTGCAACTTTGCATATTGGCAAAAATATTCAAATATTGCACTAATTTCTACATTCTGAATTGAATTTCCCATGGTGCTGCAGTCACACTGCGGGGAAATGTCTAAGAAGTAAGATAGGACTGCTTGGGTGGCTCAGTTGGTTAAGTGTCTCAGGTCGTGATTTTGGCTTAGGTCATGATCCCAGGGTCATGGGATTGAGCTCCATGTCAGGCTCCCCACTTGGTGGGAAGTCTGTTTGAGATTCTCCCTCTCCCTCTGCCCCCCCATCTCTCTCTCTCTCTCTCATTCACTCACCTTCTCAAATAGATAAATAAATCTTTTTAAAAAAGTATATAAAACATTATAAGAATATGCTATCATATCACAGTTTGGAATGCTGGTGACACAAAAGTTCTCCATCAGAATTCATTGTGACATCTTCAGTCTTAGCAACTTCAAGTCTGCTCTCTTCACTTATGAGTGAATGGTCATGATAATGAACCAAAAAAATGCGTAAGTGATTTTTTTTTAACCAGGTGCTGATGAAAAAATCTTCTATTCCAAGAAGAAAAATCTTCTATTCCAAAAACAATTTCATTGTTTGGTTTGTGGGAGGAAGGTCTTCTAGCTTGAGATGCAAGTTGCATGCTTGAATTTGACAATGATTGCTCTTAGAACTCTAGGGAATTCAGAAGATGGCTCAGCTGGCTGAGATCCAGAGTGCTTGGCCAACAGGGTGGGTTTTTGCTTTAGGCTGGATGGATTTCCATCTTCATTCCATGACTCACTAGCTAGCTTTTAAAAGCCTTAGATGTGTGTGTGGTTTTTTCTTTAATCTCTGCCTCAGTTTCTTTATCTCTAAAATGAAGATAATAGAAACTACTTCATCAGGTCATTGCGAACATTAAATAAAATAATGTATATAAAATATAGAGTATCATGTGCTTCATAATTGCACAACAAATGTGAGGTTGTCCTACTGTAGATAGGTCCCTCTCTCCCCTTCAGGGCTTAGACTCTCAGGGGGTGAGAGGAATCTTACAGTGTTTTAAAATCAGCCTGGTTATTTTCAAAGAGAAAGAAACTGAAGCACAGTTTAAAGTAGCAAAGCTATTGTTGATTGGAAATGGCTGGCTCAAGAGTAAATAAATCTTTATAAAAATGCATCCACTGGCGTTAACAGGCAAGCACCAGTCCTTACTAAAGGGAATTCCCCCACCCCAAAAAGCAGGCCTTACTAAAATGCATTCAACCCTTATTCCTTCCCCTTTGACTGGTTTCATGACTGTGTCTGAGTGGCAAAGTGTTTAAAGAAAAGCATTGGGTGCTCATTGAATTAGTACTGATTCACATACATTTCAAATTGTATAATGTGGAAATAATTCAAATGCCCATTGACAGAGGAATGAATAAATAAAATGTGGTGTATTACAATGTAAGTGTCAAAAAAATTGAAGTATAGCTACACACAACCAAGTGGATTGATTTTAGCAATCATTTTAGATAAAAACAGTAAGTCCCAGGATATTTTGTTACATACAGCATTCTTATAGTTAAAAATGACTAAAATGAGAATATAATTTTTTAGACATGATAAAATGATATAAATGGAAAGCAAGCTGATGATGGACACAAAATCTAGGATATGGTTATTTTCAGGGGGGAATAGAGAAGGGATGAGGTAATACCAATGAAGTGTATATAAGTAATTGTCAATGTTCTAGTTTCCATGAGGGGGAAGGTTTTTTGTGGTTTAATATATAGTCAACAGTAAGAGTGTGCCATGAACAAAAACATTTTAAGCACAATAGTTTGCATGTCTAAGTATGTGTACATATGTGTATATGTGTGTGTGCATATAACATAGACATATAATGTATACATGTAATATGTGTATATGCATATTCATACACACACATATACACACACATAGAGAGAGAGGGAAATGCCTACATTATGCATTGTGTCTCCTTATATTGGGAAGTTAAGATGAACACGTCACATGTTGCATTGTCCTCACAGGACTCTTAAAAACTTCCTTATTCACAGCAGACAATACCCAATAAAACAGCTATATTTAAGGCAAATTTTGCTTCTATTTTTGGCAAAGAAGGAAGTGTAGTGAATGGGATCCATACGATGGCCCCCCCTGCCCCAACTAGCATCCAGGGATTCAGCAGAAATCTAGGTTCTTTGCTCCTTGGCTCTATATTGATGTTAAATTACCCTATGGCTTGTCAAACAGCAGGTCTTCCCATCCTCCCATTTTGTAGATAAGCACACTGACGTAGAGTATTCTGCCTGAGCTCATGAACTCAGGCAGAATATTGGAGAGCAACTATCTCTATTCTTCTATTCCTGAGTACTTCTTTATTTCTTCTTCTTAGTTATGTCTTCTCTTTGTCTACAAAATGGTAGATAAATGGGTAGGACATGGCTTGAGTTGGTGAGGAATGTCTAGAAAGAAAAGAGGAAAGTATGATGGAAACAATGGCAACACCAACAACAACCAGCACCTCTTGACTGCTTACCATGTGCCAGGTGCAGTCCTGCTTTGTGTGCTTGGCACATATCATTTTATTTTAATTCTCAGGACAAGGATTAAAGAGCTAATGCAAGTAATTACCTCACTGGAACAGAAATGTCATCCTGCTTCCTTCTTTGTTCACCACACTGTATACATGGCAAGTAACAAAGCTTAGTGTTTGTGAAGAAGCCATCTAGCATGTGGGGGTGAGAAAGATTCCTGGGATGGAACAATAGCAAAAGTTGTTGGCTACTAGGTACTTCTGTTGATTTAACTCCTGGGTGTGAATGTTAACTTGGTCTGATTTTTGGCAGGCCTCCGAGGCCCTCAGGTTCTCATTTGGTGCTCTGCTCTGCTTCTCAGTCTCCTCTAAAATGATAGAGAATTTGTCAAACGTTTCACCCATCCATCTGCCCCAGCACAAGCAGGTTTGAAGGATTATGATTCTCCTTCTTATGATGCAGTACCTCCAAAGCTCTATTATTTGTGCCGGGGACTCAAATATTAGGAATGAACGGAAGGGGCCTTTATGGAACTTAATTGGTATTTCCTTCTAAAGCATATTATTTTCAATAACAAATGACCACGTGACTATCCTTGCTGGATATATAGCCAGGCTATCACAAGTGTAGTTTATTAGAAAGCTTATGTCATTATTCTAAGCTCATTTCATATGACATAGTATGTTTGGATTTTAGTCCTTTTATGCTGCCAACCCTGGCCTAAAAGCATACCAAGGGACATAAGAGAGGAAACCTATAGGCCTGAGGGCTTTTACCTGATCCTGCAGAGTATGCAGGGCTACAGTGACATGAGATGTGAACGAAGATCTGAGGACCCCAGAACAAGTCACATGACAAGTCATCCTATGCCCAACTCCCAGTCCCACCGCATGCTTTTACAAATAAAGTCAGATTAAAATGCATGCTAGATGTGAAGAGATCAAAAGGTCAAAAAACGGAGAGTATATAAGTAGAGATGGGGCTGATGTTTTTGCTGGGAGGTGGTTTAATGAGTCCCACTGATCATCTATATGACTTTGGGCAAGTTAATTTCCCTGAGCCTCCATTTCTTCAGTAGGGATAGCACTGCACCTTCTTCATAGGATTATTTTAAGGATTACATGAAATTTTGTGTGTAAATTACTTAGCACAGTATATGGTATATATCGTGTAGCCAATAATTATTTGACATAATTATTACTATAAAAGAGAAGAATGACACATTCCTTACAAGACTTTTGTGAGGTATAAATGAGAATGTGTATTATGGGCCTGGCATAATGCCCAGCATATTGTAAGGCCTAAGGATAGTTAGCTTTTCTTCCTTAGTGCTTGTTATTAAAATAATATGGGTGTCCTCAAAGAATGGGGCCTGAGTCTCTGATTTACCATTTTTAGGGTTTTATTAATTGTAAAACCATCTATGATTTACAAACTGTTTTCCAACTTGCTGGGCTTTCATAAGAAGCTTGTTCCTTCCTCTTTTGAAAATAGGCTTCATCATTCCCCAGTTTTGCATAAGAGGAAATTATAGCTCACATAGTTTAAGTGACATGTACAAGTTATGCTGTAGGAAAGGAAGGATCTGAACTCAGGTGTGTAGGACCCCAAGCCAGCATTCTTTGCATATTACCTCTCTAAAGATCATAGCTCATATTCAACTACCTAGATTGAATTACAAGTTTGTGCCTAGCCATTACCTTAAATAATTCATTCAAGCTGTCTTCATGGTTGTATTGATGCAACGGGGTCCATTAGCTGGGTCCCTCAGAGCAGTGCCAAGAATTGAAAAGCAACTAGGAACCAAAAAGCCAGGAAAGTGAATGCCATGTAAAGACTTTTTTTTTTTTTTTTTTTTGGAAGATTGCAGTTTGTTTAAAGCAAAAGAACTTTCTGGAGATCCAGCAGCAGCAAATCTATCAGCTCCTCGCAGTGTCATCAATCACAGAAGCACAGGGAAAAAAGCAAGCTGGACCCGGTACCCATCCTTGTAAATTATTTTTCAGGAAATCCTGCAGGCTTGGTTTTTTTTTTTACCAGGAAACAATTACAGTTTAATATAGAGGACCACAGAATTCACATGGAACCGATTTCTATTTCTTTTTGTTCTGCTTACACAAAGGAAATGCAATTTTTCAAAAACAGCAGAGAAATACACAAGTGCTGGACTAATATAGTGGCGCCTGTCGCTTACAACTGAGGGATTGTGTCATTTCTCATTGCCAATCCTGACAGCGCCTCAAATAAAGAGGTGTCTTAGCAAATTATGTTCTTGATATCACTTACTGAAATGTGATGGCTCCATTTTAAATAATAAAGTGACAATGCAAAGACCCGAAGCTAGATATGAAGAAAGTTTACCATAGCTTAACTGATGGTTCATTATATTTCTCCTGCCATTATCTTAATCTCATATTTTTATCATGTGTCTGTAAATGTGCAAAATTAAAAAGCCAGAGGTAATTTTGTGTTTTATCTGACTCCAGAAGAAGAGATTGTTAAATTATCATTGCTTTGATATTAAATAGCTTGAACCTGCACAGTGACCTTTGAATATGCAAATGGAGTACCTTTTGCAAAAAAAAGTAGTTTGCTAATTATTAAAATGATAAATGAGAAAAAAATGGAAGAAAACTGGAATTTACTTTGAAGCAAACCTCATTGAAGGTTTATGTGATAAGGATAAAGAAAATGTTTTATATTTATATGCAGGTTCAGAAGAATGATTGTCTAGAGCTGTTCAAATCTGTGACTTTGCAGCTGTAATCAAAACCAGCAGGAGAGTTTCTGACTTACATCCCTGGCAGAGAACTCGTGGAATACATAATACATACCCAGAAGAGTTAAGAGAATTTCAATAGTTTCTTAGGTAACAATTTTCATTCTCTGCTCTTAAGATGTTTGAAAAATGAAAGGCTGTAACCCCATATCAAACAATAATTAAATATCCGACTTGGTTTTTAAATTAGATTTTTAACACCAATGTGCTCATGAATCTAATGCTCCCAGAAATGAGAGATGAACACAACTTCTAAGAATGATGATGTCAGTGGGCACATTTTCCCCAACAATCTACCATTTTAACCTTGAGCTGCAGCATCTCCAATGTATAAATGTCAGGATTGGCGCCAGCAGAAAGAGTGTCCCAAGTATGTCGGTCTTGGACAAGCATCCATGGGGACTTGGATGTAGCATCCCATTTGTTTTCACTCTTGGGGGATTTGGCTTAGGTCTCCCAGCCAACTGTGATTCTGCCATGTCATAATTGTGGAGCCCATTTCCTTTGCAGACTGACAGTTATGTGCACATAATTCTCCAGAAGGCAGTTCTCTTTAGAAGTTCATAGTGAATGGAGAAGGAGGCATATTTCCTGACTTCCTATCCTTGATCACCAGGACTTGGTGATTGATGCTGAATGCCCTCCACTGCTTTACCTTCAGTGTATCACAGTGATACAAAATGTGAGCTCTGGAGCCGCTAAGTAGTCAGGTGCTTTTTGAATAAGTTACTTCTGTTGCCTCAGTTTTCTCATCTGTAATAAAGTTTTCTTGCTACTACCTATCTCAAAGTCTTGTGTAGCAAGAACTCAAGTTAGCTGTTAATACTCTGAAGTAGAATCATCTGGGCCATTGAGAAGGCAATTCCTGACCCAGGTCCACCTCAGAAAAATGGAGGTGAATGCAGCCTACACTGTGAAAGTGAAGTTCTTCACAATGAAATGCAGTGAGAAATATCAAAATGCAGTGAGAAAATGATAAAAATCCATAATGTTCATTCAGTGCTAGTAAATTCCAGGCATTCTGGAAAGTGTTTAAATATCTCACAGTAATGCCAGGTGTTATATTGTTTTTAATCCCATTTTACAGATACAGAGAGTTGGTCAGTGAGAGAGGCTGAACCTGTTTATCTGTTACCCAATCTTATGCTCTTAATTACTCTGCTAGAGTGCCTCCCTAGGAGGTAAGGATTGGGAGTTCCAGTGACTTGGGACCTAAACCTACTCATGCCATTAATTAGCTTTGTTAGCTTTGTGACTTGGGATAAATTATTTCATTTTTTGGGGAACTTTGTTTTCTCTTTTAATAGAACTGCCTGATCTCTCTCACTTTTTTTCAGTTCTGACAACCTACGATTCTAGGAGAGAATATATTGGCAGGGGGGTAAGGGGTGAGGGAGAAGGGGAAGAGAAAAGAGAGACAGAGAGGAAGAGATGAGAGAGTTTGGTGTATAACTATAATTGAACACAGTGACATCTTTGTAACTTATAATGAAGTCAAAAGACTTTCAGATATTTCAGTACATTCATTCTTGTACAATATGTCTATATATCATCACTGTCATTTTATAAATGAGGAAATTGCAATATGGAAAGTTTGTGATTTGCCAAGGTCACATAGCTAAGTCATAGAATCTAGCAATTTTACTGCCAATATGAAACAGCATTCTCTGGATTAGGCTGAAAAGTCAATATATAAAACACTTCTGAAAACTTCTATTGCTTAATAATGCAAATAGTGATGTACTTCACGTTATGCAGTCAAAGAGTTATTTGAAAGATACAAATCAAATGTCTTTAAATCAAATCCTACTTGTCACTGACAACTATTTAATTTCAGTTTGATCTTCAAAGGGTGGTATCTCCTTCAGATTTTTCTCCTGCTTTATTTCTATACTTTGTCTCCAACCTTCATCCAGTTATTCAAAGCACAATGGAAGTTCATATTTAAATGGACCCTGTGGTGAATCCACTAAAAATTCTGTGACTACATATTCATAATGAAATTCATGCATTCTGCTATAGCTCTAATGTCAAAGTTTCTATATTTATCAGTGGGGGACAATGGTCTTCTCCTTGTCAAGGTTTTAAAATTTTAATGAGATATCTTGTGACAAACCTTGGACAAGAGAAAGTACATAAGAATCATCATCTCATTTGTAAATATGAACTTTTGCTAATTAAAATTTCTTAAAGAAGACAATTTTGTAAACTCATGAATATGCTTTTAATATCATACCCGCTGGATTTTGAAAACTGGTTTTGACGATTCCAGAGATTTTGACAGCAAACAAATTCCACCCTATAAGGAAATGTAGAGCTATCCTTAAAAAAGAATGATACAATCAAATCTGTTAGCAGTAATACAATGATAAAGACTCTGGTTTCTATTTTTATCAGAAGCCTGGCTCTATTAATATTTATGCACCTTCATGTGAGTGTGTATATGTCAAGCTCCTCTTTTAAAAAAATCTCAATTGTAAAATAGAATCAGGGAACTTGTCCGTTTCTTCTTCTTTTTTTCTCACTTTTAATTTTTCTATTACAGGGGAATTATCCTTTGAGGAGTTTCATGATGGCAAACAAATTTGTTTGTCAAATGGAGCATTGGTTTTTGCAGTTGTGCTGGCGGGCTGGAGGGGGATCAGAATGCCCATTTGCTTCACAGATTCCTGTAAATTCAACTATTCCCAGTCATACATCTCTCAGATTACTGCGTAGCTATATACATTTTGACAAAGAGAAAAACAGTCTTGAATTGTTAGTACCAAAAAGCTTTAAGAGTTTTGTTTTGACTACAGCATGTGGATATGTTTATAAAGGCTGAACTCCTTTACATATTTTATGCTCAGATTATAATTTCACTTGCTAAATCATTAAGCATATCTTTAGAGAAGAGTATTCTTACTAAAAAGAAAACTTCCTTCATATACAGGGGAATATATATATATATATATTTACTATAAATGCATATATATATTCCTATGCACACATGTATATATGTATTTCTTAACACACATGCATGAGCACGCATATGTATTATAAGCATCTACAATATCGAGTGAAAGATTTTTTTTTTCCAAAATGACTCTGTTAAAACAATCACTTCTCACAAATCTCAGACAGCCGCTGTGTGCTGGGTTTCTAACCTCTGGAGAGTACAGCATTGTGGTTTACTCATGATAACCAGAGATGGTGGAAAAGTTAACCACTTGGCAGTGGATCACATTTCTGTAATAATCCAATACACATTGTATATTGATTCATTTCAGATTTGGCACAAAATTAAGCAGCAAATATAGACGTTTCTTTAGTCTTCTGACACCAGATTTGACCATAAACTTCACTCAGATGGTACTTTTTCCTTCCTTGCAGCTAATTTCAGTGGAGTCAGGAGCCCATTTGCAAAATTTTCAACCTCAAAATATACAGGTTTGGAGTCTTGATTGAAATCCAAATCTTTTGGCATTTAAGTTCATTTGCCTTTGGCAAAAAAAAAAAAATCTTGTTTTCAAAAAGAAACAGGTCATAAGAGAACTTTATTAAAAAAGGCTCAACCAGCTGTTTAAAGGCTATTTTGATGATGTCAGTGCAAGTGAATAAAAAACACATGGATTTAAATTCCCTTAAATTATACAAGCCTTTAAAAATTAAAGGAACTATGTTGGGCAAATGTGTTTTAGGTTTATTAACTTAGGAATCATTCTTCCATGGTTTCTAAACAGCCTTGTATTGGGGGTACACTATGATTATTTCTTAAACCTAAAGACAAGTGAGAACACAGAACATAGAGAACACGGTTCAGTAAGAACCCAGAGGCTTATGTTTGTGAACCCAAGAGGGAGTGGGTCCCTAACAACCAAAGTGAGAAATCACCATCTCCCTCCCCACCCAAATAATACAGCAGTAACAGAGGGAGAACATGCGGTATACTTTCAATTTGCAACTAAGAATTCTCTGTGATGTTTTATTTTCTGCTTAAATGTTTAATTTCCTATTGTGTAGACAGAGCCCTGGCAATTGAAGAGCTGTTGGATTGATACCAATTGTTGAAAGAGATCTGCCAAACCTAAAGGTTTCTTCATGTCTTCTGAAAATCATGGACTCATTCTTCTAAAACTGAAGGCTTTTTAAGCTTCCATAAATTGGGCCAGAAGACAGACAATAAATAACTTTACTTTTCAATTCTTAAGGCAACATGACACCTCTTTGCAGAAAAAGATGTGGCAAAGTTTTGACAAATGAATACATTCATATGCAGACTCTATAGTAAAAGCATTTGGAAAACACAAATATGCCCCCAGTCATTTCTTGTTCTTAATTTGGGGAAAAATAAGAGTTTATGTCTTAACCTGCTGGTTCCTTGGTCTACTATAAGCCATTTCCATCATGACATTGTGGTATTATTTGGGGACTTTGAAATGAAATAACAGATAGAAATAATAAAATCGCTGCTGCCCCAGTGACATCCTGACACACTTTTTGGACAACTATAAAGCACTAGGTTCCGCCTCCTTTGTCTTGGGAGATAGAGCAGTCCAATCTTCTGGGCATAATGGCAAGACTAACTCAGAGTCTCTATAGAAAGCCGGGTATTTAAAAGTCTGATGGTGGGGAAGATAACTATTATTATTGGTGATGTTCATAAATACTATGTCTCAAGCCCACTGGTATAGATAAGTACTTAGCATAGCAGTATATGGTTGATGCTTAAAAAATAATAGTTATTATTTGCACATATTATTTATAATTTGCAACTCTCCTAAATGATAAATATTTTTATTGCCATGTTGCAGATGAGGAACACAAGATTCGGAGAGGAAACATGACTTGCTTGAGACCACATAAACTGCTAGAATGTGACACAACAAGAATAAAAGTCATGTCTGTCTAATTCCAAAGTCCATGCTCTTCCAATTAAAAATACCCATCAGAGTGACTAAAATTAAAAAGATGGACAGGGGGTGCCTGGGTGGCTCAGTCAGTTAAGTGTCCAACTCTTGATTTCGGCTCAGGTCATGATCTCAGGATTGTGAGATTGAGCCCCATGTCAAGCTCCATCCTGGACATGGAGCCTGCTTAAGATTCTCTCTCTCCCTCTCTTTCTGCCCCTCCCGCCTCTCCTTCTCTAATAAATAAATTAAATTAAATTAAATTAAATTAAAAAGATGGACAATATGAGAATATGGAGCAACTGGGCTTTGCATACCCTGCTGGTGGGAATGTACAATCACTTTGGAGAATTGTTGAGATTTCAATTAAAGCTGGATATCCTTATGTCTTATGTTCTCACAATTCTACTGCTAGATATAACAACAGAAATGTGTATATAAATTTACCAAATGACATGTGCAAGGATGTTCATAGTAGCATTATTTAGAATTGCTACAAAATGGAAACAACCAGAATGTCTATTAATAATAGAATGGGTATAAAAATTGTTTTATATTCATCCATTGAAGTGCCACACAGGCGTAAAAATGAACAAACTACAATCAACCACACGGATTAATCTCATAAACAGATAGTGAAATGTCAGAATCCAGATTTAAAGAAGTACATTCTGCAAGAGTCTATTTATAAAAAATTTAAAAAAATAAGAAAAAGTCATCCATCCTATTAGATGGAGAGATAATGGTTACCTTTGGGGAACAGATAATGATTGGAATGGATTGTGCTTCTAGTATAACTAGGAATGTTTTGTTTCTTGATATGAGTGTTAATTATATGGGTATAATCCATTTGTAAAATTTACTGAGCTGTGCTTATGATTTCTGTACTTTGCTATACAAAGTTTACTTACAAAATTTACTTTTCAGTACAAAGTTTACTCTCACAGATTTAAGGCATAACATTCTCGGGAAGAGGAAAATGAAGCCAGTCTACCATAGGGAGAGACATCCAGCCACCAGGTGCTAGGGCTCTGCTGATCTCCCTGCAACCCAGTTCCAAGCTATGAAAGCATGAACTTTTTCAAATGAGCTCAGTCTTGGGATAACATCTGGGAGAGATGTCTTAGACAACTAGTGTGTCACCCAGAAAAGAGGGAGAAGAACACAGTCTTCCTCCAACTGATGTGCATCACCCATGGAAGAATACAACTCCAGTCATCCACATGTGAAAACATTTTCTAAATACTGATTCCACAAAAACTGTGGTCAGTTCACGAAGTTGAAGTCCATTCAGTAGCCATGGATGAGCATTGTAAAGCATGCCAAGCCACCCAGCCTGTGTTGGTGGTCAAGGAAACATGTGCATCTAGTCATGGCAATTTGAGTTGAGTGTTTATTTGCAAACCTCTTCAATCACCAACCTCTTCAATCACCAAGCATAATAAAAACTTTTCCAGCAAGAGGAGGCAGCCTTCAGTGCATTTTGTTTCTAGACATTGCCTGATTTCTTTTCAGCAGTGTTGAGCATGTGGCCATAGCCTAATCTGCATGGTTTATGTGCACACCCAAGTTTAATTTGGAATCACAAGACCCTAGGGTCCCTGATGCTGAATAACCTGGGACTTCCACCTGTAGCACAGCATATGTTAGTCTGATGTAGTAAAACTGGGCAAGAAATACAAATCTAATAATAAATGTACGACCAGAATGTTAGGTAAATTATACTTTCTGCAAGTAAGTTATTATCTTAAGACACAGTGGACTTTGGTATGTTTGGCCATCTTCCCATACTGCCCTCTGCCTGTAAGTACCCACAGAGTGGTACTGCCAACTGGAGGTTAATTTAAGGAATTTTGGACCCCTTGACAGCTATGTTGCTGCATCTGCAAAGAATATTTTATCTAGGGGTGCCTAGGTGGCTCAGTAAGTTAAGTGTCTGACTCTTGATTTTGTCTCAGGTCATGATATCAGGGTTGTGAGATCAAGCCCTAATGTTGGGCTCCATTAAGATTCTCTCTCTCCCTCTCCCTCTACCCCTACCCTGTAAAGAATATTTATTTTATCTAAATCTTATGAAATATATACAGACAGATGAATGAAGGCAAAGTTTAAACACATTTAATATTCAATTGCATCTTATGATTATGAAGTGCCATAGGGCAGGGTTTTTTGAACTGTAGGTCTGTAGGTTATAATTCAAAAGAAGTTTACGAAATCAATTTGGGGGTCAAGTCTAGCACTTTCAAAAATGGAAAAAGAAGAGATTAGAAAATTTTAGAATGAATTGTACATGAATTGTACAGCAAGCAACATTTTTGATTGTTTCATTTTGTGTGCATGTATGTATGTACGTCAAGATGTATAATATGTTTTTACTGGATGGCAGTTTTTAAAAGTTTGAAAAGAACTGCTCAAAGGTGCATCATAAACAGATATTATAATGACCAAAACCATATCATTGCAGTCATTTTATAGCTTCTTCATTTAGCAAAAGCAGTTCCATGCCTGGCAAGAGCTAGGCGCTGAAACTAAAACAGTGAATAAGGTGTTCATGGAACTTGCATTTAGAGAGGAGATGAATTGCACAACTAATTAATTATGGCATTATAATGGTCACAGTGACACTAGGAAACAAATTCAGGGATGACAAGACTGAATATCAGAAGGATCTGAGAGAAATTTAGGATAGTGTCAGGAAATCATTCTGGAAAGAAGTGATCTTTGAGCTCATATCTAAAAGATGAGTCAGTCAGGATCAAGATGGCGAGGAGTAGGAGACCTGGATTTCGTCAGTTTCAGGAATTCATGTTGGATAGGGATCAAACCATTCTGAACACCTACGAACTCAACAGGAGATCGAAGAGAAGAATAGCAACAACTCTCTGAACAGAAAAGAGACCACTTTCTGGAAGGTAGGACGTGCAGAGAGGTGAATCTGAGGCAATACTTGGGAGGATAGACGGCGGGGGAGGGGGCCTCCGTCGGCGCTTCTGGCAAGTGATAGAGCAGCGGAGCACGAAATTGGAACTTTTATTTATTTATTTATTTATTTATTTATTTATTTATTTATTTATTTAATTTATTTAAGAGAGAGAGAGCACAAGTAGGCAGAGCGGCAGACAGAGGGAGAGGGAGAAGCAGGCTCTCCGCCGAGCAGGGATCCCGATGCGGGCCTCAATCCCAGGACCCCGCAATCATGACCTGAGCCGAAGGCAGCTGCTTAACCAACTGAGCCACCCAGGTGCCCCCAAAATCGGAACTTTTAGAAGTCGGCTCTGCTTAGGGACATTGCTCCAGTGCTAAGCGGGGGGTGGAACCCTCGTGGGACAGTGTGGTCTCAGGACCCTCGGGGTCACAGAAAGACCGGGGTTGCCTGAGTGTGACAGAGCTCCCAGGTGTCAGAGCGGGGAAGCCGGCTGCAGAGACGGAGCCGAGGCGAGGCTCTCACTTGAGGTTGCCATAAACTGTGATTGGCGACACAGTCTGGCCACTGCTCCTCCAGCAGGGACCCAACAAGTGGCAGATCCACGGAGACTCCCCTTCCTCCCCCAGGAGAAGCAGCATGGGAGCACACTGGGGGGATCTGCTGGGTTTGGAGACTACACACGGGGTCATGAGCCAGAGATAGAGACACGCGGTCGCAGGCCGGGTGAGCACAGAGTGCGGCGGGAGACCGGGGAGACGGGAGTGACTGACTGCTTTTCTCTGGGGGCGCACTGAGGAGCGGGGCCCCTTGTTCTCGGCTCCTCCGGGGTGGAGATTGGCAGGCCGCCATTTTCACTCTCGTCCTCCAAAGCTGTATGAAGAGCTTGCAGGGAACAAAAGCTCCCAAGAGCAAACCCCAGCGGATAACTTAGCCCGGACCCTCAAGGGCGGGGCAATTCCACCTCCGGCAAAGACATTTGGGAACCGCGGCAACAGGCCCCTCCCCCAGAAGATCAGCACGAACAGCCAGCCAAGACCTAGTTTACCGATCAATGAGAATGGCAGAACTCCTTCGCTAGGGGAATACTGCACATAGAATTCATGGCTTTTTTACCATTATTCTTTAGTCTTTCAAAGTTAATTTTTTTAACTTTTTTTTTGAAATTTTCTTTTTCCCTTTTTCAACCAACATCTTATCAATCCCTTTTTTAAAAAAACTTTTTTATTTTTCATTTTTACAGTCATATTCTATCCCTTCATACTGGTTTCCCTTATTTTTGGCATATATATATATAAGTTGTTCTCTCTTTAAAATTTTGAGATACAGTTTCTTCTAACAGATCAAAATATACCCTAAATCTCTAGTGTATGGCTTTGTTCTAGTCTCCTGCTTGATCACAATCTCTCCCCCCCCTTTTTTTTCTTTTAATCCTCTTCTTTTTTCAAACTTCTTATCAATTCCTTTTATAAAATTTTTTATAATTTTCATCTTTACAGTCATTTTCCATCCCTTTGTTGTATCAACCCTTATTTTGTACATATATAAGTCTTTCTTTCTTTAAAATTTTGGGAGGTACTTTCTTCTAACAGACCAAAATACACCAAAAATCTAGTGTGTGGCTGTGATCTATGCACCAGCCTGATCATATTTGATCATATTGTGTTTTATTTTTGTTTTGTTTTTTATCTTTTTTTCTCTTTTTTCTTTCTTTCCCTTTCTTTTCCCCTGGTTTCAGGTCTTTTCTATTTGTTTAGAGTATGTTTTCTGGGGATGTTGTTACCCTGTTAGCATTTTGTTCTCTCATTCATCTATTCTCCTCCAGACAAAATGACGAGATGGAAAAAATCACCTCAACAAAAAGAACAAGAGGTAGTGCGTCTGCCAGGGACGTACCCAATATGGACATTAGTACGATGTTGGACCTAGAGTTCAGAATCATGATTTTAAAGATACTAGCTGGGCTTGAAAAAAACATGGAAGTTATTAGAGAAACACTTTCTGGAGAAATAAAAAAACTAAAATCTAACCAAGTTGAAATCAAAAAGGCTATTAATGAGGTGCAATCAAAAACGGGGGCACTAACTGCTAGGATAAATGAGGCAGAAGAGAGAATCATCAATATAGAAGTCCAAATGATGGAAAATAAAGAAGCTGAGAAAAAGAGAGATAAACAACTACTGGATCACGAAGGCAGAATTGAGAGATAAGTGATACCATAAGACAAAACAACATTAGAATAATTCGGATCCCAGAAGAAGAAGAAGAGAGAGAGGGGCAGAAGGCATATTGGAGCAAATTATAGCAGAGAAATTCCATAATGTGGGGAAGGAAACAGCATCAAAATCCAGGAGGCACAGAGAACCCCTCTCAAAATCAATAAAAATAGATCAACACCCTGACATCTAATAGTAAAACTTACGAGTCTCAGAGACAAAGAGAAAACCCTGAAAGCAGCTAGGGGGAAGAGATATGTAACCTATAATGGTAGAAATATTAGATTGGCAACAGACCTATTAAAGGAGGCCTGGCAGACCAGAAAGGACTGGCATGATATCTTCAGAGCACTAAACGAGAAAAATATGCAGCCAAGAATACTATATCCAGCTAGGCTGTCATTGAAAATAGAAGGAGAGATAAAAAGCTTCCAGAACAAACAAAAACTAAAGGAATTTGCCAACACAAAACCAGCCCTAAAAGAAATATTGAAAGGGGTCCTCTAAGCAAACAGAGAGCCTAAAAGCAGCATAGATCAGAAAGGAACACAGACAACATAGAGTCACAGTCACCTTACAGGCAATACAATGGCACTAAATTCATATCTTTCAATAGTTACCCTGAATGTAAATGGGCTAAATGCCCCAATCAAAAGACACAGGCTATCAGATTGGATTAAAAATAAGACCCATCGATATAATGTCTGCAAGAGACTCATTTTAGACCCAAAGACATCCCCAGATTGAAAGTGAGGGCATGGAAAACCATTTGTCATGCTAATGGACACCAAAAGAAAGCTGGGCTGGAAATCCTTATATCAGACAAATTAGATTTTAAACCAAAGACTGTAATAAGAGATGAGGAAGGACACTATATCCTACTTAAAGGGTCTATCCAACAAGAAGATCTAACAATTGTAAATATCTATGCCCCTAACATGGGAGCAGCCAATTATATAAGTCAATTAATAACAAAGCAAAGAAACACATCAACAACAATACAATAATAGTGGGGGACTTTAACACCCCCTCACTGAAATGGACAGATCATCTAAGCAAAAGATCAACAAGGAAATAAAGACTTTAAATGACACACTGGACCAAATGGACTTCACAGATATATTCAGAACATTCCATCCCAAAGCAACAGAATACACATTCTTCTCTAGTGCCCATGGAACATTCTCCAGAATAGATCACATCCTAGGTCACAAATCAGGTCTCAACCGGTAACAAAAGATTGGGATTATTCCCTGCATATTTTCAGACCACAATGCTTTGAAACTGGAAATCAATCACAAGAGGAAAGTCGGAAAGAACTCAAATACATGGAGGCTAAAGAGCATCCTACTAAAGAATGAATTGGTCAACGAGGAATTTAAAGAAGAATTTAAAACAATTCATGGAAACAAATGAAAATGAAAACACAACTGTTCAAAATCTTTGGGATGCAGCAAAGGCAGTCCTAAGAGGAAAGAATAAAGCAATACAAGCCTTTCTCAAGAAACAAGAAAGGTCTCAAATATACAACCTAACCCTACACCTAAAGGAGCTAGAGAAAAAACAGCAAATAAAGCCTAAACCAGCAGGAGAAGAGAAATGATAAAGATCAGAGCAGAAATCAATGAAATAGAAACCAAAAGAACAGTAGAACAGATCAACGAAACTAGGACCTGGTTCTTTGAAAGAATTAACAAGATTGATAAACCCCTGGCCAGACTTATCAAAAAGAAAAGAGAAATGACCCAAATCAACAAAATCATGAATGAAAGAGGAGAGATCACAACCAACACCAAAGAAATACAATTATAAGAACATCTTATGAGCAACTCTATGCCAGCAAATTAGATAACCTGGAAGAAATGGTGCATTCCTAGAGATGTATCAACTACCAAAACTGAACCAGGAAGAAATAGAAAACCTGAACAGACTTATAACCATTAAGGAAATTGAAGCCGTCATCAAAAATCTCCCAGGAAACAAAAGCCCAGGGCCAGATGGCTTCCCAGGGGAATTCTACCAAACATTTAAAGAAGAATTCATACCTATTCTCCTGAGACTGTTCCAAAAAATAGAAATGGAAGGAAAACTTCCAGACTCGTTTTATGAGGCCACCATTACCTTGATCCCCAAACCAAACAAAGTCCCTATCACAAAGGAGAATTATAGACCAATATCCTTGATGAACATGGATGTAAAAATTCTCGCCAAAACACTAGCCAATAGGATCCAACAGTACATTCAAAGGATTATTCACCACGACCAAGTGGGATTTATCCCTGGGCTGCAAGGTTGGTTCAACATCCAGAAATCATTGAACGTGATCCAATACATTAACAAACGAAAGAACAAGAACCATATGATCCTCTCAAGAGATGCAGAAAAAGCATTTGACAAAGTACAGCATCCTTTCTTGATCAAAACTCTTCAGAGTATAGGGTTAGAGGGTACATACCTCAATATCATAAAAGCCATCTATGAAAAACCTACAGCGAATATCATTCTAAATGGGGAAAACCTGAGAGCTTTCCCCCTAAGGTCAGGAATGTGGCAAGGATGTCCACTCTCACAATTAGAAGTCCTAGCCATAGCAATCAGACAACAACAAAAAAAGGCATCCAAATCGGCAAAGAAGTCAAACTCACACTCTTTGCAGATGATACGATAGTTTATATGGAAAACCCAAAAGACTCTACCCCAAAACTGCTAGAACTCATACAGGAATTCAGTAAAGTGGCAGGATATCAAATCAATGCACAGAAATCAGTTGCATTCCTATACACCAACAACAGGACAGAAGAAAGAGAAATTAAGGAGTCGATCCCATTTACAATGGCACCGAAAACCATAAGATACCTAGGAATAAATCTAACCAAAGAGGCAAAGGATCTGTACTCAGAAAGCCATAAAATACGCATGAAAGAAATTGAGGAAGACACAAGGAAATGGAAAAATGTTCCATGCCAATGGATTGGAAGAACAAATGTTGTGAAGATGTCAATGCTACCTAGAGCAATCTACACATTCAGTGCGATCCCCATCAAAATACCATCCACTCTTTTCAAAGAAATGGAACAAATAATCCTAAAATTTGTATGGATCAGAAAAGACCCTGAATAGCCAGAGGAATGTTGAAAAAGAAAAGCAAAGCTGGGGGCATCACAATTCCGGACTTCCAGCTCGCTTACAAAGCTGTCGTCATCAAGACAGTATGGTACTGGCACAAAAACAGACACATAGATCAATGGAACAGAATAGAGAGCCCAGAAATAGACCCTCAACTGTATGGTCAACTAATCTGGGACAAAGCAGGGAAGAATGTCCAATGGACAACAGACAGTGTCTTCCACAAATGGTGTTGGGAAAAATGGACAACCACATGTAGAAGAATGAAACTGGACCATTTCCTTCCACCACACACAAAAATAGACTCAAAATGGTGAAAAACCTAAACGTGAGACAGGAGTCCATCAAAATCCTAAAGGAGAACACAGGCAGCAACCTCTTCGACCTCTGCTGCAGCAACTTCTTCCTAGAAACATCGCCAAAGGTAAGGGAAGCAAGGGCAAAAATGAACTATTGGGACCTCATCAAGATAAAAACTTTTGCACAGCAAAGGAAACATTCAACACAACCAAAATACAACCTATAAAATTGGAGAAGATACTTGCAAAAGACATATCAGATAAAAGGCTAGTATCCAAAATCTATAAGGAACTTATCAAACTCAACACCCAAAGAACAAATAATCCAATCAAGAAATGGGCAGAAGACATGAACAGACATTTTTCCAAAGAAGACATCCAAATGGCCAACAGACACATGAAAAAGTGCTCAACATCGCTCAGCATCAGGGAAATCCAAACCAAACCTCAGTGAGATAGCACCTCACACCAGTCAGAATGGCTAAAATTAACAAGTCAGTAAGTGACAAATGTTGCTGGGGATGCAGAAAAAGGGGAACACTCCTACACTGTTGGTGGGAATGCAAGCTTGTGCAACCACTCTGGAAAACAGTATGGAGGTTCCTCAAACAGTTGAAAATAGAGCTACCTTACAATCCAGCAATTACACTACTGGGTATTTATCCCAAAGACACAAATGTAGGGTTCCGAAGGGGTACGTGCACCCCAATATTTATAGCAGCAATGTCCACAATAGCCAAACTGTGGATAGAGCCAAGATGTCCACGACAGATGAATGCATAAAGAAGATGTGGTATATATACACAATGGAATATTATGCAGCCATCAAAAGGAATGAGATCTTGCCATTTGCAACGATGTGGATGGAACTGGAGGGTGCTATGCTGAGTGAAATAAGTCAATCAGAGAAAGACATGTATCATATGACCTCACTGATACGAGGAATTCTTAATCTCAGGAAACAAACTGAGGGTTGCTGGAGTGGTGGGGGGTGGGAGGGATGGGGTGGCTGGGTGATAGACATTGGGGAGGGTATGTGCTACGGTGAGCGCTGTGAATTGTGCAAGACTGTTGAATCACAGATCTGTACCTCTGAAACAAATAATGCAACATATGTTAAAAAAAAGAAGAAGCTAGTAGGAAGGGAAAAATGAAGGTGGGGAAATTGGAGGGGGAGACGAACCATGAGAGACTATGGACTCTGAGAAACAAAGAGAGGGTTCTAGAGGGGAGGGGGGTGGGGGAATGGGTTAGCCTGGTGATGGGTATTAAATAGGGCACGTTCTGTGTGGAGCACTGGGTGTTATGCACAAACAATGCATCATGGAACACTACATCACAAACTAATGATGTAATGCATGGTGATTAACATAACAATAAAAAATTTAAAGAAGAAAAGATAAGTCAGAATGAAATAAGCTCAGTATCAGAAACTTTAAATATTTTAACATAGCATTTGATTTTCCTAAATTCACTTTGGTACCTTAAGGTATTTCATGCTTCACTTGGACTCCAGAAGGGCCCCCTCTTTACTCTGATAGCATTCTGTGGTATTGATATGTTCTCAAAACTTCCCTTTCATGATCCTTCATTCTACATTCAGATTGACTGATTCCTGCTTTGCACTGCTCATTGGTAGACTTCAGTCTACAATGTCATCATCAGTGGCACTTTTTAATGAGTATCTGGAAGGGGTAGAGATGCAAAGAAAAGCTTCTGAGCCCTGGGATGTGTGTTGACCAGCTCTGCTCCCAGCTTGCTGCCTCTCTGAGAGTCCTCCCTCTTTCAGGGAAGAGAGGGACCATGTAATATTTGCTTTGCCTCACAGGAAACTATCCAATGCCCATTCATGTGATCCTTTTTCCAATTTGGGTGACTGAATGAGAAATCCCATGTTACAGATTTCTTCTTGGGGTGAACACTGCTTTTGTCTGGACAAATACTTTAAAGTCACAGCTTGGGATGGTGTTGGGTAGATGGCAAGCTATCAATTGGGCACAAGCCACAAAAATACCTTCTGAAGAAGGTGAGATCTTATTAGAGAGCTAACTTTCTTCCTGAGGAAAATTTGTATGGAATTACGATGGTAAGGACTGGATCAGAGCTGAAGCATTCTGCATAATAGACAGTTGACATTCCCTGGGTCCAAGAAGCTGTGTGCTGCATAGAAGAAAGATAGGAGAGGAAAACTATTGGGTCTTCTCTCTTAGCTTTTGGCCCTTGTGGGTTTCCTTTGCTCCTGAGCTCAGCTTCTTATTTAAAGAGATGTTTGTGTCTGATACATTATTTCCAAGTGTTGGAGCAGGTGTGTTTTTTCCCATGATGTCTCTTTGACATAATACCAGCAACAGAAGTCCTTGATATATTTAAATTGTGAACAATAGCCGCGCACTATACTGTATATCCAAATTATATTTAGCAACAGTATGTTCTCCTTCCGTCATCATCCTTTGCAATAGAGAAAAGGTTGTAATTTCTAGGATATGTGTTAAGAGTTGTAAATCTCAGCAGCACAAGTAATATTGTTTCTTTTCTTTTTCTAGAATATGTGCAAAATCTATTAAGGGAACTAGGAGATATCACACAAGTGCCCTGGATTAGTCCTCTAAAGCAGTGATCTTCACATTTTGACCAGAGATTACAAAAAGATTCTAAACTACAGTGTTGTGGTTCTCTGCTCTTCTCCAGAGGAAGTAGAAAATGAAAATGAAGACAATTCTGCTAAGAAAATAAGCTTTCTATCTTACTTCCTCTCGCTTATCATGGGGATAATCCAAATTGTGAAGAAACTTTCATTCACTAAGTTTTCAACAAATTTCAGGCAGAAAGAACTCTAGAGAAAGTCTAAAAAGGGATTTTAAAATTGTTTACTATGGGGAAGGTAGCACCTTTATTCCACTGTCCTTCCCCCCAAACACTTTAATGAAGTCTACATTGTTCACTGATACTTCTGCATGAGTGAATTACTTGCTAGAAACTGAAAAATATGTTGAGTTTTTGTGTCTCAGTAGGTGCAAGGTGAAAACAGAGACATAGCCGTCAGAGGTTGAAAGAAAAGCTCTTTTGTTTACCACCAAAGCAAGAGAATGTGGTATTTTCTTTTATAGCAATTTAAGGGTTAGTTTGCCTTTTTGTTATACTGACAAGAAATAGTGATATAAATAGTATGTTAGCTAGTGTGTGTCAGGGGGTCAGCAAACTTTTTCTGTTAAGGGCCAAACAGTAAAATATTTTAGGCTTTGGGGGTTAGACGGTCCATCTTGAAACTACCCAACTGTCATTGTAGCACAAAAACAACCTTAAACAATGTGAAAATCAATGAGTGTGGTTTGTTCCAATAAAACTTTATTTACAAATACAGAGTGTGGGCTGGATTTGGCTTTCAGGCTGTTGGTTTGCCAATCCCTGATCTGTGTAAAAAGTCAAAAACCTTAACATGGAAAAGGCTGAAATCTATTGATGCCCACATCAATCTTATGCTTTCCCAATAACTATTTCTTTGCAAAGCAATTAATGTAATTTTTTTCCAGTGGTTTGTAAATACTTTAGGGGCAGTATATATTTTCTTTAATCTCTTCAGCAAATAAAAACTTCAGAGTGATTTTCAAAACCATTATGCTTTTTTTTCTGACAGTTGTGCTGATGTTATTGTTTTTAAAATAATCAATGTTTTTCCCCAGAAGAAAAACTGTATTTCTGATTGCCATGTGTTATTAAAAAGGAAATAAAATGCCTTATAACTAGAAACCAACACTCTGAAACAAATCTCATCAGGACACTGCCTGTGATTTATAAGGACAAGGTGGCATTCGCTAAACCCTATCCCAGAGAATCCAAAAATATGTCAAAGACTTGTATGTTCATATAACATTTAAAAATTCATACTTGTTTTGCAGTTAGTGTAGTCCTCACTTTATAGTTACAAGGGACAATTTTAAAAAACCAGTTCATAGACTCATGGAGCTGGAGGGGGCCTTGGAGATCATTGGTCAACTCAGGAGCCAGTGCTTCCATTGGACATCCCACCGTGCCCACACCTGCTTGCACATTTCCACTAATCGGAGTCTCTGCTCCAGAGTAACACTTTTTTTTTTCTGGTTGGCTCTTGTCATTCAAGACGTTATTGTTACATATAGGCAACATTTGCCTCACTCTAGATTTTTTTCTGCCTACTGAGGCAACAGTCCTTTTGACTCTGATCATTTTCCTTCATATATTTGAGGATAGCTACTTGTCTTTCATGATTATTTATTTCCCAGGGCCACATGCCACCAATTCTTTCCAAACTCCCCATCTAGGGTAGTTGAGGAATCTCAAACTTAGATGTCAACAGGGGCGGGAGATCAAATGTAAACAAGTTGAGAGCATGTTGGATGGGACTGAGGTGGACCAGAGAGGGAAAACCCCAAGGAAGAGGCAGATGCTACCTGGCATCCATCAATTGTTGTGTGAAAGTCTGGGCCAGGGTTATTGGGGAGATTTTAAAAGAATCCAAGGATTAAGATTTCTATTTGAAATCTCCCAATTTTTAAATGTTGGCAACTAATTTTTAAAAAATGTTTAAACACTCTGTAAGCCAAACAAAACACATCTGTGGGCCAGATTTGGTCTGTGAAATGCTAGTTTAAAACCTTAAGTTTAGAGTCATTTTACCATCCTGGTTGCCACATTTTGTACACATTTTTATTTAGTCAGTTGTAACTTGAGGAGCGCTAACCATTGAAAAAAGGGAGAGAATTCCTTAATTGAAAGGTAAACAGAGAAACAGTAACTTCAACACAGGTGAGCATCAGAGATCAACTTTACTGCATAATCAAAATTTAGGTCATATGTAACATAAGGTTAACTTTTTAACCATTGTGAACTCTAAAAGTAGAGACATGTGTTAACTGTTGATGTGATAGGTCGACAAGAAAACATATTGCTCTTGTCTAGAAAAGGTCTCCTAAAAATGGGAATAAAACACTGAAGGAATATAATATAAAACCATTACCAGACCATATGTTTGTGATATAAAATGAGGCATTTTCTTGCCAGGATATCACATAACCATGGCACACTGCCATCAGCCTCATTCTCCCACCATGAAAGAGAGAGAAGAGAGATTCTACAGACATTCTTAGGATAAATTGGGCTATAGTTTTATTATAAGTATTTAATTTATAAAATATACTCCTGGAGTTCAGTGCCACTAACCAAAGTAAATAATTATATCATTGGGCTGAGAGGATATTGTTTTGTCATTGATAAATCTGCCCTTTCCATGACAGGTTGGCTTGCTGATTTTAGAAAGACTTATCTGGAATACATTTTTGTTCCTGTGCTTTTTGTCCTCTGTTGTATGTTCTGATTTTCAAGCCAGTTTGCCCTTTCCCCCTTATTTCCTCAAGAATCTGTTAGGAACTTAATTGAAAGGATGGAATGAACACTAAGCTCCAGCTGGACAGCCCCTGGTGTTAAGGTCAATCTACCCTCACCTTATCTAATTGATCACCTCTTCCTCATGGAACGGGTGGTCTTGGATGATTCTACAAGTCACTTGCTGCCATAAAAGTTTCTTTGTCCAAAGCTGACAGCCCAAAAGAGGGAGAAAAAGCAGAGCAGTTTTGTGGAATATTGTATATGCTGCGAATCCATTAATTTTAAATTGCCTCTATTTCACAGTTCAAACAAACATCTTATAAAAAACAAATTCCTGGCAATAGAGCTCTGAATACTTTAGGACATATTATTAAGTTAAAAATTTAGACATTTCTTTTAGATGCATATTGAGATCATAGTTCAAATAGAATATTGAATTTATATTGTAGAGACACTGATTCAGAATTTAGAGTATTTTGTTATTCCTGGAGCTAGTCTTTGTGATTATTAAAAAAAAATGCCAAGGAAAACTTTCCCTTTAACTAATAGAGATTAAGAGATTAGACCTTCATGGACTTAAATTACTTACTTCTCTAGCCAGACAGTAATTAAAGCAATACCATATATAGTTACAATATACAGTTCACCTATTGATTGAAACCTAGAATTAATAACACAGAATCTAATACTTAAAAGGAAAAATACTCATCTTGTTTATGTTAACACTCCTGAAGAAATTTAAATCAATCAAGAAAAATAAATAATATATAGACAACTTAAAAACCCAGACAGTTGTCTTTATTTTCACTTTACTACTACAATAAATCTAGTTACCCCACAGGATTTATCTTTTCAAATGATATTTCTCAAATGCATATTACAGGATATAGTCCTTGAGCATTTAGATTTTGCCTTCCAATATATGCATTTAAATTAATCAACTATGAAATGCAACAAGCTGTTTTTTACAAACTTTGATACCTAAAGAAATTGTATTAATTACATTGTACAACTTCTATCTCCCTGAATGCCACCTTCCAATTTTGTTAATCACAGACACTGAATATTCCTCTTTTGCTGCTTATGAAACAGTTACTGTCCTGAACGGAAGTGTTTTGAAAATGTTGTAAAGTATAAGCCATTTTAACGTGCAGTTTACATGGATTAGTAGAAACTTACCCACGTGCTTCTCTTCATTTTGGGTGCATATTATTCCAAAGTGCTTGACGTAGAGTAAGCCATCACATTTGCTGTTTCATGAGCTATTGCCAAGACACGACTTGTAAATACTAGCAGAATTTCTGATCCAAATGACAATGTCATTGAGAAAGACTTCCAAGTCAATATCTCTAAAGTTTTATAGATTAAAAATCACACACACCCACACCCACATATATATATATATATACACAAATAATACATTCATATATAGGTATATATAATATGCAGTTAATTAAAAACTTTTGCTCTATGAAGGACCTTGTTAGGAGAATGAAAAGACAAGATACAGATTGGGAGAAAATATTTGTAAATCATATGTCTGATAAGGAACCTGTGTTTAGAATGTGTAAAGAACTCTCAAACACAACAGTAAAAGAAATAAAAAACAAAAACAAAACAAAACAAACCCTCTCAAACAATCCAATTAGAAAATGGGTAAAATGTATGAAAAGATATTTTACCAAACAAGATATACAGATGGCAGAGCAACTAAGCTTATGAAAAGATGTTCAGCATCCCTAGCTATTAGGGAAATGCAAATGAATCCATAGTGGATATCATTGTATACCTATTATAACAGATGAAGAATTGTGAGAATACCAAATGTTGCTGAAGAGGCTGAGAAACTGGATTTCTTACACATTGTTGATGGGAATGTAAGATTGTACAACCACTTTGGGGAATACTTGGGAATTTTCTTGAAAAAACTAAACACACGCTTACCACATAATCCAGCCATTGCTTTTTTGGGCATTTATGTCAGAGAAATAAAAACTTATGTCCACACAAAAATTTATTTGTAACTGCTCAAAACAGGAAACAAAATGTCCTTCAGTAAGTAAATGGTTAAACAAACTGTGGTATATCCACAACATGGAATACGACTCAGCAATAAGAAGGAATGGATTGTTGATATATGCAAGAACTGGTATGGATTCCAGGACACTATGCCTCATGAAAAAAGCCTGTCCCCAAATGTCCCCTACCATATGATTCTGTTTATACAACACTTTCAGAAAGACACAGTTATAGAGATGGATAACAGATTAGTGGCTGCTAGGGGTTAGGGATGATAAGAGAATGGGTGGTGGATATGGCTATAAAGGGATAGTATGAGGGAACTCTTTGAGGTGATGGAATAGCTGTGTGTCTTGATTGTCACGGTGATTACATGAATGTACAGATGTGATAAGATAATATAGAATTTACACACATTTGTGTCAGTGTAACACCTGGTTTTGATATTTTCTGTACTATAGTTATATAAAATGTAACCATTGGAGGAAATAGGGTGAAGCATGCCTGGGATCTTTCAGTACTTTTGTAACTTCTTGTAAATCTATAATTATTCTGATATAAAAATTATCTTTAAAAGCTTCTAAGTGTTATGTAGAATCCGTAGACTATGTATTAATTATTCTTAACACGGTGAAAAACATTGTTTTAATGAGTTTACACCCTGAAATGCATGTTACGAGCCTGAGTTTTGGAATCAAATAAGCTTCAATCTCACTCAGCCTTTTCATTTACTAACCATAGGTCATGGAAAATTACTTTTTGTCTCAAATTCTCAATTTCCTTTCCTGTTAAAATATAATCAAGGGAATAATAATGATACGTATCTTATAGCATTTTTGCAAAGATTAGAATGAGATAATATGTGTGTTGTTCTTAGCACAGTGTCTGACATCTAAATATACCCCAATAAATGAGAATTAAAATGATTTTCTTTCTTTCAGACCTTCATAGAGCTCTGCGCTAATTATTTTACTGCTGTATTTAAATTGATATATATTTATGACTTGACTCTACAGCTCTATGGGAAACTTCATGAGCTCAAAGGACTGAGTTATACTTTAGATGCCATTACCACCTAGTAAATTATTGTGTAAAGTTAAGCTATTAAATACATACTGATCAAATGCATAATCTGCCTTGTACGATCCAGTGGGCCCTTTTCAGTGTTTCCTGAACTAATTTCTCAGCAGCATTTGACACAGTTCACCACTTCCCCATTTTAAATCCTGCCGTGAACTGCACTGTATCCCCCCACCCCCATTCCTATGTTGAAGGCCTAACTCCAATGCGGTGGTATTTGGAAATGGGACCTTTGTGAGGTAATTGGCTTTATATGAGGTCATGAGGATTGTGCCCCCATGATGGGCTTAGTACCTTTATAAGAAGCGATGCCAGAGAGCTCTCTCTTCACCTCTCGGCACCATGGGAGAATACCGGGAGGAGGCAGCCATCTGCAAGACAGGAAGAGAGCTCTGAGCACGAGAAACTGATCACGCTGTCACCTTGATCTTGGACTTCCCAGTCTCTAGAAATGTGAAAAGTAAATTTATGTCATTTAAGCCACCTAGTCTATGGTTTTTGTAAAGGCAGCCAAGCAGTTAATACAAATCCCTTTTGTCCTTTCTTATGACACTGTTTTCTCTTTGGTTTCTCTTTTATCTCACTGGCTAATTCTATTTAGTCTCTTTTGCTTCTCCACCAGTCTTTAAGTATTAGAACTCCTCTGTGCTCTCTTCTAAGATTTTTTTTTTCTTTTAACTCTGTGTTCCTTCTTAAATGATCTGATCAATTGCCAAAGTTCCAGTTATTATCTCTAGCATAGTGATGTCCACATTCATATTTCCAATTTACACTTTGCTTCTGAGCTCCAGACTCATCTGTGTCAGTTTCCACTGGGATGTCTTACAGTCATCAATATGTCTAAAGCTGAACTCTTCTGGCAGGAAACAGAAGTTTTAATAAAGGATCTATTTGCAAAATTGTGGAAAATGTTTAGGAAGAGCAACAAAAGTTGATACAGGCCTAGTAACAGCAGGAAGCTATTAGTGCTCCCAGATCCATAGGACAAGGGAAGGAAGTGGTTACAAGAAGCCAGAATGAGAGAGAGAGAGAGAGATGGAGGGAGAGAAAACATATAAAAACTGCATGGAGAGGGGTGTCTGAGAGACAGTGGGACAAAGCCAATCCAAGAAAACCCTGCAGGAAGAGATTTATTTCCTTGGTATGATTCCCTGCAAAATTTGCCTGTGCCCCCTCTTCAGCCTCCACTGCAGACGCTCTCCTCCTCAGTTGGCATAGCCTGTTATGCATGCCAGCACAGTCTTGTACTGTTCCATGCCTCTTTTTGCAATAGGTTCTTATACTCCCAGCTCATTCTGGCTGGAACACTCTACCCAACCCCAATACTCTTTCAATGGGTGTGTTAGTTTTTCATTGCTGTGTAACAAATTACCACAAAGTTAGCATAAAATAGCACACATTTATTATCTCACAGTTCCAGTGGGTCAAGACTCCAGGCATGGTGCAGTTAGATCCTCTCCTCAGAGTCTTACCAGACTGCAATCAAGGTGTCAGATGAGCTGCACTGTCACTTGCAGAATAGGGAAGAATCTCACAGAGGCACAGTTCAGTACCTGATGGAGTCTGTTCTTTGCTGATTTCAGCTTCTGGTGGTTGTCAGCACTCCTTGACTTGTGCCACAATACTCCAGTCTCTGCCTCCATGGTCACATGTTGCTTCTTCCTCTTTTCTGTGCCTTCTCCTCTTCTCTTCTGTTTTGGTCTCAAATCTTCTTCTGCCTTTTTCTTATAAGGACATTTGTTATTGGATTTAGGGTTCACCTAATAATCCAGAATGATCTCCTTATCTCCAGATTCATATAGAAAGACCCTTTTTCTAAATAAGGTAACATTCATAGGTTCTGAGGATTAGCAGGACATATCTTTTGAGACCCACCATCAAACCCCCTACAGGTCAACTGCTTGGATGCAGGACCCCATGGGTCTCCCATTATGTGCTCCATAGCACCTTGCCCTTAGCAGAATCACAGTTCTGATTATCTGTTCAAGGTCTATTGTTGGTAAGCACACCTCCCCACACGTAGGAAACCTGTCTTGTTCACAGCTCTGTTCCCACTACCCAACATGGATTAAACACATGAAAAGTAGTTTGTTTGTTTTTTCTCAAGCCAACTGGATCATTGCTTTTTCTCCCACTTTGCTGGGTAGAAATAGCCTAAGTCATTGGTAATGAAAGTTCTTCCCACTAATTGTGAACTTGTCATCTCTCAAGCTCTGTCTCATTAAAAAAGCATTCATATTCTGAATTTAAATGAAGATATTTCTCTTCTAGTGCATTGCTTTACTTTAGGAACCTCAGACTAATCTCATTGCGTAAGAGAAGGGTTGACATATAGATGGTGCAACTCAACTTCTTTACTATATAGTCCATGGCATATAAATGTGGCCCAAGACACCATATCTACTTTAACAGCTCAGTTCTGTTAGGCTGATAAAATTCCTTTTTACAGTAAGAATATTTAATCCTTTCAAGTCTGAACTCTGGCTTCCTACACGCTGTGCCTTATATACTGCTGAATGCAGAAGTGGTACTCGGCGAATAACAAATAGCAGCTACAATAATGATTGTAATGCATACCGTAATATTGTTACTAGAAATATAATTATGTGAATAGACAATTTACAGAAGAGAAGGGGCCTCAGAGCCCTTGTGTTGTCAATCTGGCCTCTCTCTTAATCAGGGATAATAATAATAAAAATATCCCCCCCATCTGCAGTCAGCTTGTCAACATAGCAATATTTATAGAATGCTGTATATAACAATGGCATCTCCATGCAGATGGATTAAGATCAAGGAGCAGCTGCAGATGGCTGTTCATTAACTGAAAGAAGAAAATGAATGTGAACAAAGGCACTTATGGAACCCCTAATTTATTAGTGCTGTAATAGGGAAGAGGAGCTCTCTGGAATGGTAACTGAGTAAGACTGGTTACAAAGATAATTGTGAAAACAAGACACAGATTCAGTACAACATACAGGGGCATTTTATTGCCTGTGAGTTCTGGAGAATTACAAGGTCAACAGATATCAGACTCAACATCTAATCCTTCATATTTATTAATTACATTCAACAAAGCACTTGCCATCAATCTACAGACTGAAGCTGGATTAATATTCTGTCACAAAAACACACTCAATTTGTCCAGAGAGAGGCTAAGATTTCTTTTACTTCTCTGTTGTATTTAATATAGCATGTGCGTGCATGCACACACACACACACACACACACATGCATGAACACACACACACACACATATGAACACACACATGCATTCCCCAAAATAATCTGATTGTGGTCCTCAGAGTGATTCCAAACATTCCAGGATTAAATTAGGTAAGGTATGTGAAATGTCCAACATATCAGACATGAAGAAGGTACTCGCCAGATGTTTTTTTTTCTTTGATGTCACAGCTGCTACATGATCAAGTGAATCGTTGTCTATATGACATCTCTGGTTTGTACTTCTCCAAAGGAGTCCATAAGTATCTAAGAATTTCACATTAGCCAGGATTCATATCAATGATTTCCAAAGTGGAAGATGCTCCATCAAAACAAAACAGAACAAAACAAAACAAAAATATTCATTAATAGCTGGATGGATAAACACATTATGATGTTGCCATACAATGCAATAAAAGGAACAGACTACTGATTTAAGGAACAGTCTACTGATATAACATGCAGCAACACCAGAGAATCTTAAAATCATGCCAAGTGAAGGAAGACAGACAAAAGAGTACTGTATGATTCCGCAAACAAAACTGTAGAAGGGGCAAGTCTAATCTATTGTGAAAATAGATTGAAAACAGAGCAGTAGTTGTCTAAGGCTGGAGGTGGGAAACTTCTCTGGGAAGAGGGTGATGGAATGCTTGCTTCTCTACCTTGATTATGGTGGTGGCTCTATTTGTCAAAACCCATTGAACAGTTCATTTAGAATGACTTTACTTACTTCACATAAATTTTAACTCAGTATGTTGGTTTTAAAAACTTCTTTGGAAGGGGCATCTAAGTTGGCTGTTTTGGAAGATCCTGAACTCACTTCCTCCTGCAGACATAAGGAATCCATAGCTACCGATAGGACAATTTCCTCTGAAAAGTAGCTGAACATCTCCTCCATAAGGATAAAAGGACCACATCAAGATGGGATGGAGAGGAAGAGATAAGGTCTTGCCAAAAACCCCACCCCCAGTGCAGTAACCCACAATTAAGAGAGATCTCTACCAGCGCTTCTCCCTGAGGAGAGCTACAGCAGGCACCCCAATCCTTGGGACCTATATCAGAAAGACAAACCCCCAAAATGTCTGGCTTTGGAAAACAGTGGGACTTAGATGGGACTTACGTCTGGGAGAACCAAAGGGCTCGAGGGGATTGAGATACCATTCTTAAAAGGCTCACATGCAGACTCTCTGGGGCCCAACACAAGAATAGCATTTTGGAAAGTGCCTAGACTATTTGTGAAGAAGATCCAACTGTTAATTTGAAAAAGTCTGCCCAAGGGGAAAATGCCTGCTGGGATTCTCTCCCAGAGGGAGGGACTGGTGGGTACCATTTTGGTACTCTCCCTCTACCTTGCTAGCATAGGCAGGCATACACACTCTTCAGCTACCCTGCCACAGCCAGCAGGCATACCTTGCCATGTGTTCTTCAGGGCCTCACTAAAGCCAGCAGGCATGCACAATTCCTATACTCTCTGGCTACCTTGTTAAGCCTGGTGGGCACACACAGATCATACAGGAGGCTGTCCTTGAGTACCTGGCTCTGGTGGCCATGGGGACTTGTATTCCTGAGTCCCACAGGACTAATAATTGGAAAGTCAGTTCTTGGCATACTGCCACCCCCAGGGCACTGCACAGAAGCAGAAGGCAACGTTCCTGCAACCGCCTGTGAAAAGGACCTATTTACTTGTCCTGGAGCTTCAGCCTGAGGGACAGACTTCAGGTTTGCCACTCATCTAAAGACTGTGGTAATGCTTTCAGGGGATGTAGGCCAGGAGACATCATCCTTGCACTCTCTCCTGGTCTGGCTCCAGTTTGCCAGTACCTTCCAGAAAGGAGCTTATACACTCATCTAGAGCTTCAATTTTTCAACTGTTGTCCAGATCACCTGGTTTGGAGTGCATCAAGGTCTATGACTACAGTCCCACAGGACTATATATATTTGCAAACTTTAAAACCTACTGCCTGAGGGTCTGGTTCCCAATCATCCTGAAACTAGGGGCTGACTGAGATCCCTTCCTTTGGAACACTGTCAAATCTTGGCACACCCTAAAGAACTGGGACCTATAAGAATAAATCAGGCTGTTCAGACAATCACAAAGGTTCAAGACAACTAAATCCTAGGGCAGGGTTGAATGACAGGGGGGTTGGGGGGGTACACAAAATGGATGAAACTTCCAATTATAAAATAAATAAGCCCTGGGGATGTAATATACCGCACATTAATAACTAAAGGCAGTAATATTGTGGTACATACTTGAAAGCTGCCAAGAGAGTAAATCCTAAAGTTCTCATCACAGAAAAAAAATTGTAACTTTGTATGGTGATGGATGGTAACTAGACTTATTGTCGCGATCATTTTGTAATATATAAAATATTGAAGCATTATGTTGTACACCTGAAACTAATAGAATATGTCAATTATACCTCAATAAATAAATAAATAAATAAATACTCCTTTGCTCAAGTATGTTTGAGAAATAATTCATCCTATCTTCTCCTCTCAGAAATTCATAATTAATCAATTAAAGACTCTTAATCCATGAGAGGCAATTGAATCATTAGAAGCTCAGAGAAGAAATCCTATCATGTAGAGCACTGATTAACTGTTGATTTCCACATTCCCTGAAACTGTGTTACTTCCAATCCTTCCCATCTTAAAAATTAAATCTTATTAACACCCTTGGATTATCAGTTTAGTAGCTGTGTGATCATGGTTGAGTCACTTATATTCTTTGTACTGAAATTTCCTCACCTGAAAAATGGGACATTAGTCTCTATCTCATAGGTGTTGTGAGGGTGAAATGAGCTAATGTTTGTAATACACTTAAGAATAGTGCTGGGGGGGCGGAGCAAGATGGCGGAGGAGTAGGAGACCTGGATATCGTCTGGTCTCAGGAATTCAGCTGAATAGGGATCAAACCATTCTGAACACCTACGAACTCAACAGGAGATCGGAGATAAGAATAGTAACAACACTCTGAACAGAAAAGCGACCACTTTCTGGAAGGTAGGACGTGTGGAGAAGTGAATCTGAGGCGATATTCCGGAGGATAGACGGCGGGGGAGGGGGCCTCCGTCGGCCGCTTCTGGCAAGTGATAGAGCCGCGGAGCACAAAATCGGACCCTTTAGAAGTCGGCTCCGCTGAGGGACGTCCCTGCAGTGGCTAAGCGGGGGGTGGAACCCTCGCGGGACAGTGTGGACTCAGGACCCTCGGGGTCACAGAAAGACCGGGGGTGCCTGAGTGCAGCAGAGCTCCCAGGTATCGGAGCGGGGAAGCTGGCTGCAGAGACGGAGCCGAGGCGCGGGCTCTCAGCTCGGGGTTGCCATAAACTGTGATCCGCGGCCCAGTCGGGCCACTGCTCCTCCAGCAGGGACCCAACAAGCGGCAGAGCTGGGGAGACTCCCCTTCCTCCCCCCGGGAGGAGCAGCGTGGAAGCGCACCGCAGGGATCTGCTGGGTTTGGAGACTCCACACGGGGTCGGGTGCCAGAGAGAGAAACGCTCGGTCACAGGCCGGGTGAGCACGGAGTGCGGCCGGAGACCGGGGAGACGGGAGTGACCGCTTTTCTCTGTGGGCGCACTGAGGAGCGGGGCCCCGAGTTCTCAGCTCCTCCGGGTGGAGATTGGGAAACCACCATTTTTGCCCTGGTCCTCCAAGTCTGTATGGAGAGCTTACAGGGAACAAAAGCTCCTGAGAGCAAACCCGAGCAGCTTGCTTAGCCCGGACTCACAAGGGCGGGGCAATTCCGCCTCCGGCAAAGACATTTGGGAACCACAGCAACAGGCCCCTCCCCCAGAAGATCAGCACGAACAGCCAGCAAGCCAAGACCAAGTTTACCGATCAAGGAGAACGGGAGAACTTCAGTGCTAGGGGAATACTGCACATAGAATTCATGACTTTTTTTTTTACCATAATTCATTAGTTTTTCAAAGTTAATTTTTTTAACTGTTTTTTTTATTTTTCTTTTTCCCTTTTTCAACCAACATCTTATCAATCCCTTTTTTAAAAAATCATTTTTTATTTTTCATTTTTAGAGTCATATTTTATCCCTTCATAGTAGTTACCCTTATTTTTGGCATATATATATAAGTTGTTCTCTCTTTAAAATTTTGAGATACAGTTTCTTCTAACAGATCAAAATATACGCTAAATCACTAGTGTACAGCTTTGTTCTAGTCTCCTGCCTGATCACATTCTTTCCCTTTTTTTCTTTTTTTTCTTTTCTCTTTTTATTTTTTAAATCTTCTTCTTTCTTTTTAAAAACAACTTCTTATCTTATCAATTCCTTTTATAAAATCTTTTATAATTTTCATATTACAGTCATCTTCCATCCCTTCATTGTATCAACCGTTATTTTGTACATATATGTCTTTCTTCCTTTAAAATCTTAGCAGGCACTTTCTTCTAAGAGATCAAGATACGCCCAAAATCTAGTGTGTGGCACTGATCTATGCACTAGCCTGATCATATTTGATCATATTCTGGTTTTTTTGGTTTTGTCCTGTTTTTGTTTGTTTTTATCTTTTTCTTTTTCCTTTTTTTCCCTCTTTCATCTTTCTTTCCCTTTCTTGTCCCCTGGTTTCAGGTCTTTTCTGATTTGTATAGAGTATATTTCCTGGAGACATTGTTAAGCTGTTAGCATTCTGTTCTCTCATTCATCTATTCTCCTCTGGACAAAATGACAAGACGAAAAAAATCACCTCAGCAAAAAGAACAAGAGGTAGTACCGTCTGCCAGGTACTTACACAATACTGACATTAGTACGATGTCGGACCTAGAGTTCAGAATCATGACTTTAAAAATACTAGCTGGGCTTGAAAAAAGTGTGGAAGTTATTACAGAAACCCTTTCTGGAGAAATAAAAGAACTAAAATCTAACCAAGTCGAAATCAAAAAGGCTATTGATGAGGTGCAATAAAAAATGGGGGCACTAACTGCTAGGATAAATGAGGCAGAAGAGAGGATCAGTGATATAGAATCCCAATTGATGGAAAATAAAGAGGCTGAGAAAAAGAGAGATAAACAACGACAGGATCACGAGAGCAGAATTCGAGAGATAAGCGATACGATAAGATGAAACCACATTAGAATAATTGGGATCCCAGAAGAAGAAGAAAGAGAGAGAGGGGCAGAAGGTATATTGGAGCAAATTATAGCAGAGAACTTCCCTAGTGTGGGGAAGGAAACAGGCATCAAAATCCAGGAGGCACACAGAACCCCTCTCAGAATCAATAAAAATAGGTCAACACCCCGACATCTAATAGTAAAACTTACGAGTCTCAGAGACAAAGAGAAAATCCTGAAAGCAGCTCGGGAGAAGAGATATGTAAACTACAATGGTAGAAACATGAGATTGGCATCAGACCTATCCACAGAAACCTGGCAGGCCAGAAAGGACTGGCATGATATCTTCAGAGCACTAAACGAGAAAAATATGCAGCCAAGAATACTATATCCAGCTAGGCTGTCATTGAAAATAGAAGGAGAGATAAAAAGCTTCCAGGATAAACAAAAACTAAAGGAATTTGCCAACACAAAACCAGCCCTAAAAGAAATATTGAAAGGGGTCCTCTAAGCAAACAGAGAGCCTAAAAGCAGCATAGATCAGAAAGGAACACAGACAATATACAATCACAGTCACCTTACTGGCAATACAGTGGTACTAAATTCATACCTTTCAATAGTTACCCTGAATGTAAATGGACTAAATGTCCCAATCAAAAGACACAGGCTATCAGATTGGATTAAAAAATAAGACCCATCAATATGCTGTCTGCAAGAGACTCATTTTAGACCCAAAGACACCCCCAGATTGAAAGTGAAGGGGTGGAAAACCATTTACCATGCTAATGGACACGAAAAGAAAGCTGGGGTGGCAATCTTTATATCAGACAAATTAGATTTTAAAGAAAGACTGTAATAAGAGATGAAGAAGGACACTATATCCTACTTAAAGAGTCTATCCAACAAGAAGATCTAACAATTGTAATTATCTATGCCCCTAACATGGGAGCAGCCAATTATATAAGCCAATTAATAACAAAAGCAAAGAAACACATTGACAACAATACAATAATAGTGGGGGACTTTAACACCCCCCTGACTGAAATGGACAGATCATCTAAACAAAAGTTCAACAAGGAAATAAAGACTTTAAATGAAACACTGGACCAAATGGACTTCAGAGACATATTCAGAACATTCCATCCCAAAGCAATGGAATACACATTCTTCTCTAGTGCCCATGGAACATTCTCCAGAATTGATCACATCCTAGGTCACAAATCAGGTCTCAACCGATACCAAAAGATTGGGATTATTCCCTGCATATTTTCAGACCACAATGCTTTGAAACTAGAACTCAAGCACAAAAGGAAAGTCGGAAAGAACTCAAATACAGGGACGCTAAAGAGCATCCTACTAAGGAATGAACGGGTCAACCAGGAAATTAAAGAATTAAAAAAATTCATGGAAACCAATGAAAATGAAAACACAACTCTTCAAAATCTTTGGGATACAACAAAGGCTGTCCTGAGAGGAAAGTATATAGCAATACAAGCCTTTCTCAAGAAACAAGAAAGGTCTCAAATACACAACCTGACCCTACAACGAAAGGAGCTAGAGAAAAAACAGCAAATAAAGCCTAAACCAGCAAGAGAAGAGAAATAATAAAGATCAGAACAGAAATCAATGAAATAGAAACCAAAAGAATAGTAGAACAGATCCATGAAACTAGGAGCTGGTTCTTTGAAAGAATTAACAAGATTGATAAACCCCTGGCCAGACTTATCAAAAAGAAAAGAGAAATGACCCAAATCAACAAAATCATGAATGAAAGAGGAGAGATCACAACCACACCAAAGAAATACAAACAATTATAAGAACATATTATGAGCAACTCTATGCCAGCAAATTAGATAATCTGGAAGAAATGGGTGCATTCCTAGAGATGTATCAACTACCAAAACTGAACCAGGAAGAAATAGAAAACCTGCAGGCCAAAACCACTAAGGAAATTGAAGCAGTCATCAAAAATCTCCCAAGAAACAAGAGCCCAGGGCCAGATGGCTTCCCGGGGGAATTCTATCAGACATTCAAAGAAGAATTCATACCTATTCTCCTGAAACTGTTCCAAAAAATAGAAATGGAAGGAAAGCTTCCAAACTCATTTTATGAGGCCAGCATTACCTTGATCCCAAAACCAGACAAAGACCCCATCAAAAAGGAGAATTACAGACCAATATCCTTGATCAACGTGGATGCAAAAATTCTCACCAAAATACTAGC
The DNA here is from genome assembly GCF_009762305.2 of Zalophus californianus. NCBI lineage: Eukaryota > Metazoa > Chordata > Mammalia > Carnivora > Otariidae > Zalophus > Zalophus californianus. Next base: position 22,915,033 of record NC_045609.1, read on the forward strand.
CAATAGGCTCCAACAGTACATTAAAAGGATTATTCACCATGACCAAGTGGGATTTATCCCTGGGCTGCGAGGTTGGTTCAACATCCACAAATCAATCAACGTGATACAATACATTAACGAAAGAAAGAACAAGAACCATATGATCCTCTCAATAGATGCAGAAAAAGCATTTAACAAAGTACAGTATCCTTTCTTGATCAAAACACTTCAGAGTATAGGAATAGGGGGTACAAACCTCAATATCATAAAAGCCATCTATGAAAAACCTACAGCGAATATCATTCTCAATGGGGAAACGCTGAGAGCTTTTCCCCTAAGATCAGGAAAGCGGCAGGGGTGTCCACTATCACCACTGCTATTCAACATCGTATTAGAAGTCCTAGCCACAGCAATCAGACAACAAAAAGAAATCGAAGGCATCCAAATCGGCAAAGAGGAAGTCAAACTCTCATTCTTTGCAAATGATATGATACTGTATGTGGAAGACCCAAAAGACTCCACCCCAAAACTGTTAGAATGCATACAGGAATTCAGTAAAGTAGCAGGATATCAAATCAATGCACAGAAATCAGTGGCATTCCTATACACCAACAACAAGAGAGAAGAGAGACAAATCAAGGAGTCGATCCCATTTACAATTGCACCCAAAACCATAAGATACCTAGGAATAAATTTAACCAAAGAGGCAAAGGATCTGTACTCAGAAAACTATAAAATACTCATGAAAGAAATTGAAGAAGACACAAAGAAATGGAAAAATATTCCATGCTCATGGATTGGAAGAACAAACATTGTGAAGATGTCAATGTTACGTAGAGCAATCTACACATTCAATGCAATCCCCATCAAAATACCATCCACTTTTTTCAAAGAAATGGAACAAATAATCCCAAAATTTGTATGGAACTAGGAGGCCCCGAATAGCCAGAGGAATATTGAAAAAGAAAAGCAAAGCTGGTGGCATCACAATTCCGGACTTCCAGCTCGCTTACAAAGCTGTCATCATCAAGACAGTATGGTACTGGCCCAAAAACAGACACATAGATCAATGGAACAGAATAGAGAGCCCAGAAATGGATCCTCAACTCTATGGTCATCTCATCTTTGACAAAGCAGGAAAGAAGGTCCAATGGAAAAAAGACAGTCTCTTCAACAAATGGTGTTGGGAAAATGGACAGCCACATGCAGAAGAAAGAAACTGGACCATTTCCTTACACCACACACAAAAATAGACTCCAAATGGTTGAAAGACCTAAACGTGAGACAGGAGTCCATCCAAATCCTAAAGGAGAACACAGGCAGCAACCTCTTTGATCTCAGCCGCAGCCACTTTTTCCTAGAAGCATCGCCAAAGGCAAGGGAAGCAAGGGCAAAAATGAACTATTGGGATTTCATCAAGATAAAAACCTTTTGCACAGCAAAAGAAACAGTCCACAAAACCAAAAGACAACCGACAGAATGGGAGAAAATATTTGCAAATGACATATCAGATAAAGGGCTAGTATCCAAAATCTATAAAGAACTTATCAAACTCAACACCCAAAGAACAAATAATCCAATCAAGAAATGGGCAGAAGACATGAACAGACATTTTTCCAAGAAGACATCCAAATGACCAACAGACACATGAAAAAGTGCTCAACATCGCTCGGCATCAGGGAAATCCAAATCAAAACCTCAATGAGATACTACCTCACACAAGTCAGAATGGCTAAAATTAACAAGTCGGGAAACGACAGATGTTGGCGGGGATGCGGAGAAAGGGGAACCCTCCTACACTGTTGGTGGGAATGCAAGCTGGTGCAACCCCTCTGGAAAACAGTATGGAGGTTCCTCAAACAGTTAAAAATAGAGGTACCATATGATCCAGCATTTGCACTACTGGGTATTTACCCCAAAAATACAAATGTAGGGATCCAAAGGGGTACGTGCACCCCAATGTTTATAGCAGCAATGTCCACAATAGCCAAACTATGGAAAGAGCCAAGATGTCCATCGACAGATGAATGGATAAAGAAGAAGTGGTATATAGACACAATGGAATATTATGCAGCCATCAAAAGGAATGAGATCTTGCCATTTGCAACGACGTGGATGGAACTGGAGGGTGTTATGCTGAATGAAATAAGTCAATCAGAGAAAGACATGTATCCTATGACCGCACTGATATGAGGAATTCTTAATCTCAGGAAACAAACTTAGTGTTACTGGAGTGGTGGGGGGGTGGTAGGGACGGGGTGGCTGGGTGATAGACATTGGGGAGGGTATGTACTATGGTGAGTGCTGTGAATTGTACAAGACTGTTGAAGCACAGATCTGTACTTCTGAAACAAATAATGCATTATATGTTAAGAAAAAAAAAAAGAAGAAGATAGCTGGAGGGGAAGAATGAAGGGGAGTAAATCAGAGGGGGAGACGAACCATGAGAGACGATGGACTCTGAAAAACAAACTGAGGGTTCTAGAGGGGAGAGGGTGGGGCGATGGGTTAGCCTGGTGATGGGTATTAAATAGGGCACATTCTGCATGGAGCACTGGGTGTTATGCACAAACAATGAATCATGGAAGACTACATCAAAAACTAATGATGTAATGTATGGTGATTAACACAACAATAAAAAATTTAAAAAAATTATTAAAAATGAAGAAAAAGAATAGTGCCTGGGACAGTGTTTTAGGTACTCTTTGAACTCATTTTAGAAAATGGAGAGCCTTCTTCCAATCATCCAGTTAAGCAGAGAAATTCAGGATAAATAGTATTGTCTTTCCATCCCTGAAAAAGAGAGGGATAGTGAGTGACACTTAATGAAGAAGCTGCTCAAATGATCTGTATGTGAAGTAATGCATAATGTTGCTCTAGAGAGGAAATTGAAATTAACTGATGCCCCAGTTCTGAGGTTTACTGACTCTGCAACCTGGGAAGTCATGTGATGTCTGTAGACCTCAGCTTTCCTTCATCTAAATAGAAAGTGGTTGATAGAGGTGAAAAGCAGAGTAGTGATTGCTAGGAGTTGGCAGAGTGGGGAGTGGAACTGTTCATTGGGTACAGGGTCTATTTTGGGGAGGTGATGAAAGTGATCAGGATCATATAGTGATATCGGTTGTATAACAATGTGAATGTACTAAATACTGAATTCTACACTTCAAAATAAAGTAGTAAATTTTGTTTTATGAGCTTTTTATCTCAAAACATATGGTTGTTGTGTTAGATGATATTCAAGATCCCTCACAGTTTGTTCATTCATTCACTTATTCAGTAATTTTCTATTAAGACTTCACTATGTAAGAGGCAATGTGTTCTATTCTGAGGACAAAATAATGAACAAAAAGACATGGTCCCTAACCTCACGAAAATATATCTTTGGAGGTTTTCTTCCTAATGATGACCCCAGTTTTGAGTATTATGCTTTGTTCTCTTTATGTCAGTGGATAGTTTGAGAGGTTAGAAAGCATGCTAAGGGTCTGATGCCACGGCATGAGTTATCATTTGATATTATAGACAGAAATAATAAAGGGAAGGGACTTCCATTTACTCAGCACCAAGTTGCAGCTACTGTGGCCTCGGCTGTGCTTATCTCATTTAGTCTTCACAAGATTCACATAAAGTAGGTGTTATCATGTATGTTGTACAGATAAACTAAGCCTTAAGGAAGTTAAGTAAATCTTGCTTAGATTACAGATTTCATAAGTAGTATAGCAAGGAGTTGAAATGCATAACCCCATGGTTTCATATAATACTACATTTGCTCTCATAATATAATTTTATAAACCTAACATTATTTATATAAAATGTAAAGTACATGTGTCATTAAGATGTACAGTATTTACTGTGAAGTTTGGCCTCACTGTGACAAATGCCAGCAGAGTTAATAAGGTGAAGAAAACTAATTAGAGGCCAAAGGGCCAGCGATGCCTAGAGAAATATCCTTTGTGGTATTTACATATTCAAGATAATTGTTAATATTCAAAACCATTGCTTAGGATGGGTTTTGTTGTTATTTGCATCTAAGGAAGGACAGTTGTTATAAAATTTCTTGTGTTATGCCTAAAAGGCTTTATTGATATAAAAATCTCATGCCCATTGTAATTTTTAACCAGATACTGGGTGCATTATAAGAAAAAAATGACCCTAACAAGGCATGTTCCTGCAATCATTTACAGTTTGCATGCACACATCAAGTAACTACTGAAATGCAACTGGCAAGAAAATTGAAGACAGATTGGATAGTAAAAGATATTGAAGAAAAACAAACACAGACCATTTACTTCGATTAGTAATTCATTGACACAAAACTATTGCCACATTTAAGTTGTATTATCAACTGGGGTGTTGGGTGGGTTGAAATATTTGCTTTAATTAGCATCTCAATTGATAGAAAAATTGGATTAATCCTTCACAATACAATCAGTTGTTTAGTAGCTGGAAAGGAAATTTTGCAGGCAGCAAAGCATTGTCTGTTCTATTTTTCCGATTCTTACTTCTTTCTTCTTTTTTATTTTGAATTGTTTGGCTTCAATTGCCATTATAATGTAAAAGAATAGTGGTGATAGAAAGCACATTCTTTCTGACTTTAAAGAAGTGCTTCTTATGTTTTAGTACCACATAAGATGTTTCTTTAGGTTTATTGAGAAAAACCCAAGTTTGCTAAGAAATTTTCCTGAATGAGTGTTAACTTTTATCTAATATCTTTATCTAATACTGAGCTTTCTCTTTTATGGTTAAAAATTGTGTATTATATTAATGTACCTTTGGAGATCAAACCATCCTCATGTTCCTGGTGTAATTCTGGCTCTCGCTTATTTCTCCAGTCTCACTTCTTGCCAATTACCCTAATGACATATACAGAACATTCCACCCTAAAGCAACAGAATACTCATTCTTCTCGAATGCACATGGAATTTTCTCCAGAATAGGCTTCATACTGGGTCACAAATCAGGTCTCACCCAATACCAAAAGACTGAGATTATCCCCTGCATATTCTCAGACCATAATGCTTTAAAACTGGAACTCAATCACAAGAAAAAATTTGGAAGAAATTCAAACACTTGGAAACTAAAGACCACTCTGCTTAAGAATGTTTGGGTCAATCAGGAAATCAAAGAACTTAAACAATTCATGGAAACTAATGAGAATGAAAGCACATCGGTCCAAAACGTATGGGATACTGCAAAGGCGGTCCTAAGGGGGAAATACATAGACATCCAAGCCTTACCCAAAAAATAGAAAAATCCTGAATTCATGAATTAAAACTTTACACCTTAAAGAACTGGAGAAAAAAACAACAAATGATGCCTAAGCCATGCACTAGAAGAGAAATAATTAAGATGAGAGCAAAGATTCAGTGAATCAGAAACCAGAAATACAGTAGAGCAGATCAATGAAACTAGAAGCTGGTTCTTTGAAAGAATTAATAAGACCAATAAACCACTGGTTAGATTTATCCAAAAGGAAAGAGAAAGGACCCAGATTAATAAAATTATGAGTGAAAGGGGAGAGATCATGACTAACATCAAGGAAATAGAAACAATTATCAGAAATTGTTATCAACTATATGCTAGTAAATTAAGCAGCTTGGAAGAAATGGATGCATTTCTGGAAACCTATAAACTACCAAGACTGAAACAGGAAGAAATTGATAACCTGAATAGACCAATAACCTGTAACAAGATTGAAGCAGTGATCAAAAACCTCCCAAAAAACAAGAGTCCAGGGCCTGATGTATTCCCTGGGGAATTTTACCAAATATTCAAAGAAGAAATAATACCTATTCCCCTGGAGCTGTTTCAAAAAATAGAGACAGAAAGAAAGCTTCTAGACTCATTCTATGAGGCCAGCATTACCTTGATCCCAAAACCAGGCAAAGACCCCATCAAAAAGGAGAATTTCAGACCAGTATCCCTGATGAATATGGATGTAAAAATTGTCAACAAGATCCTAACTAATAGGATCCAACAGTACATGAAAAGGATCATCCACCACGACCAAGTGGGATTTATCCCCGGGATGCAAGGGTGGTTCAACATTCGCAAATCAATCAATGTGATAGAACACATTAATAAGAGGAGAGAGAAGAACCATATAGTCCTCTCAATTGATGGAGAAAAAGAGTTTGAGAAAATACAGCATCCTTTCCCGATTAAAACTCTTCAGAGTATAGGGATAGAAGGAACATTCCTCAATTTCATAAAATCCATCTATGAAAACCCACAGCGAATATCATCCTCAACGGGGAAAAGCTGAGAGCTTTTCCCTTAAGATAAGGAACACGACAAAGATGCCCACTCTTGCCACTATTGTTCAACATAGTACTAGAAGTCCTAGCAACAGCAATCAGACAACAAAAAGAAATAAAATGTATTCAAATTGGCAAAGAAGAAGTCAAACTCTCTCTCTTCGCAGATGACACAATACTTTATGTGGAAAACTCAAAAAACTCCACCCCCAAACTACTAGAACTCATACAGCAATTCAGTAATGTGGCAGGATACATAATCAATGCACAGAAATCAGCTGTTTTCTTATACACTAACAATGTTACTGTAGAAAGAGAAATTAGAGAATCGATTCCATTTACAATAGCACCTAATGATCACAATCAACAGCCTGTTCTATTTGAATCTCCTTCCGTTCTTTGGATAAATTTACTTTCACACATCTACATGTTTCTTCTTCCTGGCAAGGTCTTCTGAGCTTCACTCTCTCCCAATATGCCAACTTGGTAAAATTATTGTCTACTACTTTTGGTTTAAACAACACTTTTTTGGAGAAAGTCTATCTTGATCTTTCTGCTCTCCAACTCCCTACCATAGCGTTGTCTTTTGATAGCACTTTATTAAGTTGTAATGATCTGTTTAATTTTCTTTCTTCCTAAATATATGGGACACTGAATGGGAGAAGATACTAGGCATTTTTTTTTTTTAAAAACTACCCCTATACCCCACAGAGGACCTGGAAAAATGTACAAAATTAATAAATACTGAAAAAAAAAAGAATGATGGTTGGGGAGAGTGAGAAAATACCTTCAATTTAAATATCTGAGGTGACTCAAAACATGAAAAAGTTTGTTTTTCCTTTAATTAGCTTCAAAATTTTCTGGTTTCATTCAAATCATGCTGTATGTATAGCAAAGCATGAAAAGAAATTCTTGAGGCTATGGACCACCATGAAGAAGCAACATTGATGGAGAATGGAGAAAAGGCAGGTCTGTGTAGAATATATATATTTTAATGTCATCTTATGTAAATAACTGTAAGACATTGATTCATGTTTAGGATTTAAAAACTATCATTGTTAATAAACCCTAGCAGTTGTGATATACAAACACTTCACCTTAGGTATTCAGATGTTGAAATGCCAGTGGCTCTGAAGTTGTCACAGAAGGTCCTAAGCAACAGTAGGACAAGGGGACAAAGTGATAGAAGAGAAGGGAACAGAACAATTAGTTCTAGGACAACCTTCATGAGAATAAAGTCAAGGGTGTTAAAAGTAAGCAAAAGATCAAATGGAGACGAGCTTGATTCTTGACCTTTTCTAGATTAATTGAATTCTATTTCAGTGCTGATATCATGTTCTCATTTAGATTTCCTTTTCCTTTCTACTCCATTCTCACTGCTCACCTCTTGGTTTATACTCTCATCAGTTTATGCCTGTATCCTTGCCATCAATCTCTTCCTGTTCCCACCTATTCTTCCTTCTAGGAATACTGCTGTACCCATTTTTTTTTTCCCATTTCATCCAGATACATCTATTTGTCTTGCCTGTAATGCCAGCAGGCTTGAAGGTCTTTCCATGACATAGCAGGAAGCATATCAAATGTTCTGGATTGAACCAACGCATTGCTTCAACTTCAGACTTCTTACTTGCCAAGAAGAGGTAGGAGTGAGAGTTGCCACATTCTTGTAGTCCAGTCTTCTTTCTGATCACTTGGGGTCCACCTCCTGGGTTTCTAAGTGCCAGGCTAATCTCCCTGGCTTTTCTGGTTCATCTCTGTTCCTCCCACTCTTGCCATCTACTTGGTTACCAATATCCTGACCAGATGCCAAATTTCCCTGCCCATTCATCACCTTGAACATGGAAGTTAAATGTTCCCAGTCTTTTCTTGCATCCCAAAATTGTCTTGACCTCATTACTTTTGTAAACACCTCTTTCAGGAATCAGGAAGGTCTTCAGAAATCAGGAAGGTCACATGTAGATAAATAAACAAAAGTCAATAAGGAGACAGAATGGGACAGACTCTGTTTCTCTTGCATTCATGATGATTCAGTTAAACTACTTGTTGCTGATTCTTACTCTCCTGACTGATTCTGCTTTGGACATTGACCCACACTTGACCTCCCAGCCACCTTGTCTTTTCTCTAGGCTACCACCCATGGTCTGCAGCATCCATACCCACTTGCTATCAAAAAGACCTGCTTTTATAATTTTCTATCCTCTCCACATAAAAATCCACAAAATTCATTACTTACCACAATGGCTTTCATATTTTGCTTCTCTCTCACTAGTGCCCAGGTGTTCCACTGCAAACTACAAAGAATGGGAATCTTTCTCTGTTATAGCAAAAGTTAAATGACTGGATTGAATTTTCTCATTTTAATGTCTTCTTTTAGTCATAGTACACAGCAAAATCCTAAGCACTCAATAGGCCAGTGAATAAATATTCATTGATTTGACTTTACCAATGTTTGTGGTTTGGGATTTATATGAAATTAAAAGCAGGTTCCCAAGGACTAAAGGGTTTTTGGGATTTTTATGGTTGCACTGTGGTCTCCTGATAATTTGGGAATATGATGAAATGATGACATAACATGTCAAATAGATATCTACTATCTATATTTATACTACATATCTATTATACTACATATATTATGTATGATTATTTTCCCTTTACCTCTTTTTGCTTTTTAGGTTTTGAAATATAAAGATTGTATGTTTTTGATTAAAATAAAAATTCTCTTTCTGTTAATAATCAGAATTAATTTCAGACAGAGCTAAGACTAGAGTTCCTTTGGAAATATGCCTAGGAGACCCCATGAGTGTCTGGTAACACTTAAATCTTCACTAAGTATCCTATTATATATTTATCATATAACATATCTGTTTATATCAAGCTTTACAATAAGTCACTCTCATGCATTAGGCAGACATATGGATTGTTTAATGACATTGGCATGTCTTCTGTCTCTAGAGCAGTTTCCTGCCATGGCATCCACACATGATAAAAAATTATAGATGCATTTTTTTTTTTTTTTTGAGCAAGGAATGAATTTTGGAATGACAGCCTGGCTCTGCTCCATGATCTAAAAAAATGAATTATAAAACTTTTTCAAAAACTCTGGTTAAAAAAACAATTCTAAAATACTGATTTACAAAGATCCCTGAACTTGTTTTAGTTACTGGAAATTTAGTAGCACTGGTAACTTGTTCTGGTAATCTAGATGACACTCACTATTCTATTTGCTGCTTTTCCAAACCAGTAATCTGGGGAGACATTTATAATAACTGTTTTCCTTAATCCCCAGATGAACTGATAAAGGCGATTTTCTGAAATTTCTGGAGGAAAAAGGCATTCCAAGTAATCACCGATGGACAGACTACAGATATCTAAAAATAGAAGGACATTGGTTCCTACTTTCACAAAAAGAATCTGATGTCAGCAGTGTCAGGAAATGCAACCTAACCAGAGTGAAAACACCCCATGGGGTTATATAACTCACTGGAGTGTCATTTTCAGGTTCTGCATGTAAATTGTATAAAAATCCCAACAATATAATCCTCAGGATATGGGGATGATTGGCAGGCTGCAAAGCTTTTTCTTTAGACTCAAACAGTTCTTTGATACAAACAATATTTTTCATTTCAAAGGTAATTGTTGGTAGCCAATAGGCACTGATAGTCCCATGTGGGTAGCACAATAAGTACATTGCCTTTCAAAAAACAGTATTGCTTTTCATGTGATAGAGACCATTTGTGCAATTGAAAACCCATTCAGAAAGCACACTGATAGAGAGACCCTTTAAAATTCCAAGATGTAAATGTATTGAAGTGCACTATCAGACAGGCTTTCACACAAAAGCTCCTTGGAAAATAATTTAATATATATATTCAACCATCACTGTATTTACTTTTTTGGCAATAATTCCTTTTCCCTATTTCCCACTACACTTAGCAGAAAATCTCAGCTGCGTCTCAGCTGAAACAAAGACAAGACACAGTTCCAAATTTCAGTTTTTATCATTGTCTCAATTATTGTTTCCCACTGTCCCATTTTTGTTTCTTACCAGATTTTGTAAAACCTACAAGACTCAGAGATGATAAATTATTTTATAGCTTATCCCTGGCCAAAAATGTCCAGGAAAGTAGATTTTTCGTTAATCTTGTAAATTGTCTCTTTTATCTCCTAGGGTGAGTTTATCTTATACCAAATAGCAAATGGTTTTTATCTGTTCATTTTATTTGTACTAATACTTTTCAGTCAGAGAGTAGGCCAGTGAGAGAGATCTTCAGGCTGTTCAATATTTGTAGTTATTGACAGAGCCAGAGAAAACATGTCATAAGAGAGTGTAACAAAGTGAACTATTTAACATAAAGCCAAGAATAAAGGATTCTGCATTACTATTCATCAAGAGATAAAACATAATCCTATTAAGAAATCAAAGTACAGTTCTAAAAGATTTCCACATTCAAAATTCTGAGTGATCAGTTGTCTGAAAGAAAATCGATTCTTACATCACATCAAGAACAATCTTCTCTACATAACTATTGATAGCAATGCAATTAAAATAATAAAAGTTCAGTGACAATCTTGAGTCATTATTTAATCAATTCCTATAAAATGAAAAATGAAAAGGTTATTTAGCTGGGTCTTGGTACCTGGGAAGAATTAGGTCACAATATAAAATTGGTGTGGGAATCAAGAGACACAGTTCATCTTTTCTCTGCATCAAGTCACTGTGTAACCTTCAACCAGTTGCTTAATACCTCTGTTTCAATTTTACCTTGTGTGAAAATGAGAGTTCATTTAAACCACAAAATCAACAGAGATGCCAGAAGGACTGAAGACATCATTTTACTTAAAGTATCCATAGCCATTGTGAAACACAGATCCATGCACTAAAATTAAAAACCTATATTTCAAAATTAATGCTTTTACTTAACAATGTGCTGGGAAGGCTGGATACTCTCTACTACAAGCGGTTCCAAATGCTATTTTTAAATGAATGTCTTTAGGCTTTTTCAGTTTTCCCATTATGGCTTGTACCTAATCTAGGGTCTCCTGGGCTGTATTTGCTGTACCAAAGTCATTATCATCAAATAGTCGAGATTCTTTGGCACAACTCCAGAATGCTTGTTAATGACAACACTGTAATAATGCCTTATATATGCATACTGATTTGCACTTTACAGTCTAATTTACATAATGCTCTCTTGGTTACTAAACAATTCTGTTTTAAGGGTGATGGTACATACTTACTATGACTTCGGTCCTATTGAAGTAGAGTTGGTGGTTTGTCATCCAGAGATGGAATATTGGAATATTTCTGGGATTTTGCCACTTAAGCCAAAAAATATGATTCACCAGTGTGATCTTCATCATTGGATATGATAACACACATTTTGCTGTAGTGGGGAGTGAACACTAGGGCCCACAGGTCAAGATAGCTAAAATGAGTCAAGGGACACTGCTGTTGTTGAGACAACAACAACTGCTCTGTCCAGTAGTCTGATTGTTGCCATGTGTCAACTCAAGCTCTGCAAAATTTTAAAGAAAAACATAAAATCTGTAGACATCTATGTAAAATATCCTAATTCTTAAAAATAGTAACCAAACTGTTTTGAGAACTCTGAGAAACATCTCTGTGCCATGACATCATAATTGTGCCCTTGGAAGTCTCACATTATCAAGAAGTTCATTATAATTTTCGAGGAGCAAGATGGTGGAGGAGTAGGAGACCTAAATTTCATCTGGTCCCAGGAATTCAGCTACATAGGGATCAAACCATTCTGAACACCTACAAACTCAACAGGAGATCAAAGAAAAGCATAGCAGCAACTCTATGAACAGAAAAGTGACCACTTTCTGGAAGGTAGAATGTGCGGAGAAGTGAATCTGAGGTGATATTCAGAAAGATAGACCACGGGAGGAGGGAGCCTCTTTCAGCCAGCTACCCGCAAATGATAGAGCAGCGGGGCACAAAACTGGAACTTTTAGAAGTCGGCTCTGCTGAGGGACGTCGCTCCAGTGGCTAAGCTGGGGGTGGAACACTCGCTGGGACAGTGTGGTCTCAAGAACCTTGGTGTCACAGAAAGACCAGGGGTGCCTGAGTGCAGCAGAATTCCCAGGTATTGGAGCAGGGAAGCCAGCTGCAAAGATGGAGCCAAGGAATGGGTTCGCGGCTTGGGGTTGCCATAAACTGTGATCCATGGTGCAGTTGGGCCACTGCTCTTTCAGCAAGGACCCAACAAGCGGCAGATCCAGGAAGACTCCCCTTCCTCCCCTGGGAGGAGCAGCGTGGGTGTGCACGAGGAATCTGCTGGGTTTGGAGACTCCAAATGGGGTCATGTGCCAGAGACAGAAATGCCTGGTCACAGGCCAAGTGAGCACGGAGTGCAGTGGGAGACCAGGGAGACAGGAGTGATTGACTGCTTTTCTCTGGGGGCTCACTGAAGAGTGGGGTCCCCAGCTCTCGGTTCCTCAGGGGTGGAGATTGGGAGGCTGCCATTTTCATTCTCCTCCAAACCCAAACAGATTACCTAGCCTGGCCCCTGACAAGGGCGGGGCAGTTCCGCCTCAGGCATCTGGGAATCTTTGCAACAGGCCTCTCCCCCTAGAAGATCAGCAAGAACAGTCAGCCTAGACCAAGTTTATCCATCAATGAGAACTACAAAACTCCAGCACTAGGGGAATACAGCACGTAGAATTCATGGCTTTTTTCCCTCATATTTCTTTAGTCTTTCAAAGTTTCATCTTTACAGTCATATTCGATCCCTTCTACATATTTACTCTTATATTTGTACATATACAAGTTTTTATTTCTTTAAAATTTTGGGAGGCAGTTTCTTCTAACAGACCAAAATATGCCCAAAATCTAGTGTGTGGCTCTGATCTATTCACCAGCCTGATCATATTCTGTTTTTTTTTCCTTTCTTTCCCTTTCTTCTCCCCCCTGCCACCCCTCCCTGGTTTTGGGTCTCTTCTGATTTGTTTATATTTTTCTGGAATTGTTTTTATCCTGTTAGCATTTTGTTCTCTTATTCATCTATTCTCCTCTGGACAAAATGACAAGACGGAAAAACTCACCTCAAAAAAACAAACAAACAAACAAACAAACAAACCAAGAGGCACTACTGACTGCGAGGGACCTAATCAATACAGACATTAGTAAGATGTCAGAACTAGAGTTCAGAATGACAATTATAAAGATACCAGCTGGGCTTGAAAAAAGCATGGAAGTTATTAGAGAAACCCTTTCTGGAGAAATAAAAGAACTAAAATCTAACCAAGTCAAAAGCCAAAAAGGCTATTATTGAGGTGCAATAAAAAATGGAGGCTATAACTGCTAGGACAAATGAGGCAGAAGAGAGAATTGGTGATATAGAAGACCAAATTATGTAAAATAAAGAAGCTGAGAAAAAGAGATAAAGAACTACAGGATCACGAGGGCAGAATTCGAGAGATAAGTGATACCATAAGACGAAACAACATTAGAATAATTGGGATCCCAGAAGAAGAAGCAAAAGAGAAAGGGCCAGAAGGTATATTGGAGCAAATTACAGTAGAGAACTTCCCTAATGTGGGAAAGGAAACAGGCATCAAAATCCAGAAGGCACAGAGAACTCCCCCTCAAAATCAATAAAAATAGGTCAACACCCTGAAATCTAATAGTAAAACTTACGAGTCTCAGAGACAAAGAGAAAATCCTGAAAGCAACTTGGCACAAGAGGACTGTAATTTACAATGGTAGAAATATTAGATTGACAGAGGACCTATCCTCAGAGACCTGGTAAGCCAGAAAGGACTGGCATGATATATTCAGAACACTAAACGAGAAAAATATGCAGCCAAATATATTATATCCACCTAGACTGTCATTGAAAATAGGAGATATAAAAACCTTCCAGGACAAACAAAAACTAAAAGAATTTGCAAACACCAAGCCAGTCTTACAAGAAATATTGAAAGGGGTCCTCTAAGCAAAGAGAAAGCTTAAAAGTAACATAGACCAGAAAAGAATAGAGACAATATACAGTAACAGTCACTTTACAGGCAATACAATGGCACTAAATTCATATCTTTTGATAGTTACCCTGAATGTAAATGGGCTAAATGCCTCAATCAAAAGACACAGGCTATCATATTGGATAAAAAACAAGACTGGTTGATATGCTGCCTGCAAGAAACTCATTTTAGTCCCAACGATACCTCCAGATTGAAAATGAGGGCATGGAAAACCATTTACCATGCAAATGGACACCAAAAGCAAGCTGGGGGGGCAATCCTTATATCAGACAAATTAGATTTTAAACCAAAGTCTATAATAAGAGATGAGGAAGGACACTATATCCTACTTAAAGGGTCTATCCAACAAGAAGATCTAACAATTGTAAATATCTATGCCCTTAACATGGGAATAGCCAATTATATAAGCCAATTAAACACAAAATCAAAGAAACACATCGACAACAATAAAATAATAGCAGGGGACTTTAACACCCCCCCCCACAGAAATGGGCATATCATCTAAGCAAAAGATCAACAAGGAAATAGACTTTAAATGACACACTGGACCAAATGAACTTCACAGATATATTCAGAACATTCCATCCCAAAGCAACAGAATACACATTCTTCTCTAGTGCCCATGAAGCATTCTCCAAATAAACCACATCCTAGGTCACAAATCAGGTCTCAACCAGTACCAAAAGACTGGGATCATTCCCTGCATATGTTCAGACCACAATGCTCTTTGAAACTAGAACTCAATCACAAGAGGAAAGTCAGAAAGAACTCAAATACATGGAGGCTAAAGAGCATCCTACTAAGAGTGAATGGGTCAACCAGGAAATTAAAGAAGAATTTAAAAAATTCATGGAAACCAATGAAAATGAAAACACAACTGTTCAAAATCTTTGGGATGCAGCAAAGGCAGTACTAAGAGTAAAGTATATAGCAATACAAGCCTTTTTCAAGAAACAAGAAAGGTCTCAAATACACAACCTAACCCTACACCTAAAGGAGCTAGAGAAAAAACAGCAAATAAAGCCTAAATCCAGCAAGAGAAGAGAAGTAATAAAGATCAGAGCAGAAATCAATGAAATAGAAACCAAAAGAACAGTAGAACAGATCCACGAAACTAGGAGCTGGTTCTTTGAAAGAATTAAAAGATTGATAAACCCCTGGCCAGACTTACCAAAAAGAAAAGAGAAATGACCCAAGTAAATGAAATAATGAATGAAAGAGGAGAGATCACAACCAAGACCAAAGACATACAAACAATTATAAGAACATATTATGAGCAACTCTATGCCAGCAAATTAGATAATCTGGAAGAAATGGCTGCATTCCTAGAGAGGTATAAACTACCAAAACTGAACCAGGAGAAATAGAATCCCTGAACAGACCTATAACCACTAAGGAAATTGAAGCAGTCATCAAAAATCTCCCAACAAACAAAACTCAGGGCCAGATGGCTTCCCAGGGGAATTCTACCAAACATTTAAAGAAGAATTAATACCTATTCTCCCAATACTCTTCCAAAAAATAGAAATGGAAGGAAACCCCCAAACTCATTTTATGAAACCAGCATTACCTTGATCCAAAACCAGACAAAGACCCCATCAAAAAGGAGAATTACAGACCAATATCCTTGATGAACATGGATGCAAAAATTCTCACCAAAATACTAACCAATAGGATTCAACAGTACACTAAAATGATTATTCACCACGACCAAGTGGAATTTATCCCTGGGCTGCAAGGTTGGTTCAACATCTGCAAATCAATCAATATGATACAATACATTAATAAAAGAAAGAACAAGAACCATATGATCCTCTCAATAGATTCAGAAAAAGCATTTGACAAAGTACAGCATCCTTTCTTGATCAAAACTCTTCCCAGTGTAGGGATAAAGGTACATACCTCAATATCATAAAAGCCATTTTTGAAAAGCCTACAGCGAATATCATTCTCAATGGGGAAAAACTGAGAGCTTTACCCCTAAGGTCAGGAACACGACAGGGATGTCCACTATCACCATTGCTATTCAGTACTAGAAGTCCTAACCACAGTAATCAGACAACAAGAAGAAATAAAAGGCATCCGAATCTGCAAAGAAGTCAAACTCTCACTCTTTGCAGATGATATGATACTTTATGTGGAAAACCCAAAAGACTCCACTCCAAAATTGCTAGAACTCATACAGGAGTTCAGTAAAGTGGCAGGATATAAAATCAATGCACAGAAATCAGTGGCATTCCTATACACCAACAACAAGACAGAAGAAAGAGAAATTAAGGAGTCGATCCCATTTACAATGGCACCCAAAACCATAAGATACCTAGGGATAAATCTAACCAAAGAAGCAAAGAATCTGTACTCAGAAAAGTATAAAATACACAACAACAAAATTGAGGAAGACATAAAGAAATGGAAAAATGTTCCATGCTCATGGATTGGAAGAACAAATATTGTGAAGATGTCCATGCTACCTAGAGCAATCTACACATTCAATGCAATCCCCATCAAAATACCATCCACTTTGTTCAAAGAAATGGAATAAATAATCCTAAAATTTGTGTGGATCAGAAAAGACCCTGAATAGCCAGAGGAATGTTGAAAAAGAAAAGCAAAGCTGCTGGCATCCCAATTCCTGACTTCAAGCTCTATTATGAAGCTGCCATCATCAAGACAGTATGGTACTGACACAAAAACAGACACATAGATCAATGGAACAGAGTAGAGAGCCCAGAAATGGACCCTCAACTCTATGGTCAACTAATCTTCTACGAAGCAGGAAAGAATGTCCTATGGAAAAAAGTCTCTTCAATAAATCGTGTTGGAAAAATTGGACAGCCACATGCAGAAGAATGAAACTGGACCATTTCCTTACACGACACAGAAAATAGACTCAAAATGTATGAAAGACCTCAATGTGAGACAGGAGTCCATCAAAAACCTAGAGGAGAACACAGGCAGGAACCTCTTCGACCTCAGCCGCAGCAACTTCTTCCTAGAAATATCGCCAAAGGCAAGGGAAGCAAGGGCAAAAATGAACTATTGGGACTTCTTTAAGATAAAAAGCTTTTGCACAGCAAAGGAAACAGTCAACAAAACCAAAAGACAACCGATGGAATGGGAGAAGATATTTGCAAATGACATACCAGATAAAGCGGTAATATCCAAAATCTATAAAGAACTTATAAACTCAACACCCAAAGAACAAATAATCCAATCAAGAAATGGGCAGAAGACATGAACAGACATTTCTGCAAAGAAGACATCCAAATGGCCAACAGACACATGAAAAAGTGCTCAACATCACTCGGCATCAGGGATATCCAAATCAAAACCTCAATGAGATACCACCTCACACCAGTCAGAATGGCTAAAATTAACATGTCAGGAAATGATAGATGTTGGCAGGGATGCAGAGAAAGGGGAACCCTCCTACACTGTTGGTGGGAATGCAAGCTCGTGCAGCCACTCTGGAAAACAGTATGGAGGTTCCTCAAAAAGTTGAAAATAGAGCTGCCCTACCACCCAGCAATTGCACTACTGGGTATTTACCCCAGAGATACAAATATAGTGATCCGAAGGGGTACCCTGATATTTATAGCAGCAATGTCCACAATAGTCAAACCACAGAAAGAGCCAAGATGTCCAGAAACAATAGATGAATGGATACAGAAGTGTGGTATATATATACAATGGAATATTATGCAGCCATCAAAAACCCCCGGAAGCTTGCCACTTGCAATGATGTGGATAGAACTAGAGGGTATTATGCTAAGTAAAATAAGTCAATCGGAGAAAGACAAGGTCATACGATGTCACTGATATGAGGAATTTGAGAAATAAGACAGAGGACCATAGGGGAATGGAGGAAAAAATGAAACAAGTTGAAACCAGAGGGGGAGACAAACCATAAGAGACTGTTAATCTCAGGAAACAAACTGAGGGTTGCTGGAGTGAAGGGGGGTGGGAGGGATGGGGTGGCTGGGTGATGGACACTGGAGAGGGTATGTGCTATTGTGAGTACTGTGAATTGTCTAAGACTGATAAATAACACACCTGTATCTCTGAAACAAATAATACATTATATGTTAAAAAAAAAAAAGGAAGATGACAGTAGGAAGGGAAAAATGAAGGGGGGGGGATCTGAGGGGGAGAGGAACTGTGAGAGACTGTGGACTCTGAAAAACAACTGAGGGTTCTAGAGGGGAGGGGAGTGGGGAAATGGGTTAGCCTGGTGATGGGTATTAAGGAGGGCACGTACTGCATGGAGCACTGGGTGTTATATGCAAACAATGAATCATGGAACACTACATCAAAAACTAATGATGTAATGTATGGTGACTAACATAACATAATGAAATTAAAAAAAAAAAGCACAATTATCCGGTGGAAAATCTGCTTTCAAATAGAAAATCTCCTGGAGAAAAATGTCCAATAAATAGTTCATTATAAAAACCGTTGTTTCAACAGGAAAGTGGAGATTAAATGTGCAAGAGTTTCAGACTCTCTATAACAGATCTTTATAGTGTAGGAATTTCACACTAATGGTGACTTTTATCATTATATTATGTGTAGAGCTATAATACCTAAACCTCGTGGAGTGTTGACTTCATACACACTTGTGCTCAAGAGCAGAATCTCTGGTACCACAAACACTCCTACTGATACAGCACTTCTTACATTTCTGTCACTATCCTCATTACTGTTAAGATAAACATATCATGAAGTCATTCAAACAGAGATGGGTTATAAACACATCTGCATTTGTTGCCTCTGATCTCCATCTTATTAAAACCTAAAATATACATACTATACTGTGCACCAAAAAGTGGTCTTTTTGGGTTTATCTCACTCTGAGATACCCATCCCTGTTGATGGTAGGAAAAAAAAAAATACCTCTAAGCTTGTCAATTACAGTATCTTAGACCCTTCTAGTTTAAAATCATTTCTTTTGGTTTGAATAGTCTCATTTCAGAAATCATTAAGGCAACTCAAAATTCAATTCCAATCTAATTTGCTTCTTTCCTCCCACTCCCCAAGGCAACTTCTGGTTTCAAGCGTTACTTTTCTATCCTGACAGTGGCGTATTTGAGGTCCAGGGTCCTCATACTCTTTTCTGGATCTCCATTGACCACTTGTAGATATCTAGCTCTGGTGCCCAATAATGAAGAGCTCACTCACTGATTTTCATAGTCTGTTCCTTTGACATGTATGAAGCTTATTGAGTATTCCACTGGGGAGTTAGCCATCACTCCCTGCTGACGAGGGCCTACATTTACTTCTATTATTATTATTATATCATTATTATTATTAATCTTGTGGTAAAATGCACATATCATAAAATTTACCATTTTAACCAAACTGTACAATCAAGTGGCATTAAGTACGTTTATAACGTTGTGCAACCATCACCACTCTCTAGTTCTGGAAGTTTTTCATCATCCCAAATGGAAACCACAGACTTAATAACCATTGCCTCTCCCCAACAGCTTCTCACAACAACCAATGTATTTTTGGTTTCTATGCATAGAGAATAGACAGAATTTGTCTCTTCTGGATATTTCAGATAATAGAATCATAGAACATGTGGTCTTTAGTGTCTGGTTTATTTCACTCAGCATAATATTCTCAAAGTTCCTCTATACAGTTGCATGTATTAGTACTTTATTCCTTTTCTATGGCTGAATAATAGTCCATTTTACGGCTATATCACTTTTTGTTCATCCGCTTCTCTCTTAATGGAAATTTGAGTTGTTTTTACCTTTTGGCTATTGTGAATAGAACTGCTATAAATAATCATGTGCAAATTTCTATTTGAAGACTTGTTTTTAATTCTTTTTTGTCTACACCAGAGAATGGAGTTGCTAGGTCATGTAGCAATTGTGCTTATCTTCTTCCACCCTTGCTGGCCAGCAGGTCCTCTCATACTCAGCCATGTGTTCATCTCACCCCTAGTTTCAACTCAGAGGACACATTGCCTATTATTACAGAAGCTCCTGGCAGGCCTGGAAGGTTGCAGCTCAGCCTTCTGGATGGGGAAAAGCACTCAGATTTTTGAATCTCTCACGAGCCACATATGCATAAATGAAACCAGCAGGATACTCTGAGGCTCATCCCTCACATCCTTTCTTCAATGCCACTTTGCCACTCCTGAGCCTTGTTGGAAGTGCTGGAAAAATGAAAAATCTACTTGAAAAGTTCTTCCTCCATCTCTCTGAGAATTTTAACAGGTAATTTTTTTTGTCTTGTTACTCTCCTATATCAGACACACACACACACACACACACACACACACACACACACACACCCCTAACCTGCCTGGGTGTTTCTACTCTTCTCACCCAGTAGGTTGTTTCAGTTCTGAAGAGGACAAGACATTCCCTTCAGACTTAATATCCTTTCTTTTCCATTTCCTTCTCTCCTCCTATAACTGGAAGCACTTCCACTTATCGACTGGTGGGGTCTTTCAATGTATCACATCTTATTCCATAATGGCAGAAGAGCTGCAGGGCAATATGATTAAGGGGGAACATGAAAACATATCAGTTTAATATTCTTAATATTAAATTATCCTCTTCATGTCTAAAGCAGTCTATGTAATGCAAATCATATTCCTTAATTTATTGGGTTTTTTTTTTTGCATTCACTTTTGCTTTAGGAATTCATGTACTATAAGAAAAATTGTATGTGTATTTAGACATTTCTGGAAAATAAAGGTCTTTGGGAAAGTTTTCACTGGGTCACCATGCCCCATACTTACATTCTCCAGGTTATTTATTCTTCCCATGGCTTCATTCTTGATGACTCCTTTGTTGTATTCTCAGGAATTTTTACTACCATCCATTTGACTCTACTGAAGACTCAGCCACCAAAGCTGTGCTTGAGCTCCTGTCTTATCATAGGTTTGCAGCCACAGCTTGTCCTGCAGTAACTCTCTAACTTGGCCTGGATCCCAAAATCCAAGTATTACTTTGTTTCGAAGGTAGATAAAATGCCACCAAGAAAGGGTGTGTGTGTCAAGGGCAGAGGGAGTTTCAAGAGGAAGAAACTATTAGCAACATTAAAAGTTGAAAAGGCTTCAGGTAAGATGAGGAAAGAAGTCACTTAGACAGTGACTTGAGGAAAATCTCATCAGAGCAGCAGGTAAACAGCTGATACTTCCAAAATGTTTCTTTATCCTCCACTTCTTTGTAACACACATTCCAGATGTAATTCATTTTGTAAAGAGTAGTTTGGTGTCAGTTTTCCTCCAAGATGATAAGCTCCATAAGTACAAAGATTCCCTGAACATAATTCTGGGCACAGAGAAAATGCTGAATACATAATTGTAGAATGAATGCAAATTCAGGACAAATTTAAAGGCACACAAATTTTTAGGTATTGAGGGTGCCAGTGGAAATTCCAGGAGTTGTGGGTTCATCATCAGCAAGCATATCATTGAATTTCTCTGATCCTCAGTTCTCTCTTCTAATAAGGGGATTAGATTTGTTGAGGATCTTTCCATGATAGGTGCCTTTTTACTAAATTCAGCCTTATTTTTCATTTATGAAATGAAAAGTCTTAACTTTATCTTCTTTATAGCCACACAATGTATTCACAGCTCCAGGAGATTTATTGCCTGAAATTTAGCTTGATAGAGTGAAAATATTTAGTAGCTATCATATTTGCTTTAACTTTTTGTTTCATCTGGTTTTAAGGATTCCAACGTGTTTCATTTTGCTCTCAATTTTAGGTCCCCTTCAGCCTTATTTATTTATTTTTCTGGTTTCTGCTCACTTTTTTCTCCTTTATAGTAAGAGAAGAAACAAAAAGGGAAAACAGAGGAGGTCAAATGCTTTGGTCAGCTGTGTGGTTCTTTCATGATGATCTTTTTCCAATAGGGAAGATTTTCCTGTAAGAACCACACTACCTTTTTTTATTTCCAAACCGGATTAAGAACTCATTTGCACTAACTGGCTCTTTGTTGAACCTCTGTATGGATTTGTGTGTGTGTGTGTGTGTGTGTGTGTGTGTACCTAGATTTATGCCACAGCATCCATAAAGTGTAAGCCCATTTTTTTTTACTTTAAAACTCTGTAAACAACATCAAAATTAAACACAAGCAATAACATTTTAAAAAACATAATCTCCAGATATACAATATCATTTCAAAGATAAATGATTTATAATAGTTAAGCATGGAGATTGATTTTATTTGATCATATCAGAGCATTGTGTACTGTCATCCCCATGGTTTCTTAGCTACTAGAGGAATCTAATATCCAATAGGAACTAGGTTTAAGAAGCTTAAAAGCAGGATAAGTTTAATATGGAATCCAGTTTTCTAGTCTCCAATTTGGACATAGATGAAATCAGGCTCTGAGAGAACTCAAATGGAAGATTCCAATTCCTACTAGAAATTCAGGCAATTAGGAAAAAAATGCTTTTAAGGAAAATAGAAACCTTGAGCTGCTTTTAAATTAATTATGTGAATTGAATCAAAGAAGTTTGAGTTAAAATTATTTTTACAGCTTCAGTCTTAAGACAATAGAAGGTTGTACATGGGAGATCTGGATTAGAAGATAGGGAGGGGTTTGCAAGGGAAGATGTGGTCACTTTCTCCTTGTAGTCCCATAACTCTTAATTCTTTTAAGTTTTCCTACAAGGGAGCATTATTTTCCATTGTAAAAATGCCCTAAGTTCTTGCCAATAAAAAGCCCCTATATTTTATAGTCTATTGAATCAAGACTGATATATGGTGAGTAATTTACAGAGAGATGCATTGAGGCCAATCCCCAAAAGGCAAGCTATCATTTCATGCAAAAGTGACTCAAGAGTAAAATGAACTCTCAGAAATGTTATCCTTTTACTGGTCAACTCCTGTTATCCTATAGCTAGGACGTAAAGTTAATGGCTCAGAGGTGGGAGGTTACTGCTGGAGATGTGTTTCTAAGTATAGGGAGTTACTTTTCTTATAAATAGTAAGAGGACATTCCAACATTTAAGTTTTTCTTTAGGATTTTTGTCTGCATCAAAGAACTGAAGATACAACTTATATTGAAATAAAACAGTTACCAAAGGGAATTCTTCCCCCTCAATTTTTTATTCATGAAACATTAAGAATTCCTCTATTTTTTTCTAAAATACAGTGATGGATGCATTTTGGCAAAGTGAAAATTGAATGTAAAATGTTATGATGAATTATAAATACAGATATATTTCATTCTCTCATCTCAATACTTTGCATTAAATATGAGTGTTGTATTTCTTTCAAGTGACTGAATTAATTTTATCTGAGAAAATAATAAAATGATCATTCATTTCAGAAAGGCCTTTTGGAAAAATTTACACTCATTTCCTTTCTGTTTTTACATATAACCCACTCTTGAAGAGCCAAATAAATGCTTTACACATCTCATGAACCCCATCAAGTGGAAAAGAACTTAAAGCAAATATTGACATAGAGCAGTGACTTACCACATTACCTGGTGAAGAGAAATTTAAATTAGCTTCTTGAAGGATGGATCAACAAAACCCAATGGTAAGTGAAGTCTGCATTGATCTTTGAGAAAGCTTGAACTCGAGTAGACCTTGGAAATTTTAATGAGACTGAAATGGAAAACAAGGTGAGAAGTAATTTACAAATCATCCATGGTTATGTGAAAGGTGTGTGTGTGTGTGTGTGTGTATGTGTGTGTGTGTATGTACAGATGAAAGGAATATGGGGGAACTGCAGAAATCAGAGTGTCTATCACTTATAACTTAATTTCAAAAATCCATGTAGTAAAGTAAAATAATAAAGAAATAAAATACTCAACAAAATAAAAGGTAACATGAATGTAACAAAACTGCAAACATGACATCAATACAAGATATTTAGAAGAGTCAGAAAGCTAGTTTTGCCTTCCATAGCCACTATATGTAAATGTGTAAATTTTCTCCATGTTTGAGGATCCTATAAAGAGTTCATAAAGGTGCTCTTCCTAGTAAAAGTCACCAAGGTTTCACACTTCCCTGCAGAGAACAGAATAGCTCATTGCCTTTTACTCTTCAACCTGTTCTGTCATGCAAATCTCTTCATATTTATAAGCACAGAAGATAAATTATTGAAAGAACATTTTTTTTTAAAAAAAATCACTGGGTCAAATCATCATGTGTTTAAAATTTTTTTAACCAGTCATATTCCTGGAGGGTTCTAAGAAGTAAATTCAAGATTAAATAAAATTAAAAAGTAAATAGGGGCAAACAATAACTACACTAAACAAAATTAAGCTAAGATTTAGATTAGTACAAAAACTGATACTATAGGGAAAGGGCCACAAATTTGACTCTGAATTTCTTTTATTTTCTTTCTTTCTTTTCTTTTCTTTTCTTTTGTTTTAGAGGGAGAGAGCAAGAGTGAGAGTGAGTGGGTGGTGGTGGGGCAGAGGGAGAGAGAGAATCTTAAGTAGGTTCTACACCCAGGGTGGAGCCTGACCTGTGGCTCCATCTCATGACACTGAAATCATGCATGACTTGAGCTGAAATCAAGAGTTGAACACTTATCTGACTGAGCCTCCCAGGCATCCCTGGTTCTGAAATTTCTAATTCATAACATGAAAGTAAATATAGGACCAATTAGATGATAATTCAAAAATGTCTATTATTTCCATTAGAGGAAGGGAAGCCCAAATCTTCTCAGTACTCAGGCTAGGGAGAAGTTTCTCCCAAGGCTTACCGGGGTGCATTCTATGATATGTAGTGAATGCATCTTCAACAACATCTTGAGATGCTCCAATTTCAGTCCTTGAAAGCAATATGGAGATCATAATGGCATGGTCCTGGAAGTGTCTCTTGCATTGATGAACATACTATTTAGGATAACCTCACTGACTGGCTTTTGTTTATATGGGAGGGAATTTAAATTTATAGAAATGTATACAGATTAATGGTACTACAACAAACACCTATGTAACAAGCCCTCAGTTTAATTATAGCTTAGTGTTTTTGCTATGCTTGCATTATATTCTTTTAAAATGAAATAAGACATAGAGTGGAACTCTCCCCTGCCCCCACCAACTCCTCCCAAACCCATTACCACCCTCTTTCTCCAGAAGTAACCACAATTGGGATTTTGATATTCATTATTCCCATGCATTAAACAAATTTAATTGTTAGTTTAATTTTAAATACATTGTATAGAAGTGTATAAATGTCAAGTGTACAGCTCATTAATTTTTACAAAGTGAAGAGGCTCAGGTGAACACTATGCAGTTTAGGAGGAAGAACATTAGCTCCTGAGTTGCCCACTCCCACCCAAATTTGTACCTCTTAACAACTACTATCCTTTATTCTTCTCCTCAAAAACTAACCAATATTCTGTCTTCTACCACCATAGATCAGTTCTGCCTGTTTTTAAACTTGATATATTATCAAACTGTATGACATCTTGTGTTTGGTTTCTTTTGCTCAAAATGATGTTTGTGATATTCATCTTGTTGTATGTGGCTTTAATTGCTCATTTTTGTTGCTCTGTAATTTTTGTATCAATATATTTTATCAATGTTTCAATATACTAGAACTGATTCACCCACTCCATTGCTGATACCATTTGCATTGTGCCTAGTCTCGAAATATTAATAATGCTGCTATGCACATAGAATTCTGTTTGGTATATATCAAAAAGAGGATATTGTGGAATTAATAGATAATGTCAGTTTCCAAACTGATTCTAATAAACACTCTTAGCAACAGTGTATGAGAGTTGCCATTGTTCTGCATCCTTGTCAGTACTTGGAATTATCAGTCTTTTCATTTAGTCATTTGATGAAGATAAAGTGTTATTGTAATTTTATTTGCATTTCCCTGATAACTAATGAGGTTCCACGCTTTTCTTATATATTCCCTGGCCCATTCAGGTGATTGTCTATTCAAGTGTCTTGTCCAGTATTTGATTAGGTTGTCTGTTTTTTCTTTTATTGATTTGTAGAAATTCTTTATTATGTACATGAACCCTTTGGCAAGTTATGTATGTTAGAAATATATTCCCTAACTTGCTTTTTTCATTCATATAATTTTTTATTTGACAAATAGAAGCTCTTAATTTTAGTGTGTACAATTTATATTTTCCTTTATGGATATGGTTTCTTTATATTACTTAAGAAATATTTCCCCTCCTCAAAGTCATGAAGATATTCTCTCATGTTTCTTCCAAAATCTTTATTGCTTTTACTTTTACACTGAGATCTTCAAACTACTTAGAACTGATTTTTGTGTATGATGTGTGGTAGGGATATAATTTCATTTCCCCCCATATGGCTATCCAGTTGAATCAGTAACACTTATTGAAAAGGCCATTATTTATCCAGTGCTCTTTAGTGTGTTTATCATAAATCATAGATGAGAAGATTTGCTTTCTTTATTCTGAACCATTTATCCATCTTTGTGTTCATGCCACATTGTTTAATTAGCTACTGTAGCCTTATACCTTGCAATCTTGCAGCCTTGGTACCTGAGAGAGTAATTGCCTCATCTTTTTTCTTCTTGAACAAGAGAAAAAGATGATGGGCCTTACTCTTCATGAGTGTTTTGGTTATTTTTGGCACTTGAATTTCTATATACATTTTAGACTATCCCTATCAATTTCCACCCCCCCACACACAAAAATGCTAGAATTTCATTTGGAACAAATTTGTATACTGAGGATAATTTAAATTTTTATGACATTAAGTATTCTGATTCATGATTGTGATATATTTTTCTTTAAGGCATCAAAGGCAGTCCTGAGAGGAAAGTATATAGCAATACAAGCCTTTCTCAAGAAACAAGAAAGGTCTCAAATACACAACCTAAGCCTACACCTAAAGGAGCTGGAGAAAGAACAGCAAATAAAGCCTAAACTCAGTAGGAGAAGAAAAATAATAAAGATCAGAGCAGAAATCAATGAACTAGAAACCAAAAGAACAGTAGAACAGATCAACGAAATTAGGAGCTGGTTCTTTGAAAGAATTAAAAGATTGATAAACCCCTGGCCAGACTTACCAAAAAGAAAAGGGAAATGACCCAAATAAATGAAATCATGAATGAAAGATGAGAGATCGCAACCAACACCAAAGAAATACAAACAATTATAAGAACAGGTTATGAGCAACTCTATGCCAGCAAATTAGATAATCTGGAAGAAATGGATGCATTCCGAGAGATGTATCAACTACCAAAACTGAACCAGGAAGAAATAGAAAACCTGAACAGACCTATAACCACTAAGGAAATTGAAGCAGTCATCAAAAATCTCCCAACAAACAAGAGCCCAGGGCCAGATGGCCTCCCAGGGGAATTCTAACAAACATTTAAAGAAGAACTAATACCTATTCTTCTGAAACTGTTCCAAAAAAATAGAAATGGAAGGAAAACTTCCAGTCTCGTTTTATGAGGCCACCATTACCTTGATTCCCAAACCAGACAAAGACCCCATCAAAAAGGAGAATTACAGACCAATATCCTTGATGAACATGGATGCAAAAAGTCTCACCAAAATACTAGGCAATAGGATCCAACAGTACACTAAAAGGATTATTCACCACGACCAAGTGCGATTTATCCCTGGGCTGCAAGGTTGGTTCAACATCCACAAATCAATCAATGTGATACAATACATTAACAAAAGAAAGAACAAGAACCATATGATCCTCTCAAGAGATGCAGAAAAAGCATTTGACAAAGTACAGCATCCTTTCTTGATCAAAACTCTCCAGCATAGAGGGATAGAAGGTACATACCTCAATATCATAAAAGCCATCTATGAAAAACCCACAGCGAATATCATTCTCAATGGGGAAAAACTGAGAGCTTTCCCCCTAAGGTCAGGAATGTGGCAGGGATGTCCACTATCACCACTACTATTCAACATCGTATTAGAAGTCCTAGCCACAGCAATCAGAAAACAAAAAGAAATCAAAGGCATCCAAATTGGCAAAAAAGAAGTCAAACTCTCACTGTTTGCAGATGATATGATACTTTATGTGGAAAACCCAAAAGACTCCACCCCAAAACTGCTAGAACTCATACAGGAATTCAGTAAAGTGGCAGGATATAAAATCAATGCACAGAAATCAGTGGCATTCCTAATACACCAACAACAAGACAGAAGAGAGACAAATTAAGGAGTCGATCCCATTTACAATTGCACCCCAAATCATAAGATAGCTAGGAATAAATCTAACCAAAGAAGCAAAGAATCTGTACTCAGAAAACTATAAAATATTCATGAAAGAAATTGAGGAAGACACAAAGAAATGGAAAAATGTTCCATGCTCATGGATTGGAAGAACAAATATTGTGAAGATGTCAATGCTACCTAGAGCAATCTATACATTTAAAGCAATCCCTATCAAAATACCATCAACTTTTTTCGAAGAAATGGAACAAATAATCCTAAAATTTGTATGGAACGAGAAAAGACCCTGAATAACCAGAGGAATGTTGAAAAAGCAAAGCAAAGCTGGTCTTTAATTTTTCTGAAGCTTTCTAAATTTTCTATGCACAGGTATTTTACATATTTCATTAAGTTAGTACAGATAACTTCCATTTACTCCTCACCCAGATTTACCAATTGTCAGTACTTTTCAGACACACACACAGACATATGTATTTATGTGTAGTCTGTCATTTCTAATCTTTCCTTCCCAGTGCATTACATCTGAAGGCACATTGTTTAAGTTTTTCCCATTTTCGTGATGTTTACTTTGATCACTTGATTAAGTTGGTGTCCCCCGATTTGTTCCAGTTCATAGATACCATTTATTTTTCTTTACCATTGATTTCCACTTTTAGTTACATAAACTAAAGAGAAAGACTTTGAAATTCTGTTCCTCTTTAAACATTCATCCAGTGGTTAAAATACTCATTCATGATTCTTGCGTAAATTAATGTATAATCATTATACTATAAAATGGAGCTTTGAATCCTACTTTATGTAGTTGTTTACTTACTTTCAGCATGGACTCATGGATTATTATTTTATTCAATAGTAATTACTGTCATTATTCATTTTGAGGTTAACTCTTCCCCTAGTATGGTCAGCCTCATCGAGTTGGCTCTGTATCATTTTGACATGTCCTTTTCATTTTTGGAACACTTCTTTATTTTTTGACATAACAAGATGTTCCAAGCTCAACTTTTATTTTTACTGCAATGACTTTGGAGTTAGCCAAATTGTTAAGGAGACCTGTTTTCTTTTAATCTGCTAAATTAACTTTTTTAATATTCTAACAATATTTATAGATTCTTTTGGATTTTAATACATGTAATCATGAAATCTGCTAATAACGGTGGTTTTATATATTTATTTACAATCCCTTTATCATTTTTCCCTAATGGCATTGGGTAGGGCTTCCCAATGTTAAATAAAAAAGTTATATTAGGCATCCTTGTCTCTTCTCTGACTTCAGAGAGAAAGCTTTCAACACGACACTTTAAGGATGATGTTTGTACTATATTCTTTGTAGATACCTTCTTAAGATTAAGTTAAGTCCTTTCTGTTCCTAATTGCTAAGTTTTTAAAAAATCCTAAATGACAATATATTAGTTTCCTATTGCTGCTGTAACAAATTGCCACAGAATTAGTGGCTTAACAAGAGTACTGATTGATTTCTTGCAGATCTGGAAGTTAGAAGCCCCAAGTGGGTCACCAAAGTTGCATTCCTTTTCAAGGCTGTAAGGGAGATTGTGTTTCCTTATCTCTTAACAGTTCCCATAGACTTTCTCCATTCCTTCGTTCATGGCCTTGCATCCTTCCAAACTCTGTTTTTTGTTGTAACATCTCCTCCTCTGACACTGACTTCCTCTTTCCTTCTTATGAAGACTCTTTTGATCACATTGGCCCAATCAGAATAATCCAGGACAATATCCCCATATCAGGATCCTACAATTAATCACATGTACAGAGTCCCTTTTACCATGTAAGGCATCATATTCACAGGTTCTGGGGATTAAAGCACATACATCTTTGGGGGGCATTTTTCAGCCTACCACAGATAATAAATATTATCAAATAAATTTTCTGCATTGAGATGATCATGATACGTTCTTTTTTATGCTGTACATATGGTGACTTCACTTCCAGTGTTCCATGTTAAACAACCTTGCATTCCTGGAATAAGTCAGATTCTTTGTAATACACTTCGTTTATGTGGTGTAAGATTTCAGTTGCATCTATCTTAAGTAAAATTGGCCTGTATTTTTTTCTTTTGATATCTTAGGTGTTTTTTGTTTTGTTTTTTAGATTATATTTATTTATTTTAGAAAGAGAGAGAGAGTGGCAGGGGAGGGACAGAGAGAGAGGGGGGAAAAAAGCAGACTCCCTGCTGAGTGCAGAGTCTGATGCGGGGCTCAATCCCATGACTCTGAGATCATGACCTGAACAGAAATCAAAAAGTCAGATGCTTAATCGACTGAGCCATCCAGCGCCCCAGTTTTTGTTTGTTTGTTTGTTTTTAATTGCTATGATTTGGGCCTCAAATAATGAGTTGAGGAGTGCTTTTCTTTTTTTTCTGGTTTCATTACAGTTTCTGCTTTTGTCATTATTATTTCCTTTCTATAAGTTTAATTAACTTTTTCTAACTTCTTTAAATGGGTGTTTAGCTCACAGATGTTCAGCTTTCTTTCTTTTCTGATATACATACATTAATTAATGCTAAAAATGTCCCTCTGACATGACTTTAGTTGCAGCAAACAAGTTTTGATATATAGTCTTTTTATTGTCATTAATTCAAAATACAGTAATATACTTTTCCTTTTGATTTTTTTCTTTGACCCACAAATTCTAACCTTTCTCTTCTTAAATACATATATACATACATACAGATTTTCTCTGTGGGTGTATTTATCCAAATTGCTAGTTTGCCGTTACAACAGTGGTATTCTCTATGACTATCTTTGACTATTTCTACCATAAACAATGTATACTATTTTTCTTTTTGTGTCAAATTTATATTTGTATATATAAATTTATATTTATAAAAATGCCATATAAACATTAACAAAAACAAAACTGGAAGGGAATTATTAATATCTGATAAAACAGAACCTAAGGCAAAAAGAATTGAATGGAGACAGAAAATAATGAAAGAAGAAGAATTCACAAGAAATATGTAAGAATCACGAGTGTGTGTGCAACTAAAAAATATAGTCTTTACCTGTATAAAGCAAAAACTGACAGAATTTGATGTTAAATTTCACAAACTAACAATGGTATGGTATATTTTAAGTCTATAAGAAACTCCATAGACCATGCAGCCAAAAGTAAAGTAGTAAGGATATAGACATTTTTAAAAAAAGATTTATTTATTTGAGAGAGGGAGTAGGAGGGAGGGACAGAGGGAGAGGGGGAGAGAAAATCTCAAGCAGACTCCCTGCTAAGCATGGAGCCCATCACAGGGCTCCATCTCACAACTCTGAGATCTTGACCTGAGCCCAGATCAAAACAACAACCCCTAACTGACTGAGCCACCTAGGCTCCCCAGAATATAGACATTTTGAATGAAACACTTACAAAGTGGGGGAATGAGGAAGGGAGGAAAAGAGGGAAGGGGAGAGAGAGAGAGAGAGAGAAAGAATTTTACACCAAAGAAATAGAAAATACACCTTCATTTCAAGTATATAAAAAACATTTATTAAAATTGGGCTCATACATTCCACACTCTCTCTGACTAAAATAAAATTAATTTAATAATTCAATAATAGGGACACCTAGGTGGCTCAGTCAGTTAAATGTCTGCCCTCAGCTCAGGTCATGATCTAAGGGTCCTGGGATTGAGCCCCACATCAGGCTCCTTGCTCTGTGGGGAGCCTGCTTCTCCCTCTGCCTTGGGCTCCCCCTGTTTGGGCACTCTCATGCTCGCTCTCTCTCTCTGACAAATAAATAAAATCTTTTAAAAAATAATTCAACAATAAATTGGTGATTAAAATTATAAAAGCTAGAAATTCATGAAGGCACTTCTAAATTTATAATAGAAATTTAAAAATATTTAGAGTTGAAAAATAAGTATTAAATAATAAAATTTTTAGTATCTAAGATATTCATTGTAATAAATTTATAGTTTTAAATGCCTTTATTAAAAAAATAATATTTGGGAATGAGTGTCACTTTCAACTCATGAAGCTAGGAAAGTCCCAAAGAACAGACTTTTAATTAGGGAGAAGAAAATTTCAAAAATAAGATAAAAAATTAATGTAAAATGAGTCAAAGAAACAAAAGAGAAGATTAACAAAACTAAATATAATTCTTTAATGAACTAATAGTAACACTTCCAACAAGAGTAATCAAGTAAAACAAAAAAATTAAGATATGAAATCAAGGGAAACAACCACAGAAATTGTATCAATTTTTAATTAAATTATTAATTAATTTAATTAAATAAATAAGAGAATTAATTAATTAAATTAAATAAATAAGAGAATACCATAACAAAAAAATTGAAAACCTTGATTAAATATAAATATTTCTAGAAAAATGTTATATAATCTTTTAAAAAACAACAGAAAATTGTGATAAACCAGTAGCTTTTAAATAAATTTATAATCAAAATTATTGTCTTCATTTCCATTATCCTTTCTTCCAAAAACACACACACACAAAAAAAACCCACAACAAACTGACAATTCTCAAGGTGAATTTTTCTAACCTAAAAAAACTAACAAATACAAAATATTTGACAAAATAGAAGAAGAAGGAAAGTCAGTCATAACGCATTTTATAAGACAAGTAATAACCTTGAAATCAAAACCAGACAAGGACAGAAAAAGAAAATGAAATTATGAACATAATTATAAAATTTCTGAATACAAGAAAAAGAAATTAAATGATTTAATATACATGTCACAGTCAATATCTGTCCAATAAATGAAGAACAGTTCAGCTTTAAAGGAATTCTGTAGAAAAATGGGGAAATAATCTGAGCAGGAAATGCACTTAAGAGAAAACCTATAAGTGCAGCAATAGATATTAAACCTCACAATACCAAAACAAAAAAGAAGAACATTTTTATAGGCATAAAGTTGGTAAAATTTAAGAAGTCTGACAGTATTAATATTGACAAAAACAGAAAGAAGCTTGCAAAGTTTGGAATTTCCATCTTGAGTGGGAGTATAAATTGCTACAACTACAAACACTTTGTTTAACAATTGGGTTATATACAATACATTGAAGATGTGTACAGCTGATGATGCCACAATTCCTCCTTAGAAAAAAACCTTGCAGAAATTTACAAAATGTCAGATGGAATGTATCAATTGTAGCTCTGTTTCAAAGAGCACTAAAATTAGAAATAACCGAAAAAGCTTTCAAAAGAGGACGGGTAAATTGTCAGTTATTGCAGTTATTGTTAATATCAGACACTAGTCCTTAAGTAGTAAGCATGGAAGTTTAACATCAGACACTAGTCTATAAGTAGTAAGCATGGAAGTTTAGTATCAGACACTAGTCTATAAGTAGTAAGCATGGAAGGTTAAATGAATGAGCTACAGCTACATATATCAAGATTAATAAGTGCCTAAAGCATAAGGCTAAGTAAAAAAATTGTAGAATGACACAATATTTTATATATATATGATTTATAATTTATGAGCTACCTATCTTTTTTTGTTCCTTTTTCTCTGTTTTCTTTTGAAATAACACAATTTATAATAGTCTTTTATTTTCCTATGCAGTCTTAGAAGTTCTAATTGTATTATTATTTTACTAGGTGTTCTGGAATTTTTAAAAACATATATAATGACTTTTATTTTCAAACATATGCTACAACTATGTAACATTTTTTTCCCTTCTCTCATGCATAACACAGGACCCATCATACTACAACTATGCATTAATCGTTTTAACCTACCATCTCACTCTTTTTCAGTAGAGTTATATTTTACATTTCCAAAAATATATAAAGCTGTTGGTGGTTTTTGCAGTCAATAAATAACTAAATTTAGTGACATTTTATCAATTTCTGAGTTTGCTTCTCTGCTTGATGACAGTCTTTATTTTTTTTCAAGCAGAGTATCTGTAGTAGATAACAGTCTTCATGTTTATATGCTTGAAAATGTTTTCATTTTTTTTCTGTAGGTATTTTATTTATTTATTTATTTAATTAACATAATGTATTATTTGTTTCAGGGGTATAGGTCTGTGATTCATCAGTCTTACACAGTTCACAGCCTCACCATAGCACATACCCTCCCCAATGTCCATCACCCAGCCATCCCATCCCTCCCAACCCCTTCCACTCCAGCAACCCTCAGTTTGTTTCCTGAGATTGAGTCTCTTAAGGTTTGTCCCCCACTCTGGTTTTGTCTTGTTTCATTTTTTCTTCCCTTCCCATATTATCCTCTGTCTTGTTTCTCAAATTCCTCATATCAGTGATATCATATGATAATTGTCTTTCTCTGATTGACTTATTTCGCTTAGCATAATACCCTCTAGTTCCATCCACGTCATTGCAATGGCAAGATTTCTTTTTTATTTTATTTTATTTATTTATTTGACTGAGAGAGACACAGTGAAAGAGGAAACAAAAGCAAGGGGAGAGGGAGAGGGAGAATCAGGCTTCTGCAGAGCAGGGAGCCCAATGCGGAGCTCAACCCCAGGACCCTGGGATCATGACCTGAGCCAAAGGCAGACACTTAACAACTGAGCCATCCAGGCACCCCATGATTTCATTTTTTGATGGCTGCATAATATTCCATTGTATATGTCTACCACATTTTTATCCATTCATCTATTGCTGGACATCTTGGCTCTTTCCATAGTTTGGCTATTGTGGACATTGCTGCTATAAACATTGGGGTGCATGTACCCCTTTGGATCCCTACATTTGTATCTTTGGGGTAAATACCCAGTAATGCCATTGCTGGGTCATAGTGTAGCTTTATTTTCAATTTTTTGAGGAACCTCCATACTGTTTTCCAGAGTGGCTGCACCAGTTTGCCTTCCCACCAACAGTGTAGGAGCATTCCCCTTTCTCTGCATCTTCACCAACATCTTTCATTTCCTGACTTGTTAATTTTACCCATTCTGACTGGTGTGAGGTTGTATCTCATTGAGGTTTTGATTTGGATTTCCCTGATGCCAAGTGATGTTGAGCAATTTTTCATGTGTTTATTGGCCATTTAGATGTCTTCTTTGCAGAAACATTTGTTCATGTCTTCTGCCTGTTTCTTGAGTGGATTATTTGTTCTTTGGGTGTTGAGTTTGATAAGTTCTTTACAGATTTTGGATACTAGCCCTTTATCTGGTATGTCATTTGCAAATATCATCGCCCATTCTATTGGTTGTCTTTTGGTTTTGTTGACTGTTTCCTTTGCTGTGCAAAAGCTTTTTATCTGGGAGGATGGAGCAAGATGGAGGAGGTGTAGGAGACCTGGATTTCGTCTGGTCTCAGGAATTCAGCTGGATAGGGATCAAACCATTCTGAACACCTATGAACTCAACAGGAGATCGAAGAAAAGAATAGCAACAACTCTCTGAACAGAAAAGTGACCAATTTCTGGAAGGTAGGACGTGCGGAGAAGTGAATCTGAGGAGATAATTTGGGAGGATAGGTGGCGGGGGAGGGGGCCTCCGTCAGCTACTTCCGGCAAGTGATAGAGCAGCGGAGCACAAAATTGGAACATTTAGAAGTCGGCTCCGCTGAGGGACGTCGTTCCAGTGGCTAAGCAGGGGGTGGAACCCTCGTGGGACCGTGCGGTCTCAGGACCCTCGGGGTCACAGAAAGACCGGGGGTGCATGAGTGTGATGGAGCTCCCAGGTATAGGAGCAGGGAAGCTGGCTGCAGAGATGGAGCAGAGGCATGGGCTCTCAGCACAGGGTTGCCATAAACTGTGATCCACAGCACAGTTGGGCCACTGCTCCTCCAGCAGGGACCCAACAAGCGGCAGATCTGGGGAGACTCCCCTTCCTCCCACGGAGGGGCGGCGCAGGAGCTCATCGCAGGGATCTGCTGGGTTTGGAGACTCCATACGGGGTCGGGTGCCAGAGATAGAAACGCTGGATCACAAGCCGGGTGAGCACAGAGTGCGGCTGGAGACTGGGAACACGGGAGTGATTGACTGCGTTTCTCTGGGGGCACACTGAGGAGCGGGGCCCCAAAGTCTCAGCTCCTCCAGGGCAGAGATTAGGAGGCTGCCATTTTCACTCTCGTCCTCCAAAGCTGTGCAGAAAGCTTCCAAGGAACAAAAGCTCCAGAGAGCAAACCCGAGCAGATTACTTAGCCGGACCCAGGAAGGACGGGGCAATTGCGCCTCCGGCAAAGACATTTGGGAACCATGGCAACATGCCCCTCCCCCAGAAGATGAGCAAGAACAGCCAGCCAAGACCAAGTTTACCGATCAATGAGAATGGCAGAACGCCAGCACTGGGGGAATACTGCACATAGAATTCATGGCTTTTTTACCATAATTCTTTAATTTTTCAAAGTTAATTTTTTTAACTTTCTTTTTTTTTGAATTTTTCTTTTTCCCTTTTTCAACCAACATCTTATCAATCCCCTTTTTAAAAAAACATTTTTATTTTTCATTTTTAGAGTCATATTCTATCCCTTCATGGTAGTTACCCTTCTTTTTGGCATATATACATAAGTTGTTCTCTCTTTAAAATTTTGAGATGCAGTTTCTTCTGACAGATCAAAATATACCCTAAATCTCTAGTGTATGGCTTTGTTCTAGTCTCCTGCCTGATCACATTCTCTCCTTTCTTTTTCTTTTTTTTAAATCCTCTTCTTTCTTTTTTCAAACAACTTCTTATCAATTCCTTTTATAAAATCTTTTATAATTTTCATCTGTACAGTCAAATTCCATCCCTTCATCGTATTAACCCTTATTTTTGTACATATATAAGTTTTAATTTCTTTAAAGTTTTGGGGAGCACTTTTTTCTAACAGACCAAAATACACCCAAAATCTAGTATGTGGCACCGATCATATTTGATCATATTCTGTTTTTTCCTTTTGTTCTGTTTTTATTTGTTTTTATCTTTTTCTTTACCTTTTTTTTCTTTTTCATTTTTCTTCCTTTCCCTTTTTTTCCCCCAGCTTCAGGTCTTTTCTGATTTGTTTCGAGTATATTTTCTGAGGACGTTGGTACCCTGTTAACATTTTGTTCTCTCATTCATCTATTCTCCTCTGGAAAAATGACAAGACGGAAAAAAAATCACCTCAACAAAAAGAACAAGAGGCAATACTGACTGTCAGGGACCTACTCATATGGATGTTAGTACGATGTTGGAACTAGAGTTCAGAATGACGATTTTAAAGATACTAGCTGGGCTTGAAAAAAACATGGAAGTTATTAGAGAAACCCTTTCTGGAGAAATAAAAGAACTAAAATCTAACCAAGTCGAAATCAAAAAGGCTATTAATGAGGTGCAATAAAAAATGGGGCCGCTAATTGCTAGGATAAATGAGGCAGAAGAGAGAATTAGTGATATAGAAGACCAAATGATGGAAAATAAAGATGCTGAGAAAAAAAGAGCTAACAATACTGGATCACGAGGGCAGAATTCAAGAGATAAGTGATACCATAAGATGAAACAACATTAGAATAATTGGGATCCCAGAAGAAGAAGAAACAGAGAGAAGGGCAGAAGGTATATTGGAGCAAATTATAGACGATAACTTCCCTAATGTGGGGAAGGAAACAGGCATCAAAATCCAGGAGGCAGAGAGAACCCCTCTCAAAATCAATAAAAAGAGGTCACACCCCAACATCTAATAGTAAAACTTACAAGTCTCAGAGACAAAGAGAAAACCCTGAGGGTAGCTCGGGAGAAGAGATCTGTAACCTACAATGGTAGAAACATGAGATTGGCAACAGACCTATCCACAGAGACCTGGCAGGCCAGAAAGGACTGGCATGATATATTCAGAACACTTAATGAGAAAAATATGCAGCCAAGAATACTATATCCAGCTAGGTTGTCATTGAAAATAGAAGGAGAGATAAAAGGCTTCCAGAACAAACAAAAACTAAAGGAATTTGAAACATGAACCCAGCCCTACAAGAAATATTGAAAGGGGTCCTCTAAACAAAGAGAGAGCCTTAAAGGCAAAATAGACCAGAAAGAAACAGAGACAGTATACAGTATCAGTGACCTTACAGGCAATACAATGGCAATAAATTCATATCTTTCAATAGTTACCCTGAATGTAAATAGGCTAAATGCCCCAATCAAAAGACACAGGCTATCAGATTGGATAAAAAACAAGACTGGTTGATATGCTGCCTGCAAGAAACTCATTTAATCCCAACGATACCTCCAGATTGAAAATGAGGGCATGGAAAACCATTTACCATGCAAATGGACACCAAAAGAAAGCTGGGGTGGCAATCCTTATATCAGACAAATTAGATTATAAGCCAAAGACTATAATAAGAGATGAGGAAGGACACTATATCCTACTTAAAGGGTCTGTCCAACAAGAAGATCTAACAATTGTAAATATCTATGCCCCTAACATGGGAGCATCCAATTATATAAGCCAATTAAACACAAAAGCAAAGAAACACATCGACAACAATACAATAATAGTGGGGGACTTTAACACCCCCCTCATTGAAATGGATGGATCATCTAAGCAAAAGATCAACAAGGAAATAAAGACTTTAAATGACACACTGGACCAAATGAACTTCACAGATACATTCAGAACATTCCATCCCAAAGCAACAGAATACACATTCTTCTCTAGTGCCCATGGAACATTCTCCAGAATTGATCACATCCTAGGTCACAAATCAGGGCTCAACAAGTACCAGAAGATTAGGATCATTCCCTGCATATTTTCAGACCACAATGCTTTGAAACTACAACTCAATCACAAGAGGAAAGTTGGAAAGAACTCAAACACATGGAGGCTAAAGAGCATCCTACTAAAGAATGAATGGGTCAAATGGGAAATTAAAGAAGAATTAAAATAATTCATGGAAACCAATGAAAATGAAAACACAACTGTTCAAAAGCTTTGGGATGCAGCAAAGGCAGGCCTAAGAGGAAAGTATATAGCAATACAAGCCTTTCTCAACAAACAAGAAAGGTCTCAAATACACAACCTAATCCTACACCTAAAGGAGCTGGAAAGAGAACAGCAAATAAAGCCTAAAGCAGCAGGAGAAGAGAAGTAATAAAGATCAGAGCAGAAATCAATGAAATAGAAACCAAAAGAACAGTAGAACAGATCAACGAAACTAGGAGCTGGTTCCTCGAAAGAATTAATAAGATTGATAAACCCCTGGCCAGACTTACCAAAAAGAAAAGGGAAATGACCCAAATAAATGAAATCATGAATGAAAGATGAGAGATCGCAACCAACACCAAAGAAATACAAACAATTATAAGAACATGTTTTGAGCAACTCTATGCCAGCAAATTAGATAATCTGGAAGAAATGGATGCATTCCGAGAGATGTATCAACTACCAAAACTGAACCAGGAAGAAATAGAAAACCTGAACAGACCTATAACCACTAAGGAAATTGAAGCAGTCATCAAAAATCTCCCAACAAACAAGAGCTCAGGGCCAGATGGCCTCCCAGGGGAATTCTAACAAACATTTAAAGAAGAACTAATACCTATTCTTCTGAAACTGTTCCAAAAAAATAGAAATGGAAGGAAAACTTCCAAACTCGTTTTATGAGGCCACCATTACCTTGATTCCCAAACCAGACAAAGACCCCATCAAAAAGGAGAATTACAGACCAATATCCTTGATGAACATGGATGCAAAAAGTCTCACCAAAATACTAGGCAATAGGATCCAACAGTACACTAAAAGGATTATTCACCACGACCAAGTGGGATTTATCCCTGGGCTGCAAGGTTGGTTCAACATCCACAAATCAATCAATGTGATACAATACATTAACAAAAGAAAGAACAAGAACCATATGATCCTCTCAAGAGATGCAGAAAAAGCATTTGACAAAGTACAGCATCCTTTCTTGATCAAAACTCTCCAGAGTATAGGGTTAGAGGGTACATACCTCAATATCATAAAAGCCATCTATGAAAAACCCACAGCGAATATCATTCTCAATGGGGAAAAACTGAGAGCTTTCCCCCTAAGGTCAGGAATGTGGCAGGGATGTCCACTATCACCACTACTATTCAACATCGTATTAGAAGTCCTAGCCACAGCAATCAGAAAACAAAAAGAAAGAAAAGGCATCCAAATTGGTAAAGAAGAAGTCAAACTCTCACTGTTTGCAGATGATATGATACTTTATGTGGAAAACCCAAAAGACTCCACCCCAAAACTGCTAGAACTCATACAGGAATTCAGTAAAGTGGCAGGATATAAAGTCAATTCACAGAAATTAGTTGCATTCCTATACACCAACAACAAGACAAAAGAAATTGAAATTAAGGAGTCGATCCCATATACAATGGCATCCAAAACCATAAGATACCTAGGAATAAATCTAACCAAAGAAGCAAAGAATCTGTACTCAGAAAAGTATAAAATACTCATGAAAGGAATTGAAGAAGACACAAGAAATGTTAAAATGTTCCATGCTCATGGATTGGAAGAACAAATATTGTGAAGATGTCAATGTTACCTAGAGCAATCTACACATTCAATGCAATCCCTATCAAATACCATCCACTTTTTTCAAAGAAATGGAACAAATAATCCTAAAATTTGTATGGAATCAGAAAAGACCTCGAATAGCCAGAGGAATATTGAAAAAGAAAAGCAAATCTGGTGGCATCACAATTCTGAACTGCAAGCTCTATTACAAAGCTGTCATCATCAAGACAGTATGGTACTGGCACAAAAACAGACCTATAGATCAACGGAATGGAATAGGGAGCTCAGAAATGGACTCTCAACTCTATGGTCAACTAATCTTTGACAAAGCAGGAAAGAATGTCCAGTGGAAAAAAGATAATCTCTTCATCAAATGGTGTTTGGAAAATTGGACAGCCACATGCAGAAGAATGAAACTGGACCATTTCCTTACACCACACACAAAAATAGACTCAAAATGGTTGAACGATCTCAATGTGAGATAGTAGTCCATCAACATCCTAAAGGAGAACACAGGCAGCAACCTCTTCGACCTCAGCCGCAGCAACTTCTTCGTAGAAATATCGCCAAAGGCAAGGGAAGCAAGGGCAAAAATGAACTATTGGGACCTCATCAAGATAAAAAGCTTTTGCGCAGCAAAAGAAACAGTCAACAAAACCAAAAGACAACCGACGGAATGGGAGAAGATATTTGCAAATGACATGTCAGATAAAGGGCTAGTATCCAAAATCTATAAAAAACTTCCTAAACTCAACACCCAAAGAACAAATGATCGAATTACGAAATGGGCAGAAGACATGAACAGACATTTTTCCAAAGAAGACATCCAAATGGCCAACAGACACATGAAAAAGTGCTCAACATCACTCGGCATCAGGGAAGTCCAAATCAAAACCTCAATGAGATATCACCTAACACCAGTCCGAATGGCTAAAATTAACAAGTCAGGAAATTACATATGTTGGTGGGGGTGTGGAGAAAGGGGGACCCTCCTACACTGCTGGAGGGAATGCAAGCTGGTGCAGCCACTCTGGAAAACAGTATGAAAGTTCTTCAAAAAGTTGAACATAAAACTACCATACGATCCAGCAATTGCACTACTGGGTATTTACCCCAAAGATACAAATGTAGGGATCCGAAGGGGTACGTGCGCCCCAATGTTTATAGCAGTAATGTCTACAAGAGCCAAACTGTGGAAAGACCCAAGATGAATGGGTATAGAAGAAGTGGTTTATATATACAATGGAATATTATGCAGCCATCAAAAAGAATGATATCTTGCCATTTGCAATGACGTGGATGGAACTGGAGGGCATTATCTGAGCGAAATAAGTCAATCAGAGAAAGACATATATCATATGACCTCACTGATACGAGAATTCTTAATCTCAGGAAACAAATTAAGGGTTGCTGGAGCGGTGGGGGGTGGGAGCGATGGGGTGGCTGGGTGATAGGCATTGGGGAGGGTATGTGCTATGGTGAGTGATGTGAAGTGTGCAAGACTTGAATCTGGGATCTGTACCTCTGAAGCAAATAAAACATATGTGTTAAAAAAAAAGAAGATAGCAGGAGGGGAAGAATGAAGGGGGGGAAATCGGAGGGGGAAATGAACCATGAGAGACTATGGACTCTTAAAAACAAACTGAGGGTTCTAGAGGGGAAGGTGTGGGAGGATGGGTTAGCCTGGTGATGGGTATTATGTGCATATCCATGCACGTTCTGCATGGAGCACTGCGTGTTATATGCAAACAATGAATCATGGAACACTACATCAAAAACTAATGATGTAATGTATGGTGATTAACATAACATAATTTAAAAAATGAAAAAAAAAAAGCTTTTTATCTGGATGAAGTCCCAATAGTTCATTTTTGCCCTTGCTTCCCTTGCTTTGGAGATGTGTCTAGGAAGAAGTTGTTGTGGCTGAGGTCGAAAAGGTTACTGCCTGTGTTCTCCTCCAGGATTTTGATGGATTTCTGTCTCACATTGAGGTCTTTCATCCATTTTGAGTCTATTTTTGTGTGTGGTGTAAGAGAATGGTCCAGTTTCATTCTTCTGCATGTGGCTGTCCAATTTTCCCAACACTATTTGTTGAAGAGACTGTCTTTTTCTACTGGATATTCTTTCCTGCTTTGTTGAAGATTAGTTGGCCATTGAGTTGAGTGTCCATTTCTGGGCTCTCTATTCTGTTCCATTGATCTATGTGTCTGTTTTTTGCCAGTACCATAGACAATTTTGAAGAAATGGATGCTTTCTTAAGGTACATATAAACTACCAAAACTGAACCAGGGAGAAATATAAAACCTGAACGACCCAAAACCTCTAAGAAAATTGAAGCGGTCATCAAAAATCTCCCAACAAACAAGAGCCCAGGGCCAAATGGCTTCCCAAGGGAATTCTAACAAACATTTAATGAAGAATTAATACCTATCCTTCTGAAACTGTTCCAAAAAATAGAAATGGAAGGACAAATTCTGAACTCATTTTATGAGGCCACCATTACCTTGATCCCAAAAGCACACAAAGACCCCATCAAAAAGGAGAATTACAGACCAATGTCCCTGATGAACATGGATGCAAAAATTTTCACCAAATACTAGCCAATAGGATCCAACAGTACACTAAAAGGATTATTCACCTTGACCAAGTGGGTTTTATTCCTGGGCTGCAAGGTTGGTTCAACATCCACAAATCAATCAGTGTGATACAATACATTAATAAAAGAAAGAACAAGAATCATATGATCCTCTCAAGAGATGCAGAAAAACCATTTGACAAAATACAGCATCCTTTCTTGATTAAAACTCTTCACAGTGTAGGGATAGAAGGTACATACCTCAATATCATAAAAGCCATCTATGAAAAACCCGCAGTGAATATCATTCTCAATGGGGAAAAACTGAGAGCTTTACCCCTAAGGTCAGGAACAGGGCAGGGATGTCCACTATCACCACTGCTATTCAACATCGTACTAGAAGTCCTAGCCATAGCAATCAGACAACAAAAAGAAATAAAAGGCATCCAAATTGGCAAAGAAAAATTCAACTCTCATTCTTTGCAGATGAGATGATAGTTTATATGGAAAACCGAAAAGACGCCACCACAAAATTGCTAGAACTCATACAGGAATTCAGTAAAGGGGCAGGATATAACGTCAATGCACATAAATCAGTTGCATTTCTATACACCAATAAGACAGAAGAAAGAGAAAGTAAGGAGTCGATCCCATTTACAATTGCACCCAAAATCATAAGATACCTAGGAATAAATCTAAAGAAAGAGGCAAAGGATCTGTACTGAGAAAACTATGAAATATTCATGAGAGAAATTGAGGAAGACACAAAGAATTGGAGAAACATTCCATGCTCGTGGTATAGAAGAATGAATATTGTGAAAATGTCTATGCTTCCTAGACCAATCTACACATTTAATGCAATCCCTATCAAAATACTATCCACTTTTTTCAAAGAAATGGAACAATTAATCCTTAAATATGTATGGAACCAGAAAAGACCCTGTATAGCCAGAAGAATGTTGAAAAAGAAAAGCAAAGCTGGTGGCATCACAATTCCAGACTTCAGGCTCTATTACAAAGCTGTAATCATCAAGAAAATGTTTTCATTTTGCTTTCACTCTTATAGTTTAACTGGGTATAAAATTCTAGGTCACAGTTATTGTCCCCAGCCCCTTAAACATTTAACTCCACCATCTTCTGGGGAAAAGAGAAATCTGACTGTTTAAATGCCATTTTCTACAGATAATATTTTGCCTCCGGCTTTTAGGATTGTTATTTAGGATTAGGATTCTTCAATATTTCAGTTCTAGCTTTATGCTTATCTTGCACACTTCTCAAACTTAACAGTTTGCTATGAACATGTTTGTCTTTCTTACCTTTTTGAAAATTCATAGCTATATCTGTTCAGATATTGTTTATTCCCACTCCTTCTATTCGCATATTCTGGAGCCTCTCAAATGAGCCATCCACATTTCTTATCTGCTCTTTCTTATTATTCAGAAGTTTCGTTGCTCTTTGTGATATATTCTTTGTGAATTATCAGTATAACTGTCAAATTCATTAATTCTCTCTT
The DNA here is from genome assembly GCF_009762305.2 of Zalophus californianus. NCBI lineage: Eukaryota > Metazoa > Chordata > Mammalia > Carnivora > Otariidae > Zalophus > Zalophus californianus. The sequence goes on from NC_045609.1 coordinate 22,959,880, forward strand.
TCTCCCCAGTGTTGCTTCATCTTTAGAATTGTTTCATCTCATGGATGTTGTTTTAGTCTTAATTTTAATGGTTATATTTTTCACTTACAGTCTGTGGTTCAGTCTGTTTCATCTCCCCTTGGGCTTATATCACTTATATATATTTATGTTGTATAGATTCTTGGTAGATAGGAATTATTCTTTCATTTGAAAGTGTGTCATTGTCTTCCCTCATTCCTATATGCTATAGTTCCAGGTATAAGTCAGCATTACTTGTCTACTCCTCCCTCTCAGCCTCAATGCCCAGCTTTATTTTTTGATGAGCAGGGTCACTCTACCCTAGCCTCTGTTTTCAGGTAATGATTCTCATTTTGGTATTAATATCTGGAATTCAAATTTTAACTTTTTATCAGTAACGGCTACATACAACCTGAATCTGGACTCATAGATTCAGTTTTGCTTACCCATTTGCTTCTCTATTCTTTTTCTCATCTCTATGAGGATTTATCTTGGCAAGCCTTATAATGACATTTGTAATGCCTACTATTATATTTTACCTCTTATTACTATGATTTTGGAACTCTTCATGTGGTAAAAATGTAAGCTTTGCTCTATTTTGCTTGTATTTGGAAATTTGTTATTAGATTGAGTTATAACTATGCACCTATTCCAAATCTGGTAGAAAGTACATTGTGCCTCCAGATAAAGTAGTGGAGAATATCTCTGAGCAAGTAACCAAGAATTCTTGGTAACAAAGAGATGATTTAGAATGGAAATAAGGAAACCTTATTGCCACTTAGAGTTCTGCAAGTGGAGTAAGCCAGTCTTGGAATGATATCCATGACCCTCAAGTTATCCATCAAATGGGATTTGTTGTAGATATAAAATGAATAAATTTTGAACACTGTGGACTCTAAAATTCTGATTTAATATCTCTTATTTCTAAAATTGTGGAATTCCATGGAATAGCAATGTATTTTATAAAAATAAACCTTCCTTGATCAGATAAGCTTGATTATTCTGGTTAAATAAATAATTGCTAGAATTCTTGAACTTTTAATTTGCTAATGGTTAGGAGTCTTCTTGAGTGAGCCATCCATGCAACTTTTCAAATATTGACCTTGAAATGTAAAGTCAACATGAAACATGCAAGTGTTAGTCTAGGAGCCTCCCTTCCTTTGTTTTTCAAGGAATCCTTTTTTGAGAATTGGTATTCTATGAGACAAATGTTTAAAATTCAGTCTTTGAATTTCTGTTTTTAAGTTAGAATGTATTTTTTAGAAGAGAACTTATAAACTACAACTGACCATCATCTTAATTTTGATGGAATTAACTGGGTCAAGGCATGAACTCACAGAACAATAACAATAATGAAAAATCTGCCCAGGACTTCAGGCCATTATTTAACCTCATTAGCAACTTACTCTAAACACTTACAGAATTGAAGGTAAAAGGAAACTTGAATGGGACCTACCACATATTCAGGGTCAGGATCCTTAGGCTTGGAAAGAGAAAAATCAGCCAGCTAAGGAGAACAGCTTCATGGGGCGATGCTAATGGGCCCTGAAGTGCTAGCTCCCATTTTTATGGATGGCTACTCTAACCAGTTAATTAGGTTTGATGAAGCCAGGAACTCTATTTCTTAAAAGGGAACAGATGTCATTTGCCTATTTTTATCCAACATGATGATAAGTAACCTGGACTACAAAGACTTTTCAAATAGCACTAGTCAGCAATCTCTGTAATTATAGGATTTGGGGAATGATTTTTTAAATGGAAATGTACCAGATCAAAAATATGTGTATTAGTGAATTTATAGTCATAGACTCAGACACATCGTACAAAGCACTAATGAGGTGTAGTTAATATATTTGCTTATATATCTATCCTTATATACTGAGAGTAAACATGGTTGTATTACTTAAATTAATATTTTTATGTCATTTGCATCTTTCTTATAAGCTTTTGTCTGGCTGATCTCCTGAATTCTATAATGTACTTTCCTGGAATTTGAAATCATTTCTGAGAAGCCCACTGTTTGCTATGAAGTAAGCTCTAAGAACAAAGAGATGTTGCAACACAAGCTGAGACTTGAGTTCTTAATTCCTCCTTTAGAGATACTTCCCTTCTGGCAATTCCTCAGACATAAGAAAAAAGAAAAAAAAAGCAAGGTCATAATATTGGAATTTTGCAACTGTTACAAGAGACCCCAGAGGTCATTGACTTAATATTTATGCTTTCTGATTGTAATCTCTAATAATTATTTCAAAGATGCTTATAGCATGTATCATTATTTCTCATGACTTCTAAATACAACAAGCAATATCCTAATTAATTAATTTCCATAATATTTATTTTCCTGGCTTTTGCATCATTTCTCTCCAGGCATCAGGAAAACGGTAAAAAAAAGAAGCCTCTACAGTTGAATAAAATCATTTCTTTAGTTCTTGGTTGTTTGACATGCTCTGCCCACCCCTGCCTCCTTCCAAAAAAAAAAAAAAAGGAATTTAAGTTGACTTAGGGAAGAATGGCTCCCTAGCGAGAGCAGAATTAAGTTCACACATCAAGCCCCCATGATTGGGCTGTAGCCTATCCCCCCAACTGCAACTCTCATGATTTGCTGTCTCAAAATTTATATTCTAACAACACTTAATCTCATGGAACTGGCTCATTGTTGTTTCTTATTGCTCCATCTAACAGGAATGATCTTCCTTCCAGCCCATGACCTTCCTGTCCCTTGGCCCAGTGAACTCCTACTTTTCCTCTAAGACTCCCTAAGCAAGACTTCACCAACCCTCTTGGATTGATAAGTGCCTTTTATTCCTGGGCTTTCATAATATCTCATGCAAAAATTCATCTTTACAATTTCTGTAATGTATTATGTGTATATGGTTCTCCATGCTTGAAGAGAATGGCTGCATGTTGTTCTTTGTCTTACTAGTGTGTAGCACAGTTGGTGTCCAATTAGTGTTTACTGGGCTCCCGAGTGCCATGTGTGATAATTATACATTAAAATATTTTGGAGATGGGTAGGTAAACCCCATGAAAATAAGGATTAAAAAAAAGCTGCATAAAGTAATGAAGAAGGTTTGAAAGATTGAAGATAGAAATTTCTGAGACTTTGGTGTGGGATAATTGCTCTCTTGCATCAATGAGGTATTGAAGTATTCTATATAAATGAATTTATCGTATATGACACAGTGGATAAGTTACCTGCTAAGTGGGATTAGGTAGTTGGCTCTTTTTTTGTGTTCTTTACACCAAACTGCATTGCTTTCATGGTTTTCAGCTATATTCCACATCTCAAATATAAGTTCTTTTTGCTTGCATATATTTTCAGGGTATGCCCTGCTACACAATTTCTCTGGCTTACACATTGGTTTGGAAAGTGGATGTGCAATAAGGATAAATTAAATTCTGAATATGGTGGTGGAAAAGGACCAACAACAGATTTTGCAAACTTAACCATTTGCTCTCAGTTGACCTTAGGAATATGCCAGATTTCAGGCTCTCTGCTCTAAGCCCCTTCAAGGCAGGGACTGAATTTTATTAGTCTTAGCCTTATTAGGCTGTTCTAAGCATAAATGTTCAATGACTGATATGCTCTTCCAACAATTCATGCATCAAAGAATAATTTGTTAAATATTATTACAATGATCTCTATATTTATTTTCTGACTCAGAAGTTCCAAATGTTTTCAATAAACATTTATAGATATAAAATGTTTTCCTGCTGATAGTATTTTATTCAAAGATAAAAGATATGTTCACCCAAATTAATTACAGAAAGCCAAGAAAGTCAATTGGGGCTTTAAAAAATTCTCTTGCTTCCTTTCCAAACCCTTTGATATTAAAGTATCATGCTATCTATAATCATAATTCTTAATCCACTAACTGAAAACATCAATCTTTTAGTAGGCCCAAGTGGGAAGCTCCTCTGGAGGTGAAAAGGGGTTGGGGGATAGAGAAGTCAGGAATATAAACCAGATCTCCAGTCTAGAAGTCTCTCCAAACTCTCATATCTTAGTCCTTACTTCTTAATTCACTTTTCTACTTAGATGTCTAATTGTTGTTTAAATTTTACCATATCCAAAATGAAACGCTTCTTTTTCCCCACTTCAGTAACTTCTGATCCTGTAATCTTCCCCCAGCTCATCAGCAACAGCTCCATTGGTTGATTTGGCCAAAATCTTTACTCTTTCTTTACCCCCATCTTCTCTCAAACCCATTTCTAAGCCATCAGCAAGCCCTGCAGCATCTGCCTTCAAATCAAATGAAAATCTGGCACTTCTTTATTCCCTTATAGCCACCGTTCTTATCTGAGCCACCCAAATCACTCCTCTGGACCACTGCAGTGGCTCCAGGTAAGTTTCCTTGCTTCACTTTTCCCTTGACTCTCTGTTCTTCATGCAGCATCCTGAGAATCCTTTCAAAATGGAAGTCAAATCATGTCAAGTCTTTCTTCAAAACCTCTGTTTTCCACCTCACTCAGAATAAAGTTAGAAGTTTTTACCATAGTGTAGCACCCTCTCCTGGATCCCGTCTTCTACCATGTCGCTCTGGTCTTCTTTCTGTTCCCCAAGTGCAATACATCAACACCTTCCTCTGGGCTTTTGCATTTCTTTCCCCTCTTCCAGAATGCTGTTCTCCAGATGGCTCCCTATTTCACTCCCTAATTTGCCTCATGTCTCAGATGTTATTGCATTATTGAGGCTTTTTCTAACCAATCTACCTAAAATAACAACCCTTCACCTCCATCACTCCCGGCCACCTTTACACTACTTTTTAAAATGTCCTTTTATTACTTGTCATACAATATATTTACTTGCTTTTTAAATTTTCACTTTATATTTGCCTCCTCCAGAATATATATTCCATTTGGCAATGCTTTATTTTATTTTTTATTTTATTTATTTATTTTTTTGCTCAGTGCTCTGCCCTTATGTCTAGGTTAGTGTCAGATACATGGTGGATGCCCAGTAAATACTTGTTGGCCAAAGGAATGAGCTTGTAAATGGTTAACAACAAAGAATGTTGTCATGAACTCACTTTCCCTTTCCACAAACCCATGATGAGAGTGGGTCAGGAATTTTAGTTCCGTGGTAGAAAAAGAAAAGTCAAGACTTCAAAGAGTGTCTTAGGACTTTTGTGGTCCACAGGTCACGAAGACCCACAAAATCTAGAAAAACAATAGAAAATGCTCCAGCACTAAGACGTAGGGTGTCTCAGAGAACCAGAGGGGAAGTGTGCAGCCAAATCTCAGGTAAGATCTAAATGAAGACTGTGGGATAGGAATGCTGCCAAGATGACTTTCCCTCCTTCCCTATGTTAGGTTAAGAAGCATTAAGATTCCGTCTTCCTTTCCTTATTTGCTCTTTTCTTCCTTTCTACCATGTTATTTTCTTCCTGCAGATCAGCTTTTCCTGCTTTGCTCACATGGCAGAAAGAAGCTTTTCACAGCTTACCTTTTATCAACTTTGCTGGGGGAGAAAATCTGATGGATAAAATCCAATTAGTTATGGGTAAGGAATATGCAGACAAGACAGGCATGGCTTCCCAGAGAACTGGGAATTATTTTGAGCTGGGCAGATACCCTTAAAACTATCTACTAAAAAAGTAGGAAAGATATTTTCCTCAAGTAGGACATCTAAGGAGGGGCAGAAGCTGGGCTTGACTGGAGTCTTATACTCTATATCTTCTAGTCTATATCTATATCTTGGGCTTCTTAAATTTCCCCACATGTATGCTTTAGTCAGTTACCTGTGAAGCTTTTATATCCCGTTGCTGACTATAAGCAAGAGCAGTTAGGTTTAGAGAAAGGATAAAATAAAATTAAAAGGGCTTAGGGGAAGAAAAAAATCAGCATTATAAAGAGGGGGACTTTGACGTACTGAAAACCCAATCCCAACTGCCATGCTGCTGGAAAGATGGCTGCCACAGCCAGACAGTCTGCTCAGACTGCTTACTCATATCCGTGGTACTGGAGAGTCTGGGGCTAGGGAAGTATTTGCTTCATACGTCATTCCAGAGATTGTGCCCAGTGGAGCATCAAGGGCATTGATCTGGCATAATTCCACCACTGGTGAGCATAGGCCTGCTCTGTAAAATATTTATTTTGTCAAATTTATTTCTACTTTATTCGTTTCTGAAAAAGGAATGGAGGTAGCTCAGTGCTGCTATTGGTTTATAAAAAATGTAATTTACTTTACTTTCTGCCCACAGTTTATTTAGCCCCATTGTGTCCTTGCCCCAAGTTCATGGAAATGTGACTTCACTAGGGAAGAATCAATGTAAAGACTGTACATTATACTTTAATGTCCAAAAGGTGGGTGAGTTGACATCGTATAATGGAGAGTGTATCACCCTTTTACTAAGAGATGTAAGAGTAGAAACAGTCTTGACTGTGGAACTGCCATAATAATGCTATGCTCATTTTTTATTGATGATGGATAAAAATTCTCATAATACTGAAGCACAGTAACTTGCTGAAATATAGCTTCAGGCTGCCCCTGGGGCAGACTTTATTTATGCATTCCTACTTTCACTATTTGTAATGATAATGTTAATAATAATATTAACATTACTAATAATAAATATTAGGACTTTCTGAATTACAACAGGAACTAGAAGTTTCAGCTATTTCCCCCTCGACCTATCCTGCTGAATCTTCTTTTAAAGATGTAATGCACAAAAAACCATTATAACCCTCACCATTGTTCTGGTTGTTAATAGACCTATGCTAGCAATTTGGAACAGAAAGTGAAATCTGCCCACTCCGGGTTTTGCTGGTTTTGCAACTATTATTGTAGGCTTTTTAAAAATTATTAATTTATAAAGTGCCTTGAGCCTTACAGAATAGAAGCAACTGAGCAGGCTTGGCAAATAAAGTTACATAAATTGCTATGAAGTTAGTAGCACAAACCATAGTGACCCTACGATGGCTCAATATAGTAGCTTCGGGAGAACAGGCACAACCAGGAATTTTCAAAACTTAAAAAAGAAAGTACATTTGAAAATAAGTTTATTTGTCTGAATATTTATAATAGGGGTGTCAAATGGAAATTAATGAAGATTCCGAAGAATCCGGAAAAAAATACAATCAGGTCGGGATCATGTATAAAGTTCTTATATACTTAGATATTTTGATGACTCTAGATTTCTTCATGAGAGAATCAAAATATAGTCAGCCTAAAAAGGACAACGCATAATTGACAGCATGCTTTCCTGAACTGGGCTTCCCCAGATTTCTTGTTGGAAGGCTGATGAGGATGCCATTCAAAACACTGTGCACCAAGTAACTTTGACAAGCATGATGGGAGAGATTCCTGTCTGATCTTAGCACCAGAAACAGTGTACTTCCTCTGTGTAATGGGTTTGTTTTTCTCTAATGGGCCCTCAGAACTGTGTAGCTGACCAAGCTTCCATTGAGAGAGAGCCAATTTCTCATGTATAGTCTTCTCATGGCAACGTGTGTGTCCTTCTAGGATGTATTTTGTTATCATTTCTGAATCCATCCTTTGTTCCCATAAGGTTTTATTATATATTATAACTATAATATATTATAGTTAGTTAGCTTTATACATCCTGTTAGGTGTCTTACCTAAATCCTTACTGGAAAAAATGTGAGGGTGTGAGGGGTTAGGGAGGAAAGAGAAAGGAAGAAATTGAAAAATTGTTAGAATTTTTTAAATTCTAGGGCGCCTGGGTGGCTCAGATGGTTAAGCATCTGCCTTCGGCTCAGGTCATGATCCCAGGGTCCTGGGATCGAGTCCCGCCATTGGGCTCCCTGCTCCTTGGGAGCCTGCTTCTCCCTCTGCTTCTCTCTCTCTCTCTCTGTCTCTCATGAATAAATAAATAAAATCTTTAAAAAAAAGAATTTTTCAAATTCTAAAATTGTTAAAACTTAGACATAAATATAATCTTCTAATGACAAATTACAAATTCTAATTTTTTTTATATTTGCAAAAGAGGTAACTAAATTCCTCTTAAGAGATCCATATCCCTAATGCTAAGTAGCTTTGACAGTAGTTTTAATTTGTATCATGCTCATGCATGTAACCATATTAATCCACATTGAATATCACCTCAGAGTTTAATACTATGAGATCCTTGTTAGCTTTCTCAGTGTCTGTTTCAATTTGTTCATCTATAACGTGGTGGTAATTTCACATACCTTGAACAAATCTTAACCTTCTTGCACCTCAGTTTTCTCATCTGTCAAATGGGTATAAAATAGTACCTATATTACAAGTAGGTTGTGAAGATTAAACAAGCAGGCATATCTAACACATTTAGGAAAATTCTCTGCACAGTATAAATGTAATTATACTATTATTATGCCTTATATGTTTATTTTACAAAGGTTTTATAACTACCCAACATTAATTTCCCCAACTTAAGGGCTGGAAATACAGGTTTACTAAAACCAGTACTGTAGTAGACTTCTTAATTGGGCTGAAAATGACCATTAAAAAATTACGTGGTCTGCCATTGCCTCCACAGGATTCTTTGTTCGTATTGATCCTAAGTACCACAAAAATTAACTGCTGTAGAGCAGTAGTTCTCAACCAGGTGATTTTGCACTCCCTCACTCCCAGGGACATTTGGTGATATCTAGAGTTATTTTTGGTTGTCACAACTAGGGAGGAGTGTGTTAATGACATCTAGTGAACAGAGGGCAGAGAGGCTACTAAACATCCTACAATGCACAGGATAGGCTCTGCAACAAAGAATGCTCTAGCCCCATTTGTACCCTGGTTGCAAAATCCTGATGTAGAGTTTCGTGACCAAAAGGGGAGTAACAGAAGGAATTGTCATAAGGCTGTTGGAAATAAAAATCTTTTTTACTCAGTTACTGCTCTTTCTGTATATTTTTTAATTTTGGTTTCCACTTTTGTCAGAAGCTTAATAAATATGGTAAAAAAATAAGGAAATATGACATCATATAGTTTAAAGAGTCCCAGAGACTGCATTACTCACCTGCCTCTTAATTCACAAATAATTCTATTTGTGAGTCTGCATCTAACATACATCCTAGAGAAACTCTTGTGCAAATGAGTCTATAGAGCTGTGCAAAACAACATCATTGGTAATGGTGAAATGTTAGACACAATCTAAATATCCATGGGGAAAAAAGTGGGTGGAAAAATAAATTTAAAAGTAAATAAACTATATATTTGTATCAAGTGGATAGAAGTCAAACATAATTTGAGTGAAAAAACAGGTTGTTAAAATGATCCAGATGAAGTGGTTCCAAGGTGCCATCAGTCAAATCCCACAAAGAGAGAGATGGGACAATTAACCAGGTCTGGTCCAGAAGGGGAACAGGGTATGTATGTGTCTAAATATGTTTAATTAGTCCACCTTTGTTGGAGGATTCGAAAAATTTTCAGAGGGGCTCAAACCTGCAGTCAGTATTTTTTTTTCAAGGCTTGTTGCTCCTTCTATCTCCATCTCTTCCATCCCCAAGATGACAAGATGGTAGCTTCCATGTCACATATTGCATCCATGCCTCAGATATGAATCTGAATATATCTGCTTTTACCAAGAAAACAGTAGTTTTCCTAGACACCTCACTTTCTAACCTTCTGTATAATACTTCTTGACCCAAACTAGGTCACATTCTTTCCTACCTGTCCCTCTACTCCTTAGCTGCACCAGACATTGGTGTGTGTGTGTGTGTGTGTGTGTGTGTGTGTGTGTGTGTGTGTGTGTAGACCTCCCTGACCCACTGCTTCCTGGACAGGACCAGGGTTCTGATAGAATGGTAGGAGGCAAAGTGACAATGATTAGGTGGGGAGTCAGAATTATCTAATTCAAATATTATATAATGTTTTAAAGATAGTAAATACACTATGGAATATTATGCAGCCATCAAAAGGAAAGAAATCTTGCCATTTGCAACGTGGATGGAACTGAAGGGTATTGTGCTGAGCAAAATAAGTCAATCAGAGAAAAGAAGACATTTATCATATGTTCTCACTGATATGAGGAATTCTTAATCTCAGGAAACAAACTGAGGGTTGCTGGAGTGGTGGGAGGTGGGAGGGATGGGGTGGCTGGGTGATGGACATTGGGGAGGGTATGTGCTATGGGGAGTGCTGTGAATTGTGTAAGACTGATAAATCACAGACCTGTACCTCTGAAACAAATAATACATTATATGTTAAGAAAAAAAAAAGATAGCAGGAAGGGAAAAATGAAGGGGGGGAAATCGGAGGGGTAGTTGAACCATGAGAGACTATGGACTCTGAGAAACAAACTGGAAGTTCTACAGGTGAGTGGGCTGGGGGGATGAATTAGCCTGGTGATGGGTATTAAAGAGGGCACATACTGGATGGAGCACTGGGTGTTATATGCAAACAATGAATCATGGAACACTACATTAAAAACTAATGATGTAATGTATGGTGATTATCATAACATAATAACATTTAAAAAAATAAAAAATAAAGATAGTAAAGATATAAAAATGTGGACTGGGAGATTATATCCCAAATTTCTGAAAGTGTGTGCCTCTAGAGCGAGAGAAAGAAGAATACAATTGAGTAGGAGTAAAAAAGAGGACTTTTACTTAATCCCCACTTTATTCATGTATTTAACATGAAAAAATCTAAAGCAAATGTTGCAAAATCTTAAAATCATTTTGAGCTGGGTGCTAGATGCATGCATTTTATCCTTGGTTGTTTTATGTAATTTTTCTAAATTAAGTAAAAATCTTAAAGAACTTTTGTTAACCTTCAACATACTGAGGCTAGTGGTCAGTATTATTTTACCTTGGGAGAAGAGAGACATTAAAGTATCTGCCCAAATAATGAGACAGGAGAGTTCTGAGATGAAATTTCCAGGGAATTACATTCCCACTGGCCACTAAGCTGGACAACTTTTGGAAGCTCCAACTCCCAAACCCATATTGTATACAGCATCTCCCAGGTGAATACTCCGAAACAATTAAACTAGGATTCAAGCAGGACCATGGGGAAAGAATTTTAAGTATTCATGATTCATCTTGTTCTCACTGAAAGTCAGCATAAAAGCTTTCATGCACAATGTTTCTAAATAGCTGACTGTCTTAACATTTTCTTTCATAAGAGATAGGTCATGGAGGATACTCATGCAAGAGGTGCTTTTATGAAAGGTACTTTGTCCACCCCACCACCAAAAAAAAAAAAAAAAGTATAATGAATTATTTTCTAAAGCTGATGATTTTGGAGCATTCATTTTCATGAAAGTCAAAGTCACCCCCACTCAGTAATGAATTCCTTTTGGATGCAATTCAGACTTTCCAAGGTTACCAATTCAGGTTTCACAGAAAGAAAAAAAAATCCTACTAGTCTGACAAGAGATATCTATGAGAAGTTGAGGGACAAAACGGAAACCGAAAACAGGATGAGATGACTGGGCATTTAATGAGTACTTGAAGAACTTACTTTCATGCCAAAGGAAAGAAGCCACTTTAGGATGGGTTTTAATTTATGCAAATGAAGAAGTCAGAGAAAGAGAAAGGAAGACTTACTGTCTTCGTTCTACTTTTACCTGCTGCAGAGTACTGTCCTCTCCCCCTAAAGTGCTCTTATGAAAGGGAAGAGCCTGGAAGGGAAGGGGAGGGGAGGGAAGGGAGAAATCTGTCAAGGAGACTCAAAAGGTCTTTTGTATAAAACCCCACATCTTCCCTGACACTGTGCTTTTCTTTTATTATCTTACTTGTTTCAGAAAATGTGGAAAGGGCTTCTGTGAGGGAAAAAGGAAAATTGAGTTTTATTTTTCCCAGCTCCATTAAATATAGAAAAGGAGACAATCAAAAGAAAACACTCCAACGTAATTAATTCCAGTACCGCAGAAACAACAGCAACAGTTGTCTTTGAACAAATATGCACAATACCAATCTCCCTCTGGGAAGAGGCAGTCATATTACTTGAATACTCCTGAGGATGGAAGCTGCTGGGAGCAAACCAGTTTAGGGAACAAAAAAATAGAGTAGTAATTTAATCCCATGCTGATTATGCTGACAGATGTTGCCATTTTATGGATGCATGGCTTTGGACCCACTTCTAGGGACATTAGGACAATATTGCTGGTTAAGCTAAGTTTGGAAAATTTCAAACCAACTGGAAAAGCAAATCTATTTAGATTTTTAAGTTAGTTTGTGGGCAGTGCTGCTTACTGTTGGAATAGAATCATTTCACAAAGCAAAGTTTCTGGGAATCAGAAACTTCAGACCTGAGTCCCTGTGCAGACCCCAAATCTTGACCTTTGCAAGTGTTCTGGCCACTCTGAGTGCTCATTTCCTCATTTGTTTAGGACAAAAAAATTGTTTCTAGAGCAGTTGTGAGGATTGAAACAACTGATGTGAAAACATTGTGTAAACTCTAAAATGTTGGGCAGGTGAGATTATTTTTAAGTTATTATAGATATTAAGTGTTATTAGATAACTAAACATGCTTAATTTTTTGTTTTGTTGTATATTTTTGTTTGCATTTTGCTTTTTTGTACAGGTCATTTTGGTCTCAAATTTCCCATTCATTAGTGTGTATCTAGGGTGACCCTGCTCTTTTCCAGCTTTTATTTCTTCACTTTCAAAGAAGTAAGGAGATCTAACAATGTTTCAAGCTCAAACACTCCAAAGGTATGTGACTCAAAGTACAAATATAGAACAGAATCTATCTTGAGAAAAATCCTGTGTGGACAACATCTGAAAGGAAGTCAACAGGATGACACTAAGTGAGGCACTTGAAGCTAAAATATAGAAATTATAATAGTTGATGTTTGCTTTGGTTTCTCCAAGAAGTTGGAGAAGTGAGATCTGCATTCTTTGGAAGATTCTGATTGAAAACAGAATTTTTATTAAGTTTTAGAAAAGCCATAAGACAAGGATGAATTCTCTGATAGTCGTTCAAATATTTCCTGAACATTATCCCTTTCGAGGGATTGGAGCTTTGATGAATGTGGCTGTCACCCACAGAGATGACATGTGCTGTATAATAAATGGATCAGCACCTGGGTGTTTAGTCTTCTATGGAAGAACACAGAATGCAAAGATTCGAGGGTAAGCTTATTTTGCTTGGTGCTGATTTTACATCTGTGCAGGTAGGTGTGCAATTTTAAAACACAAATTACCAGGATGCTATAGATCACCAGCAGTTGGGCCATGAAGAGGCACATGTGTGCAGCAGAATCAGAGATGTCTGTAAGTTCAGTCAGGTCTGACTCAACAGTCTCTAAAGTAGAAGCAACAGCAGATCCAGAAATACCAGCCATTGCCCACTCATGGCTGCTGACTCTCAAGCCAAAATAAACTGGGCTGACTGAACTTTTTTGTCACATCTGATTCAGCAGCATGCGGCTTAATGGGCTGCTTCCCCCAAAGAAAGAAGTGGTGGACATCTGCTCTTAAAAATGACTGACATGTTCTCCAAGCTAGCATTTTCTCTAAGGCTTTCATGCCATATATTGCTTCAGTAAAATTTTAAACTTTTTGAAAAGTATTTGCAAAAACTTAAGGAGAGATTATGATCTTCGAGTGCAGAACAGGCATGTCTTTCTTCTAAGACTGTTTTGCTGTAATGGAGATCGCTAGAATGTGATGGCCCCAAGTGTTCTTTCAGGCCAGTGAATGTGTAAAAATAAACCTCACTGCTCCCTGACATGTAACAAATGAGCATCTTCTGCCTTGGACATCTGCTAGGAATACACTTTAGATTATCCTGAAGGTCCACATGATGCTTTTAAGTCTCCCATGGTGCTTTCACATGAATGGTGTCCCACCACTTTGAGCCTAGAAATATGGCTGAGATCAGACAGAAGCCTCTGCAGAATAGCTGAATCCTTTGAAAAGAAGGCAGCAGATTATAGCCAAAATCATTATATGACCAAGATGAGCTCTTGCAATGTTTGAGGGATCCCATGGTGGCCATCCTACAGTGATCAAGAGCCATCAACCTACAAAACATGTTTTAAAAAAACAAACAATGTTCGTTCCTTTTAAATCAGTTCTCCCAGATCTCCTTTCTTTTTTGCATCTCCTCTCATATTTCAAAGTGCATGTTGGGAGCAAGACCAGGGACTTTAGGTTCTACACAAAACCCATAGAGAACCAAAAGGAACCCCTCACAGGCATGAAGATAGGTGGGAGGGAGTGAAGTTTATGGAGGTTATAGTGACATTTTTTGGGAAAGATTATGGATATAAATTTCCTCAAAAGCAAGGGGAATGTCTTATTCATGTGTGTATCTCTCATATAGCTAGCAGTGGCTTGTGTATAGTAGGTATTAAAAGATATTTGTTGATGCCATTGATCATTCACAGAGCAAAAAATTGCTCCACATGTACCATGAGAGTCTCCATGGGGCATAAAAAGATGAATAAAATAAGGTCCCAATTCCTGAGTTTACCACAGGGGCACCATTTGGTCCAGGCTTCAAATTCACAAAAGGCCTAAAACGTAGGACATTTTTCATTTTTGCACATGAGATTATATATGCCTTCATAGAGGTAAGACTGACAAGACTGAGGGCTGAAGTTGTTTGTCATACGAATTTAAATGAAGCCACAATTTTTGCAACTCTCTATGGTTTTTATTTTTAAGATTTAATTAGCCTATTATCTTATTTATGTAAAATTATTTATCTATCCAGATATTGTCCATCATTTTTCTATCTGAAATAAAAGATTCACAAAATATTGGTTTCCAAATTATTAATAATGAACATTGTAGTTAGAGGGTTGGGGTTCCTTGTGAAATTTTTACCCTCTTCCTTTTAGTTTTCTGAATGTTTGAATCATTACATGGAACACATATGACTTACATAATCAGAGAAAAGCAATAAAATTATATTCATTATGCAAAACAAAAAAAGATTTAGCAAATGTGTGAATGAGGAAAGTCAATCAAAGATGACAACTTAGTTTGAGCTACAATGGCTGGAAGGATCGTGGTTTTTATTAACAGAAATAGAAGGTTCAAGAAAAGGAACTGATTTGGAAGAGGGCATGTTCTGAATCCAATTGTGGGCATATTGATCTGGAAGTGACAGAAAAGCATCTACATGGAAATGTGGAAGAGAAGCTTGTGGAAAAGCTGGCAATAGAGACCTAAGGGATCAATGATGAGAGCGAAATTGCAAAAGGAGGGACAAGCCCAGATGGACAAGATAGAACTTATACATTTAAAGAGTGCAAGAGTCAACAGACCCATGGATGGAGAAGGAACCAACAATGAGAGAATATGAGAATCAGAGGTGAGGGTCTCACTTCACCACAGGAGTGGAGGAAGCCAAAAGAAGAGGCATTCCACAGCACCAAAGGCAGAGTGTCAAGAAGGAGGATGGCTGGGAAAGCCTATGGTGTTTGGTGATTAGGTTTTTTCTTTTTTTAAGATTTTATTCACTTATTTGAGAGAGAGAGTGTGCGCATGAGTGGGGAGTGGGGAGGGGAAGAGGGAGAGGGATAAGCAGACTCTCGGCTGAGCAGGGAGCCCGATGCGGGGCTCGATTCCAGGACCTTGGGATCATGACCTGAGCAAATGCTTGACGGACTGAGCCACCCAGGTGCCCCAGATGAGTAGGTTTATTTTTACGTTCACACAGGAGTAGATAAGCATTATGTTCTCAAAGAATAGTTAACTTTAGGAAAAGCTCAAGAAATGATAATAAATGAACAAAGAATGTATACATAAATAGTATGATTTTAGTTTCGTAAAAGAATTAAACACATAAATAAGCACAGAAAAAATAATGCACTCAACAGTAGTTTCTGAGTTGCTACTATGTACTAACCACTGGGACACAGAGGTGAACAAAACAGATACACTGCACCTTTATATTTCCATTATAGGTAGGATAGATAGTAAATAAACTTTAAAGTAAAGATAATTTTGCCTACTGAAAAATGCTAGGACAAAAATAAACATGTGATGTGATGTGATGAAGATTATTGAGGAAGGCAAAAAGTGATGGGCTCTCTGAGGACCTTGCATTTAAGCTAGAATCCAAATAAGAAGAAAGAGCCAGGGTGAGGGTTGCTGGAAGCACCAGCAAGAACAAAGTCCCCAAGACAGAAAAAAAAGAACTTGTTTTCTGGGAACAGACAAAATTTCAGTATGTCTGGAGCTAGGTGGTTTTATGATAGAATATAAGACATGGTCTATGCCCTCATACAGCTCACAGGCTGTATGGGAGAGACAGACACATAAACAAATCATTACATATATTATGATAAACCTTGGGACAGAAACAAGTACAAAGTGCTATGAATACACAGTAAGGAAGGAGAGTCACTCAGTTCTGGAAGATGAGAAGATTTGAGAAGAAGAGAGGAAAACTTCTGAGAATCACTGACCGGCTGCTTCTCCTGTAGCCTCTAGTCTGAGACCATGATAAACGACGAATCTCCCAGTTCTACATAACGTTGTTTCTTTGAAGGAAATCCTAGAAATCAGAGACCTGAGACTAGAGCATTCTCTACTCTCAGACAATCCCTGTGCTCACTCTCCTAGGGTTCCTATAGGGTGCAGAACAATCTTGGCCGATGGATTTTTCTTTCTCCCTAGAGCCATCAATTCTGGATGGTGAAATGGGCCACCCAAGAGGTGAGGGCTGAGTAGACAAAGAATCACTAATAGAGTGGTACTTGGGTAGGAAGGATAAGAAAGAAGAGCTGAGGGTCAAGGATATCTCCAGTTTTAGTGTGGGTGCCTGTGTGGCTGGTGTTGCTGTTAGCCATTATATGGAATACAGGGAGGGGAGTCTATTGGGAATGGGCTGTGGTCAGATATGATTCTATATAGCCTGAGTGTGAGATGCTTGCAGAGCAACTGGAGGAGATGCAAATCCAGGCATGGAGTCCAGGAAAGGTTGAAGTTAGATATCAAAAAACTCCACAAGTTATAGAAGTTGTTTGAAACCAAGAGAGGATGAAATAATTATAGCTTTTGACCCAGCTGTTAGCTGTCATTCAGGTCATATGGGAACTTTTGAATAATAGGGAAGAACATTCTTTGCCAGAAGGTAGAAACAATCCCCAAGATCCCAGAACCACAACCATCTGAATTCTCCAACTATGCACTTGGCAGACGCTGAACAACAGCATCCACAGAGAAAACATATTTTGTCTTGTAGATTCAAGTTTCCTTGGCCAAAATTCTTAGTTTGGATACAAAGACTATATGATATCTGACATATGGTTGGTTTAGGAATTTTTGTTTTCCTCAATAATGTGATCAGATTTGCATATGATCCATTTGATCACTTACACAATCAATTGTAAGTTTAGTAAATATTTGACAAAAATCTAAAAAGCTTATATACACAAGTTAGATGGACTATGAATGTGGACTTGGGAACAGATGCACAGATTCTTTCTGACTTTTCTTTTAGGGCTCCTTCAGCTCTCTATCTCTCCTGGGAAAATCAGTTTGACTCTGTAATTCAAGTGTGAAATTCCTCTGTGGTTTTTTTGGTGCCTTCATAAATATAAGGGGGTGTAAAAGTATCAGACTGGCCATTGCAAAGTAGTCTCCGTGGTACTCATCAAGACCCAGTGAATCATTTTGGTCAGGCTGATTTTTCTGTGGTCTTATAGATCTATTCATTATTTAATTTACCAAGGTTTGACGCTTCATAAGGCAAGCAGAATCTGACATGGGTTTTAATATTGATTC
This sequence comes from Zalophus californianus, assembly GCF_009762305.2. Lineage (NCBI taxonomy): Eukaryota > Metazoa > Chordata > Mammalia > Carnivora > Otariidae > Zalophus > Zalophus californianus. The sequence continues at coordinate 22,977,514 of NC_045609.1, forward strand.
ACCTAAAGCATCTAAAGATTGTTCTTAGTTATAATGGCAAAGTCTACATTTTCTTGGTGAAAATGACTGATATGTTTTTGCTTTATTTGCAAAATGGTATCAGTGTCTGTACATGGCAGAAGGCTCTGTAAATTGGTGAGTTTTCTTTTTATTAATAGTTATTTTTAAAATCACTAAAGTAATGAATACTTAAGACTTTCAAACTATGAAAAGTATAAAAGCCTAAAAAGAGCCCAGAAAAGGTGGGAATGTCTTTGATCATCAGAAACTTGGGGATCATTTTGTAGGTTTACCAGCCACTTGTAAAGGTATGAATAACATTTATAAAAAGAGCAACACACTAACCTCAGTTTCCTCCCTTAGTTTTACCTAACAAAATATTGAAGTGATTGTTCCTTATCAGCACTTATGGATCTACTTCATTCCCTTAAAAAGCTACACAGTATTATGTAGTATGGATATTTCATAATTTAATAATGACCCTGTGGATGGACACTATGCTGCCACTATAGAAAATACTGCTTTGAACAGTCTTATACATACATTTCTGTGCACATTATCTGTAGGATACTTCCTTAGAAGTTGAGTTGCTGGGTATTTTTAATTCTGACTGATACTGCCAAATCATCTTCCAATTTATATCCTCACTAGCAATGAGTAAGAAGTCCTGCTTCCTTTGAGCCCCTCTAATGCAGCATCCTAAAACATTTTTGAATCTTTGCCAAGCTGATAATTGAAAAATGGTATCTTGTGGTTTCGTCTGCGTTTGAAAAATGGTATTTCATTGTGGTTTGATTTGCATTTCCTTGACTCTTCCTTTTGCATTGAATCATATATCTTTTGTTTATTTTTACAGGGGATTTTTTTTATTTGTAAAAGCTGTTTGCTCATTAAGAAAACTAATGCTTTGTTACATTTGTTGCGAGACTATTTACCCAGTTCGTTGTTCAATTTTTGAATCCAGGGTTACGGTATTTTTATGATTCTAAAACTTTAATTTTACAAGTAGAAATGTATTCATTTCTGATGGTTTCTGGTTTTGTATCTTGCTTAGTTAACATCCTCATCATTGCAATTATGTTTTTCTTTTTTAACTTTGAATGTTTAATTCTTTGATCCATCTGGAAATGTTTTGGACATAAGGATTGAGGTAGGTATTTAATTTGATATTTTAAAAACCTTAAGCCACTTATAAAACTTTATCACCCCCCACTCATGATTTATCATATATCAAAATCCTATGTATTTCAGTCTATTTCTTGACCTTATTCTGTTCTATTTTTCTGCCTGACAGAATTGAATTCTCTTGGTTCTTGTAGCTCTATAATATATTTAAATATACTAAAAGCTCTTTCTCATTTTTTCCTTACTTTTAATATTTTCCAGGTATTCTTTCATGCTTATTTTATCATAAAATCTTTAGAATTAGCATGGGTAGTCATTAAAAATTAAAATCTGATTGCTGTCATTGTGGAGATTGTATTAAATTTATAAATCAATTAAGGAGAAATTAATGCCTTTTAAAACACCAAGGCATCTAACCACTTTCCAATAGAAATATAACCTTCAATTTGTTAAATTATCCACTGATGGTCTTCAAAATCATTTTGAAGTTTTCTTTACATGGATCTTGTACATTTACTAAATTTATTCCTATGTATTTTATGGTTCTAATTTATATCACAATGGAAATCTCCTTCAAATACATGTCTTATGTAATGTTTGTTTATATATAGAAAAGCATTGATTTTGGCATGATTTTAGATTATTACTTTTAATAGTTCTTATGTTTTTATATGCTTTCCTTGGATGTTCAAGATTCAGTCTTCTACAATTAAATGATAAATTTGACTCCTTTCTAACTTCTATAACTCTCATTGCTCTTGTATAACTGCACTGACACCTTTCTCCAGAAAGGAGGATAATTGTGATGTATTTCTGACACCTCTGGCCATTCAGAAATTTTAAACCTTTACGTAGGAAAATCTGTCCATCTTTTCTGTGAGAGCTTCTGGGTTTCATGTCTTGCTTTGGAGGATCTTTCCCATTCCCCAAATGCTAAAGACACATCCCGTATTTTCTTCTAATATTTTATAGTTTTCACTTTTATATTTAGTTCTTTAATCCATCTGGAATTTATTTCTATATATTGCGTGAGATAAAAATCTAACTTTATTTTTTCCAGATGGTTCACAAAATTCCCCAACATCATTTATAAAATTGGTCAGTCTTTCCTCGCTAGTTTGAAATGCCACTTTAGTCACATTCTAAATAGATCTGTTTTTTAAAATCAAAGCTTAAAAACGAAATGAAACGAATGACAGTAGAGAACAAAGACAAGAAATGCAGACAAAAAACAGACATCAAGATAACGTTGTACACAAACTCTTTAATGTATATAATAAAATACAAAGGTCATTCTTAGCAAAATAGTATTGATATAAATAATTCAGAGAAAATATTCTCACAAAATATTCTAGAAAGGATTTAGAGGATGGACACGCATAAAATATAAGGCTGCAGCAGTTGATTATTTGAACATTGTTTAAAGTTCCTCCCATCATATGGAATGTTATTTGAAGCCTCAGGGCTATAAACATCCTCCAGCTGCCTAGTTTTACCCCCAAATCAGAAATTTGCAAGAATGGATCAGAATGGCCAAAAGTAAAAAGAAATTAGAACAAAACAAAACAAAACAAAACAAAAAACCCAACAATCCCCCAAAACAAAACAAAACAACATAGCAATCTCTTCTTATAATTCAAGATTGTTTGTTTTTTTATGTATGTCTTTAAGGCTCTGCAATAAATTTCAGCATTTCACTTTCCGAGGGCCAAAGTAGAGTGAAGGTGGACAGACGCTCGACCTTCTGCAATTCTTTTTCTCTGTCAACAAGAGACTGGATTAAGAATCATTGAAATTAAGTGCCAAAGGGAATAGGGGTCCGTGTTGAAATCTGAAACTTGGGAGGAAACCTAAACCATGTGCACCTACAATGCATGCCTTTCCGGGGCTTTGGAAGCTTTCTATTAAATCACGAATTCACAATTAATATTACAGTAGTGAACCCAGTGCTTCTTGGCTGTGTCTTTCTGGTCTTACAGGGCCTGAAGTGCTGCGACATATTAGTGGAAGCACAAGCCCAACTGGTAAATTTGTGTAAGATTCTTCATTTTGGAAGGTTAGCTAGAATGTTATTGGCCAATACAAATTTTTATTTTCCTATGTTAGCAGTTCCAGCTTAAATAAAAATTCACAGACTAATGAAAGATAAAGACAGTTTACGGATCTTGTAATGGGAAGTCATGTCCTTTGGGACTCATGTAGTCAGGGTCAGAAGGAAACCCATGCCATGGTTATAAGGTATGTTTCCATGCAGCGTCATTAAAACATGTACTCTGTGTTTCCTCACAAGTAGAATAATATGTTTTGAGGAAGGACATTTGATTGAGCTGCCATCAAGCATTTAGGTAACAACAACCACAACAATAATGACATCACCACAAACGTGTTGTGGGTCTGTGAGCGTAGAGAGGTATGGCCTGCGACACGTCGTACATATGATCTGAACAGTTATCTGATTACACATACCATGGAAGCAGGTCCCGGGACATCAATATACATATGGTAACTGCTGTTCTAACCACTTTATAGCAAACGCTGGGCTGTTTTCAAACACTGCAGTGTTTAGCAATCCAGAATAAAAACAGACAATTAACTGAATACAAGTTTAACTCTTTTCATCTGGAGTCCTAGAGACACAACCTGGATTTAGGTTTTGTTTTTAAATAAACTAAATGACTATAGATTTTTTTTTCCTGCTATAAAAATAGTCCTAAAGAGTAGAGGTACCAGCAGTTAGGTTAATGAATGATGCCCTTTGCAGATTTTCCTGGAAAACCTTGTCGAGCATGTGTCTATTTCTGCCACCATTCATTGCTGAGATGGTCCTCCGTGCTCTTTGCCTTCCTGGAACACTAAGTAAAGCCAGACTCTGGACTTCCCATTTCCCAGGCCTTTGGAGGAGTGCTAATTACAAAATACTTTACTGAAACACTAGGAACTCATTCACGAAGCCAAGCCAAGTCTCAGATTTGAAAATGTTTAAAAATACCCTTGCAACAGCCGTACTACTTTATAGTTTATCTATTTTTAGATGTTCAATGTTTGTTTTGCTGGGGAAAAAAAATTAAAACATGAAAAGTATGCCATGAGCAAATCTGCAATAATAAGCAGCACATACATGTTGTGGAGGAAAACATTAAACATAAAATAGTCAACAGAAAAACAGATTCTGTTGAGGCATTTTTATAAATAGTAGCACTTATTATTTTTTGCTTCCAATTGCTAAGCATTTTAAATAACGTGCCCTTAAAAGTTGTCAAGTTCTTTACTTTATATAAATATAATTTCCTGATCTTAGCATTCATAAAATTATTATGAAAATTATAAATGTATTCCACTCATCTCATGTGTAATTTTACAATCATCATATTGTTGAAATTAGGAACACAAGGAAGAAATGGAAGAAACAGAAACATGCTATCAGATGCTGAAAAAGCCAGGGAGTAGAAAATATTAATTTCTCTGTATAAAAATAGCATTTGCCTATGAAACTTTGAATCAAATATTTTGAACAGATATCCTGTCACACAGATTTATAGATAAAATTGTCCCCATTGGTTGTCAAATGGTCACACCCAATTTAAGGTCTTACTCGGTCTTACCTTTCATGTCCTTTTGAATTCCTCAGCATAATAACAAGGAGGAATTATGCTTTGAACCCTGAAAAAACAGCTTCAGTACTGCTTGTCTCAACTCAAATGTAATCACTGCTATACAGTCAGGTAAATTTTCACACTGTATCTTTAACAGCAAAAATCATTTTAAAATGTTCTGAATGACCTCCATCTGGAAAGTACAGAGGTATGTAAGGGGAAATTATGGCTGTTTCAACACTGGGGAGGTGAAGTCTTAATGCAGGAAAGAAAAGTAAATTTCCTGATTTCCACAATGCCATGGAGTGTTCTGCGCCCCGTCACCAGTCAAGGGCTGTTGGCTGCGTGTCGGGCTGATGCAAGCCTCCATCCCCGACACCTTCCCGGAGACCAAAGGCCGACTCAGTCTCCCATAGTGGCAGTTTGGAGGAGTTCCTTCTACTGCTGGCCAGCTCCAGAAACTAGGGTAACACTTAAAGGGCTTGAAACACCTTTACTCCCTGCTTTGTTGCTTCCTTGCATCAGCCCACATAATTTGACTTGGCAATATAGAAAATGGTAAAGAAAAATTCTGACGAATACCGCAAATCATGTTTCAGAGTGGAAATTGTGACTTTGTTAGCATTACCAGTATTTCCTGCCTCACAACCAAAATGGCTTGCTGTGAATTTTGCAGTGCCCAAGCCAAAAGCAGTAAAATTTCTGTAAGAGCATACGCACCATGACAGAATACCACATCAGCCCAGAAAAATGATTTTCCTGGGAAGGTCTGTGCAGCGATGGAGAGGGCTCTCAATGCTATGGAAGCTGGGCAGAGATTTTCACTGCTTCCAGCTCACAGTGAGGTAATTTTAAAAGCACTTTTCCCTTCATTTGTTCTGCATTCACTGAATGTACATTTTTTGATGTCAGAGACATGGCAGAAAAGATCAGATGAGATAGTCTGACAATGGAGCCAAAGTTCAAAGCTTCTCTATTTTCAGGTAACAGCCGTGACAGTTTGTCTGCACTAAATCTTTTGAGGGCATGTCACTGTAACCCTGTCCATAGCTCTTCAAACAGTTCAAGACAAACAAATCACTTCGTCGTTGAACAACTATAACATCTGATACAATCGCGCAGAAGTTGTAGCGATAGCCACTAATCAAAGTTCTTTCCGTTCAGTTGAAAAAAAGAAAATTCCTCAGCTTTGGTTTAAGATCACTTTTTATGTTGTTCTTTGGAAAATTATTATATGCCAAAGTTAAAAAAAGAGGGAGAGAGAGGAGATTCTGTCTGTAAGAAGGACCAGAAAGTCAAACGTTCTAGCTGCCGGCCGCAGTCAGTAAGGAGCTACGGGGTGGATTGAGAGTCCTCGGGGGTGACTGGCAAGGCCTGCAAGGGTACACCCAAGTCCCCCTTAGAGCCGCTCCCCGGATCTCCTGTTGAGAGCCCACTGGCGATGCGTTCACACGGGCAGAGGTGCTTTGCTTTCAGGCTTCCTGGCTGACGTAGCAAGGAAGTGCGGACATCCATCGCCAACACTACCAGGCGGTAGAGTTGTAACACCACCACAAGGAAATTCTTGGCAGCAAAGAACACCAGCATCTGATTTATCACTTTGAAGTAAGTCATCAATATGAGACGCACGACGAGGAAGGGGCCGTCTTGTATGAAGATGCTGATTCCAATGTTCCACAGATCTGCACTGTATTGGCAAAAGAAGAAGCTGGGGAACCCCCTCATTGCCACCGACAAGGGGCAGACGACATGCTGTACTGAGAACACAAGACAGACCAATTAGCGCCCCTCTGAAATGTGTAAGACAGTATGAAATGCGGACAACTCATCAACCATGGGTGTTGTGCTACTTAACAGTTGGGAGTGATTCTATAATTTAATTCTGGGGAGGGGGGAAATGAGACCACCCTTAACATTGAACACCACCCTTAGCCATCCCTTAACCACTTAACATCCCTGGTCATTTTGTGTTTAAAATCAATATTCTGTTGTAATTTCAATAAAACACACCAAAGAAAGCCAGTCCTCGGGTTTCCCTCCATGTCACAAATTTTAGATCACCTTCTAGTCCCCATCCTGAGGAAAGCACAAGCAACTGGGCTAGAGAGAACGAAGAACCAGAGAAACCACCTTGGCTGTCCCTGGGTTCTGCGGTGTAGAGAGAGAGCACAGCAGGGCATTTTAGGCCTCAAGCCAGGTAGCCTGGCTGCCTCGTTTTTTTGTTTTGTTTTGTTTTTTGTTTTGCTTGTTTGTTTTTTTAGCAAGATGCTGGCCAAGTTACTTAACCTTCCTGGGCCCCGGTTTCTTCCTTTGAAAACCAAGGTAACAATGATGTCTGTGAGGAGAGGGGCCCCTATTCACTGGCTCTTTTTGTTTCCGTTAGAGTAACACCCCTGGCTCCTCTCTGATTTCTCACTTCTCTCTTTCCCTTGGGATAATGAATGACTTAGCTGACTGCTGAGTTGGGAAGATGGAACAGAGTATAGATACGTGGCCCAGATCCTTCTGAATCCTCCTTTTGGGATCTACCTGTTTCCTGGTTGACTCACTCAGCCATATGTGTAAATTATGTTGTGGAAATGCAAGTGTTTATAATTCAAATTCAAACTTAATTCATGTTAAACATCTTTTTCTAATGGTGGGGGGATAAAAGCCCAAAATAAATGCCATTGTTATTTTATTTTGCCTAATGCCTTATGGTTTTGTTTCACAGTTTACAAGAAACACTGGATATAATTACTGATTTTCCAGTTGAACAAAAGGAGGCCCAATCAACAGATAAACCTTTTTGTTTTAATTTCTAAAATGCTAATTTAATTCAAGGTCAAGGGCATAAAATAATCCTTTATAATAATGAAGCTTTCCATTTGGAATTTTCAAACAAAGAATGCCTTCGTCTACTGGAGCCTGCAAATATTATGAAGTTGCTTTGATATGGGTGAACATAATGTACTATTTTTTTTGAAAATACAATAGTGATTTAGTCAGAAGTAACATTTGGTCTTTGTTTTTCAAACAGCTGCATAACATTAGCACCCCTGAAAGTTTACAAAATTTCTTTCCCAAATAAAAATTTTCTTAGCAAGGCTATAAACCACAAGATATAGGAGGGTGAGGATTAGCAGAGTGAATTACAAAAGAAAAACCAACATAAGTGGCCTCTCTTTTTTTAAAAAGAAAAGATTTATTTATTTATTTTGTGGGGGGGAAGGAAATGGTGAGACAGAATCTCAAGGAGACTCCACGCTGAAGGCAGAACCCTACACAGGGCTTGATCCCACAACCCTGAGATCATGACCTGAGCCGAAACCAAGAGTCAGATGCTTAGCTGACTGAGCCACCCAGGTGCCTCAAGAGTGGCCTCTCTTAAGAAGTTAGGGTCAGGAAATAGTTCCAAGGGGACCTCCTAAGACTGTTCTTCAACATTTAAAGTGATGGTACCTAATACTCTGTCAGGAAACACCACCTGATCAAGAGGTATAGATTGGGCACATTTCGACAAAATTGTGTGTGTGTGTGTGTGTGTGTGTGTGTGTGTGTGTGTGTGTGTGTGATTGGCATACATTTGTTTGTAATTGTTAACTAGTAATTAAATTTTGGGTATTTCTAAAAAACCACAGCCACTCTTTCCATCAATTCTGGTGACAATTTTGTTTCAGAGAGTGTTTGCTAAATTCTAAAATTACCTCTGAAAGCTCTGGGTCTATTAAAGTAAGCCAAAAGAAGATGCAGAAAAGATTAAATCCTGAGTCCATTGAGGAGGGTGCCATAAAAAAAAAGAAGTCAGGCTTAAGGAAAATGTAATTATTAAATCCTAGAATTTCTTTGGAGTAAAGTGGCATACTGGAGAATTCTCAAGTCAGAATTCAGGTATCTTTCCTAGAAGTTAAGGAATGACTCCAGATCAATGTTGTTCAATTGAACTTCCTGTGATGGTAAAAACATTCTGCCTACTACAGTAGCCATATGTGGCAGTTGAGCACTTGAATTGTGGCTAGTGTGACTGAGGAACTGAACTTTTATTTCATTTAATTTCAATTAATTTAAATTTAAATTTAAACAGCCACATGTGGCTAGTGAATACTGTATTGGACAATGCAGCTCTAGATCATCACTAGTATGATATGCTTGGAAAACAGTTTCTTCTTACAAAGTCTTAGAAGTGTATCTATTTATTAATAGGACCAATGGAATATCAAGGGCCACTACTGAGGAAAATTTTAATTTTCCATGTGGCCCTAAAACTGCTCTTACTCCCTGTGATAATCTAATACATGGGTCTGACAAAAGAATGAAATTGAGCCCCCCAAAATATCAAGAGCTAACATTTGTATCCCAGCAACTGTGCTAAGCACTTTACAAACTCTATCTTATTTCGTCATCACAAGAACCCATTTCACTGGTGAAAATTGAAGCACAAAGGTCTTAACTAATTAGTGGGAGATTTTACAATGCATATGTGATGGAGCCACGTTTTGAAGTGAATGTAAAGCTGTGCTCCAGTACATTCAACTATCTCAGGCTCACCATGTACCAGAATGGAGCCACTAGCAGCTTTTCTGTTTCAGTCGACTTTTCTTCTAAATTGAACTGGAACTAACACTGGGATATCAAAATGATAAAAATGATAATCTTCTCAAATGCCTCCTTAACTTCATTATAGTTTATAATCAAGAGTTATAATTTTCTGTTTGAGCAAATACTGAGACATTTACCCGCCAGGTCAAGTGGAAATTGCAGCATGCTCCAGGTCCATATAACAAGGATGGCATAGACTAGGGCAGGACTATTCCTAGAATGCAGACAAAATTTTAAATTAGTAATAAAAATATGATCATTTTTAAAGAAATATTTTCTCTTTTTTCTCATATTTGAGTATACCCTAATAAACTTTTCAAGAGTTGTCAAAATATCTTGGTGATATACGAAATCCATGAAAAAAATCCATTCACGATTATAATGGAATAATGTAGAAGTAAAAAAAAACTCCGAGACTTAAAATCCAACTTTCACATGGGCCAACATCTGTGTAAATTATGGCCAAGCCTCTTTGTCCCATATTGTTGTTCTTAGTTTTACAAAATCATGGAAACATTATTGGAGATAGATGCTAGGGAAAATGTTAGACTTTGACGAAGAAATTCAGAGGGCTGATTTCAAGAATTTTCAAGGAGAAAAAATAAAATTTTTTTTCTAAGATCATGAGACTCTAAATTAAAAATATATCTCAAAAGGACTACATGATGCCCCCAAATTAAAAGTTCAGCATGTAAAAGAAAACTACCTTAAGTCAGAAGAAAAAGGTGGGAAGATAAATCCAATAATAAAAAAATTTACACCACTTACTAGGACGTAAGTCAAGGAATATGACAGTTTCATTCACTATTGTATTCCCAGTGCCTAGAACAGCAAATAGTAGACCCTCAACAATTATTTGTGGAAGGAATTATTGAATGTACAAAAGAAGGGCCATACTTGGCAAATATACAAATATACAAATGTCATCGACCTAGGAGAATGGTCTTGAAGACTGAAGTCAGAAAGAATAGATGTTATACAAATACAAAGGATATAAAAGAAATATCAAAGTTATTTTTTTAGCAAAAATACAAAGGAAGTTAGCAATTTGAGATTAGTGGTATAATAGCAGATTTTATTGCCAACTTCTCTGTCAAGAGGGATTTTCAGATTGGAAAGGGATAGAAAGGCATCAGGGAGGAGAAGTTGAAACCAAAATAAATGAGGTGGTTGTAAGGGATATCTTTAAATGCTTCAAGTATTGAGGTCCTGAAAAATTAGATCTCAAAAACTATGAGAGAAATTATAAATGATATTTCTAAGCCATCATTATCTTGGCAATTAGTGGCAGAGACAAGGGTGATGACAAAATAAATAAACAAAGTCTTAATTTTCAAAATGAAGCAGAAGTGTATCAAAGTACAAAAGGCACATTTACTATTAATCCCTAGTTAGGTTATATAAGTGATTATTTAGAAGATTTCTGAAAGCCCTTATAGAAGACAGTAATTACTAGGAATTAGCACAGGTTACTTGGGACAATTACACTCAGCATACTAAGATTTTTTTTTTCTCTCTCTCCTCAATAGAGTTAGGATTACCAAGCAAGTAATGATATATAAATTAATACTAGACATTTGGGTTTAAATAAGGCTGGATGATTGGCCGGCGAATAGTGGTTCTCTTTTCCTCCCTGGCTGCTTGAAGCTTGGCCGCCATCATGAACGACACAGTAACTATATGGACTAGTTCATGACTAACCAACTACTTCAGCGGAAACAGGTGGTCATTGATGTTCTTCACCCCAGAAAGGCAACAGTACCTAAGACAAAAATTCGGGAAAAACTAGCCAAAATGTAAAAGACCACACCAGATGTCATATCTGTGTTTGGATTCAGAACCCATTTTGGTGGTGGCAAGACAACCAGTTTTGGCATGATTTATGATTCCTTGGATGATGCAAAGAAAAATGAACCCAAACACAGACTTGCAAGACATGGCCTGTATGAGAAGAAAAAGACATCAAGAAAACAGTGAAAGGAACACAAGAACAGAATGAAGAAAGTCAGGGGGACTGCAAATGCCAGTGTTGGTGCTGGCAAAAAGTGAGCTGGATATTGGACAACAGAAGGAGTAAAGATGCTGCAGTGGCTTTATCTGTGGTGGTTGTACAGACTTTTCATGAGTGGATCAATAAACTAAGAATGTTAATGTGAAAAAAAATAAATAAAGCTGGTGAAAAAGCCTCCTGCAGTGTTCTTATTAACAAGATTAAGAAATGTTCTGGGTGTAAGCACAGTTAGGTGGATTCCTAACTGTGTAAATGACTCCCCAAAGGGAGCTCTCTAAGGGTTGCTGCAGGCTCTGCCCTTGATTCTATTCCACTTCACATTTCACCAAGGACTTGGTTGCCACATTGATGGAAGGCTTCTCATATGCACATATGACATGGAGGTTGGATGGGAAAACATTACCCCGGAAGACACAATCAGGATCTCAAAAGATCTTGACAAGATGTAACTGGATGACCTAGAATAGGACAGAAGAGGTAGCACTTCATAGCAGCTGCCGTAAAAAAGGCTCAAGGATTTTCCCTTACTATTATCTAATTTTAAGTCCACAGTATGACATGGATTTATGATTTTCTAAAATCAAATGCAATCATAGGTCATTTCATAAGAAGTATAAAGTCTAGAATTTTAAGTAGAGATACCTAGGAAATGCAGTCTATAAATTTTTCCATCTTTGCAATGTCAATATCTTACATAATAGATCTTCAGTAAGTGCCTGAATTTTTAAATAATTTTACCTACAGTTTCTGAACTCATACTGTTTCAAGAAGTTTTCTAATGGTTTAACTATGATCACACTTAATCCTCATACCAATTTTACAAAATAGTTATACTTATCCCTATTTGACCAGTGAGGAAACTGAGGCATAGAGTTGTAGAAACTCTAGTTGTCCAAAGTAATGTGGTTGTAAACGTTGGAAGCAAAAGTCAGAACTAGATAGCTTGTTTCAGCATCCACCCTTTTAACCACAGTACTATACTATTTCCATAAAGGAAGCGGAAAGTTTTAGCCCTGCTGTATTCTGTAATATTCAGAATATATCAGAAATATTATGTATTGTGCTTAATGTTTTAGGAGGAAAATTTATAAAGTTTTTGGTCCAAAGGAGAGAGGCTAGGATAGAGATATCAGAGCCACGTTATATGTGGGATAGCTCAAGAAGTTTTATATATTTAAAAGGCTATCATGTGGAAAAGAAATTAAACTTCTTTCTTGTGACTTCAGAAGTCCAATTCAGAGTGAAAGAATTTTAATGGTACCTATAAGAACGCAAATTTTATCACAATAGAGAAAAGTACTCTCTAATAATATCAACTCAAAATGGAGTGAGTTGCCCTGGGGTTAGTATAGTCTCTATTAGTGAAAATTTTCAAAGAAAGTCTGGACAAAAACTTGTTGAGAAAATTCTAGAGAGGATTTTGCAACAGATGTAAAATAGATTATTAAATAGATGGCTAATTTGGAGTTTCTTCTAATCCCAAACCTCAATAATTCTACCAAAAACTCATGTGCAATTTGTCTGCAAGGCAGCAGAAATCAGTGGTAAAGCATAAGGTCTGGTGGTAGGTTGCTGGAGTTCAAATACCAGCTCCAACCTTCACCAGAGAGCTAGGATGTGGGCCTCCAATCCCAGATTGATATTTACTGACTACATGAACATGAACAAGTAATTTCACATCTATATGCTTTAGTTTACCCCTATTCAATATGTGGATAACAATAATAATTTAATAGCTACTAGATTTTATATGATAATTATATTAAGTACATTATAAAAATATATTAAGCATATAAAGTTCTTAGAAGAGCACTCAAAACAGACTAATTATGCAAATTAGGTGTTGTTTTTTATTACCATGTAACTTTGAGATTTTCTCAACTTCTCATGCCTGCCACAGTTCAGCTTATAAAATGGTGATAATGATAGTATCTACTTCATAGTGTATTGTAAAGTCTAAATAACTTAGCACAACTAAAACCCTTATAACAGTACTTGGAGCACAACAAGAGATGAATAACCATTACCTGGTAGTAGTAGTGGCAGCCGCAGCAACAGTAATGGTAGCAGTGGTATTTTTACTATGTGAACATATTTCTTAAATACTTTGTGTTTTAATTCTATCATTATACAAAATAAAAATAAATAATAACAATCCCTAGCCCTAAGTAAGCCAGATTCTAACACTACAATAATGAACATATATCTTTTGCACATGCAAATATCTGAGCATGCACAAAACATAGGAAAATGTGAGTGTTGAGAAACATATGAGTAAATTTATCAAAAATAACTTTGGAAAAAAACAGCCAGAAAATTTTTGAAGCAGACAAATTTGTACTAAGTCAGATAGTAAAAGTTACTTGGGAAGGTTAAAAGGAAAGTAAATGAATCACCGAGCTTAAACGACAATTACTCAAAATGTGAAGGAAATTTGGAGCGAATTTATCCAACATTATCTCCATTGTGAAACTGTCTCCCCTAATTGTCTCACCCCATTTTCTCATGTGTAATGTCTTCATAAATGTCAACTGAGAAGCATGTAAGCAGACAATGGACTCTATTCATAAAGAGACAAAAGATCTTGACAAATATAATTATATATGTGAGTATCATTTCTCTACTTGGAAAATTAGGAGGATAAAAGACTGAATTTGGTAGATCAGTGCACCAAATTTATTGGGTGTAAAGTAAAAATAAAGTCATACATTGCTAATTTGCTTAACTATTTCTTTTTGGACATGTAAATGTTCCTGTAGATAAGAGATAATCAGTGGATAGAATTCACCTCATTTTTGTTTATTTTTTAAAAGATTTATTTATTTATTTTAGGGAGAGAGTGTGTGTGAGTACGGGGAGAGGGGTAGAGGGAGAGGGAGAGAGAAACTCAAGCAGACTCCACACTGAGTTGCACAGCCCTGAAATAGGACTCAATCTCACAACCCTGAAATCATGACCTGAGCTGAAACCAAGAGTTGGAAGTTTAACTGATTGCACCACTCAGACTCCCCTAATACACCTAGTTTTTAGAAAACCATCCAACAAACCTCTTCAGAGAAGGAAAAAAGATAGAGGAGAGAGAGAAAGAAAATGAGAAAATGAAGTATTAACCTACCCTAGAAGAAAAGCAAAAAGAGTTAAATGAAAAGCAAACAGTGTAAACATAGGAAAATTCTCCTTTGTGTGGTCAAATACAGTGAGATAACAGTAATGTTATGAGAACAGATTTTTTTCTCTTTAATAAATGATCTGTGTTCAAAAAAAGACTGCACATTAAAGATTATCCCTAAATGTGTGACTAACCAGTTGGCTCTTCCTGGCAATGATACTGAAATTCAGAATTGTTAAAAATGTTGGAGGATGGCTGTAGCAGAATGAAAAGTTCAGCAAAACCTCTCTGTAACAAACATACTTGACAAATTGTCAAAAATAACTGCTTCAGATCTCTGAAAATCAATCAAAGGCAAATAACAAACCAAGTAACATTTATTTATGAGAAACTGGTAGAACTTCAATTAAGAAGAGTGGGAGTTTGAGGCATTCTTGTCCATGGGATATTTTCACACCCCTCCAGCTGGGCTATGTTAAAGAAAAATTGCATCAGAGTTAAACAGGCAAGGAAGACTTTATTAAAGACTATTGCAAAAGGAGAGAAATATTGAGTTCACCCCTACTGAAACAAAAGGCAAGAGAGTTTTGAAGCCCTGGAGTGAGCTAGTGCAAAAGTACTAGAGGACATTAGAGGGGGAGATTGGTCAACATGATTAGACCATTTTTTGTGTGTGTGTTTGCTAACTGGCACCAACATAAATTAGGCTTCTAACATCACAAAGAGACCAAGAGATAGGGGTATTATCTTTCTTGATGATCATATTTCAAAGGGATGACTCCTACATCCATTAGAAAGATTTCTGGGTAGTAAAACAAGAAAGAGCCTGGGAGAAGACTTAATCTCAAAGGGGCAGAGAAAGAACTTATAACTGCAAGTTTTCTAAAGTAAATGCTGTAAGGAAAAGGAATTCAAAGGTCTATACTCAGCAACAGACCTTTTTAAAAATTTTTTTAATTTATTACCATTATCCTCATTTTACTTAAAATTTTTTAAAGATTTTATTTTTAATTTTTTTCATAAAACTATTCTTTATTATTATTATTATGTTCAGTTAGCCAAGATATAGTACATCATTAGTTTTTGATGTAGTGTTCAACGATTCATTAGTTGCAACAGACCTTTTGAAAGTTTAGTCAGACTGAGAGGAATGTTAAGGCTGTCTTGTTCAGTCAGAGTAGTAGTTTTACTGGGGAGGGTTTGACAGTGAAAACCAGAGGCCCCTCATGGTCACAGTGTGCTAACTTGGCTTGGAGTAGATTCTGAAATCTTATGCTTAGAGGTGTGGTCAGTAAGAGTAATCAACTTGGTTGGAAATGAATGGGAGAGCCCACAGCCTTGCTACTTTATGGTTGCAATCCCAGTTGGGGTGAATGGTAGACTAACTTGAATTTTAATGGAGCGATTTTGAAAATAAGAGAGCCTTAGATGGGCTAGATAAGAGCTTCATGTACACCAGACATGTGCCAGGAAGATCCAAGAAAACCCAGTGGAAACTGAAAACTGAGTATATATGAAAACTTTCTGAATTTAAATGTGCTATCCAATCCACACACAGATCCATTGGCAGAGGGTGTAGGTCATAAGGGCTTGAAGTGTTTGATCACAAATCCTGTCCAAATCATTGGCTAATCACAAGCTATGTAGTTATAGGTATAATCCTAATAGGTCATGCTAAAAACAAAGAAGCAAAAGAAGGAATAAAAAAAAAAAAAGCAGAGCCATCAGTGGCTACAATCTAAAGGAAGAGAGATTCCTTAGATTAAGTTCAGGCAATTTATTGAGACAACAAAAACAACATCAAGAAGCCTAAAGTTACAGGGGAAGCTTGAGGATAATATATTGCTACAAAATATAATCTAAAATGTCCTGTTTCCACCAAAAATATATAACATGCAAAAAAACAGTAATGACTGACCTATACTCAGGAAAAAGAAAAAGTCAATAGAAACTGACTCCGGGGTCCAGATGTTGGGCTTAACAGACAAAGTCATCAAAGCAACTATTATAAATATGTTCAAAAATTAAAATAAAACTATGTTCAACAAATTAAAGAAAAATATGATTACAATGACTCAACAAATAGATAATCTAAATAAAGAAGTATAAGCTGTAAAAATAATTAAATAGAAATTCTATAGTTAAAATTATGGGACCCAAAATGAAAAATTCAGTAGGTGTACTCTACGATTTGAGTCTACATATACATTTGAGATGGTAGAAGAAAGAATCAGTGATGTAGAAGATAAATCAGGAAAATTATCCAATTTGATGAAAAGAGAGTAAAACAGATGGGAGAAAAAACAGTCTCAGAAAACTATGGAACACACTTAAGCATACTTATTTATAATATGAGTCTCAGAAGAAGGAAGAGAGAATGGACCAGAAAATATGTTTGAATGGATGATGGCTGAAAATTCCTAAATTTGAGGAAAAACATAATTTAAAGATCCAAGATCAATAATCAACAAAGTTGTAGTAAGGTTAAAGGCAAGGAGAACTACACCTACATACATCACAGTCAAATGACTGAAAGTCAAAAAGAAAGAGAAAATCTTGAAAACAGCAAAAGAAAATGTCTCAGCTTGTACTGGGTAACAACAACAACAACAAAAATGGTTAACATCTCATCAGAAATAATGAAGGCCAGAATACAGTAGAATTATATATGTAAAATGCTGAAGTAAAAATTAACAACCATGAATTCTCTATCCAACAAAACTATTTTTTTGAAACATGAATGCAAAACAAACACATTTCTGGACAAAGACTGGGAGAATTAGTTGGTAGCAGATTTGCCTTAGAAGAAATGAT
This sequence comes from Zalophus californianus, assembly GCF_009762305.2. Taxonomy (NCBI): domain Eukaryota; kingdom Metazoa; phylum Chordata; class Mammalia; order Carnivora; family Otariidae; genus Zalophus; species Zalophus californianus. The sequence continues at coordinate 22,994,744 of NC_045609.1, forward strand.
AAAGGAAGTCTTTGTTCCTTTGTAAAGGAAGGCTGAAAGGAAATGATACCAGACAGTAACTCAAATTCACAAGAAGGAATAGAGAATCTTCAACTTGTGGGGAAATATAAGAGAATACATAAATATACAGTCATATGTTTTCTTTTCTTAATTTCTTAAAAATATTAAAGTCTATAAAAATAATTATAAAACTATTTTTTGGTTTATAACATAAAGATGTAATGTAATGACAATAGCAAAAAAGAGGGAGAAGAAATGAAGCTATTAACTTATAGTAGCATATGAAGACTTAAAATACATATTGTAATCCCTATAGTAACTACCAATAAAATAATAAATAAATAAAATCCCTATAGTAACTACCAATAAAAAATCAATTAAAATTGTTTGTTAAAAATATTTTTAAAGTAGTAAATGAGTAACACAGGAATGAAAAAACTTTAGACTCAGAAAAAAACACAAATAACAAAATGGCAGATAGAAATCCAACCAAATCAATAGTTAGATTGCATATGAATGGAATAAATACACTGTAATATATTGAGTGATGTCTTCCCAAAATTCATGTCTACTTAGACTTCAGAATGTAATCTTATTTGGAAATAGTCTTTGCAGATGTAAACAAGTTAAGATGAAGTCATATTAGATTAATTTGAGTCCTAATCCAAAGACTCATGTCCCTCTAAGAAGGGGAAAATGTGCAAACACTGAGAGAAACACTGAGGGGAATTCCATGTGAAGACAAAGGCAGAGATTGTAGCGATGTGTCTACAAGCCAAGAAACACTAAGAATTGCCAGCAACCACCAGAATCCAGGAAAGAGGCACCAAACAGATTCTCCCTCAGTGCCTCCAGTAGAAACCAACCCTGCTGACACTGATTTGGACTTTCAGCCCTGAGGACTGTAAGAAAATAATTTTTCTGTTGTTTTTAAGACTTTCAGTTTGTGGTATTTCATTATGGCAGCCCTGGGAAACTAATATACACTCCAATTAAAAGACAAAGCTTGACTGGGGAAAAAGATGAAAATCCAACTATATATAGTCTATAAGGGACACAGTTTAGATGCAAAGATACAAAGAGTTTGAAAGTACAAGGATGGAGAAAGAAATATGCCATGGCAACAGTATCATAAGAGAATAGAGTACCTAAGTTCATTATGACACAAAATAGACTTTGAGACAAGACATATTACTAAAGAGAAAAAGAGTGACATTTCATGATGAAAAATAGTTACTACCTCAGGAAGTTGTTTTAAAAAATTAAAGTATACACACCTAAAAACAGAGCCTCAAAATACTTGAAGCAAAAACTGACAGTATTGGAAAAGGAAACAGATAATTCAACAATTAGAGTTGAAGATTTCAATGCCCCACTCTCAATAACTGATAGAACAACTAGACAAAAAATCAGTAAGGATACAGAAGAGTCAAATAACCTAATAACCAATGTGACACAGGTGACATTTACAGAACACTCAACCAAACAACAGATAAATACACATTATTTTCAAGCATATGTAGAACATTCTCCAGGATAGGCCATATGCTATGCCATAAGATAAGTCCCAATAAATAATTTAAAGACTACAACAGAATTAAAATAGAAAACAACAGAAAGAAATTTGGGCCATCTCCATATGGAAATTAAATAGCTTACTTCTAAATAAGCCATAGGCCAAAGGATAAATTACAGGAGATACTGGAAAATATTTTGAACGGTATTAAACAATAAAAGATAACATATCAAAGCTTATGGGACACAGATAAAGCAAGTTAGAGGGAAATCTGTAGCTTTGAACACCATGTTAGAAAAGCAGAAAGATCTCAAATCAATATTCTAAGATTCCATCTTAAGACACTAAGGGAAAAAAGAGAAAATTAGATCCAAAGCAAGTAGAAGGAAGGAAAAATTAAACATCAGAGCACAAATCAATGAAATGGAGAACAGAATAACAATAGAGAAAAATCAATGAAGTCAAAAGTTGGTTATTTTAGAAGATCAACAAAATTGATAAATCTAAAAAAAAAGAGAAGACACAAATGACCAACTCAGAATATAAAAGGGGGCATAATAAGCGACCCTATAGAAACTGACACAAGTTTAAAGGAATAATATAAAAAATTAATATTAAAAACTTTATATAAAAAACTAGATAATTTATTTGAAATGGAAAAATTCCTAGGAATAAAAAAAGAAAAATGTAATCAGAGTTAACTCAGGAAGAAATAGAATAACTGAATAGGCTTATAATGAAATAATTATGTTGAATTAGTAATAAAATAACTTCCCCAAAGAAAACCCTGGGCCCAGATAGCTTCATAGGTAAATACCAATCCTTTGCAAAATCTTTTGGAAAATAGAGAAAGAAGGGATGCTTCCTGAGGTATTCACTGAGTCCGGTATTATCCTAATACTAAAGCCAGAAAAAGATATCATTAGAAAATATCACTATAGATCAATATGCTCATGAGCATAGATATATAAATTAACAAAATGTTAGCAAACCTACATCAGCAATACATTGAAACCATTATACAACATAACCAAGTGAGATTTATCCCAAGTCAAGGTTGGTTTGGCATCTGAAAGTTAGTTAATGTAATATACCATATTTATAGAATGAAAGACAGCCACGACATAATAATCTTGATAAAAATAGAAAAAGAATTTAACAAAATCCAATGTCCGAAAAAGAGAAAGAGGAAAGAAAGAAAGAGAGAAAGAGAGAAAGAGAAAGAGAGAAAGAGAGAAAGAGAGAAAGAAAGAAAGAAAGAAAGAAAGAAAGAAAGAAAGAAAGAAAGGAAGGAAGAAAAGAGAGAGAGAAAGAGAGAGAAAGAAAGAGACCCTCAATAACCTAGAAATAAATAGGAATTTCCTCCAACTGATCTGTGTATCTGTGCAAAGTGTATCTGTGCAAAACCTATACCTAACATCATCCTTAATAGTGAAAGACAGAATGCGTACCCTTTGAGATTGAAATGCCCACGCTTATACTTCTATTTAATATTGTACTAGAAATCCTAGCCAATGTAATAAGGTAAGAAAAAGAAATTAAAAGTCATACACATTAGAAAGAATGAAAGCTACCTTTACTTACAAATGGCATTATCCTATAAGTAGAAAATCCTAAGGAATCTACAAAACTAATAAAGAAGTTTAGCATTATTGCTGGGTACAAGATCATCATACAAAAATCAATTGCATTTCTGTGTAGTAGCAATAAAAAACATGAAAATGATATTAAGAAATTAAGAAAATAATTATATCAAAAAGAAAAAATACTTAAGAATAAGTTTAGGAAAATCAGCACAAGACCCACATATTGAAAATTACAAAACATTGCTGACAGAAATTAAGGAACATCTGAATAAATGGTGAGATAATTCATGTTCACACATTAAAAGACTTAAGATGCCATTTCTTCACAAATTGCTGCTTAAATTTAATACAATCCTTATCAAGACTCCAGCAGGATTATTTGTAGAATTTGACAAGCTGATCATAAAACTTAAATGGAATTACAGAGGACTTAGAATAGCTGCCCCCCGCCCCAAAATTAAAAGAACAATGTTAGAAGACTTACAATATTTAGTTTCAAACTTACCATAAAATTCCAGTTACAACAGTAGTGTGGTACTGGCATAAGGATAAATATATAGAGCAATGGAATACAATAGAAAGTTTAGAAAAACCCTTACATATGTGGCTAATTGATTTTTGACAAAGATATCAAGGCAATTTAATAGGGAAAGGATAGTCTTTTCAACAAATATTGCAGAGACAACTGGTCTCAGCTAGGACAAAAAGTGTTCTGGGATAATGCCAAAAACAAAACAAAATAAGATAAAACACAAATTTAGATCCTTACATCACGCTACACAAAAGACAAGTCAGAATATTATAGAGGGAAATATTTCCAGTTTTGGGTGAGGAAAATATTTCTTAGATATGACTTCTAAAGCACTAGTTAAAATTTTAAAAAGTGATACATGGGACTTTATCAAAAATTTTTAAAAACTATTCTTTTTTTAAAACAGAGAGATGTAAACCATACCATAGGAAACAAACTGAAGGTTGCTGGAGAGGAGGTGGGTTGAGGGTATGAGGTAATTGGGTCATGGGTATTAAGGGGAGCACCTGATGTAGTGAGCACTGGGTGTTGTATGCAACTGATGAATCACTAAATTCTACCTCTGAAACTAGTAATATAGTATATGTTAATTAAATTGAATTCAAATTAAAAAATTTTAAAAAGACTTTTTAAATGACAAAAATGAAAAGCAAGCTGTATACTGGGAAAAAAAAAAAAACACATTCACATTTATGTATCTAATGAAGGACTTGTGTCCAGAATATAAAGAACTCTTACAATCTCTTACAATTCAACAACAAAAAAATCAATCCAACCAAAAAAGTGGGCAAAAATTTGAACAGACACTTCACTGAAGGAAGATATGGGATTAGCTAATTAGCACATGGAAAGATGCTCATTTAGTCATTAGGAAAACAGAAATTAAAACTACAATATGATACCACAAGAACCCAATAGAATGGTCATAATCAAAATATTGAAAAAAAATAGTGAGGATGTGAAAGAATGGAATATAAAAAGGTACAGCCACTTTGGCAAACAGTTTGGGAGTTTCTTAAAAAGCTAAACATGTACTAACATAAACCCAGTCATTCTAATCCTAGGTATAGACCCAAGAAAAATGAAAATTGATCTTTCCAAAGGATTTTAGTGTATGTTCATAAGCAAGATCATTCTTTAATAGCAAGAAGATAGCAATACACATGTATATCGACTACTGAATGAATAAATAAAATGTGGTATATGCATGGAATACTATTCAGCAATTAAAAAGGAGCTAACTACCAATACATACAACAGTGTGACTGAATCCTAAAACATGCTAAGTGAAAAAGCTGCACACAAAATGCTATATATTTTATGATCCCATTTACATGAAATTTCTGGAAAAGGAGACTCTGTACAGAAAGAAAGCATATCAGGGGTTGCTTAGGGTTGGTCATGGGAGGAGTGAGAATTGACTCCCAACAGCCACAAAGAATCTAGATTCTCATGATGGTTGCACACCAATAAATTTACTAAATATCATTGAACCAAAAAATTAGAATAGTTGAATTTTATGGCGTGTAAAGTCAAGCTCTTAAGAAAAATTTGCAGCATCTCACAAGTCCATGTAAATTCATAAGAATTAGTCAAATGAACTTAAAGTGGACATATGGAAAGAAATTGACAAGTTTAAAAAAATTGGATTTAAGGTATTTAACAAGGATGCAGGAAAGAGAGGTAGACATCGTTGCAGTGTATGCATTATTGAAGGTTTTCTCCTAAATCTGTCAGCCTAAATTATGGAATAAAATAAAATAGAAAATAAAATGTTGTAAAAATAGGTAATGCCAAGGGGGTTCTAATGAAGTAACCTCCTTTGCTATTATAAGTGAACATCTTTTATGAGTACATTAAATTTATTTTTCATGATTGTCTTTTTTGAGTCCAAAGAGGAAAGATTTGCCACAGTGTGAGAATTTGTCTCTCCTTTGAAGAGACAGACATTTGCTGTGTCAATTCTTGCAGTATGGATGAGACCAGTGACAAAATTACAGGTCAGGAGGTGGGTTTTAAGAGGGAGAAAAAAATTCTAGGTTCTTTATGGGCCTTGACTTTGGAGTGTGAGTAGTGATGGAGACCTGAGGGAGTAGAGACTACACACTGACACAATGCAGTTATACTAAAAATAAAATGACTTCAGTCTGAGACCATGAAGCCTGAAAAGAAATTTTAAAACAATAACCATGGCATTCTTTATTTGACCACTTCTGAGGATATAATGCAAGTTTAAAATGAGAAAAAAAAAAGATTTTAGAAACATTTGATTAATTTGTAGGTGGCAGAAGAAATTGCTGAATTGAAATCACCTGGGTTGGGAGAGGTCGGTGTGTCCAGAATTTCTCTCACCACTTACCATTTGCTCCCCAATCTCCACCCAGCACACTGCCTGGTACATACCAGATAATCAGTCTACAGTTGATGAATGAATGAATACCTCATGATTTTCAAAGATGTTTTTTCTGGGAAATTCAGATTTTAATGATTAACATTGAATATTTAACGTCTATTGGCAAATACTGATCTATAAAATGCACATTGGTGTCATTTGTGGATGGACCTAATAAACAGACCATTTAAGTAGCACGGATTTGGCATTTCTCACATTTTAATTACCGGCCCCCACAAACATATCCCTCCCTGAATACTCTGTTTCCTACCCCATATCTCTCCCATCTCACTAGATATTTAGCATGTATGTGTTTATTTTATATAGGTATAGCTAGTCATAGTTATATTTTTATGTCCCTGTCACTGTGCCTGTAGTTATTTACTGTTTTTATGTGCTTGGTTACGATTTCTTTGATGTTTTTCTTGTAACCCCATGTATTACAAGTGTTTTTAAAGTATCTGAGAATTTGTTTACAATGTACAGCACCTAACTAAATATAAGGTATTAAAGTTACAAAATTAACATCAATGTTTTGAGGACAATGGATCAACTTAAATTGGATTATTTTTAAAATTCTATGTATGCTAATAAGTATAAGAAAAATTAGTATAAATGAAACAGGAAATGATCATGTAAAAGTAACCTCTGGTTACAGATACACTTTGTGCTATAATTGGGATACTAAGTTTACTCAGTAAGTTAGTGTATTTTGCTCGGCTTTATGTTTCATTATTTGAGAAACAGCATAAAAGTAAACTGTAGCATTAAGAGCCAGCTTCATTGCAATTTATTTTTTATGGCATAGCACAAAACAACCCAAGCTGAAAGTACATTCAGGCACTGAGACTTAAATCCCTAAAGGTAAGAAAGTGGTTCCATAAACAGATGTGATCATGGATTCTGAGTTTATTTGCTCGTGGCAAAAATAAAAGTACCAACTCAATAAGTTTTAATTTATAGGCATCTATACCAGAAGGCCTTTAGGCACTTTGAACAAACTGACTAAAATACAATTTAGTAAAATAAACCTAATCTGCCCCATTCTCCATTCACACCAGGGAATATAAATTCCCAACTAGGTAGAGGAGAGATTTCTCTATGTCTTTTCTAGGTCCTTTCCTGGACTTAGAGCTATGCTGTGCTCTAGAAGAGAATTTTATGATTGGCTACATTCCAGGACACTTGAGAACATGAGAGAGGAGCTATGGATGATCATTCCACCTCCTGAAGGTTTTTTAACAACTGTGGCCCCACCTAACCCATGGTCATGCAGAAGTGTAGAGCTTTTCTGTTCTCACCCAAAGGAAATATTATTTGCCCTTTTTCTTTAACAGGAAGTTCAGGTATATATACATATAAACTGGGCTGGTATCTAATATGTATCTGAACATTAGGAAATTCTATGATTCTATCATTGGACATATAATAGACTGAAAATCCTTATTTGTGCAGAATACAAATGATAGAACAAATAGACAAGTGTGGGAGGCCTGACCTTGTAGGCCTGCTTACCTCACATTTTGTTCTTCCAGGGTCTCACTTGTGAATTCCAGTATGTCAGCAGCTGTCCCACAAACATAAGGAGAAGTTGAGAGAGTTGGTCCCGAGTGATCCCTCCTCCAATGGGTAGAAGCCATCTTCCAATTATGAGCATTAACAGGAATGTCTGATGGAGTCCCAAAGTCCAAACTTTCTCACATACTGTTGATAAGTTACTTACAAAAACTTTGGCCTATGTAACAAAAATGTCATACAGAGAGAAGATTGTGAGCTACCACCTTGGAGAGAGATGCCTTCTTCACCATGGTTTTCAATTAAGAATTAACTTTTGTGGAAGGTCATTTTCAGAAAATGATTCTTCACTTACTAAAGAAAATAAAACTCCTTTCAACTGGACACTCTGGGGAAAAAAAGCTAACGTGGTCCTTAAAAAAGGGGCAGCCTTATAACAAGAAGTAATTTAAACCTCACACTTGCTAGTAGGATTGTAGCATTTGATATTTAAAGGGCCAATTTCATGACTTTTAAAGATCATTACTCATTTTGCTCTTCTCTGTAACAAAGTAACAGCAAGGGCACCTGGGTGGCTCAGTTAGTTAAGCAACTGCCTTGGGCTCAGGTCATGATCCTGGAGTCCCAGGATTGAGTCCTGCATCAGGCTCCCTGCTCAGCATGGAGTCTGTTTCTCCCTCTGCCCCTCCCCCCTCTCATGTGCTCTCTCTCTCTCTCTCTCTCTCTCTCAAATAAATAAAATCTTTAAAAAAAAAACCAAAGTAACAGCAAAATTTTTTAAATACCATATTAAAATCACAAAAAAATCCTGTATTTTTCTTTCAGGGATTTCAAGTCTGAATTTATTAATCTGGGAATATTTTAACATAGTACAGATCTCTTGTTTTTTATTGCTTTAAAACACTACTACATCAAATGAGAAAATGTATAATAATGTTTATTCATTACCTAAATACAAAGAAAGAGAATAACTATAGTTATTATTTTTATTCTGAATATTTAACATACTATTGAAAAATCCATAAACTAGCAACCAAATTTTATTCTGCCCTTAATCTTGAACTTGGAGAAAAATTTACACCCCTTTCATGTATTCTGAATAATATCTCTTGCCCATTTAACTTCTAAATAAGTTTTAAAATATATCATTGGCCCTTAGAGGCTATAATCTTTTAAAGTCTACAGGAGTGTAGGTCTCCAGTTTGATAGTTTGCAACTTTGATAGTTGCTTCCAACTGATTTATACAAGTAACTTAACTACATTTTTTCAAAACCTATTTATCCCTCTTGATTACTTACTGATGTCAAGTGTAGAGGTAAAGGGAGGATAAAAGACAAGGCAGGATGCTAGCCCAGTTGAAGCCAAGCATGAGGATCAATGATTTTCATTTACACAGTGTTTTATATTTTTTCTGTGAGACTTCACATATACATCCTACTTGATTCTTACAAGAAGCATACTAGCAGGGTGAATATTAATATTTTCAATTATCAGATGAAAAACTGAGATACAGAGTGATTAAGTGACTTGTTCAAAGTGATGTCAGTCAGCTGTGATTGGAGCTTGAATTAGAATCCAAGGCTAATTCAATTAAACCTCTTAGAATCAATAATCTGTCTTATTGTTGAAAATGTGGCTCATTGGTAGGGGTCTGGGCCTTGAGTCTCTCCCATATACCATTTTAGAATAGGCTATGGTTAGTTTCACAAATATCAGGTAAGTGAAGAACAAAGAAGTGATTCTCTTTTGGCTGGAAACCTTCCCTATTAATATAACACCTAAAAATATATAGGCCAGATCCCAATCTTTTATCATTCCTTCACAAATAATACGTATCTCGCCTTGTGCATATATTATCTGACCTAAGTGTTAAAGGCTACTTAATGCTGCAAATTAAATATATCTATTAATATATATGATATATATGACTATTATGCATATTAAATGTGTTTAATTAATAAAAATACAATTATTTTGCAAATTCCTGAGCCAAACAATTAAACAACTGGCAAATTTCCTTAAGAAAGAATGAGCTGAAAGGTGTAGAGAATGTTATCCTCACCAAATGAAAAGGTGATTTGCTAGATCCTTTAAAATGCAGTGGAAAAATCTCTCACCGTCTTAATGAGATCCTCTGCTCCATTGGCTTGTCCACTTGATATCAGAGTTTGATTGAAGTTTCCTTTGCTGCTGGTATTTTGTGACATTCCTTCAGAATGTCTACTGCAGTACTAAGAATTTTGTAAAAAAGCAATATGTTAAAAAACCCACAATATGTAGAATTTAAAATGGCTTCAATTATCTAAGGGATTATGAGTAGATATGTGGATTTACACAATATGTATAAATATTTCCAAAATTCAGATTATAGTCTTAAGATAGAAAATCACTTTTCAATTAATATGAGAAGTCAACTATACATGTTTTACTTTCCCACAAGTCTATGAGGATGTAGATGCTCCAAGTTCATTGTACAGAGCTGTAGAATTTGTTGTTTTTATTTTAATTTTAGTTAGTACACATACAGTATTATATTAGCTTCAGGTTTACAATATAGTGATTCAACAATTCCATACATCACCTGGTGGTCATCATAACAAGTCACTCCTTAATCCCCATCACCACTTTCCCCCACTCCCCTACCCACCTCCACTCTGGTGACCATCAGTTTGTTTTCTATAATTTGTTTCTTGGTTTATCTCTCTTTTTTCCCTTTGATCATTTGTTTTCTTTCTTAAATTCCATGAGTGAAATCATAAGGTATTTGTCTTTCTCTGAATGACTTATTTCACATAGCATTATACTCTCTAGCTCCATCCATGTCCTTGAAAATGGCAAGACTTCATTCATTTTTATGACTGATTAATGTTCCAATATATATATATATATGCCACATCTTCTTTATCCACTCATCTGTCGATGGACACTTGGGCTGCTTCCATATCTTGGCTATTGTAAATAATGCTGCTGTAAACATAGGAGTGTATGTATCCCTTTGAGTTAGTGTTTTTTTATTCTTTGGGGAAATACCCAGTCGTGCCATTGCTGGATCATAGGGTAGTTCAATTTTTAACTTTCTGAGGAAACTCCATACTGTTTTGCACAGTGGCTGTACCAGTTTGCATTCCCATCAACAGTGCACAGGGGTTCCTTTCTCTCCACATCCTTGCTAACACCTGTTGTTTCTTGTGTTGTTGATTTTAGCCATCCTGACTGGTGGGAGATGATATCTCACTGTAGTTTGGATTTGTATTCCCCTGATGGTGAGTGATGATGAGCATCTTTTCATGGATCTGTTGGCTATCTGGATGTCTTCTTTGGAGAAATGTCTATTCATGTCTTCTGCCCATTTCTTCTTCCACATTATAGTACATCATTATAATTGTTCTATTTTACTGTTAGTTATTGTTAATCTCTTGCTGTACTTGATTTATAAATTAAACTTTACCATAAGTATATATGTACAGGAAAAAAACAGTATATATTGACTTTGGTACTATCCACATTTTTAGGCATCCACTGGGGAATCTTAGAACTTACCCCTCATGGAAAAGAGGGGACTACTCTATTCCTTTAGCTGAGAATTAAGAAATATGGGTATGTCAATTCACTTTCTTTATGCTATCCAATGCATTTTATTTATTTATTTATTTATTTATTTATTTATTTATTTATTTATTTATTTTAGATAGCACGTGTGAGCGGGGTGGGGAGGGAGGTGCAGAGGGAGAGGGAGAGAGAGAATCCTACGCAGACTTCAGCAGGCTCAGCACGGAGCCTGACATGGGGCTTGATCTCAAGACCCTGAGATCATGACCCAAGCCAAAATCAACAGTCGATCACTTAACCAAATGAGGCACCCAGGCATCCCTATCAAATGTATTTTAAAGCAGTTACCTAAATGTGCAGTCACTGAATTCCTCCCAACCTTCATAGTTAGCACTTAATGACTGCATCTGGACTATACCGTGAGGCTTTGCCTCCAATGATTGACCACAGACTATAATGAATAAGACATTTAGGTCTGGTGATAAAATATATGCCATTTAGGATTCCTTCTTAAAATGCTAATGAAGTTTTCCTTTCATTTTTCTGCCCATTTTTTAAACTGGAATATTTGTTTTTTGGGTATTGAATTTTCTAAGTTCTTTATATATTTTGGATCCTAACCCTTTATCAGATATGTCATTTGCAAATATCTTCTCCTATTCCATAGATTGCCTTTTAGTTTGTTGATTGTTTCCTTCACTGTGCAGAGCTTTTTATTTTGATGTAGTCCTAAGAGTTTATTTATTTATTTATTTATTTTTTAAAGATTTTATTTATTTATTTGACAGAGAGAGTACAAGCGGGAGCAGCCAAGGGAGAAGGAGAAGCAGGACCCTGGGATCATGACCTGACTGCTTAACTGACTGAGCCACCCAGGTGCCCCTATTTTTGTTTTTGTTTCCCTTGCCTCAGGAGACAAATCTAGAAAAAGTTGCTATGGCTGGTGTCAAAGAATTTAGTGTCTGTGTTCTGTTGTAGGATTTAATGGTTTCAGGTCTCATATTTAGGTCTTTAATCCATTTTGAATTTGTTTTTGTGTATGATGTAAGAAAGTAGTCCAGTTTCTTTTGAATTTGTTTTTGTGTATGATGTAAGAAAGTAGTCCAGTTTCCTTTGAATTTGTTTTTGTGTATGATATAAGAACGTAGCCCATTTTCCTTCCCATTCTTCTGTAGGTTGCTGTCCAGTTTTTCCAACACCATTTGTTGAAGAGACTGTTTTTTCCCATTGGATATTCTTTCCTGCTTTGTTGAAGATTAACTGATGATATAATTATGGGTTTATTCCTGGGTTTTCTATTCTGTTCTATTGATCTTTGTATCCCGTTTTGTTCCAGTACCATACTGCTTCTAATTACTACAGCTCTGTAATATAACATGAAGTCTGGAATTGTAATGCCTCCAGCTTTGCTTTTCTTTTTCAAGGTTGCTTAGAGCTATTCAGCGTCCTCGGTTCCATGCGAATTTTAGGATTGTTTGTTCTGGTTCTGTGAAAATTGCTATTGGTATTTGAAAGATGTACCATTCATGGAGTGATAGTTGGGGTTGCTCTCTTGAACCCTGGACCAGTTTTAGAACAAATAAATAGTGGCAGCATTAAAACATGTATGATCCTGGTCAAAACATCTATTCTAAGAGTTTATTTCTTGTCCAGAAGGCTCTTTATCTAAAATACCATTTGCTTAAGTAGGTAATCCAATCATCTTCAATCTTGCCTGTTAAGCACTGAAACAACCAAAAAAATTAACATGTTCCTCTATCAAAATACATATTTTAGTGTCAGTTTAGAGGTCAACTTAGGTTTCTGGAAAATTTGACAAAGACCCAAACTAAATGTTTTTCCCTTTTTGTTCCTTCGTTTTGCATGTAAATTTCTACAAGTGAGCTGTGCATGATTTTTATCCAGATGCTGGGAATCTGAGGTAGAGAAAAAGTATGTAAGAGAGAAAAAGAGCAGCACTTGAAAATATAAGTGTAGCTAATGATTATTTCACAAGCTGTTTTAAAAAAAAATGTTGAAGATTTTTTTAAACACCTGCAGGGCTAACATACTTTTGAAACACAGATATACATCTACACACATCACTACCATCACTACCATCACCACCGCATATCCATGGTAATATATTTGGATTTAAAGAGAAACTAATTTTTAAAAAAATGCTAACGCTGTAAGAAGCGTATTTTTCTTAATTATTCTGGATACTGCCTCAATCATTCTATAAGCTCCTTGAAAAAGTAGAAGTCTGTCTAAGAAGCTATTTTTTTTCTACTCCCCATCAAAACAACTAGTGTTATAGGTGAAATGACAAGAATACTTAGGAAAAATGGCCATGTGCCATATCTCTAAGAGCAAAAATCCAGCTGTTTGCACACTTTTTTTCTGTACAGCTAAGGCTCCAAAAAAAGATAATGAAGATAAAAAATTAAATCTTTGAACCAAGCAAAAAATCCTCATTGCAGAGTGGCTTTTTGAGAATCAAATAGGCAAGAGGAAACAATTTTGACCACTTTATTCTGTAGGCATGAAAGCAGACTATTTATTAAAAGTGATGACCTTGATATGTTTTTTCTAACATCCTTAAGACCAAAAATCCATAGACATCTGATTATTACTTTTTTTTAAATTTTTTATTGTTATGTTAATCACCATATATTACATCATTTGTTTTGGTGTAGTGTTCCATGATTCATTGTTTGTTCATAACACCCAGTGCTCCATGCAGAATGTGCCCTCTTTAATACCCATCACCAGGCTAACCCATCCCCCTACCCTCCTCCCCTCTAGAAACCTCAGTTTGTTTTTCAGAGTCCATCATCTCTCCTGGTTCGTCTCCCCCTCTGACTTACTCCCCTTCATTCTTCCTCTCCTGCTATCTTCTTCTTTTTCTTTTTTCTTAAAATATGTTGCGTTATTTGTTTCAGAAGTACAGATCTGTGATTCAACAGTCTTACACAATTCACAGCGCTCACCGTAGCACATACCCTCCCCAATGTCTATCACCCAGCCACCCCATCCCTCCCACCCCTGACCACTCCAGCAACCCTCAGTTTGTTCCTGAGATTAAGAATTCCTCATATCAGTGAGGTCATATGATACATGTCTTTCTCTGATTGACTTATTTCACTAAGCATAACCCCCTCCAGTTCCATCCACGTCGCTGCAAATGGCAAGAATAGACATCTGATTATTAAAAAAAAAAAGTCATCTGCCCTGCAGTGGCAAATAGCTTTGTAGTCCATATTATGATATTGCAACCTGAGTCCCATTCCATTCTTGTAATTCTACTTGTTACAAATTGATGAGATTTTCCTTCAAGGGGCAGTCGCATTAGGACTCCAAAGAACAACTGGTTTGATTCCTACAACATAATCTGACTAGTATTGTTTTTATGGTGATATTGTTTCCATTTAGCAGTGTATAGGTGAGTTCATGTAGATGATCTGGGTACCAACAAGCCACTTTTTCATGGGCTGTGTCTTAAAAATTCTTATTAGCTTCAAGAATATTCCTTTGGGTCAAACCAGACCCTAATACCATCAAGACCAGAAAGTTTCCATTGCTTTAATTGTGCCACTTCATATATAGACCTAAGAGTGACAGTCATAACTATTGTCATAATCATCTTGTTTCCAGTCATGTAGACCTAGCCAGATGCAGAAATGAAGGTACAGAACTGATCACCTAGGAGGAATGTCTTTATGAGGTAGTCAGGATGTTTTCCTAATGCCAAGACATAGGTTAGAACATTCAGGATGTAGAATAAATTGAAAATGTTAGAGGGAATTAAATTACTCTCCTGTCATGAAAAAAAAATCAGATGATTTTGATGAGAACTCCTCTAAAACATAGAACACATAATTGAGAAGAGCAGTATGGTTTAACAGAATAGAGATTAAGACCTAGGTGCTAAGCCCCAGAACTGTTGTTGATTAGCTGTGTGGCCTTGAGAAAATTATTTAACCTTTCTGAGTCTCAGGGTCCTCTTCTATAAAATAAAAATATATATACCATGCCGAACTTATAGAGTTGCTGAATTCATAAAGGAAAAAATGTATTTGGAAATACTTTGAAAGGAAAAGTGGCTATTATCACAACCAAATTTTTTTAAATGAATGGACTAAGAGAATTGCTGTACCTCCCTTTATTCTGCCATTTCTCATTTCTTTAAATGCAATTCCAATACTGTTTTGTCTCCCTTTCTCTTACTTTTTTCTACTTCCATCCTCTGCCCACCCTGCCCAATTCAATCTTTGGGCATTCACTTTAATTCTTAGTGTCAAAATGAGTCAAATCCTTTACTACAAAGATCCAATTTCTTTAGTATGAAAATTAGAGAGGTACTGCCTGGGGCTCAAAAATCTTTTTTTATTAAAAAGAGAGCTTTTGGTTGCATGCTATTTGTTGTAATGGGATTTGACCTGTATATCAATTAATTGTGCAATGCATTTATATTATAAAAGCATTTGGGGAAATGAATTGTTATTGTGGATGATAGTCATGTTATAGAATTGGATGTGAAGGAAAGAAATGATTCAAATCACCAGAGCTTATTTCCATACCCTGAAAGTAGTAAGTAGTAAGGAAATTGAAACAGTCCTCTAACTCCTTATGGTATAGTTTTTTAAAAACCATGATAACTTGAACCAGCCAATTTAGTGTTACAAAAATATTTTGCTACAGTCATAAAGATAGCCTATGACTTTAATATTTTTTAAATAGGGGACTTAAAGCAGATAAATGTTTCTTCATGCCTATTTTACTGGTATGTGCTTGTGGAATTCTTCAGAAATAGTCCACATGTCTAAATTTCCCTGTGTGTGCCTAAAATTTAGAGCAAGCATTTTCCAGATAAGGTTTGAGTATCTGAAACATACATCAGAGGCTTAACTTTACTATAAAATGACCAACTGCAGCAAAGAAATCTGCATAGTGGCAAATTCTTATCTTGAATAATGCATTGTATCAATGAAAGTACTATAATAATATTATATCATAACTACCCCTTATCTGTAACATAGTCCCATAACCTGAGCCCAGAAGATGCGAAGTCCAGGCTGGAATCTGCTAGAGTCTGCCCTCTGCAGGGTTGTACAGGAACAGTAATAGCAATAGATTGTGAATCTAGTCCAGATCCTGATACCTAAGGTTGCCCATGTAAGAAGCAACTCACTTAAAAATTAGTAGCTCTTGCTGTGAATTGTGCAAGACTGTTGAATCACAGATCTGTACTTCTGAAACAAATAATGCAATATATGTTAAGAAAAAAAAAAGAAGAAGATAGCAGGAGGGGAAGAATGAAGGGGAGTAAGTCAGAGAGGGAGACGAACCATGAGAGACGATGGACTCTGAAAAACAAACTGAGGGTTCTAGAGGTGAGGGGGGTGGGGGAATGGGTTAGCCTGGTGATGGGTATTAAAGAGGGCACGTTCTGCGTGGAGCACTGGGTGTTATGCACAAATAATGAATCATGGAACATTACATCAAAAACTAATGATGTAATGTATGGTGATAAGCATAACAATAAAAATTAAAAAAATTAGTAGCTCTTTCTCTGTATATAGATGAGGGACTCTCATTGGAAGCCATTGTTTATTTTTTAAGTCAGTGTGATCCTAATACCTATAGCCCAACTTTCCCAGTGGTGGGTCTCATACTCCTCTCCTTTACCCTTCATGTCTGCTCCTGGTGGGTCTCATACCCTCTCCTTTACCCTTCATGTCTGGCTCCAGAGTAGAATTCCTATTTCACTAAAACAGCTCATGGGGGTCTCAAAAAGGAATCTTTTGTAATCTGTAAGGCCTGTATTTTAAGACAGACTGTTTCAAATATCCGTCCCAAGTTTGATTGCATTTTACAGAGCAGAGTCTAGACGATGGGGTTTCTTTTTAGTTTTTGCTACTTTTAAAAATGTCATTTTATAGGATGCTAGATTATCGAGCCCTGCCCATTCTTAGTACAATATAGAAACTCATTGGATCTGCAAAGTTAACCAAATTTTTACACACAACCCTCCCCTACCCCATGTAAATGCTAGCATATTGGGGGCCGGGGGTGCTTAGGAACAAGATCTTTAACATAAGTTGTTAATTAATTATGTAATCTTAAATCTTAAACATATGTAACATCTTTATTGGTTTTGATAGATGATGAATTCACTTTCTTTTGCTAATGGCCTCTTACTTATTCAATTCTTGATAACTCCAATTCCTTTGAAAAGTGCATTTCTGAAATAAATTGGATTATGGTATGAAAGTAGTTTACTGATGAATATTCCACTTTCCTACTTTCCAAAGGGACATACCTGGGTCTCATCGTGCATTTCAAGAAGCCATAATGATGGAACAATGCTAATCAGATATAAAAATATGGCTGGTGAAAACCTGTAAAAGAGAGGAAAAAAGATAGTTCAGTTTTTACAAAAAGATTATTTTTAAAGAAAGAAAAACAAATACACATACCCTGATCACATCAAGTCAAACCTTTTAACCTCAAATGTTTATTTCAATGGGGAAAAAACCATTATGTTATTTCTGCCATATGGATTATAGAGAAATAAAGTAACTGCAAAAGGCAATAGCAGCTGTCATTCTCACTGAATTTCTAATCCAATTAATAGAAGTTAATTTTAATATGATTTAATGGGACACTGCCAACTAGTTTCAGGCACAAAACTGGATATTTTGTATTTAATATGTTTTACAACAAGCAAATACAGCAATAGTAAATCTTGGATTTTTCAACATTGCAATTATAGGAAGATTGACTACACTTTTTAATATTAACCTAGGCTTCTGAAAGCTCAAATAGTAACATCCTGCTAGAACACAAAAATCAGATGATAATGAATGGGAATGAGCCAAATCAACTGACTTTGTGTATATCTGCTAAATCTAGTAAAAATAAAAATGCAAACAAACAAAAACAGATGAAGTGCTTAGTATTGTTTTAAAAAGCTACCTGTATTCATTATTTTCTGGCTTAAAATTCAGAGGGCAGTCCAAAGAGTTTGACTTGTATAGTCAAACATATTCAGGTTCAAATACCAGTTTTGCCAGTGACTCTGTCTGCTTCCCAGTCCACAAAATGGAGACAGTCACTGTATTAGTCAGCTTGGACTGCTGTACCAATGTACCAGAGATTGTGTAGCTAAAACAACAGAAATTTATTTTCTCACAGCTCTGGAGGTGGGAAGTTTGGTGAGGTCTCCCTTCCTGGCTTATAGACAGCCACCTTCTTGCTGTGTCCTCACATGGCCTTTCCTTGGGGTATGCATATCACAAGCAGAGAGAGACAGAGATCTCTCTCTTCTCCTCTGAAAAGTCTACCAATCTTATTGGATTAAGATCTCACCCTTATGACCTCATTTACCCTTAGTAACTTCCTGAAAGCTCTGTCTCAAAATAGATTCATACTAGGGGTTAGGTTTCAACATAAGAATTTTTGGGAAACACAATTCCGTCCATAGTGGTCACATTTATCTCACAGAGGTCTTTATTATATTTTCTGTAAAGCAGTGCCTGGTAGAGGTGAGTATTCCATAATAGATAACTACTAACTACTATTAGTATTTTTATAGGACATTATACAATGAAAATATGCCCTTAGAAATTTGAAATAAGATAAAAATAATATACTTTCTAAATTTATTTCTTAAAACTGCACTTCATTTTAGATTGGACTATTGCTTTATAGGCCACCTCAAAGAAAAAATTGTAAGTTAATATAATTTTATTAAAATACTTTTAGTATATGCATGTGATGGTTTAAAATGACCTGAAAAATAGAAATGTTAATTGCTCAACAAATAGAATTATTTGAGATGAAATGGTATTAAAACCATATTATTATAATCCAGGAGAAAAAAGTGAGCAAACCTAAATGGAAGAGAACATCTAGAATGGACTTTTCCAAGGCTGTTAACCCTTTCACTAATATTGCCTTTCAGCTTCTGGAAAGAAGGAAGAAAGGACAAAAGAAAGTGAGGTCTTTATAAAAAATCAATATTTAATAGAGACACTCCTCCACCTTTGATTTCCTGAAAAAAAAATCAATTTTGAAACAAAAGGCTATGGGCATGATATTATTGAAAGCTGAGGTGGAAGATGGCTGGGTGACAGAGAGCAACATAGCAAAAGCCCTCATGTTGAACATACTCTTAAAAAGAAAAGGGAAAATTAATTCCTTGACCTTACATATCAAGGGAAACACCAGGAGAGAGTATTTCCTTTGTGAGATTGAGAAAAGAAATGAATTCCTGTTGCAAGGACATTTGGAATACATAAATGTTTGTTCGGCTATGTCAAATGTTGACTGGATTGCAATTTTATTGACTCTCTTGGAATTAATTTTGGGATTGACTCCCCTAGAAATACCATTACAGTAATATCTAGAGAAACCATGGACTGAACATATAATAACTCTTGAAAGAGGTTAAACATGAAACAAACAACAACTCTTAACATCTTCTACGCATAAGACATTTCTATAATTGGGAAAACATACTATCCTATTTCAAGGTATTTCCTCTAAATAGGAATCTGGTTATGTAAAAAACAAAACAAAACAACAACAACAACAAAAAAAAAAACTACAAAACAACAACAAACTTCAAGATCCAAGATTTTCTATGTTATCTGCTACAGAACATCTAAATTCCATAATCTGACATTAAAGCCTCCATATTCTAGTCTTTCCACTTCCTGTTTCTCTTCCTGCACTACATCCTCAAAACAAAACAAAAGGTTTTCTACAAAGTTCCCCTCACTTCAATCTGTCTTCATAGTCTTTTTTTTGACATAAATGAGAAGGGCGTAGAAAGAAGCAATCACACTGAGAGCCCAGGAATTGATCATATTCAACTAAGTCCATAGCCTTTCTCCCCATATGTCCCACCCTCTTAACCAACACTACACCAGAGAGGATTTGCTGGAATTTTAGGAGGCTTCCAGGTAGAGTTCCTGGGGACATGGATAGCACGGCAAAGTGATCAATAGCAAATCACCATCAGGAGCTTCCTCTTCTTCCTCTCCCTGTGGCCGGCCATGGTAGTTGTACAGCTGAAATTAAACAACAAACCTTATGGAGAAAATAGAAGTCTCTCTTATCTAGGGAAGTATTAAAATGTGTCTAATTATATTTTATTTTGGATATGAGGGATACATTTCAGCCACATATAGCATGCGTTTTGTTTGACCGTGCATCCCTCTTAAGAACAAAGTGCTCCGTGCTCTGTCAGCTTGATTAATCTATGAAGAGAGGTTCTGAAATGACTTTAGAGGAAATGTCCTTCCAAATTATGACTGCCTGATTCGGAATGCTCTCCCCTTGCCTCTCTACCATTCAACATCTTACCTGTATTTCAGAGGCATAGCCGGAATTAATCTTAGTTTATATTTCTCTTGTGACCCAACACATTCTCCACTATTTCATGGTTATGTGTATATAAGCCTTAGCTTTCCTAATATAGGCTCCTTGAAGGCAGATTCTGTCTTATATATATTTATATCCCTTCCTTCTTTCTTCTCATTCATCTTTCCCTCTCCTCAGTGGTACCAGGTGTCTTACTAAGTCTTTAATAAATGCTTATTAAGAAAATGCTTAAAGCCTTGAGTGCCTGAATTTATTAATAAAATGGAGGAAATGGAGGGTACTGGCATCTACAAGGACCTTTTTTATTCCCATGTCAGGAGATCCTGGAACAACTATGCTCCTAGAATTGTGGCCATGAGGAATTACTACATAAACCTAGGAGACCCAGATTTGAATCATCTGTTCCAAGGTACATCTTCCAAGGTAGTGGAAATTTGCTACCTTTCCTGTGACTCAGTCCTCATCTATAAAATGGAGATAAAATATCCAGCTCATAGGATGGTTGCAAGGATGAGAGGAGACAGTGTGTGTCATGGGCCTAATAGTGTACAGCTCAACACATGTGTGTTGCTACCTTACCTGGGCTCAGCTCTGCAAGTAAACACACAGCTACACATTCAGTACCTACACTTAAAGAAGACCCAGAGGATACCAGGTCAGAAGGCTGTTTCTTCAAATAACTCACAATCAATCCTATTTTCAAACTATCATTCCCCAAACTGAACCTATTTAAGACATCTTGAATCAAAGGAAATTGTTTGCACTGCTGAGGACGTCATTATCCCTAACTCCACATTTGGTGTTAAGGCAATTCCTGTCATAGAGTCATGGTTTGCCCATGATGGCGTACAAAATGCTGCATGCTCAGGGCCTACCTCTCGGGCTTTGTTGTGTGCCATTTTTCCTCACTGTGGCCCCATAACATTGTTTTTCATTCAGTTCTGAAGAAAACCTACATGCTTTCCCAACTGAGGCCTTCATACATGTATTTCTTTCCCTTGAAAGATCTTTTTACCCCCACTTTCCACCTGATTATTTTCTTCTCATAGTTCATGTTGGGTATATGAGACTCCATGGAAGAACTTCCCTTGCTCCTCCAGTCTAAATTAGATCTCCTTGTTATACGTTACAGCACTCTTCACTTTTATCCTATAGATCTTCAAAATTTATAATTATATATGTGCATATGTGTGTGTGTTCACTGTCACTGAACTGTCTCCCAGCAACTGTAAGTAGTATGAGCACAAAAGTTATGTGTTCATCATTATACCCTCAGCACCTCCCACAGTACTCAGCACAAGATGGGTTCCCCACAAATATTTGTTGATATGATAAGGCCCTGGTTGATTTAAAGTTTCTGTTTTCTTGACACTGCTGCTGGTTTGACTAGAAACCTCTTCTTGAAATATCACCACAAATTGATATTTATCAGAGATTTTGCTGAGGGAAACTAATTATTCTGTTCTTATATGAATTTAATATTATTTTGCTACTATGAAAGATTTAATATTCCAAGGTGACATTCTAGCCATTACTTATTTGCTTGAAGGTTTGCCATATTCTAGATCATGCATTGTCAGTGCAATTCAGTTTTGGAACCAAGGAGAATCCGAACTCTAAAAATTAAAAACTAGGCCTGATCCTACCTTTTCCTATGTAATTAATCAAATTGCATGCCTTTCCTTAGGAGCTACCAAATAATTTTATTCCAATCTTTATGTCTCAATGGCATCAAAAGTAAGTCAATGCCAAGTGCTTTGTATAAAGTCTAATACCATAGAGGGGGCTAGCCAACCCAGAAATAACTTAAATCAGGTTTCTGGATACTTGTTTATGAAAATAAGATATACTATTTATTAATAAGCTAACAAAAACTGATAAACTTATGGTAAATTCATAAGACATGTCCAAGTGGAAAATTTTTATAAAATGTGTAATACCCTATTACTAATCAGCTCTCTGGTCTTAAAGACTCAAATATACTATGATACCAATTACCACTATCCTGTCAGAATACAAAGGTGCCCAACATTAATACTTTAATGACAAATTATTTTGCTTAGTTTTTTTTTTTCAAATTAAAATCTTTCCAAAGATATTCTTTCTCTCCACAGAAGTTTGGTGTTTTTGTTTTGTTATTTATTTATTTATAATTTTTTTAAAAGACTGTATTTATTTATTTGACAGAGAGAGAGAGAGTGCACACACACGTGGGCAGAGGGGCAGGCAGAGGGGCACGGAGAAACAGGCTCCCCACTGAGCAGGGAGCCTGATCATGACCTGAGCCAAAGGCAGCTGCTTAACCAACTGAGCCACCCAGGAACCCCCCTGTTTTGTTTTTTAAACCACAGCCTTTATCCAACTCACCGGTTCTCTTAAAGTACATGGCAGGAGCAACGTCTTACAGGATTTTTTTCTCTATTTGTTTATGTACTCAGTTACCTGCTAGACACTGCCCTGAGCTCTTAAAGAGCTAGTCTCATTTTTTTGTTTCATCCAAAAATAAAATATTATTTATCATACAAAGTTGTCATTTCAACAAATTACAGTGTTTTTCACAAAATGATGATGTCATGACATTTAGCAGTTTAGCCCTACAAGGGGTCTTATTTACTTTGGCTCACCATTAGTCTAAAATTAGGGTTCCATTTTCTTTTTTCTAAAAAATGACAGTTATCATTTTCTTATTGAGAAAGTAAGCTTCGTTCCTTTTAGAAACCTATTACAATATAAATAAGCAAATAGAAAAATTAACCATAATATCCCCGTTATCCTGTTTGGCTTTTCCCTTTGCAAACAGTGAGGATTCTAGTCTTCTAATCATATGCATAGATCTGAAAATAGATAATATTTAAGTGAAGCAAAACTAATGTTCCAAGATTACTTTGGTGTGGATCACCATTTTATTTGTACTTCATTCCTCAGTATTTCCTATGTTGGAAAGGCAGATTGGAGTTGTAAGGATACTAGACCCAAGTTTCACAGTCTCACATTAAACTGCCTTGAATGTCCTCAATAAAATTTCCAGAGCACTTTATAATAATAGTCCTATTTTCATGGAAATGAAGAAACTAGGTCAAGATACCCTTTCATGAGCCCCCGAACAGTGTCTGACAGTTTAAGGATTGTCTAGACGTCCTCCTTTCACAAGACTGCTTCTGTAAGTGGGCCTCAACATCCACGATTTCCATCTGGCTGCTCAGCAATGGCTCAGTGTCAGTCCACGGCAGCAAGAGTGGACTGCATGACAGCCTCCACACACACCTGAAGATGCTCTTGTAGAACACAGGACTCCAGACACCTGGGAAGGCACAAATCCAACCCCAGATACCACCCATTTGTCTCCGTAAGCAGACACCCTCCCAGTCACAACCTTCCCAGAGCCTTTGCTTGTGCCTGGCCATTAGGGAGGGGAGGGGGCCACAACCAACTGGACATAGGCTCATGAGAACTCCCTCTGAAAGGAAAATTGAATAAGGGGTGAGCATGTTTTAATGGGTGCCCAAGTCAGATGATTGGTTTGTCTTGTCCATGATCTTCTGGGAGAGCAGGTGAAGTACAAGATCACAGGAGACCAGGAGGAATTTCACATGGGCTGGGAATGCCCATTCTTTATGCCTTGAAAGCCCTTCACAAATGCCCACATTTAGGTTTTGCCAAGAGAATACTTCTGAAGGTGAATAGTAGGGCTCTTCATTGTAATTTTCATTGTTTGTTATTGCCAATTGTTTTTCTAATAAAGTCATATTCCCAAATTATGATATAAACTGGCAGCAAAATTAGTTCTAGATACTTCACTTAAAATTTTCCAAAAGGATATCTAAAGCAAGAACAAGTTTTATTAAATTTCAAGTTGCTCACCTTCAAAACTCAGCATATGCTTTAGTATGACTAAACAAATTATAGGAACAAAATATGCATCAATTTTAGGATCTATGTACTATTTTTCTCACTTCTGAGTCAAAGAAAATCATAACATCTTAAATGAATTGGTTCTAACTGAAACCCTAAGTACTGCCATCATGATGTTCCCTCAACCTGAAAAACCCTTCTCTCTTCTCTTCGCTCTTGTAAAATCCCCAGCTACTACAAAGGCCAATACATAACTCACTTACCTGAGAAGTTTTCCTTGTCTAACAAGCCTACCGTAATGATCGTATCTTTATTCTGCAGACATTCTGCAGTCTTGGACTTAATTTGTAGAAAATTATTTGGTTCTCAGGGTGTTGTTTTTTCCTGTTCTCATATAACTGCATGTATTTTATATTCCTTCAAGAACATCATTATAGCACTTAGTACAATAAATGATTGTTTAATGATTAAGTGAACTTTAGTGCTAATGACTACAGGAATTTTAATGGTCTCTGAGAGGATAAAATGCATGATGGATGTTATTTATGTAATGCTGTAACTCATTTCATTCTATAAAAGACAGTGGTATTTCTGTTCTGTAGAAGAGATTGTTTCTTCACTTTAGGACCAAAAATAAATGCGCTCGAGGATTTTCCCCCTCTTCTGTTTTGTTTTACACCCTGTTTTGGCTTTCCAAGCATGTCTGCTTATGCAAGAGTGTTTCTGAGCCATGTCCATGTGTAGTCTGGACTTTCTACATTCCATTCTAAGCAAAATCACCCCAGAGCTCACTTTCAGGTCACCCCAATTTTGAACAAAATACTTTGACCCTTTCCCCACTATAGGGAATCCTTGATCCTAAAAATCTATGTAGTCGTATTTTCCACAGACAAATCCCAATCTGCTTATTGAATGCAGAGCACAAGAAATCAGCTGATGGAGTTCAGTGCTGGGTTGGGGACGTCTCTGAGCTTTTGCTTCCTTCTGTGCAGGTAGAAGCAAGAATAGTACCTCCAGGGCTCTAGTGAGAACTGAATAAGGTAATGCGGGCAATGTACCTTCCTGGCTCAATAAATGTGAGTGCTCACGGGATGTTAGGAATTGTTTTTGTGATTTAGTATGACTAGTTGTGGCCTTAGACAAGTGATAGAGCCTTGCTGGGCAGCAGTGTCCTCATCATAAAATGGTAATAGAGAGAAAAACTATCTCCTAGGGTCATCATGAGGATCACTGACATAATGGATGTAAAGCAGGCTTGGAGCATTGTCAGTACCCAGTAATTGATAACTGTTTCCACCCCCATTGTCACCATCACCATCACCTTCATCATCATGCTCATCACTACTATTAACGGGCTGTCAGAAAATGGCACAGCCAATTTATTAGGAGGCTATTCGAGGTAGATTAAAACAGGTATGTGAGACAGAAGGCTCAATCAGGGACATAAGAAAGCAAAGGAATACTGAAGGGCCTGACCAGGACTGGCAGCAATGCTGATGGTAGAAAGGACTATTTTCCCCTAAGGAATACTAATTTTTATTCTAATAAGCATTCAACATTATGTCAGTTGTACACCCGCTGTCTTTTTGAAATTAGTCAGACAAACTGAAGATAAAATACAACACCCTTCCCTAAACTACTACCCTAGGTTTGTATTCAGAGAAAAGAAACCAAATCAGTTCCCACCCTGGTTTTTTATATTAACAATTTGTATGTGCTTAATATTACTTCAATGCAACTTTTAAAGAAAGTTCAATTTTTGATACCTGCATATAAAAACCCCTATGTTATTTAAAAACAAAACACTGGTTTTCTTTAACAAAATAACTAATATTCCCTAGATCTAACTCTCCTGACACCAGTACTCCAGAGAAACTTCTGGAGTAATGAGGGACATGCACCTGGGGAGAAGAAACCTTGAGGGAAAGGTGAATTTTCCATTGTTGGAAAAGAAGTTAAACTATTCAGATTTGTCCTGATGCTGTATGCAAATAATGGCACTGCATGAGAAGGAGAAATGCATGAAATTCAGAAGGAAGGATATATTTATACTGGCTCATGGGAGCTGCCCACACCAATTTGCACTTTGTTTTTCTCCCTGTCAAGTACAAGAAGTTACAAAATATTAGAACCTTAATTTTTAGTTCTAAATGTCTCTGTTGAACATACTCTTAGAAAAAGCATGGAAATCACTTTAATGGTTCAGTTTCCTGGGGGTCCCATTCTAAATACACACATAATTATTGCTTTGATCCCAAGTCTGTTGTGAAATAAAAGAAGAAAATATGACTTTTTCTTAGGAGTGAAGCACAGTACTAATTCAAGTTAAGATAAGACTCTTCTTCTTAAACCATGACTCAGATAACTAAAAACAAAGTCATTAACTAATAACATTCAATGTGTGCTTCCAAAAAAGATGCAAACCTCAGTCATCCTTGTGCATTGAGTTCAAGGCTCAGGATGTAAAACCCATATACACAAACAACATGTGAAGACAATGAATATTATAAAACTCTGGATACACACTGCAGACAGGGCTGATAAATCCAATGCATAGTGGAAAGTGTTCCTAAATTAACTTAAAAGCTAAACAGAGATTTCAAGAAATCTGGATAGCAAGTGTGAACAATGAGAGAAATAGTCTATCTGCTGGGAGAATTTCCATTGCCCAAGTTGGTCATATGGAAATCATAGGGTCTCCTTCTAAATCCCTCCATTTCATCCTCCCTGACATCCAAAAAGATAAGCAGGAGAAGAGTGCTTTTATTTCCCAACTTTCTCACTGGCATTTTCATAAACAATTTTGATGAAGGAAGATACATATTGTCAAACACTACAGAATGACAAAGATTCTCCTACACTACCCAAGACTTGTTCAAGGTTAGGCTTCATACAGTTTCTGTCAAGTCTAGGTTTCCACTTCTGCTATTGTACCTTCTAAATACAATTGAGTATTCAAAACAGATTTCATTGAGTTTTTTTTGTTTGTTTGTTTGTTTTGTTTTTTTTACAAAATTGGCTTAAATTTGAAATCAGTTTAGGATAGAATCTCCTCTGATTCCTAATTTGTCTTTCCTGTTTTTAGTTGGGAGCCACCCAGACATTGCCTAACACATGGTGTTTCAAATGAGATACAGTAACAATATAAAATTTAGAAGGAATTTTTCACTTGGAGCAAGGACATGGGGAAGAGTAGATATCAGGAAGAAGAGGAAAGAAAGGCAGTTTTATCTGTCTTCTGGGGGGTATGTCAGAAATGTCCCAGGGCACACTTGGCCCTTCTCTCTCTCTTTTTTCATCACCCTGGCTCTTCCCACACTGGCTCCTTCTCCTTTCTAAATAGATTCAGCTCAGATGTCCCCTCCCCAGCGAGGCCTCTCTGACCACCTAGTGGAGTCTTCTCCCTGCTCCTTCATCCCTCTGTAACTGCTACCGCTGAGTCCTCCCGAGTTCAGATCACTCATTTGTTACTTATTAGCTCACTTGTTTCTTACTGACTTCTTTATTTGCTGAGTCCCTGGACTAAAATGGGAGTTCCTTCAGGGCGGGATTTTACCTGTTTTATTCACCTCCATATTCTTGACACTCAAACAGTGTCTAATACCTATTAGCTGTTTCACATATGTTTGCTGAATGAAGACTGATAAGGCTGTGTGCTTCCTCTAAAGATACCTGCTCAAGGTTCCTACACTCACCTGCCTCAGGATGTCCTTTAACTACACGGCCTTTGCACTCCTGTCTCTTACTCATTTCTCCTGCTCCAGCTCAAATGCCATGATGGCCCTTCTCCCTACCCAACCCACCCCCGTACACTTCATCACATCCTTTCTCCTCTAAACTGTTGGACCCCTGATACCCCTGCTACTTCAGTTGACAGCTCATAGCTCTGTGCCTCAGTTTCCTCATCTAAAAATGGGGGAAAACAGAGAAACAGGAAATCATTGCAGCTGCTGTCAGGAGCGCATGGAATAATCTGTGTAGGACACTTGGAAGAGCCTGGGCATCAGCAAATGCTAAATATTCATAATTATTCCCATATATTTGAACACTTAATCAGAATGCTACCTTTCATTTTAAAATCTCAAATATGTTTGTTGTCTGTTTCTTCTGCCTGTTCACACAGCGTCTAGCAGAGTATCACATGTACTTATTGGGTAATTCAACAAATAAACATTTGATTAAGCTCAATAAAGGAAAAAGGAAAGAGATATAATGAAGAAAGGTGACCAAGTAAGTGAGGTATTTTATTAGCTCAATTATATTTACCTTATATTCTTGAAATTCTGATGAGGAAAGCTCAGTGCTTCAAATTCAGTACTTTTGCCAATAAATTCAACTTAGATCTCTATTAATTCTCAGATACCACCTGCTTTCAAGTGAACAGTCTTCAAACTTGTCACAATCTTGGTCATTTTTCTAACACCTGAAGACTATTTTATCAGTATTGGCGAATAAGCAACAGAAACACTGTCTCGTGTTTGACTTTACCTAAATGGTAATTCATAGATCTATTGGATTGTTACCTGGACAAAAGAAAATAAAATCAAGAAACAATAAAGCAAGTGATACTCATCTCCATCTTATAGGAGTGTAAGTGAAATGTGCACGTGAAATTAATAAATACCAGGTAAAAAGGAGCCAATTCCACCAGCACACATTCATTGGGCTTAACAAGGGATGTGTCGTTGTCTTACCCTCTCTATCCTATAGGATTCCAACAAATTAAACTTCTCCAACTGCAAGTTATTAGTGTTGACGTAATGTTGCTGTCGCTGGACAGCTGAGCTCAGCAGCACTAGTTCTGTTTCCTTTCCAAAGGAGAGCTAAAGAAACATTCCTTTGACAA